>NC_138142.1:11041683-11689255 GCF_964188305.1 Podarcis bocagei | reverse complement strand
TCTTCACTTTGGTACTACCAAAAAAGTATGAAGGGACAGGTATTTGTGGAAGAGAAGCACATTGAGTGCATATTATAGTCTCAGTCACTCCTTTCCATTTCCAAAGGCAACTTAGGTAGTCACCAGAATGAAGCAATGGAGAGGCAGCTTAGGCATCTGAAAAGCCAGAGAGCACCAATGGTGGGGGCTACCACCTGTCAATCTTGCAGTAAACAGCGATTCTCCATTAGAAGATGTTCCGATCAGCTACTGTGGCAGGCCCTGCCCACAACGAAATATGAGGATTCAGCTCAATTTGATCCAGAGTCATGTCATATTTTCCATTGTGAGTGATTGTGGCACAGTGATTAGAGAAGCCTTCTCTCAATGTGGTTCCCTCCAGATGTGTTGGACTACATCTCACATCATCCCTGACTATTGGGCCTCCTGCCTGGGGTTGATGGGAACTCTAGTCCAAAGGGTACCAGGCTGCGGAAAGTTGCAATACAGTCAAGGAGATGTATTGGAGTCCTGTCCCTACTAAAAATCAAAATTTCCGATTGACAACAATGTGTTACAGCTTTGCAATACAATTATCATTTTTGAAGGCAAGTATCGTGTCAAGATGGGCCTTCTCTGGGAATTGCCTGTCACAGTTGCCTCACAAGAAAATCCCTTTTACCTACAACCCATCTTGAAAATTTCAGATACCTGGAAAAAAAAAGGCTCAACGTTTTTATTTTATTTTACAGGTATGAGATTCACTCGGCATGAATAACAACCAGGAAAGAAGATTTTCCCTGTCTACTTACAGGTTTGCAATGATCAGAGCTGGGGATTAGCTAGCTAACACAGCATCTTTGTAGAGAGATACATTTCCCCCCCACAGCGAGGGCAGCTTAGCTAGTTCATGCACCAGACTCTGCAAAGGTTAGCCAGATTCTTATGTCAATACAAGACTCTGCTATTTATCCATTTAGAAGGTCTTTACTGCAAGTTGCTGAGCACTTGAGATTGATTTTTTTTTTAAAAGCTCCTGTTTGTTAGTCACACGTTTACATGGCTGTCCTTTGGTGTTCCCTGGCCACCTGTCTCTCTCTCACACACATCACAGGGCTCAGACGAAAGGACTCAGTATGTCCCAAACGAAAATGGAACACTGAGCAAGATCAGCAATGTGATTTGTTCACTTAGGAAGGGCAGTGGCAGAACATATGCTTTGCATGCAGAACGTCCCCTGTTCAATCCTCAGCATCATCAGGTAAGGCTGGGAAAGACCACTTTGCCTGAAACCCTGGAAAACCCCTGCCAGTGTGAACAGTACTGAACTAGATGGACTAATGGCATGACTTTGTATAAGGCAGTTTCCTATGTTTCCACGGTGGAAGACATCGGAATGAGGCCTAACCTACTGAGTACAATTAAGCTCCAATTGTATAAGAGACAAAAAACGGTTAATATACATGTAAAGGGAACCTCTATATTGGGGATGGGGAATCCTGTGGCCCTACAGGGGTTGTTGGACTGCACCTCCCATCAGTGCAGGTCAGCCTAACCAATGGTTAGGAACAAGGGGAGTTGCAGCCCATCAGCATCTAGTGGGTGACAGGTTCCTTCATCCTTTTCTGTGCAAAACCAAGAGCAGGAGAGATTCCTTAGAGTGTGCTGTGAGCGCCCAGGGTGAGTTCTGGGTTTTTCTGCTTGCACCAAATGGATAAAAGAACACATTACTGTACATCACTAAGGTTTCTCAGTCTGTATTCCTACTTGGTATGGAGTTAGAAAGAAGATTAGACAAGAGATCCCTTGACACTGGACTTAAGGGCTCCTGAATTCCTGTGACATACACAATTTGCAGAGGTACAGTGTCCACACCTGAGCACATAGATATGCACCCATGCAACCTTTCCTACGCAGCGGTCCCTGCTGCCTTCTGTTGCCCAAAACCTATGGCCTGCTTCTTATCTAAATATTGGCCTAAATATTTTTGTTCAACCACTACTCATTTTTTCTGCACCTTTTTCCTTTGTGCTACCACATCTGCTGGGTTAAATCACCATGAAGGCACGAACCCCTCTTGCCCCCAGAATGCCCACCCCACTCCTGCACCTCCCCAGGCCAAAGCAATACTACTTCAACAAAACACGTTATAAACAGCAATCTGCACAGCCTTTTCCAAACCACTCCATCAGCAATTTCTGGAGTGCATGTTTCCCTCTCAAATGCATGGCACATTGCTAAGATTAGGTAGCAATGGAAAATTATAGCCTTGCATCCATGTTGGGACTGAGCATCAACAGCAGTGCTATCTTGTGCCCCACCTGCAAGATCATCAAGGCTACATCCACCCTCCTCCCTCTTTGCTCATGCATCTGTCAGTCCCTGAGGGCTGTAATTCAGCTATCCTTCTCTCACTCTATCCATCACATTTACACAAATTCCCAAGGTGGACTGCCTTCTAAATGTCTTTACCTTGCGCATTATCCTGGGGCTTAACAATCCAATATTGGTGCAGCCAAGCATAATTACTCTCCATTGATGATAAAACACCCTGAATCCTGTCAGGCTTGGCTATTTGCATCTTACAGTGCTGAGGATCAATAGCTACAACAAAGGAGTGAAACCTGATTAGATGCTGGCTGCCTCTCCATAGAAAGGAGAGAGCTGGCTGCTTTGCAAGACGGAAACTCTGGTTAAGAGGGAAACAGACCAATCCCCTTACAATGCCGCCTCTGAGGTCTTGCTTTGAGAGTCTGCAGCTTGAATAAGCAAAAATGCACACCTAAGGAGAGAAGATGGTGCTCAGATATCTTTGATGACTTGCTTCTTGGTAAAGGAGAGGATGTTGGAGACCAGGATATTTGTGGGTTGGAACATCATTTTCTTCTTTTTCCAAACTTCAAAGCTGAGTGCTGATGCTAATGCAATCAAAACAGCACCATTCATGCACAAGAAGGAGGCATTATCAGGTTTGGGGGAACCTCAAGATTTGCAAATGTTCAAGAAACAACAACCCACACAATGCTTTAGGGTGGGGAGGAGGGGAATGGAGAGGGGGGGGGGAATAAAAAACCAGGTAGGAGAGAGAATGAAATGGGGTATGTGTATGGCTGGCTGAATGAAGCACTGAATAGGAGCATTACACACTGCAACATTTTGCTGCAGATTCTACTCGTTGTTTTATAAATGTCAGGTGTTGCATCTACATACAAACAGATTTTCTCATGAATTGTTGCTGTACCCCCTACCTGAATTAGCAGACTGGGACACCTAGCTGTTTTAATTGTTGATAGGCACATGAACCGGCCATTTGAAACAGCAGTCTGGGTTGCAAATTCTCAAGTAGACTTGACCACCAGCAGGCATCTCAGTTTGCCACAAAGGTGCACTCAGAGGACAGTGTCTAGTCATTGTATAGAACATTGCTGGAAAATTTATCCCTCTTTCATATAACACTGACATACAGTGGTACCTCCAGTTGCGAACGGGATCCATTACAGAGCTCCAGTCGGATCCCGAGGAATTCACAACCAGAGGTGCTACTTCTGCACATGCACATGGCACAATTTAGCACTTTTGCGCATGCAGCACAATTTAGTGCTTCTGCGCATGTGCGCGGGGAGAAACCCAGAAAAATACTTCCAGGCTTGCCGCATTTGCATCCTGAAAGATACGGAAGCAGAGGTGTGCGTATCCAGAAGTACCACTGTATTCATAACAAAACACAGAACTGGAGCCATAATCAGGCCCTGGATAAGCTGGGAACTGCATCAGTGACTGTCATGGGACACATCCTGCAAAAATGAAAGAGCTGGTAAATTTAGCATTCTGCAATGAGGACAAATCTGTGTCCTTTCCCCCACTCCTGGTGGCATAAACCTATTTTAACAGTGTCCCAGAATCTTCAGCAACCGTGATTTGTATAAAGGAGGGCATTTCTCGAAAAGCTTGCTTCTTATCTGAAGTCACCAGCATGTACTCTTCACTGACAGTATGGCCATCCCGGATCCACTTTATATCTTGAGAATTCATCATTCATCATGAAGAAAGGGACATGATTATGGCTTTCCTCCTGTCAGTCCAAAGTGAAATGTAACTTTATATTGGTCTCTGCACTCTGCAGTCAGGCATGGAAGATTTAGCACTCACAGCTATATTTTTGAAGGGGACGAAATTGAAACAAAGCTGCTGTGTCATGAGAACAGGAGCCAATCTTGCCAGCCATTTCTCTCTAGGGGGAGAAAGAACCCTCCACTTACATGCCTCTCTATGCACCTGGGTGCAATTGATTCCTTCAGATTTCCAACACACTTAAACCATCTCAAACCGCCAGAGAGGAGCATTGATTTGTTCTGCAGCAGAGAACAGAATGGATATAATGGAGATTATATTTTTTAAGGCGATGATTGCTAAGGGAGGATGAAGATAAAACTGTATTAAATAAGAGGCCATTAGGTCTTAAAACAGAGCCACTCAGCCATCCATCCCTGCCCTCTGCAAGGAAGGGTGATAACTCTGTCACATGCCTCCAACACAGGTGAACAGAAGTGTAATGAATTCACAGGATGTAATAAACCTGATGGAAATTGGCTTAAAATAGACTTGTTGCAATAATGAATCCTCTTTACAGCACAGTGCACTCAAGGACTCTGTCCTCATCAAAACGACATTACGGATAGTGGGAGAAAATGGAAGGAGGCCTGCAAAGACTGGGCCCCTTCTAAACAGACATGACAGGTCCTGAAAGCTGACCAATGGTACCCTATCAAAGAAAATGATGTTGAACGCTGCAAAGCAAAGTGGAAATGGAAAAGCCATCCACTGAATATGTGAATGAGAGGCAACCAAACAGGAAGGTAACGAGCATTGTTAGAACTGCATTTGAACTCCAAAGAATTCTTAGACTTGAGGAACAATCCCATGCAATGTTGGTGCATGAAAGCTTTCAAAACAGCTGAAGGTGGTCCATTAAAAGTGAAAAGATATTGGCTCCCAGGGCTGCATCCAGGGAGGGGATCACCAGAGTATTGGAAAGAATGTTTCTTTGGAGGCTCCTATTTTTCATCCGTGGTGGCAATGTCCTTCAGTAGATGTGTTTGGGGATGATGTCATTACTGAGCTAATCCTCATTATCTGCTCCTCCGCAGTTAAAGCCTTTGCTTGTTGCTCATATTATCTGATGATGATGTGGAAGCCCCTTCGAAGGACTTGATGATGTTTATGCTTGTGGCAGCATGTGAGTGATTATTGCACACCACTGAAAAAATGTTTTAGGACTGAATACTCAGACCTGGCACACCAAACTCTGGAACTTGGCAATAATGGAGAAACCAACACAGTCTTTAAGAAACCCAAAGGCTGGTTCTCAACAACTTGGAGTGACTTTGTTTTTGTTACTCAGGAAGATGGTGAGACACAGTCTCAACCTGGTACCCATGGATATGGGACTCACAGATTGTTCATTCAAATTTTTAACAGCAGTTCAGAGCTGGGATATGTTACTTTTAAGAATGGTCTCCAATATGACCTAAATGTGAGAGAAACACAAAAATGTAATATGGAAATCATATTACATTTGCACTTTGGATTTGCTCTTATTATGCATTTTTATATACAGCTATACTGTTTAGATGTATTTAAACTGTATATGCTATTTTGGAATCTTACTTGTTTCTTATAATAAAACTTTTTTTTTAAAAAAAGATACTGGAGTCCCTAAGTTGCATTTTTTGAATGCTGAGATCAATGAAGCCATGAATATCTAGAGGAAAACATGGATGCAATCCTAACTTGTCCAGCAAGGCCACCTGACCCACACCTGATGTCACGTGTGATGTCAGGTGTGGGTCAGGTAAAGGCACAGCTGCAAAAGAACAATTGGGTGCCTTAAAGTGAGCTCCTGATTGTTTCTCAGCAAGCAAGACTTGCTGTCACCATTAGTCAGCTGCTTCGCAGTGACAGCAAGCCCCACAGGGATTGACTGCACTATGGAGTTCCCAATCAGGAATTCTGTAATACAGCTGTTCCTTGCCCAAAGTGGGACTTGCTATAAGCGCCAATCAGCTGATTGGCACTGACAGCAGACCTAGCTTGCAAGGGGACAACCACGAACGACTCCATAGTGCTCCTGATACATGCTTTTGGCAGGGATCTTCCTTTGCAGCCTGGCTTGAGTATCCAAAGATCTCACCTCTGCCACCGATTTATTAAGTGGCTGAGTCCTTCATCCCAAAGTCTGTACAGTGGTACCTCGGTTTATGAACTTAATCCGTTCTGGAAGTCGGTTCTCTAACCAAAACCTTTCTTCAATAGTGGCGTGCTTTCCCTAATGAGGCCTCCCACTGCTGGTACCCTTTTACCATTCGGATTTCATTCTTAGACCGAGGTAAAGTTCTCAGACCAAGACACTATTTCCAGTTTTGCACAGTTTGTAAACCAAATCGTTCTTAAACCAGACTGTTCTTAAACCGAGGTACCACTGTAATTTCGGGATAAGAATACAGACCTATCTGAATAGGGTTCTGGTAAGAATTACTAGATGTCGACTGAGATGCTTTCGAAACTCTATAGTACAATATAAATGCTAAACCTGTAGATGTGCTTGGGTTACATTTTCATTCATTCATTCATTTCTTCAACCCATTAGCCTCTAGGCCATGCCTACTGAAACGAAGATTAATCACACAGAGCTGAAATGAACTCATAGTCCTCTGACTCCACTGTGTCAAATTTTAGATTGCAAGCTCCCTGAGGCAGAGAATCCCTCTTGTATTTTGTGAACCATCATATCCTTTGATAGCACAGTATAAATAAAAAAATGCATTTTAATCTTGCCATTCCTATGAGCAGCTCCAGGTAGCATCCCTTTCTTCCTCACCCATTTTAAACTCACAACAACCCTTTAGAGTATGGCCTCATCTACACTTCTGCTTGTCCCATGTGTAGAAACCATGGATCCAAGCAGCTTTCCATATGTCCCATGCTTTCTAGGCACAGGTCTGAGTGGTTTTCTGTTTGCCCCACAGCTTTCCCCTGGAAAACCCACTCATTAGTCCCAAATTGGCGCAAATGTCAATTCACAGAAAACCAAATTGATGTTTGCTCTGATCCAGTGCTAAAGAGTGGGTTTTTCAGGGGAGGGGAGGACACTTAATGCCCTCCCTTGCTTTGGGAAGGAGGTGTGAGGCTCTGGCAGGGTCCTAGAGCCTGTTAGACTATTAGGGGAAATGGGGCACTGCCCCACCAACCACGAGCTGCCCTCAGCCATTCTCTGCTTTCATGCCTTCTTACTTGCAACCAGTCTGGTGAGCAGCACTGACTGTCACCTTCCTCCTCCTTAGTCCCAGTGTTGCTGGGAGGAGAATGGAGGCAAAACTAGGATTGGTTGGCTCTGCCTGTCATTGGCTTTGACTCTGCCTATCATTGGCCCTGGCTTCACCTACTGTTTGGGCTCCCTGCCTTCTGCTCTACTGGTCCCCATGGACACCAACCTCCATTGCTGGAACAGAGCAGGGAGGGGGAGAGTGATCCCTTCCTCATATACCTTTCTCCCTGCCATGGTTACTTCCATGATCAGAGCCCTGCTTGAGGGGAGGGAGGTAGAATCTGAGTGATGGATTGCAGAGAGGTAAGTAGCTGTGCTATTCCTCACTCTGCACCCCCTTTGTTCTTAAGTAGCCCCTGCCATGCTTTGCACATGACTGGGGCAGATCTCATTGTAAACAGAGGCCTGCTGCTACATACAGTTTTGACCAAAACAACATGTAGATAAAGACACCTTGTAGGCATCCGATGTTGCATACAACAAATGCCATTTCAAGCATCATTTATTATGCTGCCTTTCACAGGCTTTTTACAATCCTCAATATGGTTAGCAATTCCGCCTGACTCGTAAAGCGACCTTAAAATTCATCATTTAAAAGAATGTTTATCTCCTTGTTTTTCCCTTTCCTCCTGTCAACCCTCTGCAGTCTGGGAGCAAAATAAAAAAAGAGGGGGGGTGGTTTTAAAAATTAGACACATTCCAAAAGACAGGGAGAAAAAGAAGGGGCATCTTTCATTTTGTCTGGAAGAGAATATAACTTGTGATATGAAAAAATTTAATGAGTTTAGAAAACTAAAAAGGAAATGAAGTGGGAATAGATTATCAAGAGAAATAAAGCCAACCACTGGAGAATATACTAATATTAAATATTAGGTTTCTAAACCAAATATATATATAATCCATTTAGGGACTTAATGGTAGTTCTCAGAAGCACATTTGTCTGCTGCTTATGGTTCAACAACCAATATTATAACTCCATTTGTCATCGTTAAGCCAGGGGGTTGGAAGTCAGAGACATGAGGGTCAACACAGGGGGAGAGATGCTATATTGACAGAAGGACACGCCCACAGCATGCCACACATGTATTCTAGAATCCTTCTAGAGGTGGGAAACTCTCTCTGCCTTTCTGTCTGCCACTCTTTTAGATCCATGATGAAGCAGTAACATTCATGGATGGAGAGCACATCTGAAGTCAATGACAAATCCCCTACTTGATTATAAATCAAGCCATTTATAATCACTTCCTTAGCATATATATTTATATTTGCACAGTTGCTTTTTTTAAAAAGATACAGTGGGGGTACTCCCTTTGTTCAAGTGTTTATGTTGCCCCGTAAGATGTCAATCAAATGGAAGGAAACGGTCCCAGGGTTGCAGGAGGAAGAAGCTTGTTGCAGGGGAAAGCCTGTTGCCCTCCCCCTTTTCCCCATTAACTGCAGCTTGCCCAGCACAGGGCCTGTCTGCACTATGATTTAAAGCCATGTTAAACAGCCATGACTTCCCCCAAAGCATCCTGGGAACAGTAGTTTGTTGTGCACCTAGGATTCCCAATTCCCATCACCCCAACTGGCATGGTCAGTGGTTCAGAAATGATGAGATCTGCAGCTGTGGAAGATGTTAAGAAAGAACTCTGCAAAAGAAAACAGCCACTGCTAGTCAGGGTAGGCAATATTAAGCTAGATAGACAAACAGAGAGGAGGCCTTTTTAGCTATGGCACTCCAGCTATGGATTTCCCTCCCCAAGCTCACCTGGTGCCAAACTTGTTATTCTTTAGGCGCTGGACAAACTCCTTTTCATTCACCCTCTGCACTGGCTGTAAGAAACTAGTAAGGTGGGCATTGGCCGAGAGCAGACTGTGGTTGGAGGGCAATGCCCCATTTGTCCTAGTGACCTATGGCTTTAAATCAAGAGGGGAGGGATTTTGTGTTTACGCTGGCTTTTAAATGGTTTCCCCCCTTCTGCTGCTTTCTATTGTTTGTAATTGGTTTTATTGTTTTATTGAAGTTTTGATTGTATTTTGTATTTTCTAATAAGTTGCAAATCACCCAGAAAGGACTGAATTATTTGGGCAGCATACAAATTCAGTAAACAAATAAATAAATGAGATGCAGTAGGTAAGTAAGTAAAATACAATGAGTGGGGGGGGGCAGGGGTTTATTGCAACGATCAGTAATTACAGTCATTGGGCTACTTAGCCAACCCATTTCGCCTGACTCTGGCTTGCCTGATTAATTTCACACCCTCTTTCACTTTACTGGTCCATTTCACACAGAGGCTGCAACTTTAAGTCTGGCACTAATTGACTTTCTCATTGAAAGCAGGAATACATTCCTATATTGGAGAGGCTGTCAGGACAAAAAAAAAATGCACTTATTCAAGGTTGTCATGTTGGCCTTGAGAGGATTGGGGTAGAGAGTGAGAGACAGAGAAATGTAGTAAGCAGAGTTAGATTTTCCATTCCAAGTAACTATTATCATCATCGTCATCGTCATCATCATCATCATCATCTAAATGTTTAAAGATATATATAATCAGGGCCAATTTGCACACATGGATTCAATGCGCCAACCAGCCCTCCACTTCTTGATCCTATGAAGCTGCCTTAAACGGAATCAGGCCATTGGTGTATCTAGACCAGCCTTGCTACCTGAATGTCAGAAGACTGCCCAGTTGACACTGACCCATGGCAAGGCCTTTTCAGTGGTGGTCCCCTGCTTTGTAGAATGTCCTCCCTGGTGAAGTGCAGCTGTCTCTATCATTATTGGGAGGGGGCATTTAATGGCTGAAAGGTTCTTGGCAACCCTGAAATCTCAGGTGAAGAGAAAATTCTTAACAATTTTTAGAATGTTTTATTATTTATTAATTAATTTATTTATTTATTATTTATTATTATTATTTATTAATTAATAATATGAATTCCATGTCTCCTATTTTGGAGGAAGGGCAGGATACACGTTAAATAAAATTCATGTGGGGGGTGGGGGGGTGCGTGTGTCAAGGATAGGAAATATCATACTTGAGGGCCATGGAACTAGGGATGGAAGGATCTGTCAATTTTGGTCCTCCCCACTTCTCGTTCTTCCAATTTTAACTCCTGCTCTCCATTACTGCAGTGATTTGCAAAATTTTCTTTTTTAAAAAACTCTCATGGAAATTCTTCATGGTTTAAGTGCGAATTTCTCCTAATAAACACAATGTTGTATGCAGTTTTGACAATGTTTTTGGCAAGCAATTTCTCCTAATACAACCCATTTTTTTGTATGTTATTTTCAAAAATGTTTTCATTTTTATGCATACTTTGTACCTACCATATGCATTTTTGTAAACATCAGTTAGTTGGAGAACTTCATAGCAAAATCCAGACAAGCGTGAATGTTGGATTGCTATGTATTGGTTCTTGTGGTTTCATGAGAAGAGGAGGAGAGAGGTGACCTTCAGGTCACAATAGATAATGACTTGGTTTGGTGGTATGCAGTTATGTGGGACCACCAAGAGAAGTCCTCAGTCACTGAGGTGGAGCATTAAAAAAACAAACCAAAAACCAAAAACCAAAAAGGGCAGTCCTCAAAGTACTTTAGGCTCAAGTTGTTTACAGCTTTGTGAATTAACACAAGAACCCTGAACCTGGTCTGATAGCATATTGGCAACCAATACAGCTCTCTCATCATAGCTTTTGAGATTTGTATACTACTGTTGCAATGAGTATAGCACCACATAATCCTGACCCAGAACCTTATGGTGAAGGGTAGATAAGAAATCTTACCAATCAATCAAAATATGCACAAGCTAGTATTAGTAATGCTGTTCACCTTCCACTGGACTCACACTCCATGTAAACAGGGATTCATATAATCACTGGTGAATGCCACTCCTGCCAATCATACTCATGTGCCATGCATAGTTACAGCTCCCCCTGATCTTGCTCCTTTGGAAGCTTATACATGACCAACGCAGAAAAGAATTCCCTTATCTTGAAATAGTCTCTGAAGCTATTATAAAAAAAGAATTCTTTGATGCTTAGGAAAAAGCAGGAAACTACACACCAAATAAGAAAAGCCACCCCCTCTTTCTCATTTTAAAAGGAAAGGGAAAAGAAAATCTAATTTAAAGGCATCTGCTAATTGGAACACCAGGGGAGAACCCTATATTCATTAAAAAGGCAACAAATGTATAATGCCAGCACTGCCATATTAATGAGAAAGAAGAGGAATGTAGTTAGATTTTTTTAACCATCCGTAATGAGAATCTTTTGCTTTCTGTATAAGGCTGTTGTTGTTGATTAGCTGTGTATTTCTGCATAGCTAACATCCATTTGCAGAATCTTGCAGAAGGCAACTGAATCATTTCTGTCAACTTCTACGGGCAGTGCTCCTCTAAATGGAGCCAGCAGTACCTCAATAAAAATCCAAATAAGAGAGGTTCTCAAACTGTGGTCTGTGAGCTCCATTCAGGTGGTCTGAAGAAAGCCTGTGGTTCCCCCCCCCCTCCCAACAATAGAGACCAAAGCCATTTTGGCTGAGGAAAGACTAGCTGGGGCCAGGCTAACCAGGCTCTGTTGCAGGACTATGATTTTAATAATAGGGCACCCAAGAACATAAGAAGTGCCTGCTGGATCAAGCCAATTGCTCATCTAGTCCAGCATTCTGGTCTCAGAGTCGTCAATCAGATGTCTGAGTGCAAAAGTACTCTCTGCACTTCTGACTCCCAGTTAAATGGCATTTGGAGGTATACTGCCTTTGGCAATGGAGGTAGAACGTAGCCATTGCGGCTCATGGCCACAGATAGCTTTACAGTGGTGCCCCGCAAGACGAATGCCTCGCAAGACGGAAAACTCGCTAGACGAAAGAGTTTTCCGTTTTGGAGGTGCTTCGCAAAACGAATCTCCTATGGGCTTGCTTCGCAAGACGAAAATGTCTTGCGAGTTCCTGCAGGGTTTTTTTCCTCCCCCCCCCTTTTCTAAGCTGCTAAGCCGCTTATCAGCTGATCCGATAAGCCGCTAAAAGCCGCTAATAGCGCTAATCCGCTAATCCGTCAATGGGCTTGCTTCGCAAGACGAAAAAACCGCTAGAGGAAGAGAATCACAGAACGGATTCTTTTCGTCTTGTGAGGCACCACTGTATCTACAAACACAGTCTACTCATTTTCCCCATAGAATTTATCAGTTGACTTAGTGGCCTTATGAGGTGGGAAGCCTTTCTTCACATGGTAATGCCTATTACTTAACGTACTTCAAATTGTGGTAAGCCAGTTCTGCTGCAGTTTAGTTGTTTGTGGGGGGGGGGCTCCTGCTCATTCTGCTCAGTGGGGCACTGGATTCCCACCCCAAAGTCCTGTGCTGAGAGTACTACCGAGCCGAGGGCCCCAAGCCCAGGGCAAAGTAGAACCTAAGCAATTGAAGCCTCTGCAACAAGAAGCAAACCTAACAACCTGCTTATTGCACTGAGCTAAAAAAAACTCTCCCAAGAACCAGTAATCCCACTTGCAAAGGTGAGACTTCTGGCATTTATTTCATTCCAAGGGACACAATGCCACCATTTCTTCAGCAATATTTCATGAAAGGCTTCCTCAGCCAACGATTGTATCTAATGTTTTGTATAAACATGCAAATTTCATGGCTGTGTAGGCGTAAAAGAAACAAGAAGACAAGGACAACAGTGTAAATGATATCTATTCCCTCTGCCATTAATTACTGCTCGGCTTTTCTTGTTTTCTCCCTACTATAAAATTTGGGGAAGCAGCTACTCATATTAAGTGGAGGAGCTTGGCCCCAATTCCTGTAGCCAACCTGAAAGGAGGTCACAGTTGGCATTCAGATCCAGCAAATGTAAAATGAAAAGCACACAGTACTGTCATCATTGTCACTCGGGGAACCTGGGAGAGGAGAGGCAGACTCTAGAGGCCTGCTGTTCTTTGCTGTCATATTCACTTTGGGCTCAGAGGAGCCGATATGTGTTAGTGTTATGGGGAGAGACCACAGCAGAGTGGCAGCACGCTGCTTTGCCTGCAAAGGTTCCCAGATCCTGTCCCCAGCATCTCCTGTTTAAAAGGGCGAGGCAGCGGCATTGGTGGCTGGTGCCCTTTGGGAAATGGTTGGGGTGGAAAGCAGGGAGCCCAACCATGGATGGAGTCAGAGCCAGGGTCAGGCAGAGCCAACCAACTCCACTCTGGTTGCAACCCTCCTCCCTGCCGAGTCCTACTAAGGGCAACACAGAGGGTAAGGAGTTGGAAGCTGACAGTCAATACCACCCTCTGAATTGAAGAAGAAGGTATGCAGGTTTAGGCATGCTGAGGTTGTGGGAGTGGTACCCCATTTGTCCTAATGGACCAGTCTCCACCGGGTAGTACATGATAAGGAAGAATTTGATATAAGACAACTGCCTGGTGGATGGGTGTTATTAAGTCTGCCATATATGGTATATGTGATAAATGTACAGACCTGCTTTGCTTCAACATGCTTGACGCATCAAGAGCTTTCTGTCCTATTCTGTGAGATCTTGTGGAGTCAGAAATTCAAAGCCAGAATCCAAGAAAGCACCTGCAGGACCTTGGAGAGCTCCCAGAATCCTGCGGAGTTAGGCATGCAAACTGTTGTCTTTCGAACCATCTACTACAGGATCATGAATCTTTATATATGTTGCGTGGACTAAGCCCCACCTCCCCAGAGGAGCTGGCTGGTTGCTAAAGAGCCCTTGCCTTATATTGCAGTGTAGCTACCACGGGGCTGGAGAGTTAAGGAGGGGTAGTGTGGGAGACTCCTCTTCTGAATCAGAGGAGAGTGAAAGGCCTGTGTCCTCCACCTGGAAAAGTTCTGAAGAAGGTCTGGCAGTTCTTCTTCCAGCAATGGAGCCACAGCCTCACCCTTCTTTGAGTCTTCTATTGTACAGTGCATGATTCCTAGGTGTGGGCTATGATACTATCCAGCTGTGCCTTGGAAATCAAGTGCCTCCCCACCATGCTCTGGTACTATAATACAGCAATCAAATCTATATCCATAAATACAACTTATTTTCTTTGATAAAGACATGGAAGGACTTTCCAAAATATGTACTGTTGGCAAGGCAAAAACTGACTGAGATGCAAAGCAATGAAGGATTATGCTGTAGGCTCCTCAAGAAAGCATCAGGGTCACCAAACTTCCTGATTCAGTCTACATCTGGCAAAGCCATTTTGTATCGGAAAGGGAATCACTGGAAGACACAGGAATACTCTTTGTCAAGAGCAAGTGAAGATGGCAGCAGCCTTCCAAGGAATCACATCTTTGCAAGGGATGGGGGGAGGAGGAAGAGTGCAGGTCAAAGGCTCAAGATGTCTATCAGTACAACTTGCCAAAATTTGGGGTGGTGGGATGTAGGGGGAGAGGCCAACAAATCCTCACCCTGCAAGCTTTTCTGAAAGTAATTCCAGTAAAACTACAGAAAGTATTTCTGAACAAGTTGAAGTATACTGAAATGTCATTCTACAGATCTATCAAAACCAGAAAACATTGGAACAACTTCATATTGGAAAATGGTGATGATAGAAGCAGGCTAAGGCTTATGCACACATGGATCTTCCATTTCAGTGGAAGGAAGGACTTTATGTGCACACAGACCAGGTTTGTTTGCTGCATTTTGACCTCACCTTTCCCCTGGGATGGTCACCTATGGGATAGCTAAACAATGCAAAACAATATATCGGAGGATGGTAAATACAGTATGTAAGTGGCAGAAAAGTAGATCAACACTTCTAATGGTAGTATGTTTTCATTTATTTCCAAGAGGTAACAGTGTCAAATTAATATCTGCAAAGCAGTGATAGGCTAAAAAATAAATGCTCTCCCTTCCCCCCCTCACTTTAAAATGTATGTTGTGTTATTAGTTTCTTATGTTGACTTCATTGCCATTCCAACCCCCCCCCCCAGCCCTCCTACTTAACCGTTTCCTCTGAAATCAGAGGGTAAGATTAAACCTGTTGTAGCGGAGAACCTTATAACGGCCCCGACAGACATTGTTTTTCCTAGGCCTCACGATCTGGGAGCTAACTAGCAGAGCCCTTGAAAACCAACCAGGTCAGCTCTTTTTAGTCGGGGTTTTTGTGTCTAATCAGCCAGGAAGAAGGAGGCCTCAGGTCACACATGGAAATCACTAGAGCTATTTAAGTTGCCAGAGGTTATTAATAAATCTCCCACTATTTCCTTAAGTAAATAATTGGAGGCCCATCTTTCAAACGAGTTATGTCTGGCTGGGTTATGGTACCAATTTTATCCTTCCTTTTTCCCGTCACCAAGCAGGAAGCACAAATCTCTGGTGACAACAATGGCAAAACTGTGAATTATAAACATCCATGTGTCTCTCATTTGAATGCCTCCTCAAGTTTCCTTGACAGCTGGGAGTAAGAGAGAGAGAGAGACTTAGACTCTCTCTACAGAGACCCCACCACCAGCCGCTTGCTGAAAAACAATGGAGTTTGTGGCCAAGTCAAGCCGTTTCAGCAGCTTTGTACAAGGAAGCTTTAAGTACTGGGTGAAATGTGAGACACTTCATTTCAGTCAGGCACTTGCAGTGAGCAGAGTTCAACAACTTCTTTTAAAGTGGGTTTGCAAACGAACTTTCTGAGCTTTGGTTTTGGTGGTACGTTACTGCAAAACCAGAGCACACAGGAGCCATGTTCCCAGTGGAGGGGAATGACACGCAGGATGAGTCTGCAGCAAAGCTGCATCCTTGAGATACCTTTCATGTCAATGGACTTTCTAGACAGCTTTTATTGCTTGGGATTACAGGCTGATTTGATTGGGTTATATCCAATGCAGAGCTGAAGTCACTTAGTGGTATACTTCTGGCGAAATGTTTTGTGCCAGTGGAATGTTGTTGCACAACAGAATGCATAAGCAGGTTGCTGGTAACAATGTTGCACAATAGATTGCGCAATCTGTTGCATAGCAGTTTCTACTAGAGCAGCTGTTGTGTTGGATAGCTCTGCTGCACAGCATCAAAACTCACCCATTTGATAGTGCAAGAACCCTTGTGCTAGTGAAGGAGAGAACACTGGATATAGAATTGTGTTTGTTTGTTAAACGGGCACTGGCTTTTTACTATGTTTTTAGGCTCTATCTATTCTCTTTAATATATATATATATGCATATATGTTAGTAGCCATATTGAATTTAATTAGAAAAATGGCAGGATAAACATTGTCCAACAAACGTGTTACCTGAAAAGTGGGCCCTGAAATCACCCACTTCTACAGTGGGAAGGAATCAGGAAGTGGCAGGAATCAAACCTATGGCAATAGGAGTAAATCTGAATCCTTCTCTTGCAAATGACCAATTCGAGCAGGAGACTAACAATGTACAGTATATTTACTAAGAATTGAATTCCACTGAGCTCAATGGTATTCATGTTCCCTTGTTAATATGCATGTGGTGGCAGCCTTACTGTGCAATCCTAACCATGTTTACTTAGATGTAAGGCCCTCTAATTTCAATGGGACTTACTTCTTTCTATGTTTGCAAATGATTGTAGTTCCAGTGTGATGTAATGGATTTAGAGATTAGGTTGGACTGGGGAGATATTAAGCCAATACCTGATATCTTGCAGCTCAACCACCTGCCTCACAAGTTTGTTTTAAAGATAAAACAGGGAGCAATCTTCACGTAAGTCAGAACTTCTCAGAGAAAAGGTAGGACAGAAATGACAACAACAACAACAACAGCAACAGCAACAACAGCAACAGCAACTATGTATGTTGATTTTAAAACGGGCTCTCTTCTGCTTCCCATTTTTAATTGAAAATATGCCTGCCCTTAAAACCATATGCCAAAAGTGGGAAAACCTGTGACCCTTCACATTTTGCTGGACTACAACTCCCATCATCCCATCAAACATGCTGGTTGGGGCTGATGGGAGTTGCAGTCCAACAACATTTGGCAGGTGACGGGTTCCCCATCCTTGCCTTAGGCTGTTATCAAGAACACAGCAGAGGATAAGCATGGAAAGAGGCTGACCACAGAACAAAGCTAGCCACAAAATCAGGAATTTCAAGATGGAGCAGGGCAGAGGCACTGCTGAGTATGGGGAGTGCTGAACTTTGGCTATGCTTGCGAACATGTAAGTAGGGATGTAAGCCAGCACCAAATTCAAAGGGACTGACAACTCCTTACGCTGAAGCCTAAATTTGCAATGTCCTACTGGAGACCCCCAAATGGCTTGCTTTCCATATGGGATTCTTTCAAGTTAAAAGGAAAGAGCAGATGACTGTTTTTTGTTAAGCATAAACATATCAATCATCTGCTCATATGTGCATAAGCATAAAACACTTCTTTGTGGATTAAAAACATGTGCTGATATTCACAGATCATCCTTCAAATAGCAGTAAGGAAAGGGACAGTCGATTCTACTGGCATTTAAGGGTCAAAGCAGATATGACATGGGTGACTGGCAATCAGATCTTCCCATTTTTCTGTCTTTTAATTAGAAGTTTCTGGCAAAGGTGTAAAGTACATTGAGGAAGCCGCCTCCTACGCATCCTTGGCGGAAGTGGTGCATTATTTGGGAGGCAGCAGTTAGGAGTTACCAGTCTCTGCAACCACAGCAGGAGCTGTGATTCTCCAGTGGTTTGACTTTACCTCCAGAGGTGCATTCCATTGTCTCTAAAGACAGACTGATGTCAACAATATTATTATTACCCAGCCTTTCCCAGCATGTCCCAGGGAAGGCTACAACAATTTAAAATTCAGAATTAACAACAGTGAAAACAGATTACAATCAGAAGGGCCAGGGTAAAGAGGTGTGACTTCTAAACATTATCTGAGGCTTAGGTATTTTTATGAGGACAGAGAAGGTATTGATCACAGTGGTGCACCATATGTAAGAAACTATGAGTCAGGGTGGAAAAAGAGGGGCTGAGGTGGGCAACCCGGAAGTGGGAGGTGGGGGTGAGTTGGTGGCTGTGGATATTGCCTTTGGGGGCCTTACAAAGGCTTTGAACTCTGAATCTGAAATTCAGCCTGTTGCAGCCTACACAGTATTGTCAAGCAAAAGGATAACACAGGTGTCATTTTGTTTGGTTTTCCTCACTTACAGAAGAGGGCCGTAGCTCAGCAGCAGAACATTTGCTTTGCATGCAGATGGTACCAGGTTAAGTCCACAGCATCTCCAGGTAGGGATGAGAAAGACCCCTGTCTGAAACCCTGGAGAGTTGCTGGCAGTCAGTGCCAACACTACTGAGCTAGATGGACCATTGGCCTGACTCAGTATATGGCAGCTTCTGATGTAACACAAGGCGTTCAATTCTCCTACAGTCTTCCTGGTCATAGGCAGGGAGTGTTAGATGGGCAGAGGTTCAGTCTTCGATATTTTCTGAGCAAGCAGCAAGCAGCCTTGTCCAAGATAACATATTGTCTGCAAGAGTGTGAACATATGAGGGAAGGAGTGAGGGAAGCGGGGGGGGGGGGTGAGAGTTGAAAAGCTCCACTCTTCAAGCACTCATCCTGTCAGCGAGGGAGAGCTGATGTGGGCACAAGAGGGACTTGCTTGCCAATCTTTCTGGCAGGAGAAATATTGCTACAGATGGCAGCTGCCAGCAGGGGAGCAGCGAGTGAAAATAGAGGAATTTCGTGACAAGAAATTGCCAGGGAGACAGGGAGGGGAGTCTTTCAAACCTATCCATTTTATCTTGAGTGTTAAGGCAAAACCAGACATCAAACAGTCAAACAAACAGAACGGGCCCAGATGGTGTAAATTGGTATTGACTTCAATAAAGAGACATTAATGTATGTGAGAGGAGGGAGAAGCTACCTGTCTCTAGGCCACGTTTGAAAAGAACCTTTGCGGTTTCACACTTTTTGGAAAGAGACAGGAGGAGCAGAATATGACTTCCAGAGCAATCGTAGGTGGCTGCCTTATAGCTGGTTGTGTTGTGGTAAACCCTGAAGTGCAGGCACTCATCTTGACAGCCCCTACAGCCATGCCCCACAGGAGAGTCCCAAACTGCAGGCAGCTGCATTGATCCATTTTAATGCATGCATGCCTCCCCCAAAGAGCAGCAGTAAAAAGCATAACGTTCAATTTTTAGGATCACTGTGACTGAAATGCCTTGTATAGTTTACTAGGTGAAAGTTCCTACTTATGGTTGCAGAGGTTCAACTTGCAAAACACACTGCGCTGTAACAAAATACCTTCAACCAGCACAAATGCAACCTTTTAATTTTTAACTCAGAAATGCAAGCAATCTTGCAAGGAAGCATTGTCATTTAAGCTGCTAGTATGAAGTAGGAACCCTGTCAAAGAAAAAGAAAGCAATATCCATCCTCTGCTTGATTATTTTCCTCACTCTCTGTCTTCCTCTCTGCTAACTTGTCCCAAACATATTTGAAGGTTGCACCAACTCATTCATGCGCAAGTGAAAGCAGAACCCACTACATACCCTGCCCCTTCATTGGATGAAGTCATTGCTCCTGCTCTTAAAAAAAAGAAGTACTGGGGCTGTGGTGCCCCATATTTCCCCTCTGTTACACCCCTGCTTATATAAGTTCAGATCATTTGTCCACTTGAGACTTAAATGGATATAGTTCTGTATGGTTTACCAGGTTCCAGATCATGAGATTTCTGGCTGGATCCTGGATCCCCTGGCACAAAAAATCACCATGCAAAGCTGTAGATGCAAAAGCAAATGTCAGAGGGTAGAGTGGAGGAGAGCATGAGCAACTTCGTTTTCCCAAAGAAAATCCAATCCACCAAGTAAAGATGCTTAAAATGAGTTACTAGGGGCTGACCACTCAATCCTTTAAGCCCTGTCAACACTTTTCTATGATTAGTTAGTAAATCTGGAAATACCTGTGTTTGTTCACTGCTTATTGATAGAAGGGTATTGATAAAGCAATATCCAAGCTGGGTTTGGAGGAAGGGTGGGGGGTGGGGGGTGGAGTACAACAGACCACACACTCTGTTTACTCTTTCAAGCCTTTTCCAAGCCTCAAACAAAAAGACCCAAGTTCTCCCCCTTCTGTCCCCAACATGAATTCATAGTCAAGAAACAAAAGCTAAGAAAAAAAGTGAGGTTTTTGAGACCACAGTTCTTATCTCATTGTTCAATAATTATTAATCGACTGGAGAGACATTAAACACTGGTGAGGGAAACCAGGACACACAAATCAATTCCTGTGTAGGTTTCCGAGCTGACAATGTAGGGGCCGGGGGCTTATAAGTGGGAAGAGCAGCTCCTTGGGGAACTTTTCTTTTATTTATTTCTCCCTCATTTGTTTCCTCCTCTCCCACCCCCTGCCCCAAGGGATGCTGTGTGGTGCTGATAGAGCTGTCCATCTTCAGCTCCCATAGCTTCTGCGCTTTAATCACTCGCTTTTCCTATGCCCTCGAGGATCTGTGTCACAGTCACCATCTTCTGGAAGAGAACAACTGACTACCAGGCCTCCCTTTGGAACCTGTTAGCACCAAGTCATCAATCAGTCAGAGGGGGCCTGCAGTGACCAAGAGAGGAAAGCAAACTGAATCTGGTTTTCACCAAAGATGACTGCTGGAGAACAGTGGGGAGAAAGAATTGGGACTTGCTGTGTTGTAAGCGCATTTTCAGCAGCTGAAAGGTCAGAATGCTATTGGGGGGGGGGGGGGAGGCTAACAAACAGGAGCCAGGAGAATGTGCCACCATCACTCTCTCCTGTTATTTTTTCAGCTGGAAGCAGGTGCAAACTTTAGGAAGCAAAGAAGAGAGAGTCTGCGAGATTTGCTGCAGATACAATGAATGATGTGCTGATCTTTTAAAATAATCTGAAACTGTGGCTTTAATTTGGGGTGGAGGTTAAGGTGGAAAAGGGGTGGGTGGGAGTAACTGCATACCCTCTTCAGTATTTCAGGGGTGTGATACTAACAGGCAGGTTCGTGGAACATCTGTGGTCCCCTTGCTACTTTTAGCCATTTGTTTCGTTCTAACTTTCCGAGAAAGATACTATAACACTATGTTGACTTCTTCTGGGGCATTTCAGAAACTGGGGGCAGGGGAGAGGAGGGATGGTAGATGCAAGGAGCAAAGAGAATGTGGCAGCACTGAGTTCTGTTCCCAACCCATGAAGTGTACTCCCCGCCCGCCCCCCCGCAAAAAAATAGCATGACAACAAAATAATGTAAAAATGGCCTGCCAATTTCTCCCTACCCTTTGTTTCAGTGAGAAGTGATCCCTCTCCAGAACAAGGGTGGGGAAACTGCAGCTCTCCAGATATTGCTAGACTTCAACTCCCACTAGCCTAGCCAGCATGCCCAATGGTCAGGGATGGTGGGAGATGCACTACAGCCACAACCAGAGTCACAGGTTCCCCATTCCCTGATTTGCTGCCAAAAAATATATCATTGGGTGGACCCCAAGTTCCAGTCTTAAGAGTGCCCCAATATTATATTGACTCTTAATTTGAAGCGTTACCCCAACCATACCAAATAAACACCAAGTGTCCATTGTATATGTCACTGAAGGATCTTTTCATAAATTTCCATGAATACACCTTTGAGATCCTACTAAGCTGGCCTATAGCCAGACACTATAGCCCTTTGGGAAGGGAGACTGTGTGCAGTTCTACACACACACACACACACACACACACACACACACACACACACGAGAACAGGCTCCTGTTTGGCATCAACTGCATACCAGCATCACTGGGAAGCAACACAATTGCTCCTCAGGCTGGCATATTATGCAGCCTGGGTCACTGACAACCATCTCCAATAACTCACCTGATGCCCTGAGGGACTGCTGTCTTTTGCGCAACCCCCAACACGCAAACATCACACCTGTTGCTATCTAGGTCACTTGGGACTTTGGTCACGAGGGCTGCAGTGTGAGATCTGCTTTGATTTCACCAACATGCTAAACTGTGT
The DNA here is from genome assembly GCF_964188305.1 of Podarcis bocagei. NCBI lineage: Eukaryota > Metazoa > Chordata > Lepidosauria > Squamata > Lacertidae > Podarcis > Podarcis bocagei. Next base: position 11,667,086 of record NC_138142.1, on the reverse strand, counting down.
GGGCGAGAGAAGATGTTGCAGAGAGTATTCCCATTATTGTCACAGATTGCATCTGAAAGCCATCAAACAACCTCACAGACAAGGAGGATTATGTTTCCAAGCTACATGTGTAGTGCTAGAATCTGTACGGGAGATGGATGTGGAAATGAGCCTTTTTATCATCCCTAGGGAGGGAGCACAACATTTGTAAAACAAGAGAGGGAGATAGAGACACAGAAGAGGAGAATTTTCTCCCCCCCCCTTTCCTCCTCCTTTCTTTCCTTTCCCTGGCTCCTTTCCTCTTCCAATTTCACCCTGGTTGCACATGACTAAACATCAATTTTGACACTAATGTGGAGTGTTGCTCTCCTCAAGGTTTGGTCGCCTGATTTGTTGAGCGATTGTAAAATCGTTAATGGTGTGTTTTACACCCCATTTTTAAAAGCCACTTCTTACCAAAGGAGAAATTATTCAACTCTGGGTTCCCAACCCCCACCCTCACTCCACAGACGCGCACACACACATACACTGTAGGGTTGCTAATGTTTTTCCCCTATATGGATGTAGAGGAAATGGGTTCACCAACAGTTTTCACTCATCACATGCACTGGGATGTTTAATACAATGCATGTATGGGCACATGGCAAAACTGATACAGGCATACAGGCTTTACACACTGATGTGCACTTAAGAAAAAGGAACCTAATCTGCGTAAACCCATGTCGGGAAACTGTACTCTGTGAAATGGCCTTTAAACATCATGTATATCTTAAACACACACAATCTTGTGTGCAAATAATAAAAAAAGGAATCAGAATCTTGAACATATGTGCTTATGTCTGTTCCCTCCACCACCAGCACCTCGCTCCCCCAGCCTGAAATGACAAAGCAAAGTTTGGCAAGGCAATAAAGGAAGGGCTACAAATCAGTCAGGATTATCTGGCTTCCTTTAAGAATGCCATAAATTGTTTACAGCAGGCTTGGTCTTTAATGGAGTGGGGAGGGGAGGGGAGGGAGAAAGGTCGAAGGAGAGGAAAGCTTTAATCTAACAATTTCAACACATTTGGAGAAGTCCCTTCTTGCAGCTTGCAATTAAAATGTGTTCCGCCCCCCCGCCAAAGTCTCTAAAGGCCAAAGTCCCAAAGCATTTTATTATTGAGAAGAAGGTTAAATTAAAGTTAATTTAACTGAAAGTTCTAAAGGCTTGTTTCACCACTGGCTTTGCGCACACACATTCCCATCTCCCAAAAGAATTCATCGCCGCATATTACTCAACCTAGACTTGTCAGCCCTTTGACAAGGTGACCCCACCAGGGTAGCCAAGGATTATTTGGAAGTTGCCCTTAGGAGGCATCCAAGAACAACTGTCGGGCTGGCCAGTCCCCCAATAATTTACAGATCCCTTCCCATTCTGGAACTCTTGAGTTGGGGTGTGATTTGGAGAAAGAAGAAAAACGTATTAGTCTCATATGAGTGGTGGAAGAGACTCCTGTTTAGTCTTACTCACCCCACCCTGGTGCAAATGAGAGAAGAGCACAACTCCACCTCTTGAGAAGAAGAGAACTGGTGGCAGCCACAAAAAATGGGCTAACTCAGGGATAACCAACTTGGTGCCAACTGGATATTGCTGGACTGCAATTCCCATCATCCCTGATCATTGGCCATGCCAGCTGTGGCTGATGGGAGATGGACTGAAGTAGCATCTGGAGGTCCACAGGTTCCTCATCTGTGAACTGTAGGAATAAGAAGATCCGGCTGGATCTGAACAAAAGTCCATTGAGTCTAGCATCTGTGGCCAGCCAGATGCTTCTGGGAAGAAGACATAAAGGCAAAAAGATACTGGAGGGGGGAAAATGTCGTGAATCCAGAGTTGGACCTCGAGGACTTGAGTTCAATATCCCCATTCAGTCAATAAGTCCACCTGATGAACTTGGGTCTATTAAGTCTCTCTTCCAGGGTTATTATCAGGGCTGAATTAAGACCTTTAGGGGCCTTAAGCACTTTAAAGATTTTGGTGCTCCCATATAGATATAATTCAAAATACAAACAATAATAAACCGTAAAATAAAATTTTGTTTTTTGAAATGGAACAAAACCTGTATATTTGTATAAATAATGTTTATTTTTTTTGCTCAGCTGCACCATATGGTAAATCCGGCCATGGGAATTTTTCGTGGTGCCCTCCTTCCCTTGACACCTTATGCACGTGCTTATTTTGCTTAATGCTTAATCCAGTCGTGGTTGTTGTGATAATAAAATGAAGGGGTGCGCATGTCAGGACGCTGCAAATCTCGTCACCTGCTTTGTTTAATGTTCCCATCCCAGTACTCTTTCTTAGGGCCAGAGGCATTCTTCTGAGGGGGCCCCAAACATGCTTTTCACTAGAAAGCTGCACCTGGCAAATGACTCCTATGGATATTTTAAAAAGATACAGGCAGGCACTGCTTCCCTTTTGTATTTTACAGCAGGGGGTAGCCAATGTTGTGCCCTCTTGATGCTGCTAACTTCCATCATCCCTGACCATTGGCCATGATGCTGGATGAAGCATTCTGGAAGGATGTATGCAGCTTGGGATCAGGTTATGCGAAGAGCTGCCTGCTGCTGCACAGACCTGTCATATCATTTAGATAAGGTGGGGATATTCTACTTCTGGTGCTGCACCCTAGAGGACGAATACCGAAAACAGGCACTATTGCCCCTAGCTATGGAATGCCCTTTCCTTTCTCACGCATGACGCAACTAAGTACCAGTTGCTCCAAACATTGTGCAAAGACTTATCTTTTTGCCCAGGCTTTTCCCGACTGATAAGATCAGACCGTATTTTTATTTGTTTGAATTCCGGTTTTAGTAAGCTTCTATATAACCACTGGTTTACTGGTTTCATGTTGGAATTTTTATTATTTCATTTATTGCTTTTACAATGAATGCCACTTAAGAGATTTTTTAAAAAAAAATTAAGCGGTTTATAAATGCTTTAAAATAAATAAATGAATAAATCATATACACAGGCACTCAGAAGTTAAGTTTAATTGAATTCAAGGATTAAATCCCATAAGTGGGTATAGGGCTGCAGCCTTAGGCAGCAATCGTATATTCACTAACTTGGGAGTAAGCCCCACTGAACTTAGTGGGGCTCACTTCTGAGTACATATGCACAGGGCTGTGCTGTTAGTCTGTTTAAAAATGAAACAAAGCAAGTCAAACTTTGGATCACATGCCCAAGCCATTTGGACATGCTGAGAATAAAAATAGTCTTTCGATCTGAGAGCTGGCATCCTTTCCAAACCTGTGTTTCTCATTTCCTTACAGGGGGAACCACAAACCAGGTTTTCCTTTTCATCCTCATCGTTCTTAAGCTCTCTATCCCAGGACAGAAATAAATAATAAGAATGGTTACCATCTCCAGCTAAAGTCCCAATAGTGTAGCAATTTTTCTTTGTAGTCTTACAACCTAGTATTCTGTGCTCAGAAACAAACCTCTGTAACAGTATGGCCCCATACATCCCTACTCAGGAGTCAACCCAACTCCCAGGGTGTAGTGGGCATAGGATTTCAGTCAAAGGCCTTGTTTGCACATCACAATAAACTACAGATTATCTTAAACCAGGCACCCCCAGACTCGGCCCTCCAGATGTTTTGGGACTACAATTCCCATCATCCCCGACCACTGGACCTGTTAGCTAGGGATGATGGGAGTTGTAGTCCCAAAACTTCTGGAAGGCCGAGTTTGGGGATGCCTGTTTTAAACCTTGGTTTAATTGTGAATGTACCTCTCTCCTGCTCCTCCCCTGCAAAAGAATCATTCTCCCGGTGCATGACTGAAGCAAGCCATGTTATGGTTTGTTGTGTCATCCACACCAGACCATGATTTGTTCATTTGTTTCAAGCAAACATGTATAAGTTTATTTTTGACTTGGTTTACAAACAAACCATGGCATAAGAGGCATCTCCTACGGGCCGTGGGGGTTTGGCCCCCACAATAAAATATTTGAGCCCCCCCCAGTTGATGGGCATTTCTATTGAGATGGTTTGTGTACACTATGTCATGTGATCGATTATGCGGAATGGGGCTTACCTGGGCACCCACAATATTTCATTCAAGTTGGCACCCCTGAACCACGGTCTGGGTTTGGAAGATACGACAAGAGATATTATGGCTTGTTTCCACTGCACAGAGGTTGGGGGAGAGTGAAAGGGAATCTGTGCAAGAACCTGAATGGCAGGGGGCAAGTGAAATCACAACAAAACCATGGTTTAAGGCAAACTGTGACTTACTATGACGGGCCTAAGAGTAATTTATAGAGCTGTCACTCTATTTATTTTTTATTATTATTTTAAAAAACCTTAGTCATGTAATGAGCTTAAACACATATGCTTAAGAGGTTGATTAAATTTATGCAACTATAAAAATATAGTTCTGAAGCAGAAAGAATGCTTCTTTTGGCTTCAGATGGTGCACACATTCCATGTCTGTATAAGAGAAAAAGGAAATGCCTCTTACTCTGGTATTCGCCCTTTGCAGTTTTTATAGGTACATGCATTAATATATTATGGGACTCTTTGCCCAGGGACATTCGACCGGTTCCCTCTCTTGCAGTGTTTTGCCATATGGCAAAAACCTTTCTGTTTAGGCAGGCATTTGCTTTGTCCCATAGATCAGGTTTTTTTTTTAATCATTGAGTGCTTTTATTTAAATCTGCTGTACTGTTTTTATTACACCATGGGTTTTGGGCGGGACTTGAATTGCATTTTATGGTTGGTTTTAAGTGTTGTCAGCATCCCTGAGTGGTGTGTAGACACCAGAAGAATGGGACATACATTTTTTATATTTTATATTATATGTATTTATATTTATTGAGCAGTGCATTTAAATACGTCACCTCATCTCCCTGCAAACAAATGAGGATGAATGCTCAATACGCAGGTCACAAGTCATCTGGACACATTCTTCCACTTTATGGCAAGATGCATGGAATCTCTACTTAAATTATAGTTATTGTTTCTAAATTTACAACTATACATATAAATTAGCATACACAGATTTTTGTGCCATTTTATGCCATTCTGTCCTCGCTTTCTGGCAGTGCTTAAGCACCTACTCTCTTACTGTTGCCACTTTCCTAGTAGCAAAATGTGGGATTATTTGGAACAGGACTTCTAAATGACTTCCAATTGTCAGCTTTTGTATATATTATACACACATGCACACCTACCCTATTGTGAGGTGTACTATCCCTAATGGATTCCTGATGAATGCATGCCCAGGGTTTTCTGGAAAACTTTCAAGAATGAAGGCTCCAGATCTTTCCCAGCCTTCTTATTCTACTGCTAGGCTGCATTTTTTTTTTTTAACCTGGAAAGTTTCCCCTAATAACCAATGTCTACCCTCCAGTCTCATCGACCCTGACCACTGGCTATGATGCTTGGGGCTGATGGGTGCTGGAGTCCAATAGCACCTGCAGGCCTGCAGGTTCCCCAGTCCTGATCTACATATTGTTCCTTGCGCTATACTTAGCAGGCAGCATGAACAACTTGTTTTCTTCTCTGGTATCACAGTTTTTAAACAAACGTCACCTAAACATAATGACAAGAGCTACAAACATACAATTAAACAATTCAAAAGCTGAGAGAGTCCAAATTCTGACAGAGTCTCCAGCTTTTGTGCTCTCCTGTGAAATTATGGCTGCTATCCTGCACATGCTTACCTGGGTGATGTCTTGCTGCATTCAATGGGTCTGTTACTTCTGGGTAGGCATGTGGAAGATTGCACTGTACAGTGGTTAAATGCTCCACATCTTTTGCCATCCCTCTTGACCCTACGTTTCCTGCCACTGGGCATTTGGGGTGGGTGGGGTGGAATGGAGTACAGTGGTACCTCAGGTTACATACGCTTCAGGTTACAGACTCCGCTAACCCAGAAATAGTGCTTCAGGTTAAGAACTTTGCTCCAGGATGAGAACAGAAATCATGCTCCGGTGGCACGGCGGCAGCAGGAGGCCCCATTAGCTAAAGTGGTGCTTCAGGTTAAGAACAGTTTCAGATTAACAACGGACCTCCGGAACGAATTAAGTACTTAACCCAAGGTACCACTGTATCTCAGAAAAGGGCATGGCTAGCTGGCTGGAACACTGAACAAGAACATTTCACACCATCATTTTGTGGCATCCTGTATTGTTTTATATTGCACACTCATTGAGGTTAGCAATTTGTACCTGAATCTAAATTTAACCTATTTATTAATGGATGGGTTGATTAAAATCCAGGGGAGTAGCCATTTGGATGGGCTGACTGCTCTGTATCTTTGTGTAAACAAGCATGGACTAATTTCAATGTTTTCTGTAGAACTGCACTGCTCTTGTGACCTTTGCTGACATGCTTCCTGACAGTGTCAGGAACGTTCAGTTTGACTGAGCACTATGCGTTGCACCACAGGGGTGGGTTGGTGACCAAGCTCCCCCCTCCATTTATTTCTTTTCATCTGTGTTTCAACCTCCTTCAAAACTAAGAGCTCCATGCAACTCCTTCAAGGTCTTAATTATCCTTCAAGGACTACAGTTATAAAATCAGGGCAGGAAATGCTGGAGGAATATGATGTGTTGAGCCTCAGCCTAATTACAAAGCATTGTACCTGTTCCTGGGTAAGGTTGCCTCACATTTTGGAAGTCTTCTTTTCCTCCTCTGCTTCTTCATGGCAACACACTAAAACAACACACTAAAACAAATCATGTTCTCTAATCAAACAACAACAATGAAGTCAACTGGGACCCTTCTTATCCCCCCCTCCTTTTGCAATTTTAACTTGGTCACTTGGACAGTCATAATGCTTAGGTAGGATTCAATTGCATACTGGCAAATTCAGATTGCAGAATTGTAGTTGATTGGGAAGTCTTTAGGGGAATATTTGCCTTGCATTACAGAAGGTCTTAGGTTCAATTGCCTACATCTCCAGGTAGGCTTAGGAGAGATTCCCCATCTGAAATCCTGGAAAGCGCCTGCCAGTCAGTGTAGTAGACAGTGCTGAGATAGATGAACCAATGGTCTGACTTGGTATAAGGCAGATTCCTATGTTCCTAAAAAACCTGCTTCCCCCAAAAATTGGACTTTTTGAGATGAGGAAAGTGACAAGAAAATGCACTGGAAAGTGTGGGATAAAGCTTGTTTTGATGCAGTGTCATCTAACCCAGTGTTTCCCAACCTTTTTTGGGCAAAGGCACACTTGTTTGATGAAAAAAATCTCGAGGCACACCACCATTACAGCCCCGTGACGTCAGCGCGCAGTGTCACGCCGGGAGGGACGCACGAAAGTGTAAGTTTCAATTTTTTTCCCTCCCCCTTGCCGGGGAACCTCCAAGCTTTGGGGGTGGGGGGGAGGAGGCAGCAAAGCGAGGCAGGAAGGAGAGCGTGGCTTGGCTGGGTGAGCTTTGGCAGGGGCAGGGAATGAGAGCCGCGAGGCGGGCGCTGCGGACGGAGGCGCTGCCCGCCGAGCTCGCAGGCAGCCAGGCAGGCAGACGGCGAGAGCCCCGCGCTGGGCGGCCTCTCCTCGCCACCGCCGCCCCGCCTCTCGCCGCCCGACTCGCCCGCCTCCCTCCAGGCAACATCTCGCGGCACACCAGGCAACATCTCGCGGCACACTAGTGTGCCGCGGAACAGTGGTTCGGAAACACTGATCTAACCTCCCCACAAACGAACTGGAACAAATGCCCAATAAACAGTCAACGTTGTCTGATCTCCCTGCAAACAAATCAGGATGACACTCAATAAATAGGTCATCTGGAAGCACCCCTTGTTGCTGAAGGATGTCTAAAATTGTTCGCAATAATACTTCTTTGTAAAAACAAAAACAAAAACACCAAAAAAAACCTAAAACAACATTTCTCTAAGTAATTGAGCCTGTGCTCTTGAATCAGACATTCTATGCTAATTTGGAGTCCTGTCTTATCACATTACATACATGCAACTGGGGCCTCCGTTACACCGAGAGCAACAAAATAGCTACACTCGGCATTATTAATGAAGTAGATGGATTAATTTCCTATTTATGAGAAGCTAACCAACTGGCTAGCTTGCTGACAGCACTATTAATGATCCTTAATGCCCCACAGGCGGTAATGGGTCCCACTGGGAGATGCAGAAACTCTGCAATTTGTATTGAGGATTTAGACATAACAAAAAAAAGGGGGGGGAGGAAAGGAAAAGAAAGCACTCTTGGGAGCAGGCAGTTGATCAGCGGGCGCCCCAGCGGAACACAGCAGACAAATAATAAATGACAGCCTTGCGATTAAATCAAACCTTCTACTTTAAGTGTTAAAGTGTCTGACTGTCACTAACAATCTAGAGCTTGTTAAAGCCTCCCGAGGCCCCCAGGAACAGAGGCAGTGAGCTGGAAGGTAAAGAGAGAGAGAGAGAGAGAGGAAGAAATGAGGCAGCAGCAGTAGCAGGAGGGACCCTACTGTCTTGACAAGTGAAACTGCTTTAAATAGCAGAAATGTGGGGAGCAAGAGACATCGCCTTACCCTGGATTTAAAGGCAACAGCAACCTGGGAAGCAAGGACCTGGCTAACTAGCTTGCTAGAGCATAACTGCGAGCATCTTTAGTCATCAGCAACCCATCTTTAAAGCTTCATCTGTGCAAGCTGATAAACAGTGTGTGTGTGTTTTTAAAAAAAGAAGCTGAAATGACAATGGATTTTTTTTTTTAAGAAAAATTTTACTAGAGGGCTGTGGCTGTTCTGATTGAGTAAGCAGTTTGGGTTATTGGGTCTATGGACCATAAACATGCAGATTTTGCCTTTTAAAAGAAGGGTATAACAAAATTCAGGATCAAAAATACAGGCAATTTTTACTTGGATCCTCCCTTTAACAACTGTGTTCTAGGACTAGAAAGGAACCTACCCATATGTTCCTGAAATTTTAGGGTTGGAGTTTGTCAGTAAAACTGAAACATAAAATTCACATGAGTCCCTCAATTGTAAAAGAAAAGACTGGGGAGATAAACGGCTGCAACCATTTAAACTCAGTAAGCGAGAGTCAGTCAACTTATGGGTAGAAGCTCCTCCAAGTAACATTTTATTCTGGATGAGAGGTAGAAACACAGTAAACTCCCAGAAAGACTGGAATCTGTGCTTCTTCTTCTCATAAGAGATTTATATAGAGCGCTCCCTTCATCATGTCCACTCCCCCCACCCTATTATGCATGTACAAAGTTCCTTTGCAATTTTGTGACCACTTCTTAGTTCCTTCTCATTTGCCTTTAAAACACTCCAATGAGTACCTCCTTCTTTTAAGCTTACTTCTTGAAGGGCATGACTCCTTTTTCATCTTAAAAATGACCAGAGCTTGGAAAGTCCCTTTTAGGCCAATCAGAATGTCGGTGGTTCGAATCCCCGCAACGGGGTGAGCTCCCGTTGCTCGGTCCCTGCTCCTGCCAACCTAGCAGTTCGAAAGCACGTCAAAGTGCAAGTAGATAAATAGGTACCGCTCCAGCGGGAAGGTAAACAGCGTTTCCATGCGCTGCTCTGGTTCGCCAGAAGCAGTTTAGTCATGCTGGCCACATGACCCAGAAGCTGTACGCTGGTTCCCTCGGCCAATAAAGCGAGATGAGCACCACAACCCCAGTCGGCCACGACTGGACCTAATGGTCAGGGGTCCCTTTACCTTTACCTAGTTCCAGTTCAATTTCAACACTGCCACAAAATTCCACAACTAATTCCCGTTCACATTCGTCCATTTACGAAACAAACTAGTTGGGTTTGCAACAAAACTCAAGTTCCTCCAAATAATTCTCGGCAATCCTCTCCTCCCCACATAATAGAATATTATAAACTGCTGTGCTGAAGTATAAAATATTCCAGTCAACCCTTTCTGACAATCCCCTCCTCCCAAGGCTGCTGGTGGGCACTGCTGACACCTTAAAACTTGGATATTATTTCCAGCCAGGGTGAGACTTGTAGTTTCTTATGCCTTAAGGTCCAATTCAAAACTTAGTCGCTGGGAAGAAGCAGGAATTGGTGAGAAGGATTTGGCATCTCTGAGTTTTCTTGGAAAAAAGTTTGAGAAAACCAAACCAAACACCAGTAAGCTTTCCCCCCTGAGAACATTAAGAAAACACAAGTTTATTTTGAGGAGAGCTGGGCTGGGGTGTTATGAAACTGTACAGTCCCAAGATGGTTGTACCTTGTGCTTTGTTTTTGTTTCCCCCCTGAACTGCTGTAAGTCTCCTTGATAGCCTTATCTTGAACATTAGCTTGATATGGTGCATATAATTTGCGGTTGCCCTGTAAAAGACAGGAACTTCAGGATACGTTTCAACCAGCTAACACAAGGAACATAAAAATATGTCCTTATCAAATCGTGTCTCATAACATCAGGGTGTTCCAGGAACAGGATACATGCAATAAAGAGAGTTAGGATCAAACAGTATTTCTGTTTTCCTTTCCACAGACATCCAAAAATATACAACATCCTTAAAAGGAGGCAGTCTTTCCCCACTTTTTATACCCACTTACAATTTAATCAGGAAAAGATTTTCTTTTGGGGGGTGGAGGGGGTGTCAATATGCTTCGAAATACCCTGATTTATTTATTTATTTGCACAGTGAGGAAGCAATAGCTTGCTTGTTTTGCTTGCCTGAAAATCATAATGTTGCACACATTTACTCTCTAATTAACATCACTGTACACACAGCTGGCAAGACCCACAGTTTTTGAGAATTGCAAATCAACTCTGAACTAGGAGGCTTGCTGGGGTTGGGTAAGACTTGGGTTATTCTGCCTACATAGCATCCTGGAGAAATGCTGGCCAGAAAGCCACCTACTTTGGACCAGTTCTGAATATCTAATACTTGGTGATAATCTTTTGTGTGAGAGAGAGATTTGCCATAAAAGGCAGAGGATGGACGGACTTGCCTTGTTCACCTTGTTCAGGTAAGCATTGGACCATCCAGTTTTCAATTCTATTTTTGGCTTCATGTCAGTTGTGGCACTAAGCATCTCCCCAGAATTGGAGGGCGAGTCTATTCAGCCGATCAATGGTTGCTGTTTCTTAAAGTTTCCAACAAGGCCAATGTTGGGGATTGGCACTATCAGGCGCCTGCTGAGACCCCCCTGCCAATTCTAGGAGCTTCCACCTCCTCGCTTCTGTTGCCTGTTCATCTGTCCTCCCCAAACAAGCAAGAAGAGGAGCGAGGAAAGGAGGAAAGCAGCACACCTTAGCCTCCATCTGGGAGGTGGTATAGTTTGGGGCCAGAGGGAGAGGCAAACAAATGTTCAGTGGGAGTACAGCAAGGAGGGGAAGAAGATGAGGCCACCTGGAGGGCCATACTGAGAGCACCTTGTCCAATCCCACCCCCAAATCTGGATTTGTAGTTTTAGCAGGGGATTCTGATGAAAACCCCTGGAAAAAGGAACAAACAAAGGACCTCCACTATCAACATCCTACTGCTATACATGCATGGAAGGACACAGCATGAATCACTCCTTTATTCAGTGGTGTATTTGCTCCGCCTTTTTCTGATAATGTGCTGAAGACAATAAACAACAAGGTGGGAATAAATATGTTGTCAGGACCAATGACAGGAATTGCAGAAGCCTGGATATTTGTTAATCCTCTTTTAGTTGAGGAAATTGGTGAAACTGACTAATTTCATTTGGATAAAGCAAGGAGTATCTTCTAATTAAAATAGTTTAGATGTATTCGAAATGGAGCAATAATTATTTTAGTGGTACAGATAATATAGAAGCATTTCTTGCTCCTTAAATTATGAATGTGTGTTAAAAGTATAATTTATGTGACTTAGGAGTGTGTGTGTGTGTTTTAAGTGCACCATCTCTGTTGAGATCTATGGGTTTTTTGCAGTTTTATGTCTATGTGAATAAAATAAATGCAAATAATAGAGTTGCAAGGTTTAATTGATTATATTAATCAAGGCATCCTAATTAATTCAGCAGCATTTCCACACAGGTATTCATTAATACTGCAGATGGGAAGTACCTTGCTAAAAGAGGCATTCCTCCTTCTTTTCTAAATAGGAGGGAATGCCTCCTCTAGAATTATACCTATTGCAACATGTATGCGAAATACTTCTTTTCACTTCAAAATGATTTGTTTAAATGTAATATATTTATTACAAACACAACGTATAAAACCAACGTATAAAAACAGGTGTTACAGGGTATGACTGATTTACCTGCATATGAGTAAAATATTCGAGTTTATGCAAATTTAACTGATTAATCAAATTAAACTCATATGACGCTCCAATGACAGTGCTAATTGCTCCCACTAATTCCAAAGTTCAGAGGTGAGTGCCAGTATTTGGATAGCCAAATCAACAAGATGGAGGCATCAGCAGGCGTGGGGCAGTCCCAAAATTTGCAGCAGATCAAAGTATATTTAAGGGAAAAGCTGGCTGTGCAGAAGAGACTCAAAACAGCTCAACAAGGACTGAACATCCTCAGTGGCCACAAAATGAACGACTAGTGGAAGAAAAGTAGAAACCTAGGCAGGACGGGGAATGCAATGGAGTATCTGTGTGGGGGAAGCCACACTTTACATGGAAAGGTTTTGTTGTAGGTCCCACTTGCAACAATAATGTTTGTCCTGGCAAAAAGTCTCAGTGGTAGACAATTCACTTCACATGCAGAAGGTCTCAGATTCAATCCCAAGCATCTCCAGGTAGTGATGGGAATGTCCCCTGTGGCCACTCAGTGTAGAAAATACTGATCTGGATTAATGCTCTAACTCAGTAGAAGGCAGCTTTTGATATTCCTAAATACACCCACACATCACTACATCAGAAAAAAATGCTGCAATAGGAAAACCTACTTTCATTTAGGGCAGGCATGTCCAAAGTCCATTTCGGGGGGCCTAATCCAGCCTACCGGTCGGTTTAATCCGGCCCCTGCAGCAGTTTATTTGCTGGGGTAAAATCCTTAAAAAAGCTCAACAACTAAAAAAAATGTTAACAACTTTGGCTGCCCCTTGGGTCGGCCCTCATGGCCCTTCACTTCATCAAATCTGACCCTCTTTGAAAAAAGTTTGGACACCACTGATTTAGGGAGAGGATTTAGCACAGTGGCAGAGTGTTCAATGCCTGGATAGGGCTGGGAAAGAGCCTTGCCTGAAACCCCAGAGAGACACTGCCAATCTGTGTAGATGACACTGAGCTTGATGGACCAATGGACTCTTACTCAGGATAAAACAGCTTCCTCTGTTCTGAGAAGCCAAGGACAGTTTTCTTTGGGACAGTCCAGCATCCCCAAAGTGAGGACTCAACCACGCACAATTTATAACCCATGCCTATGCCACTCTAACCCCTGCAAATTGGGGGGAGCATTCCGCTCTAAGCACACGCTATGTACAGGTGCCCAGCGCCCTAAACACAATATGTGCCCATGCATCAAAGTCTTAGACATTTAATCTCTCTTCGTTGTATAACATCCGTAGGAAATTATACCCCGAGCCCTGTCTGCTTGATCACATTCTGCCTCCTTTGCCCTCCCCCATCCTCTTCAAGTCAGTGCAGAAGGGAAAAATAATAGTGACAGGCCCCTTGGGAGAGCCAAGAGGCCTGAGCAAAGTGCAGTGGGGAAACAAACGCGCCTGCTCACTCATCACATTTAGCATTCGTTCTGCCACTTGCTGTCAAATTAAAACGCGGCCAACAACTCATTTCTCCTGCTCTCGCAGTTACAAATTAGTCCATTAAGCTGTCTGCAGCAAGCCTTTTTTCCTCTTCCCAGTAATGGCCTCCGAGAATTCCTTCATAATCGCCAAGTTCTCCTGGGATGCCCATGGAAAGCAGATGGGGTGGCTGCCGGGTAATACACGGCACTTTTTAATGACACAACATGCTGCGCTTCTCCCCCCCCTCTCCTTCTCTCTCCTACCCCCGCCTCCCATATCCCTGTTACTCTGCCACATGCACATGCATGCACCTGTCTCAGTACATGCCATTTCGTTTACCAGGACGAATATGAATTTAAGGGAGGGTTGGTATTGTAATGGGTGGGTGGGTAGGTAGGTAGGTGGGAGAATGACAAAAAATACATAGGCAGAAAAAATATAAGAGGAATGAGAACATTTTAAACTGATTTTAGAAAGGAGGAAGATGCTGGAATCACATTTTTACTTATGTAGTAGTAGAAATGTCAGAAGAGACCTGCATTTCTCTGCAATCAGGCTGTGGCTCAATCAATCCCCAACTGGGAGAGATCCCTGCTTGAAACCCTGGGGAGCTGCTGCCAGTTGATACCAAGCTAGATGGATCCAAAGTCTGACTCAGCAGCTTTTTATTTATTATAACCCTTGCTTGATGAATGAAAAGTCTTCATTTCTGGACCACAGTGCTTGGAGTTGTAACCTTCTTGGTTGCACTGAGATGCACAGAAGCATGTAATAGAATTCAGCAGGGCTCTCAGCAAGGATATTCCTTTGAAAGGAAGAAAAATCCATTAAGAAAATTTGAGGCAGTAACATTCTCCAGTTGTTGAAGAAGTATAGAATGAGTTTCTATCCTGCATCATGGTTTCAGTTGTCTCTACACAAATGCACAGAGTATGGGAAACAAAAAAGATGAACTGGAGCTTTTAATACAGGATGGCAAATACAACCTGGTAGGCATTACAGAAACCTGGTAGGATGAGGCTCATGACTGGAATGTAGGAATTGGGGGGTATAACCTGTGCAAAAGGAATAGATGAAACAGGAAGGGAGGAGGAGTAGCGTTATATATAAAGGATGTGTACACTTGTAAAGAAATCCATAACCTGGAACATGAAAAGCAGATTGAGAGTGTATGAGTAAAAATTGTAGGAGAGAGAAACGACAGTGACTTTACAGTGGCTGTCTGCTATAGACCACCAAGCCAGACTGAAGACTGGATGATGCCTTACTAGAGTAGAGATTACCAAATATTCAAAAAGGAGAGAAATAGTAATCATGGGGGACTTCAAAACGACCTTAACAGATTGGAGAACTGGGTGCAAACAAACAAAATGAATTTCATTAGGGACAAATGTAAGGTTCTGCACTTAGGCAGGAAGAACCAGATGCACAAATATAGGATGGGAGACATCTGGCTTACTAGCAGTACATGTGGAAAGGTTCTAAGGGTCTTGGTGGACCACAAACTTAACATGAGTCAACAGTGTGATGCAGCAGCAAAAAAAGGTAACGCTATTCTAGGCTGCATCAACAGAAGTATAGTGTCCAGGTCAAGGGAAGTAATAGTACCATTCTATTCTGCCTTAGTCAGACCACACTTGGAATACTGTGTCCAATTCTGGAACATGTGCAGAGGACGGTAACCAAAATGATCAAGGGTCTGCAAACTAAGCCTTATGAGGAGTGCTTGAAGGAGCTGGGTATGTTTAGCCTGGAAAAGAGGAGTCTGAGAAGAGATGTGATAGCTATCTTCAAATATCTTAAGGGCTGTCACACATAGGAGGGAGCATGCTTGTTTTCTCCTGCTCTGGAGGGTAGGACTCGAACCAATGGCTTCAAGTTGCAAGAAAGGAGATTCCGACTAAACATTTGGAAAAACTTTCTGACAGTAAGAGCTGTCCAGCAGTGGAACAGACTCCCACAAGAGGTGGTGGACTCTCCTTCCTTAGAGGTTTTTAAACAGAGGTTGGAAGGCCATCTGTTATAGATGCTTTAGATGAGATTCCTGTATTGCAGAGGGTTGGACTAGATGACCCTTGGGGTCCCTTCCAACTCTATGATTCTATGATCATTTGGAGAATTGTGTTATTGTTTGCATATGCTGTATTGTTTGGGAAAGTGCAATGTTGCTCACATAGCCTGTCTACATGTTTATATTAATATAATTCTTAACTCCTGTGACTTTGTTTTTGTTGTTGTTACTGACTCAGTATGTGGGAGCTTCCTATTTTCCAAAGATATCCTCTTTATTCAGTTCACAAATCAAACTGCACCCCCTCTAGCCTCTGTTCTTGTGCCAGCACTGGCCCTTCTGGAAGATTATTGTTTGCGGCAGAGTAAGTTGCTTAATGCTGGATCCTCTTGTCTTAAGAGATGGCCCAAAGATCCAAAAAGGCTTGCCACAGAAAAGATCTGTCTTACATGCACAGCCGAGAGCAGGTTTCTTCGCTCTCTTTTACACAAAGCACCTTAGAATACAACGGGGAGTGTAAGAGAGGGACATATTAAATACTACTGCTACTACTACTATTAACAATCCTCTGGAGTGCATTATATACATTGTCTTATTGTAATTTGTGCAAAATAATAAATTGCATGGAAATTGGCTTAATTTGAATAATTTATGCATTTTGCAGCATTTCATACCTTCCATCATTTCACAGTTGAAAATAGGGACATATCTGTAATACCACTATTCTCCTACCAAAGATCATTGTCAGAGCTCCTGCTTATTATGCATTACTGAAGGCTATGCTGTCTCTTGTATTTGCTGTATTTATAGCCCATCTTCCACTGATTTAAAAGCCAAGGCACTGTTTGTTATTCTGACTAAAGATAAACACAATGGCCTGATAATATGCTATCACCATTCAAAATATACCTCAACATCTGCAATATGTGACATGGCAAGCGGCACACGGCGCCTTTGTGTTCATGGGTGTGCATTTATTTTATATGTATGTACAGAAGAAACAAGTTTCCCCTCACTCCAGCAGATACTTAACTTTTAGAAACCCTGGAGAGGGAGCTGGCTCCTGAGAAAGGGGCACTGCAATGTCTTAAAAGAAAAAGAAAACGTTCATAGCACAAATTTGGCTACACAATCTTTTTGGGGCCCATGAGCTACAACAGAATGCTACTTTCAGGCCTAATGCCAGCAGAGGGAGGGGAGCTTGCTGGTGCAAGGGAAGATCTCTGTGCATAGGTGCCAATCCCCT
This sequence comes from Podarcis bocagei, assembly GCF_964188305.1. Lineage (NCBI taxonomy): Eukaryota > Metazoa > Chordata > Lepidosauria > Squamata > Lacertidae > Podarcis > Podarcis bocagei. Next base: position 11,650,227 of record NC_138142.1, on the reverse strand, counting down.
GGCATCCTGGGTGCCCGAGTACCCAAAGAACTCCCCATGAAGGGGCCAGGCACCCACAAATTTTGGTGTCAGGGCTATGCACGCTGCATGGCACCCAGCACCCACGGTCACAGGCCTAAGTTGGCACTTCTGTCTCTGTGTGCAGCTGGGCATCTGTGTGCACCATGCTGGTGACCCCTGTACTGATTTATATGTATAGATGCAAACTGAAGCTGAGTTTTAGAGGGAAGATTACTGTGTAAGCTCTCTCTCTGGTGGTGGAGCAGGTAAGAGATCCAGGGCTTGATGTAAAAGACATCCGCTGAACTTTCCCCTGCCTGCTGTCTTCCTCCACACCCTTTCCCCCCCATATTGTTTTTCTTCAGGTTATTTGAATCTTGGTGCTGGGGAGGAGGAGGAGGAAGAGATTAATCTAATTCAGTGTTCTGCTCTCACAGTGGTCAACCAGAATACTGTGGAAAACTTGCAAACATGTATTGAGCCTGGAAGAGGAAGATGATGGTAACCAGCCTGGGGAGGGCCTCTGCAGAGACAAAGCAGCAGTCAGCAGAAGCATTTAGCATCCCACCCGTCTGCATACCTTCCAACATTTCTCCGATGAAAATAGGGACGTTCCATTCCATAATGATAATTTTACTATTTATACCCCATACATCTTACTAGGTTGCCCCAGCCACTCTGGGCAGCTTCCAACATATATTAAAAACATAAATGAACATTAAACATTAAAAAATAAACTTCCCTATACAGGACCCTCCAACATTTCTCCAATGAAAATAGGTGCGTCCTAAGGAAAAGTGGGACGTTCAAGGATCAAATCAGAAGCCAGGATGGCTTCTCTAAATCAGGGACGTCCCTGGAAAACAGGGACACTTGGAGGGTCTGCGTCTGTGCTACTCGGTCTGAAATTGTCCCCACCCTACTGCTTTATAACTCTTCAGCTGTGAGCCACTTTCAAAGAAATGGGGTGCTACTGTGATGTGCATTTTAGCCTTTGACAGGCTGCATTTGAACTTCCCACTGCTAGGGCAAATGGGACGATAATGCCTCCCTATATAGATATAAAAGGAGGAAGGTGGTGGTGTGGGAAGTCTTGGTGCACGAAATAGAAGCCAATTTGCTACTGGCCAAGTCAGTTTGAAGACCTGGAATGCTTCCCTGCCTCTCCACCCGCACTTTCCCACCTGCATAGCAAGTCCAACAAGTTAGAACAACCCCAGCTTCTGCCTTCTTCGTTCCCTCTCTTAAAAACCCCGAGTTGGGCTTGGCGGCCGTCCTGCGCTACTCAGCTCAGGCTTGCTTTTGAGTGACAGGCGTGCCATGCTAACACTTTCCTGGTGAACAGCCAAGAGTTTTCATGGAACTCATTCCTAGACAGGCCGTGCTAAGGCTGTTTTCATGGCTATACACACGAAAGGCGAGTTATAAAAGGAAAGCGGGAGGGAGGGAAAGTTTACAGTCCCACTGTTACTTGTAAAGAATGCAGAGTGTGCCAAAGGGCAGGAGTGGGGTTGGGCTGTGGTGTGTTCCATTAAAACTGTGCACGCATGCACACACCAAGTGGAGAAAATCCAGGTCCACACAATTAAAGTGGGGAGGGATTGGTTGTCTCTGGCCAAGATGGAAAGACAGAGGCAGGATTTAAAAAATATATATAAAAAGGCTAGGTGGCTCAGGATTCAAATTCCTATATCCTTTTTAAAAAAGAGGTAGGGGTGTGTGTGTCCACATTTTACCCTTCTGGGAAGGGTAAAACAGAGATGGCAGTGTGCATTTACACAGTATTCCTACATGAAATTATTTATTATTCTGACAAGAAAATAGGCAGTTTCCTTGTAAAGGTAGACGATTCCTCAGACAGTAATTCCTACTGGGAGAGCGCAGAAAATACCCAGACTCTTCAAGGAATAATACAGACCTCTCCATCTTTGGCTCTTGCAGCCCTGGCACAACTCATTTAGCCTTTCCCTCAAGACATAAAGATGCCTTTCTTGAATAAGAACAGGCTGCTTGGGGCCCATCAAGAAGTCACATTGGTCTGTGATTCCTAACCTTTGACACTAGTTCTTTTTGGAGCAATGGTGGCTGCTCCAACTTTCACTTAATATTAGGAATGCTTATAAAACCCTCCCCATTGAAATTTTCCTGCTTGGCAGGGGGTTGGACTCGATGGCCCTTGTGGTCTCTTCCAACTCTATGATTCTATGATTCTAAGTTTTCCCCAATATGCTATTGTTCCACTGAAACAATCCACACAAACAATCTGGGACATCTCTTGATTCCTTCCATGCATCTTGCAACGAGTCAGACTACCAGCAGCGACTTGGACATGAAAAGGAGACAGCAGAGGCAGTAGTAGTAGTAGTACTAAGCATAGGAACCCCAGATCTGGGCATTGGACACTGTCCCATAATCCAGGCCAGTGTGAGGATGAATGAGCCATCCTTACAACATTCTCAACATCCAAGCTACCTGTCTGTTGGTTATTTTAATCTAAACAACGACGCCCTAGATTAGGTTGTGCAGCTATGAACATTATTCATTAGAGAGAAATTCCAGTTCTGAGGCATACTTCCAAGCAAATTTTAGGATTAGCACTTTACTTACAGTCTTCTGAAAATACTATGTCTCTCTGTGTATCTCTAATCAGGGATCACATGGCAAGTGTGATGATGCTGTGGCACGCCATAGCCAATAAGAGTTAGCTATCTGATGACATCACAAGGACAAATCAGAGTAGTAGCAATAAATTATACCCTCACCCTGAATGAACACTTTTTTTGCCACATTTTGCAGTCCCTACAATGAAATATCACCAAAATGAGTGGGTTTGTTTCAAATGGGATGAAAATTTTAGCATAAAAGAAAAGAAAAGAAGTTCCTCCCCATGCTAAATTTGGCTCAGCCTTTGTTTAGTGTGTGTGCATGCCTAGGACAGTTCAGCTGTTCTGTTAACAAATTACCCACTGATGGTAACCATTCCTTTTAGGTGAATAACATTGGTTTTTTTTTACATGCAGTTGGGCAGGGCTGGCCAAATGTTTATGTAGGTCAGAACATTTTTTTTGGAGGAGGTAGGTGGGTAAGTCATCTGTAAAACAGAAATAGCTGTAAGTAGAATATACTACGTATTACTTCCAAGTATGTAGATTGTAAATCATGACTGTAAAACCTAATGCTATAAAGAGTGAACTCTCGGCAGTTTGCAATTTCTAATCATTGAAGAGAAACGCCAAGGCATTTTCAGGCAGTGCATATGTGAGTAACTGCATTGTTTTAAAGAGCTGGCCTCTGGTTTCCATAAAGTTTTCAAAACCAATGTGTATCCATTCAGGACAAAAATGTGGACAGCATATTTTCCATTTCCCCCTCTCTCTCTTTTTAAAGTACATGTGGGGAGTGTGTCTGCGAAGTTGCAGCTCAGTAGTTCTCTGTCTGCGTTACTTGGAAACATGTCTCAATGGCTTCTTGAAATCCCTCTTACCCCCCTGCCCCCCTCCCCGTACCCCTGTCTGAAACTGATTTCTTTAATATGCAAATATTAAGAGAAAGGAAGCTTTATGTTTCCTCTTAGGATCCTTCACAATCCAGACACGATTAGGATGGAAAATTAAAACTCCGCTAGCAGTTTACTGGCTCCCCTGAGCAACAGTCACTCTGTGATCATAACACTTTGCTTCCAGCTATGATATTCTAAAATTTGCATCTCTTTCACTTTGGGATTGTTTCATGTGTAAAAAAAAAAAAAGGTAAACAGAGCAGAGCCAGAACCCTTTCAAAAAAACCATTTTGTCTTACAATCTGAGCTCTGTCTCTTTCTGAAGATGAAAAGTGAGGATGGGGAGGTGGGGTTTGCAATGTGCCAGAGCAAAAGAGGCACTTTTCAGATACTACTTATTCCACTCTGAGGCCATTTCTGATGTAACATTTTGCATCTCTGTGACAGCTCCTGGAAGGATTCCCACAGGAGCAGACATGTGAACACATTCAATGGAAATGTGTCATCCATTCAATCTGCTGCTTCCAAAACCATCTTGCAAGCTGGATCATAGCAATCCAGCCTCCGTCTCACAGAAGGATCATCTTTTAACAAATTGAGGCCATGACCCATTCTAGCAAATGAGAGTTTTATGTGTGCATAAGCATGGGAAACTTTCCAAAAACCATCCTGGCAATGCAAACGCCTAAAGTAGGAGCTGACTTTTCAATATGCAGACATTGAGAAATATCACACCTACAAGTGGGACCTACAACAAAATGTTGCAGTGGGGCATGTTCAGGTTTCCAACAAGCCAACCATATCCTTTTCCAGGACAGAGACATATAAGGAAGTTGCGTTATACCAAGTCAGACCACTGGTCCATCTAGCTCAGTAGGTTCTACTGGTAGTGGCTTGCCAACATTTCAGGTAGGATTTTCTCCCAGCCTTACCTGGAGATGCTGGGGACTGAATCTGGGGCCTTCTGCATGCCAAGCAGATGCACTAGTCTTAGCTGCAGCCCTTACCCTTTTCCTGCATTTAATTGCTCCCTCTATAGTAAATCTGTGTTGCATACCCATTAAGCATGCCCTAGTCCTGATTGGGCTGTTATGGACTATCCCACTTGAGGATGTTTTCCTCCTTAAAGGTTTGTTTTTTTTTGGGGGGGGGAGAGATATGTTTGAATACTTCAGATCTCATTGAACCTGCTGATACCTCCTCTCTCCTATATCTGGTTGGTGTCACACTAGCAGAATAAGGACCCATGCTTGGAGAATGGATTCGTTAGGACTATATAAGATGTTACAGAAGTTTTATCTGCGGAAGCAGCAGTGGAACGTGATAGTAGAATCCTTCTGTGTCCTTTCCATCTATCTCTGCTTTTTTGTGTCTGCAACACAGCTTGAGCCTTGAGGCTCATTAGAAAGAAAGAAAGAAAGAAAGAAAGAAAGAAAGAAAGAAAGAAAGAAAGCTCAAGCAGTGAACCAAAACGGGGAAAGGCGGGGGGGAACAAGAGAAGATTTAACAAGCTCCAAGCCATAGATTATAAGCCGCTGCTCAAAATTTATGGACGTTTGGATCTTTGCCATGCAGAACAGATTGGCAAGCTGATCAGAATCGCAGCAGGCTGCCTAATGAGTCCCACACAATTTTTCACCCCATATTTTTCCAATAAAAAAGCAGTTAAATACCAACCGCAGCCACAGCAGAGCCTGCCATCTGGCTCCTTTTTTCTCCAGCCATCATTAAAATGGTTCTTGGCAGTTTACACCTCGCTTCTTTCTTTTCTCTCTCTCTCTTCCCCCCTCCTTTTCTCTGTACAGATGTGGAACGAATTTTCTGACAACCCTTGGATGAAACAAGGGACTTTATTGAGCTTTACAGATTAACTGCCTAACTTCTGGGTCTAATTTTAAGTGTCTTTAGCACACCAGCGGCATCACTTTAAGTGAGCTAATTGTAAGGATGTGAGCCCATTGGCAACATTTGGGCAAGCCCAAGTGAATTTGGAAAATTAGCATTTAAAGGGGCTATGTAAACCAGTCCTAACATACTCAGAGAAGGCTGGTCCACAGTTTTTCATTCCAGGGGGATGATACACACACACTTACTTTAGTCCATAGAATTCAAATTATAATACACTACAATATAAAAGAAATAATACAGTTGTAATTAAAAATCAATGTGAATAGGAAATGTGATGGATGTGCCATCTCTTATCCACAAATCCACAGACATTCAGAAGCACCTGAGTGAAGCTCAGTTTGGGAACTCTGGGTTTAGGTATTCATCTGTTTAGAGGCATTTCCTTTCCTACATCCAGGTTTCAACAGACTTTAAAAAAGAACCTGTGGAGGGAGACCCTGAGCTAGATGGACAAATGGTCAGACATTGGTCACATATGCAACATGCATTAAAGCACATTTGACACACCTTTAAAACACATAGGTAAAGGTAAAGGACCCCTGACAGTTAAGTCCAGTCACAGACAACTCTGGGGTTGTGGCGCTCATCTTGCTTTACTGGCCGAGGGAGCAGACGTTAGTCTGCAGACAGTTTTTCCGGGTCATGTGGCCATTTTAGTCTTTGCTTACCAAAAAATAAGCTGCCAGGTGTAGAAGGGGGGAAAATGAAGGTGGGACTGTCAAATTTGGGGGCATCCAAAGAAAATGGCCAAATTAAGTCTCATGAGTCCCAATGAGTTCCATATTTCAAGATTATTCTAATTTCTCATTATGAATATGTTTGTGTGTACATCATATGCACACTTTCCTGGGAGTATGTCACCATGCAATAATGGGACTTACTTCTGAGTAAACATGCATAGAAAGGTTCATACTACATGACATGTCCAACACCATATAGTTCTAACAAGGCTGCAAAAAGAGACCCATGTCTTTCTCCCCATGGTATTAACACAGTTCTTATACAGCATACAGGTACCACAAGGGAAACTGAAAAATAAAATACAGAAGCAAACAGAAAATTATGATATTAAAATCCATTAGGTCTCTGTCATTACCATGCATCAATGCTGGCTAAAATGGCACACTGTGTTTTGCCAATTTGACATTGCCATTCTTTTAGATAACAATGTCTGGAGGACTTTCGCCAAGATAAATGCACCCACCCACCTTTAGCACTGAACATGACTAGGCTGGTTATTGTAGGAGTCACTGAAAAAATAAACCCTGTTGTAGTCAGGTCATTTCCTTATATGATAGACTTTTAAAAAAATTCCAAATCTACTAAAGACTGGCCACTCATAGTGGTAAAACTCAAGACCCATGTTCGTTTGAGTCAACAAAGAAGACAACGCAGGGATAGAGTGCTCACTGTGCACTACAGTTCTTCATCTATGAAATAGTGTGATTAATAATAATATAAGAAGAGGCCTGCTGGATAATAATAATAATAATAATAATAATAATAATAAATTTTATTTATATCCCGCCCTCCCCAGCCGAAGCCGGGCTCAGGGCGGCTAACAACAATCAAATAATCAAACAGTAAAATAGTTACACAATCTAAAAATATTTCATTATAAAAATTAATTAAATCAAATTGAAGGCAACCAATTAAGCAAAATTCTGTGCAGGTTGCCAGAGGAGGGAGTCAAGCTGCACCCTGACCAAAGGCCTGGCGGAACAACTCTGTCTTGCAGGCCCTGCGGAAAGATGTCAGGTCCCGCAGGGACCTAGTCTCTTGTGACAGAGCCTTCCACCAGATTGGAGCCGCAGCCGAGAAAGCCCTGGCTCTAGTTGAGGCCAGCCTAACCTCTCTGAGGCCTGGGACCTTGAGGATGTTATTATTTGCAGACCGTAGGTTTCTCTGTGGGGCATACCAGGAGAGGCGGTCCCGTAGGTACAAGGGTCCTAGGCCGTATAGGGCTTTAAAGGTTAAAACCAGCACCTTAAACCTGATCCTGTACTCCACCGGGAGCCAGTGCAGCTGGTATAGTACCGGGTGAATGTGATCTCGCAGCGAAGACCCCATAAGGAGTCTCGCCGTGGCATTCTGCACCCGCTGGAGTTTCTGGGTCAGTCTCAAGGGCAGCCCCACGTAGAGCGAGTTACAATAATCCAGTCTGGAGGTGACCGTCGCATGGATCACAGTGGCTAGGTCAGGGCGAGAGAGATAAGGGGCCAACTGCTTAGCTTGGCGGAGATGAAGAAATGCCGCCTTTGTTATAGCTGTAATCTGCGCCTCCATAGAGAGGGACCCATTTTGTCCTGCATCCTGTTCTCACAGTGGCCAACCAGATGCCCGTGGGAAGCCTGCGAGATGGGCTTGAGCTCAACAGAACTCTCCTCTCCCTACTCTCCCAAGATGGCTTCCCTTCGATCCTGAAACGCAAAACCCCCACAATAACGAGCTGAACACAAAGCCATCATATGGTAATAAAGAATATAAAATGTAACAATGAAAGAATCTAAAACAACCAATCCCAGACATACCTTTAAAAACCCTCTATATAGCCAGTTAAAATGCTATATGGGGCCACAGAATATTTAGCCGGAATAACTGTTGCATGATTCCCATTGGATTGTAGTCAACTAAGGGCACACACTTCCAGAGGACCTGTTTATTGAGTGTTCATCCTGATTGGTTTGCAAGGAGATTAGGCAACATTCTTTATTTAACAAGCAAACATTCTGATTTGCTTGCAAGGAAGTTAGATGATGTGGTGTCAGAGAGTGTTATCCCACACTTTGCAGTGCATTTCCCCACTACTTTTGGTATTGCAAGAAGATGGGTCTTTGGGATTGTTGTGCAAGAACACCAAACCTACTTTGAAAATGTGCCCCGAATTCACCAGTACAGTATGTGGCTGAATCCCACCGGAAAACAATGGCAGTCCGGAAGCACACTAAGTTTTCCTCAGAGTAAACCTACTGAATTTAGTCAACCTAAGTTAGTCACGTTCATCAATTTCAGTAGGTCTGCTCTGAATATGGCCAACTTTTGATACAATACAGTCATTCTAGGTCAGGGGTCAGCAAACATTTTCAGCAGGGGGCCGGTCCACTGTCCCTCAGACCTTGTGGGGGGGCTGGCCTATATATATTTTTGGAGGGAAAGAACGAATTCCTATGCCCCACAAATAACCCAGAGATGCATTTTAAATAAAAGCACACATTCTACTCATGTAAAAACACGCTGATTCCCGGACCGTCAGCAGGCCGGATTGAGAAAGCAAATGGACTGGATCAGGCCCCCAGGCTTTAATTTGCCTACCCATGTTCTAGGTTGTGGCCTTTGGGTAATCAGTGCTTTTTTTTCTTTAAAAAATGCTTAGGGGTACTCTCATTTACCAACTTATATTGAAATACTGCCCCTCAATGAGGCCAAACTTAGATTCAAAAAATGTTTAGGGGTATGCGTCCCCCTGCGCCCCCCCCCCCGGAAAAAAGCACTGGGTATAATTTACTGTGTCTGCACTGCCTACTGAAAAAGCAAATTAAGAATATGCACAACAGATATATACCACACAAATCTGCCTGTTAAAACAAGTCTACAAATGTGTGAGGGTTTCCCTTCCCCTTGCTGTTACAAAATTCCTGCATGTATATAAAATCTTCTTGACTTTTGCACTCTTTTCCTATAAACAGTTTTACAATATTCCATAACCTCAGGACAAACCGGCTAATAGGCCCATTGCAAAAGCTGGTAACAATCAAGTTTGGCTCCTCAACGTTTTTTCTTTTTCTTTTTGGCCCAGCAGGATGGCTAACTGGGCAGTAAAGCTACCTATCAGCCAGGATTGTCCCTGCCTTTGTCCTCCTGTGCTGGGACCCACTATGTTACCGAGATGTGGAAACAGATTCTGTGGCCAAGCAGCTAATGTGGGTGAGGGCAGAATTCTTAAGTTTCAAGCTGTGTTGCCTTCAGCTATTTCGGAATATCCATATACAACCTCACCCCCGGAGAGTGCACGTTCTTTCTAACCCTCCCCCTTTCTATCGTGCTCTCTACCAACCACAACATTTCGCTTTCTTAATGTGGTTAGGGAGTAAGACTACTACAAGGGAGGAAAGAAAACTGTCTGTTCTTAAATGGTTTCCATCCAATCACAATTACGTTGCCGGAAGGCGTTCCTTCCCACAATAGGGTTTGCGCGACTTGTTTGTGAGCTCTCATCCTACCCCCTTTGGTGGCTGCTCAGCCAACAAAGGGAGTGCAGAGATTACTGCGAACTTGACCGTGATCCAATTTTCATTGCGTTTATCTCTCTTTTTCTCTAAGAATTATTTCAGCCCCATGCTTGCTAGGCAGTGGTGGTGCATGCATACTGCAAAATAGCCCTTTCTTTTATAGACTCCAAAGGCCCTGGTTTTGCAACTTGGGGGCTTTTTAAGAAAGGAAAGAGTTTCATAACTGGAGCCAGGCCAAGAAGCACATTTCCCGTCCAGTACATTTGCCCCATGTGGCAAATCTGGTACAACCCCACGAAGAAGGAATGTTTGAGAGAAAGTGACAAAAAACAACAACCACATCCTTAAACAATAGCTGCCTGTTTCTGCAGCACCCCAAACTATACACAAGCAAAACAATGTACTGTACAAATACACACACCTGGCTATTAGGGTCCCTAAGCTTCACGTTATAAGGTCCCAGAGTTGCTCCTGGGTTTCAGCTAAGTTTATTTTTATTAGTTAGCACCATTGGGCTTTGTAACTGCTGTGTTACCTTTATGGATTATCCAGGTACAGTAGTATCCAAAGTAAGTGCTGTTACATTATAGGACTGCAAGGGACCCTTAGCCCCTCATTGGTTTTCTAAATGGTTTACAACCTCATCGTAAATCTTTTGCTCTGAACTAAAAAATTACTGCACAAGGACCGACTTTAAAGTGTCTAAACCACACATTAATCCACACATAACAAACGACACTGCTGTGAGGATGCAACAGGCAAGAACATGCATCCTGAGAAGCCTTCCTGAGAAGACTATGTGCCTCCTGGTCCTGAGTCTGCAAGACAGTCCAACCTTTCAGCAGATTCAGTAACTATCCAACAGAGGAGGGGCTTAATATGTCTGTGGCAATTGCTGCCTGGGCCCCTTCAGTCAGCCTAATCCCAACTATTCTGCAGATCTGTCCAGAAAACTTACCTGTATAGAATTAACCTGCAGAAGAGGAAGAGTCAGGATTGCACCTCCTGGCTCTGTTCTCCATGTCCACTGCTACTCCCCCAACAGCAGAAAGTTGGGTAAGAGAGAAAATATCCCAAAGGTGCACTAGAAATGTTTTATTTGGCATCTAAAGGCTTGTGCCTCCTAACCAGGAACAACTAGGATTAATCAAATTCAAAGAAGAGCTATTTTTTTAATATATACTTCTGAGACAGTCTAGAAGTCTACTTTGCTTCACCCTCCTCTTAACTGATTTGAACCAATTGTGTCTGAAGAAGAGTAGCAAGACCCAAAGTGTGGCAAAGTGCAGTAATGGAAATAAATTTTAGTACGGGTCAACATGTGGAATATACCCCATTTTCAGAGAAGTACAACCTGATCTCCATTACAAAGAATTGACTATTTTTCTTCTGGTGGGACAGAACTGGAAAGGACTGGAAAACCTGCATATATCTCACTGGAAACAGATAGTATGGACAATTGCTGTATCAAAACAAACAAACAAACAAACAAACAAACAAACAAACAAACAAACAAACAGACTACACATATTGAACAAGAGACATAGATGACTTCATTGAAGTTTGGCATCTCAGCTCCTGCTGGTGGGTTTTCTACAGACATCTGGTTGGGCACTGTGAGAACACGATGCTGGACTAGATGGACCACTGGCCTGATCCAGCAGGCTCCTTTCATATTACTAGGAGTATTTGGCAAATTGTGGGTGAGAATCAGCACTTAGAAGTTGAAAGGAAGAGTAACAGAAGCAGACAAAACAAGAGAGCTAAGACCTCTTGTTTAGCTAAAATTGAGTGTGCAGCCCAAAATGCTATTGGAGCGATATGGCTGCCTGCAGCACTGCTCCTGGAACCTGCCACTACTCAAAAGAAGTGGGAAGAATGGAACTATACACACAGAGAGAGAGACTGTTGCTGATCTCCTTCCTTTGTGCATATTTGATTGGTACCAACCCAATAACTGTAATAGCTGACAGCAGGGCTGGGCATGATGGAGTGGAATAAGCAGAGGCCATCCATCTGATTTGGCAAATTAAGCCTCTGTGTCTTGCGGATGCCATGTGCATTTAGGTGCCAAATTTCAAATGCAGCAGAGTGACCTGACCTTCTGACCCTGACCCTTTGTCCCAGAAACTTGAATGGGGTCTCCAGTGCATTTCAGGCCTGAAGGAGAACAGCCAAATTTAGAGGGGTGTGTGTGTTATTTACGACGGAACATTTGTTTTCATCTATGTGGAAATCTAAGCAAAGCCTTTGTAAGCGTACAAAGAAATCAGTCTTGTTTCACGAAGGCTATTGCTATTTCTCCCCAACAGGTGTTTGGGCCCTTTTGTTAAAACGCTTTGGTTAATAGTAAGATCTCAAACCTAGTGAACGTCATTTAAAAACAGAACAGAACACATTCACAGTTCTACCAGTTGAACTATTTGGGGCTTGTAACCAACTCCCCCCCCCCACTCCACCCCAGTAAAAGCAAATGAGGCCCCCTCCCCCTTTTGCCACATATTTAATAACAGCCATGAACTGAGCCATGAACATATTACTAACACCTCAATGTTTTGTTTTATTCTCAAACCTCAAATGGTTTATAAGCGTCATATGAATAATTTACACCACACTTGTCAGAGAACGTGTGTGTGTGTGTGTGTGTTGACAAGGGGGAGGGAGACGACCGCTTTTCTTCTATTTCCCCAAAGCACTTCTTTGAAAATGATTATTGTTAATTTATCCTTTAAAGTGGTTCACCACCCACAACCATTTTTACACAGCAGAAAAAAAACCCTACCCCAAATTTACGACCAAATTCATGAGGCAAGAACACTTTCAATAGGGTTGACTAGCAAACTAAGCAATTTAAAACAGGGTGGCCGTGTGCCCCAATATATAGAGGAGACTAAGTTATTTATTTGAAGAGTTGCGAGTACAAGTGTGGCTGAAAGCTGAGGAACCCAAAGAAGGGAGCAGGTGCTTTGAAGCTAGCCACCTACATTTCACCTGGACAGCAGTCTGAGCATGCACAGAAGTTGACTGGCTGCAGCCTTCTCCACTATGCTGAGATGCACTGAGTTTCTTCTTAAATTATAGTAACTCTTTCTAAATGTGCATCCTCTTTCTTCCTATGGTGCATTTCCTCTTCGAGGGCAGTGCATAAAAGGCCAAGGTATTTTAATAGGTAGACTGTTCCCGATGCTAATATGCCAAAAGTGTTGCTTTCTGCAAGGAGGCTAAGAAATAATAAAAAATATCATATTAATTGACAAATACTGGTTCACATGTGAAGTGATAGAAAGATGTACAGATCGATTTCGCCCTTGTGCAGGTTGCTCTGCCTCAGCTTTCTCCAGAATGTTGGGACTACAACTCCCACTACCTCTGAATATTACCTATGCTGTTGTAGTCCAACAACATCCAAAGGGCATAATGTTGGGGAAGGCTGCCTAACCAAACAATACATTTGGAGGAGTTTTCCATAAATGCTCTCTTGCAGATGAACATGGGTCATTTTCAGGTCACCACCTCTCTCTGTGGAACTATGAAATCCATTCTCCAGAGAGATCAACCCAGCCACTGTTTACAATATTATTTTATGGGATTAAAAACAGATGTGGATCAAGTGCCACTAACATGCAGGTGCAGCTACACTCTGCAGGTGAGGGCCTCCTGCAGAAACCATTTTATCAGGAGGTCCGTTCCACAATAGAGCGGCCTTCAGTGTTGTGGCAACTAAACTTTGGAATTCCTTCTTCCTTGAATATTAGGCAGGCAACATCACTGTTGTTGTTTTTGGGTGCCTATTGTAAAATTGTTTTATCACTTGTTGTTTGCTGCTCTGGGCTCCTTTGGGAGGAAAGATGCATACATACATACATACATACATACATACATACATACATACATAAATAAATGTGTCAGGGGCTTTTTAGCTCATTTGACTCTTTTGGCTATCTATTTACTGATTCTGCATTTAGCTCACTCTTATTCTAAGGAGTTATGGATGGCATGCTGAGTATCTCCCTGCCCCCTGCTGGTTTGCCTTCACTGGACGCTGAGCCGAGAGGGCTGCAGAAGGCGCTGCAACAATGATGAACAATGGGGGGGGGGCAATTTTTGGCATTGCACAGGGCGCCACTGACATTTTAAAGCCCAAAGTCCGCCACTGCACTCCCCTTCCTGAGACAAGATCGCTGAATTTAATCAGGGCTGAGTCTGCTCAGTGCTTCGACCAAAGACCAACTGAGGATTCTCATGTATGTGCATAGAATTCCATCATGGAGTTCCATCCATGGCCTGAATGACCACCCCCTGTATAGACTTGTAAGATCACCCAGATCATCTGGGGAAATTCTACTCATGGTACCGGACCCTGCAGAGTATCATAGGGCAGTTACCCGAAAGCATTTTCTGATGTTGCCCCTGTACTGTGGAATCCTCTTCCCTCTGCCATATGTGAAGCAGCAACCACCAGCTGCTTCAGATGTCTTCTGAAATCGTATCTTTTTTTGCCTAGGTTTTCCCTGACCTTGGAATCTGAAATGAAGTGCAGCAGGTCACGACCAAGGAGATGGGACTTCTTTCCTTGGTGGCACCCCAGCTATGGAACAGCCTTTCCCAGGGAGGCTTGCCTAGTACCATCACTGTGGTCTTTTTGCTGCTAAGTGAGAATCTTTCCTTTCACCCAGGCCTTTAAAAAACAACACAACACTTAGGCAGGTGGGGCTTCTCAGTTTCACTAACTCCAAGTAAAAAGAAAAAGAAAGCTCAAATAATATATATAGCTCCAGCTAATATAGATATAGCTAGCCAAAGGGTCAGTTTAGATTTTAAAAGGGTATCCTTAGCCTTTCAGAAACACCCTCAGTTTTCATAGGTTAAAAAGGTTAGGCTTTTTATGTATGTTGGAAAAAAAGACTCAGCTGAAGGTTTCAGCTTTCAGTTTGGCTTAAACTCAGTAAAAGACAAGGATAGCTATAAACTGGTTGGGCAGGTGACTGACCAGGGGCGAGACCTTGGGGTCATAATGGATAGCTTGATGAAAGCGTTGACCCAGTGTGCAGCAGCTGTGAAAAAGGCAAATGCCATGCTAGGGATCATTAGGAAAGGGACTGAAAATAAAAACGTCAATATCATAATGCCATTATACAAATCTGTAGCGCAGTTGCACATGAAATACTGTGCACAAATCTGGTCACCTCTCATCAAAAATGCCCGGCTAGCTCAGTCAGTAAAACATGAGACTTTTAATCTCAAGGTTGTGGGTTCGGTTGGGCTCAGAATTTTTAGGGACGCAGGTGGCGCTGTGGTCTAAACCACTGAGCCTAGGGCTTGCCGATTGGAAGGTTAGCGGTTCGAATCCCCGCGATGGGGTGAGCTCCCGTTGTTCGGTCCCAGTTCCTGCCAACCTAGCAATTTGAAAGCACGTCAGAGTGCAAGTAGATAAATAGGTACCGCTCCGGCGGGAAGGTAAATGGCGTTTCCATGCACTGCTCTGGTTTGCCAGAAGTGGCTTAGTCATGCTGGCCACATGACCTGGAAAAGCTGTCTGCGGACAAACGTCGGCTCCCTCAGCTAGTAAAACGAGATGAGTGTTGCAACCCCAGAGCCGGTCATGACTGGACTTAACTGTCAGGGGTCCTTTACCTTTTACACATCAAAAAGTATATTGCGGAGTTGGAAAAAGATTCAGAAAAGGGAAATCCAAATGATCAAGGGGATAGAGAATGAGGAAAGGCTGCAGTGTTTGGGACTTTTAGAGAAAAGGCAAGTAAAAGGAGGTGGGACAAAAATATATAAAACTATGTAAGGCATGGCGAAAGCAGATAAAGATAGGTTCTTCTCTCTGTCTGCTAATTCTGGTACTTGGGGACATTCAATGAACCTGGATGTTGGAAGATTCAGGATAGTCAAAAGAAAATACTTCTTCCCACAGTTTATGGCTAAACAATGGAATTCGCTCCCACAAGAGGCAGTGATGGCCACCAACTTGGATGGCTTTAAAAGAGGGATGGACAAAATCATGGAGGAGAAGGCTATCAGGAGCTACTAGCCATTATGACTATGCTCTGCTTCCAAGGTTGGAGACCATAATGCTTCTGAATACCAATGGCTAGAAACAGTAGGAGGGAAGAGTGCTCTCATTTTTGGGTCTTGCTTCTGGGCTTCCCAAAAGCATCTGGTTGGCCACTGTGAGAACAGAATGCTGGGGGACTTCCGGGTTAGTGCCTCCGGCAATGGCGGATTTCCTCTGATCGGGAGGAATCCGCTCCGTGGAAATCAGGGTCTGGACTGCCACGGCGAGGCGGAGACCCACTAAAAACCACAGGCGGGAGAAGCCTGTGGATGTGGGATTCGGCTGGCACCTTTTGCGCCTCCCCTACTCGCGGGGAAACCCGGTCTCGGGGATCCGGAGCGACGTGGGGTGAGTGGCGCGGTGCTTCGAATCAATTGCTTTTTTCATGAAGTGAAGCCGCATTGCTGTTGCCGGAGAGCACTGACTTTTTCCTGTGGACAATTGGACTCTAAACAACTACCCGTGAGTAGAATGGAAAATTGGATCTCTAAACTTCTTAATTTGGCATCGAAACGGGAAGGTTTCAAACAGGAAGTCCGCCTTCCTCTTTTGTAAATAGACTGAAGCAAAGACGTTGCAAGCTAAAGCCTGGAAAGTCTTTTGTAAAGGATTAAATCTCCATCGGTTAAAATTACTAAACCCCCCTTGGAAGCAGGAGAAGGGGGGGGGATTTTAGATCGTTTAAGCCTGCAGGAGAGAGAGTGAAGAAAGATAAATCACCACCGTTTCGAACCTGGGAACGGGCTGCCAGTAAGATTGACGTTTAGGGAAAGTTCATTGACTGCGAATAAAACGTATGTTGACAGATAGTTAAATAAGAGAGATATACTGTTTCCATTGTTTCCTTTTGCACTTAAAAAGGAGCAAAAAAGTAACTGAATAAGGATGGATACAAATAGAAATTGTTTCCCCTAGAGGGAGCTTTTGAAACTGTTGCAGGAGTGGAGCTGGGGAATTTTCCAGTTGCAGAGATTAAAGATCGTGAGAATCAGAGACTGACCTTGGACAAGAATGTTGACAGAAGAAGCCTTAGTGATTGCATTTTGCAAGACAAGTGCTTTACTGGAAGAGCTTCATGAGAAGACGGATGTGATGATTACTAAAATTGACAATTTGGGACAAAAAATGACTGAGTTGGGACAAAAAGTGAATACCTATACAGAAATTACTCAGGAATTGACTCAGGAATCTGTTTTGGCATGGCAAGCTGTGGAGAAGACAGAGGAGAAAGTTGTTGTTGAACCTCAAGTAATTCAAGTGGAGAGAGCCCCGGCCTCACAGAAGCAATTTGATGAGTATAAGCTGTTGCCCTTTATGATCGAATCTAGAGAAAGCCAGATTTAGTGGGATGGAGCCCTGCTTGGAGATCCTCTTATGCAGGGATGCTTTGGCCTTTGGGATCTGGATTTGGATCAGGGGGAGTTTGGCGCTCTGAAATATCTTTTAGACTTTAGTTCTGACTATGGAGAATGGGCTGACCTGTCGAGAAGGAATAAAGACATTGTTAGGTTGGAGTTTCCTCGAGATCTACTCCTCAATGCCAAAGGAAGGAATAAAGAAGATCTGCAGAAGGGACATGGAAGAGAGTTAAGAGCCTCGGATAGAAGGTCACCAGGTTGATGGACTATATGGTACTGATAGAAAGGACTGACAGAATCCGAGACCAGGGAGAAGAGACGGTGGAAGAAGACTGGAAAAAAAGTTTTTTAAAAAAAATATTTAGAGAAATGTTGCAAAATTAATGAGTGTTAGAAAAATGTTGGAATGAAATTATATGGCTTTAGTAGAAATGTTATAAGGAGTTAAGTATAAATAAGTTTTAGGGTTTTAATGGTAAGATAAGGTTAAAATAAATTAAGACAATTAAATGACAGAAAACAGTGAAAGATGGAAAGGATTTGCTGAAGTAATTAATAACTAGAACACAAAAAGGGAGGTGTGAGGAGGTCGATGAAACAAGTTAATGAAAGATAAAGATATGGAAATATTGGATCTGTTTTTAACTGTTTTTGTTTTGATGTATTGTGTCTTTTGTTTTTTTATATGTATTGTAATGTATTGATTTGTATTGTTTATTTTTTTTCTTTTTTACTTCTTTCTTTAATTCTTAAACTTTTAATAAATATTATTTTTTTTAAAAAAAAGAGAACAGAATGCTGGACTTGATGGGCCACTGGCCTGATCCAGCAGGGCTGTTGTTATGTTCTTAACTTTGGGAGTGCAGTGAAAGTTTTTATTTTTCCATTTATGCAGCTTTTTATTTAATGCCTTAATTGTACCCCCCCCTTTTAACTTATTTATTGTAAGCAAAGCAAATAACTTTATGTCTAGGGGTGGCATACAAATGCTATAAACCTATGGACAGCCAAACTTCTCCCAGTACACAAGGGTATAGCTGTATCCCCACTGCAATGGTACTTGTATCGCCCAAATTTCAGTGCTGTGTGAACAACAGCACTACCACTGAACCTGCTGTTGCAAATATCTTCTCTCAGCATCACTCTGCTTTCCAGCAGTAGGCTAAAGCACCAATTAAAAAACAGCCGCTGTGCTTTGCAAGCCTTCACTCCATGTCACAGGCCCCCGTCCAGCTATTTATTAGATAATCCAATTACTCCAGCATGACCTTATTCTGTGCAACTGTCTCTGCTCCAACTGGAGGGAGAGCCTGTCAACCGAAGCATCTCTCCTACAGGAACTCCTTGCTGTAAACTCTAGCCCTGCACTTTTACAGAGATTGTACAGAGATTGCAGCTACCGCCTAAAAATGATTATTTTCCACTCCTGTATTCTTCATGAAGCATTTAGCAACTGTTTGGTGGGCTGTTTTAAAGAGGGCTGGGCACACAAATTTGCACACTATGCAGTTTCATTACACCGGATGCCACAGCCAGCAGCTCAAATGTTTTTCCTCTTAAACCCTTGCACCAAGTATTCCATTTAACACTGTAGGGAAAAAGAAAGCTGCCTTGTAATAATAATAATAATAATAATAATAATAATAATAATAATAATAATAATAATAATAATATTTATTATTTATACCCCGCCCATCTGGCTGGGCTTCCCCAGCCACTCTGGGCAGCTTCCAACCAAATATTAAAATACAGTAATTCATCAAACATTAAAAGCTTCCCTAAACAGGGCTGCCTTCAGATGTCTTCTAAAAGTTTGGTAGTGGTTGTTCTCTTTGACATCTGGTGGGAGGGCGTTCCACAGGGCGGGGACTACTACCAAGAAGGCCCTCTGCCTGGTTCCCTGTAATTTGGCTTCTCGAAGAATACCGCCAGAAGGCCCTCGGTGCTGGACCTCAGTGTCCGGGCAGAACGATGGGGGTGGAGATGCTCCTTCAGGTATACTGGACCGAGGCCATTTAGGGCTTTAAAGGTCAGCACCAACACTTTGAATTGTGCTCAGAAATGTACCAAGTCAGATGACCTGTGCATCAAACCCTGGTAGCAGCTCTCTAGAGTTTCAGGCAGAAAGATCAGCTGCTATGTCATTGTTTTAATGGTAGATACTGGGAGTTGAACCTGGGGCCTCTTATATGCAATGCAGGTGTTCTGCTACCAAGTGATAGCCACCAAGAAATTCATTTATTTATGCATTTATATTTATTTGTTAAATTTATATCCCAGCTTTTTCTCCAAGGAGCTCAAGGTGGTGTACATATTTCCCCCCTATTCACTTAAACCCCACAACATCCCTGTGAGGTAGGTTGGGCTGAGAGGAGGCCATCCAGTGAGCTCCATGGCTGAGCCAGGATTTGAACCCTGGTCTCCCAGGTTGCAGTCTTGCACTCTAACCCAGCCTTTCCCAACCTTGGGTTCCCAGTTGGTGATGCTGGAGTGGTAGTCCAACAACAGCTGGGGACTCAAGGTTGGGAAAGGCTGCTATAACCACTAAACCACATTGGCTCTCCTATGTAAAAGAAACTTTAGCCTACAGTCAGTTCCAGAACCTTACCTGAATGCTGAGTCCTAGAATGTGCCAAGTAATAAAAAAGAGAATCTCTAAAATTATGCAGAGTGTTTATTCTATGCCAAAATATAATCATCCCAATTTTTTGATCCAGATGAAGGAAAAGAGTGACCAAGGCAAACTAATTTTGTATAAATTAATATGCTAGCTCCTTGCACTATTGGATTTGTCCACAGATATTCCTCTTAGAGATCCTGAAGCTGAGGCTCCAATACTTTGGCCACCTCATGAGAAGAGAAGACTCCCTGGAAAAGACCCTGATGTTGGGAAAGATGAAGGGCACAAGGAGAAGGGGGCGACAGAGGACGAGATGGTTGGACAGTGTTTGCAAAGCTACCAGCATGAGTTTGACCAAACTGCGGGAGGCAGTGGAAGACAGGGGTGCCTGGCATGCTCTGGTCCATGGGGTCACAAAGAGTCGGACACAACTAAACTACTAAACAACAACAACAACAATTCCTCTTAGGCCTTGGTTAACAGCATTGACAGTGACCTCACTGGCTTTATCCAATCATGTCAGGCTCTGCCGGATTAATCTGTATGCTTAGATAGTATTGGCTGGAGAACATTAACACCAAGACAGATGCCTTTGGAATTTTGACACTGAGATTGCCTTTAGGCGAGTCACCGGCTTTTTCCTTCCTCATTTACAAGGATGCTGTGAGGATAAATGTAGCCATGATACTGATGTCCTCGTGTATTATGGTAATAAAGAGCATCTAAGCACCTGAGATAGGTAGCTCAACAGGGATTCCTGCTGTGGATTGGCAGTTTCAGGATCAAAGGCAGAAACTCAGCTGTGACAAGAGTTCTCTCTGAGGTTCAAAAGCTCTACTTATGTAAATGTTGGGCTTTTCCTTTTCCTTTTAGAGCAGTGCTTTTAAAACACTGGTCATAGATTTGGAACAAGGGATGCCTTCCCACTTAATCCACCTCATGCCCTAAGGAAGTGGCGTGATAAAACTGAGATTCTCAAACTGTATTTACAGAGAGGCCAAATTCAAATATCTGAGCACTTGTCACTGAAAATCTCTTCTCATGGTGGTCGGGGCACCACACAGCTGATGGAATGAATTAATTCACTGCAGACTTGGGTAGTGAATTAATATACTACCTCTGTGGGTCTCCCAGGTGATCAGCGGCACTGTTAGGCAATTTTAGACTCCGGACTTAATGGTCTTACCATTTTTAGATGTTAATGTGTATTGCTTCATTACTTCCAAATGTGATAAGTCAGGGCTGCTGTGTAGGGAGGCCCTCCAGCTCATTCAGTTGAGTGGGGTCCTAGACTTCTATCCCCAAAGCGCTACCCAAACGGCAGCACTGCAGGTGATAGAGGGGAAAAACACCAGTGGGGCACTAACAACTAAAACAAAGACTGTGGGACATAGCCTAGGGTGACCTGTGGGCCTGTTCATCCTTTTCACCAAGAGCTGTGAGTTTACAGTATGTCAGAACATTTCGTATAGCTGAATATCTAAAGAACTTGACAGTGGTCAACTACCACAGACTTTTTACCAAGGCCAGACTGAATGTGTTTCCTTCCAAAATGCTCTGAGGCAGATATTACTCTGCTAGATTATGCCCCTGTACAAATCAGGAAGCAGAATCCGTACAGCATATTCGACTGCCCTGCAGACTATACAAACAGATCTGACAACAACAACAAATATTCCTTTAATTGCAAACCTTCCAGGAAAACCTGCACAATTTTGTTAGGCACCTTATAGGGGATAGGATTCCCAGCGTATCTTTGGTAGCTGCAAAGTTTCTTTCTGAGGCGGTCAGGATCAGAGAGGTTCCTAGTCTTTAAACCAAACATGGAGCAGACAGCCCTTCAAAAAGCAGGGTGTCCTTGGACAGAAGGGCTATCTCTTTGGACACATGGCCATCTTAGCTGTCCCTGCTTTTGTTTAACTGGAGGCTGCCAGGAACCAAATCTAGGACTGTCCCCATGCAAAGCTTTTACTCTACCCCAGTGCTCTGCAATTAAAAAGACTCTCAGTAGCTGAATGTTTGGATCAGCAGCCCCAAGTCTCCCAAGCAAAAGCAGAGTGTGTGTAATTCTGCCCTTAGAACTGTCTGCATAAATCTAGCTGAGAGATTTGTTATGTTTCCCTGGTGAGGCCTGACAGGAGGAAAACTAGGATCTATTGCAATGTTTCAAGATATGTTTCTATTGTAATATCCTAGGACATGCTTCCAGAAGAGGACTTTGCAGCATCAAGGCGGGGGTTGGGGGAGTGAGGAGAGAGAATAAACTTGTAGGGTCAGAGAGATAATATCTCTTCTTCAGGATGGAATCTTCTGCTAAAGAGAATGCAGATGCCTGTGAGTGCATGTCCCATGGCTGATCCTGGCACTGAAAACAGGTTCTGGGGAATGGCCCTGGCTCAAATTAAGCCCTGCAGCAGCCTTGGAAAAATAAAAAGGAAAGCGACTGATCAGACCAGGAATCTCAATCATCCAATCAGTTCAATGCACTTGACAGCCCCCTTATGTGTAGTAAAGGTACAAGGCATGTATTTCTGTGGATGTTTTAAACGATGTGTAAAAGCAGCTGCACTACTTGGTTGGGATCACTTGAGCTGTAATGTTGGAACAGGGACTGATCTCTGGGGTGGGAGGAGGCTTATAAAACAGGGACGGAATGCTATTGGTATTAAAACGCCTGATGGCAACATTTGTGACAGAATGAGTATTTGATGTTTGGTGCAATCAACAGAGATAGCACCGGACGTGAATACCAGGGCCCAACACACCAACTCAGCTGCACACTTTTTGTTGCGGTCCTGGGCTGTTTACTACTTGCTCAACTTCAGCTCCCTAACTAGTAAATTAGTAAAGCAACTAACAGCTACAGCTGGTGCAGAATGCTGTGACTACATTGCTGATGGGGGCAGACAGCCAACAGCATGCGATACCTCAGCTAAAGTCTGGCATTTAATGTCATGGGCCTATGCTGAGGAACACGCTTCCAAGAGAGATTCAACAGGCGCACTCACTTTTAACTTTGAGACATTTCTGGGAGAATTTTTCCTGCCAGCAAGCCTTTGTAGCTATTTAATTTTTAAAAAATTTAGACAGATATTCTTAATGGTTACCTGCATTGTTTTTAAATGGTGTTTTATGTTTCAATGTTGCATACCATCCTGATATTTCTGTAATGTCCTATCAGAAAATAAATAACAATGAACTTGCCCCATCCTTTAGTGCTGTCACATTGGTGCATTTAAAATGAGAGAAACATGCATTCTGAATGATGGTTCGTGCATTAACTGAAACCAGGTGGGGTGGGGGACAGATTCCCAAGTAAAGGTCTAAGTGCTTCAAAAATACATGTATGATTTTGGCTTGATGGGAAAAGAAGGCCTGGCAGTGACCCTTTTCTCCATACACAAGATCATCCTTCAGGGATTGAAGGTCTTAGCGGGCAGGGATGCTGAACGCCTCTAGCCCCAACTACAGATGATGGCTCTCAGTGTTTTACAGTCAATGAACAAAGAGGATAAAGAAAATGGTGGGCAACTTATCCCTCCCACGGCACTCACGAGAGCTCCGCCAAGGAAATCTGTAATGTGTTTGGGTTTAATCCTTCTGCTGAGAGCTGTACCAAATGCATCTCGTGCAGGAAAGAGTGTCCATGTGGTTTCTGTTTGCTTGTTTTTGAACTTCCATTTTATAAGTTGTGGGTTGTTGGTTTGTTTTTTTTGCTTTGCTCTGCTGTGCAAGTCATCTTCTTACTTGACATGCAATATCTAATTAGTGTTAGGTTGCTATTCTTTCAAGCTTTTGTTTTTCTCATGTGACATTTTGCCTAAGCTTAATGCTCTTTCTTCCCGTCCCCATTTTCCTCTAAACCATAATAGTTTTGGTGGGCTTTTGTTTTGTTTACATTTTAGCCTCATTTGAGTACTTTCTAATACTAAGGTGTTTAAATATGTTTTAAAAAACCAAAACAATCATAAGTAAAAGAAACATACATTCCTTTGTTCCCAACATGAGCACGTACTGGCTTTGTTTTGCTTAGCAGAAAGGCATTTCAAAAAGAAAAGGAAAGTCTCCTACACATGCCTTTTCAAGAATAGCTAAGGCATTTTAGCTGCAAGCTTCTGTGTGTTTACTTGGGAGTAAACATCAATGGGACCAGCTTCTAAGTTAGCATGTGTAAGACTGCAACCCCATGCCTGTTTACCTGGAAATAAGTACCATCAAATACAGTGTGATTTAGTTCTGATTAAAAGTGCTGATTAAGACGCTTAAATTTACCTAAGCAAAATATCTCTTGAAACTTCAGATCTAAGAGGGGAGAGGACAGGAGGAAATCTACTAATTGAAGTGAAATAGCTCATTTGTCTTAATTTCTGAAGCCATGGTTTCTTAGTTGGGTTACTTGCCATCTCCTGCTTACCCCAAAGGCTGTAACCTAAGCGACTTCAACGCTATGCAGTCATTTGATCAAAATCTGCTCCTTATTTAAGGGCCAACAATATGCAAGCAATTACAGCGTGGGTCACGTTTATTGAATAAAACCACTTAGGCATTATGTTTACAAAGTTGAAGAAACATTAAAATCCAGTGAAAAACAATTATTTTTACAGGATACATCTGCAAGCAATTTTTTTTCCTGGAGTGATCTTTTTTTTTAAAAAAAAAAAAGGGAAAAATTGCTAAATCTGTCCCTAATAGACTTTGTTGGTGGTGTGGAAAATGTCCACATCACAGCGGTGAATTATTTTTGAAATGCCAAACTTAATGATATTATATACACACACACACACACACACACACACACACACACACACACACACACACACACACAAAATATCCCAGGCCTTCAAAAAGCCAAAACAGTCATGGTTTCCTGACTAGTCAATCCTCTTAGTCTTGGCAGAATGCTTCAGACTAATCAGGAAGAGTTAGACAAATAGTTATTTTATTACAGAGACTGTCAAATAAATCAGGATGTGGCTGACAACTATTTCTGATCCCTGCAGTCTGGCTGACTAGTTTGTTGTTTAAAAAAATCTGTAGAATAACTGTTACATACAGATCTCTGTGTGCGACTTTTTGTAGAACAACATGTCAAGCTTCAAGACTCCAAACAAAACTCACTCCAAACCTAGCCTAGCATTTTTCTTGGCCTCCTCCAACACCTGGGCGATGCAGCGTGGCTCACGCAGGACTGTGGATGTTTTAAAACCCACTAAAGGCAATCAAACTTGTTATTCTTAAAGAGGAACTTTAGAATAACTTCATGCTGAAAAGGTAATTTAAATTAAATGCCTGCTCTCTCTTTTTGGTTTCATTTTATAAATGACACTGTCAATTTAATTAGGCCTCAGAGCTGACCTGCTTTGACATTAAGATTCTTTGCTGCTGTTATTTTTCTGACTGCTGCCCCCCACCCCTTTCAAAAAGACAAATCATAAGCTTTGCACAAGTTCCAAGAAGGGCTAAAGACTATGAAGGGTAGGCAACCTAAGGCCAGGGGGCCGGATGTGGCCCAATCGCCTTCTCAATCCAGCCTGCTGACAGTCCAGGAATCAGCGTGTTTTTACATGAGTAGAAATGTGTCCTTTTATTTAAAATGCATCTCTGGGTTATTTGTGGGGCATAGGAATTCATTCATTCCTCCCCCCACAAAAATAATATAGTCTGGCCCACCACATGGTCTGAGGGACGGTGGACCGGCCGATGGCTGAAAAAGGTTGCTGACCCCTGATCTAATGCAAGAGTTCAAGAATGCTGTCAGTGAAAGCATGTCTGACATGCTATGTACTTCACTGAAAATAAAATAGGTATACATTATGAGGTTTAACTGAGCAATACTGAATAATATTTCAATTAGGGGAGCTAAAGACCCCTTGGGCCCTACAAGTTGGCTCCTATGGCCATGCCCCCTTCCATGCCTGTCCCATGGTGTGAACCCAAACAAAATGAAGCTGTGCTGATCTGAATGGCGTGGAGGAAGAGCTGTGAAAAGCACCAAAAAGCACCAGTTTAATTGCCTATTACCGTATTTTTCGTCCTATAGGGCGCACCGGCCCATAGGACGCACCTCGTTTTTTTGGGGGGGGGGAAATGAATAAAAAAATTTATCCCCCCCCGCCGCAGCTGCCGCCCCAAGCCTTGCGCACACCTGCCCGAAGCATGGGGCACCCTCCGGAGGGCTCCCCGTGCTTCGGGCGACAGGCTGCCGCCCCAAGTCTTGCACGCTCGGCGGGACCTCCTGCCGGGCGCACAAGGCTTGCGGACACTCGCCCGAAGCACGGGGAGCCCTCCGGAGGGCTCCCCGTGCTTCGGGCAACAGGCTGCCGCCCCAAGCCTCGCGCGCTCGGCGGGACCTCCTGCCAGGCGCGCAAGGCTTGTGGACACTCGCCGGGGCTGCAGGCTGCTGCCCGCAAGCCTTGTGAGCCCGCGGGAACTCCCGCCGGGCTTGCAAGGCTTGCGGATAGCTTCCTGAAGCCTGGAGAGCGAGAGGGGTCGGTGTGCACCGACCCCTCTCGCTCTCCAGGCTTCAGCGAAAGCCTGCATTCACCCCATAGGACGCACACACATTTCCCCTTCATTTTTGGAGGGGAAAAAGTGCGTCCTATGGGGCGAAAAATACGGTAAGTGGGCAATATGAACACACCCATAGGAAACTCCTGAACCAAAGGGAAACCTGACAAACCTGCTCACCCTACAGGAGGCCTCACACCTTGTAGACTGTCTTCCTTTGCTAAGTAATCGTTTGGCGTGATAAGAAGAAATGGCCTATAGAGCTGAGGTTCACACAGTCAAGCTACTGCAAATAATTGCAATAAATGTCCTTATGACATGTGGAGGAGGAGGAACAAGTAATGCCTGAATTACTTCACGGCCTGTAAATAATAAGAAAAGCAGAAGTGTTTTTGGCTGGGAGAGCAAACACTCCCTGTCCGCCACAGAGTTACTGCTTCAATAAAACCCCATTGACTTTCTCTACTTGCACTATGACTTGCATTACACTCTGCTAATTACAGAGCTGTTATTCTGGGCCATAAAATAAAGGAGTATTGATACCAACTGCTACTCAAAAGGAAATAGGCAGACAGTAAATGAAACTTTAGGACAGCCTTGCTCAAACTAGTGCCCTCTGAATGTTTTGGACTACAGCTTCCATCCATGTCCAAATTATCTAGAAGGTATCAGGTTAAGGAAAGCTGCCAGGGCAGCCCTTTCGCTGCGTGTTTGATATCTGCAAACTAATTAACATTGCATGAGAAATGTGTGTGTGCCAGGCCAGGGTGGAACTGTACAAAGGCTTGAGACCATCAATGAGCTTGCAGTGAAATATTTGTGACTGGTAGGGGGATTGGACAAAGGGCTATATTCCTTTTAGGATGGTATGTTAACAGTCTAAGTACAACCATCTTTGGAAATACTCTTTTTTCTAAAGGACCTAGGTGAAGGCAAGCAGGGATACAATTATAGTTCACAGAATATTGGCAATGCTTATAATCCTTCACTGTCAAGTGGCCTGCAGGGATGAGCGTACATGTCATCATCACTGAGTGCCCAGTCAATATAAAATGTATAAACTATCCATTCGTCCTAGGTTTGAGAGGTTGCTAAGGCTGGGGTTTCTGAATGGAACTTTGGAACCAATAAAGATTAGCAAGTGGTTCATTGAAAGCAAAAACAAACACGCAAACATAAAACATCCTGCTGATGTTTCTA
The DNA here is from genome assembly GCF_964188305.1 of Podarcis bocagei. NCBI lineage: Eukaryota > Metazoa > Chordata > Lepidosauria > Squamata > Lacertidae > Podarcis > Podarcis bocagei. Next base: position 11,622,842 of record NC_138142.1, on the reverse strand, counting down.
GCAAGCTTATGAAAGAGCAGAATAAGATAATATTAGCAGTTAAGAGATGGCCTGGGCGCCTCCTCCTGTTTCCGTCCAGACAATCCATTTATAATGCATCAGGTGTGCAAATTTTGCTTTTTTGTGTGTTGGGATCAAAAGTGGGAACTTCAAGAGTGTGCTTCTGGTTTGGGAGGATGTATTTTTTCCTGATTTCAAATTACAATTGCCGCATTTGCATGTCTCCGTAAACCATAAAGCAGGGGTAGGCAAACTAAGGCCCGGGGGCCGGATGCGGCCCAATCACCTTCTCAATCAGGCCTGTGTACGGTCCGGGAATCAGCATGTTTTTACATGAGTAGAATGTGTCATTTTATTTAAAATGCAGCTCTGGGTTATTTGTGGGGCATAGGAATTTGTTCATCTCTCCCCCCCCCCCCATATAGTCCAGCCCACCACATGGTCTGAGGGACGGTGGACCGGCCTACGGCTGAAAAAGGTTGCTGATCCCTGCCATAAAGCATGCTTAAGTGCATAAATGAATCACACCTTAGCACCTCCTAACTTGAACTGGAAGTAAGCATACCACAAACCCTGGTTTGAATATAAGACTAAGGCAGGACTGCCTTAGAACTGGAAGGGATCCTAAGGGTCATCTAGCCCAACCCCCTGCAGTCATCCCTGGGTAGGCTCGAATCACCAACCTACTTGTTAACATGGATCCATTGTGAGCATTTGTTTCCTCTATTAAATATAGCTTACTATGGTTTGTGAACTGGGCTACTGTGGACATGCGAAAATGTAATTATTTCCCTGGAGAGAGAGGGAAGGTAAGTGTGTGAGTGAAAGTTTTTCCTTGCCCCTCACTTCCCTCTCTGCTTCTGTTAGATGGTGGTGATGTTTGGCCCCAGTGAGGTCAATTTCCATTATTGGGCAGAGGGAGATCATGGCAGGCAAACTTACAGCTACCCTTTTTGCAAACAAAATAAACACATAGAGCAGTGCTGTGTCCTTGGATGTGACTTTAAATGTATTTTCCCCCCTTCTCTCTATGAAAGGCAGAAGAAGGGTTAGCGAATGAGTCTTTAAACTCTCCTTTCTTAAGACTTAATAATTCACATTGTCATTGGGGAAAGGAATTAAAAGTGCCAGCAGCTATCCAGATAGATTTTAAAATCTCCTTTTTTGCCCCTCACTCCCTCCTTCTCCTGCTGCATCCCTCAGCTTCAGAGAATATTTTCCCCACAAATTGGTTTTAAATTAAAGGAGGTGATGAAGGCAATGTGCCGTCTCAGCATTTTCCCAGGTGCACTTAATCTAATTTCATTAAGGAGATCAGAACTGATGATTGCTACAGCCGAAACATTAAGTCTGTCCATTTTTGTATAAAAACCATTAACTCTGTCAAAGTATCTGTGGGTGGGCTGTTTATTATTGGAGATGAAGGCACGCTTTGCTTCCCCAATAAACTGTCAGGAGCAGTAAGCCACAAATTAAGTCAGCTGCTGACAAAGATTTAGGCAAAAGGCCTTCAACTAGTTTTGACACAGGTATACAGGAAGCCTTGGGAGAGGGACCTTTAAAGCAGCCTGCAAATGTGGAGAGGCACCCTTCAGAAAAATGGGCTGGGGGGACTTGAGGTTTAGTTTCACAGCCTGCTAATGGCAGAAATGATCATGGCTATCTTCTGCTGACCATAGCTGTGCTATTTAATGTCCGCGGCTCACATTTGAGTCCAAGCGCATTAATGATGTTTGATTATATTTTATTACGACGTGGGTGGGTCAGGGACGCGGGTGGCGCTGTGGGTTAAACCTCAGCGCCTAGGACTTGCCAATTGCATGGTCGGCGGTTCGAAACCCTGCAGCGGGGTGCGCTCTCGTTGCTTGGTCCCAGCGCCTGCCAACCTATCAGTTCGAAAGCACCCCCGGGTGCAAGTAGATAAATAGGGACCGCTTACTAGCGGGAAGGTAAATGGTGTTTCCGTGTGCGGCTCTGGCTCGCCAGAGTAGCTTCGTCACGCTGGCCACGTGACCCGGAAGTGTCTGCGGACGGCGCCGGCTCCTGGCCTCTAGAGTGAGATGAGCGCACAACCCTAGAGTCTGTCAAGACTGGCCCATACGGGCAGGGGTACCTTTACCTTTACCTTTAACTAGGTCACTTCAAATGTGGAATTAGTAGCATTGCGTAGTACTGAACGTGGAATTTACACTGTTTTATTTTTTAAAATGCTTTTTTACTTTTCTGGTTTTTTTGTTGTGATATGCAAACTGCTTAGAGATTTCTGTTGAAATTTGAAGTGGTACACACATATGGAATAGTAAATATGCTATTTTAAATGTTAGGCATCCGCTCTTCCATTGCCAAGGCAATCTTAGGGCAAGTGACACTAAAATTAATACAAAAGGAGTTAAAGTCAACAGCAACAGCTTGACCAGAAGGAAGCCAAGTAAGTGATGTAGTACCACTGCACTGTTTGCTACGAAGACTACTTCAATTGCCAGGGGAAATACATGAGCTGAAAACACCATGGGAGTTGGCATCAGCCATACATGAGAGGGAAGGGAATTCTATAAATTGGGCACTGATACTGAAATAATTATATTGTTAATATAGTGTAAACCTGGCAAGCTACATCTTTCTTCTACAAAACTATTAAAAGGTGCAGGAGCCCTGACCTCTCTTATAGCTAGCCACCCTAGTATACATGCCACTAAAGATTGCAAGGGTTCTTGCCTGGAGGGACTTGCGATCTAAAACTCAGCACCAGAAGGAAGGAAAGTGGAGGCAGGGTTAACCAAGGAATGATGTGTGACTGATCTGGTTCGGATTAATACCCTGAGATATGACCAACTCTTTTCCACATGCATGCTGCCCTGTCCTCTTGAGCTATGATTAAACCAGGAAGTGACTAACCATAGTTTTCCAATCCTATTTCATCTGAAATCAGTAAACTATGGTTAGCAATTTTGGAAGAAGCTAGAATTTCTATCCTGCCTTGCTCCGAAACTGGTGGTTATCATTTCCAAGTTCAGATGAAATGGGGAACTATAGTTAATTGGAGTTTCCTGGTTTGAACAGGAACTATAATTAACTGAAGACTTCCTGGCATGTATGCTCATGTCATGGAGGAAAGACAGAAGGGGTTATGTGCACAGACAAAAGGTTTCTTCAGAATAAGGTGACAATGTCAGTTACATGTAAATTAGTGCCAACAGCTCAAAGCACACAAAATGCTATAGCACACAAAATGCTATTTTTCTAGAAAAAGAGGTGCTGAAACTCACCATGAACACCTCCCTCATTCTCTTAGAATGGCAATGGTGTCCACCTGAGAGTTGCCAGAAGAGAGTTCCTGTGAATTCCCCTTGGGGGGAAAAAGCCCTGAGCACATGTAATTGAAAAGCTGGCCAGGGGGTGAGTTTTCACCAGAAATACTACAATGTAGGTGCCAGACAAGCCTCTCTGGGAAGGGCATTCCATGACTAGGACACTGCCACCAAAAAGGCCCTCTTCACAGAAACCACCCACATCACCTCATTTAGTGGGAGACATAGAAGGCATCTGAGGAAGCTTTCCCCAGTCCTGTGCCCTCCATATCTTTGGGCCTACAACTCTCATTTGCCCCAGCCAGCATGGCCACTAGTCAAAGATGATGGGGATTACTTGTTGAAATTGAGCTTGTTTGTCTTACTCCTGTTTTCCATGCCTTAAACTGTTACCCTTGGTGAGTTAGGGACTTCCCCTGCATGTGAAGACAAGACCACTTGGTCAAGAAGGCAGTTTCTGCATGTGACATAGAGGGAAGTGAGGGGAAGATGGGGCTCATCAACCTGGGAAGGCAGCACATCTAAGAGAAGGAAAACTCTAATCCTAAACCTCCACTGCCTTGCGAGATATCTTCGGGAGAAGAAAAGGCTAAGGAGTAAACGCTATACAAAATCAGATTGTATAGGAGTAAACCCTATACAGTCATACCTCGGGTTAAAGATGCTTTGGGTTAAATCTTTTCAGGTTGTGTCCCGCGGCGACCCGGAAGTAACAGAATGGGTTACTTCTGGGTTTCCCCTCTCATGCATGTGCAGAAGTTCAGAATGACGTCACGCACATGCACAGACGCGGCGAATCACAACCTGCAGCCGTGAAGACGCAGGTTGCGTTCTGCTCATGATGCGAACAGGGCTCCAGAAGGGATCCTGTTCACATCCAGAGGTACCACTGTACAAAATCAGATTGTACAAGACGCCTGAAGCCAAGCTGGTGCCAAATGTATTGCTCTGCTTTTCTTTGGACCACATCAGTGAGGCCAAGAGGGGGTCTTGTCATCTGGGCAGTCCTCCATGCACACTCCCCAGGCTTGCGCCCCGGGGAGGTCAGTTCAGTGCTAACACAGCTGTTTAACTTAACCGCTGGAGGCACACTCCATTACCTCTTGAGAGAGATGGATGCCAACAACAACAGCACTGTTACCTCCCTTCTCAACATGGGCCTGTCACATAAACATAAGCTTTCAGGTTCCCCTCCTCTACTCTCTTTTTTCTAAATCTGCTTTATTGATTCTGCAGACAGCTCTTCTTCATCATGCGTATATGTATTTAGAGGCATTAAAAAAGCAACAGCAGTGGATTATTGATCAGGGAGTTGATGCAAAGGTTCCTCTTCTCTCAGCAGCAAAGTAATAGCGACGTGGGCAAACATAGAGAAATGCTACTTAGTACAACATTAATGCCAATACTTTGCAGACTCCAACCTTTGATGAAAACAGCTCACATTTGTGCTGTTTCAGTGCTTCATTCCAGTGCCTACTTCTTTTAAAGCCAACTAGACACTTGCCCATATTTAACTCTGGATATCCTTCCAATGTCCATTACCAACAGCGCCAGTGGCATTTTGCAACTATTTTGTAGTGGCAAACTTATGAATGAAGAGCAGCCCTACTGGATCAAACTAAAGGTTCATTTACTGCACAGCACCCGGCTTTTCAAAATGACCAGCCAGATGCTCCCAGGGAGTCAAGAAAGGTATAAAGGCAACAGTTCCCTGCCATTGTTGATCTCTTGCAGCTGGTATTCAGAGGCATTCTAGCAACCAAGCATGCATTTTGCTGCTATTATGACATATGAGCAGCAACACTTCACAATTAGACCAAAGAAGGACAGTCAATCTGTTGACAAACCTGGGTTCACGAAGGAACTCCATTGATGCAAGTCACTGTGCAGTCAGAAAAATGGCTGCCTTATGGAGAACCAGCTCATTGTCTGCACACAACTCTGTATTTTCCCCAGGTATACATCCTGATAGTTACTACCTGGAGAAGTGCCAAAGATAGAATACAGGACCTCATCCATGTCAAACATATGCTATATCCCGGAACGGCAGCCACTCTTCCAATAAGACCATCATAGCTGAGTTTGCAATTGACCACTTGGTCACAGAGATCAACCGAACCTACTCCAAGATAGCAAATAAACTTTTCACTTTTTAACTAATATTGAGTTAGTTACTTTTATATATGAAGTAAAAAGCAAATTGAGCAATTGAGGAACTTTGACAGCATGGTGAGGTCAGAGCAGGCTACTCTCCTCACCCCACCCGAGGCCCTTGTGACTGAACAAATCACAAGCGCCCAAATAAATTATCTCAGTCAACACAACTGGTATGCTGGTAGAAAGCCAGCAGGGGTGAGGATAGCTGGTGAGAATGTCACATATACAACTATACCTGTTGGATAGAACTAGAGTATAAGCTCAGTGCAATGGGCTCCTGGTCCTCCTGACCTGGATAAGCTTCTAAATACTGAGTAAGTTTCTGAATACAGTGGTACCTCGGGTTAAGAACTTAATTCATTCTGGAGGTCCGTTCTTAACCTGAAGCACCACTTAACCTGAAGCTAATTGAGCCTCCTGCTGCCGCTACACCACTGCTGTGAGATTTCTGTTCTCATCTTGAAGCAAAGTTCTTAACCCGAGGTACTATTTCTGGGTTAGCAGAGTCTGTAACCTGAAGCATCTGTAACCCGAGGTACCACTGTACCAGTTGCTGGGAATCACAAGTGGAGACAGTGCTGTTGCATTCAGGTTCTGCTTTCTGGATTACCACAGGTATCTGGTTGGCTGCCATGACAATAAGAAGCTGAACTAGATGGCACTGGTCTGATTAAGCAGGGGTCTTCTTACATACTGCAATTTTTAAAAGTTTATTTGTGGTCAGTGCACTGCAAATAAATTGAATTAGAATAATCCTTCCCGAGTGATTATAGTTATTATGTTCATCTTGTTTACAGTATTATGTCACTAAAAGGCTACAATGCTACTCTAAACATAATATTGTGACCATGTAATAAAGAAAACAGCTGTTTTCAATATAGAGACATTGCTGCATCTTTGAAACCAAGGCTCTCCTTTATTAAACCAGCCACCTTTATCCAGGCATTAAACAGATGTCAGTTTTCTAACTCTTATTGTTTTGTCCTTCAGCTAATATCTCTGGGTTCTCAACTTTTTAATCTTTAGGAGCCAGGAAGTCTGCTCCATTCAGGAGGATCACATACCTTAACTGTGTGTGATTTTTTCCCTTTTGTGTGTCTATGAAGACACTAAAACCAAACACACATTCTTGCAGCGCTAAGAGGAATCAGAGAACAGGAAATGCTCATTGAGGTGCCTTGAATAAGCAGAGACAGGAAGGTGCTCACTTTGTTCTTCCAACAGAAGTATGGCAAATGATAGACAATTTGTCAGCTGCAAAAATGTGCTGTTGCAATTGATACCTCACCTTTCTTTATAAATATAATGATTGAGGCTTATATATATAAAAAATAACATAATGTAAGAATATACAATCTAAATTTCAAATGGAATACATATGAATAACTTACAAAAATCAATCCCAGAGAGTAGCAGCACTTTACAACAAAATATAAATCTACTCCACCTCACTAAAAGCTTTCTGAAATGGTCATGTTTCAAACGGATGGCTATAGCAATACAGTGTCGGGGCCTGGTAAATCTTCTTAGGGAGGGGATGCCAAAGACACCACAAAAGGGTTCGCTAATTGTGATCTGAAATCCTCCAAAATACAGTAGATAAGTATACTTTCAGAGCACAACGGACATTCAGCAGGTAATCCTTCAGTTCCTAGTTTTGTATATAAATAATTTTATTGGCAACAGTAACATATTCCATTAGGCTGTGACAGTGGTGGCTGGTGCCCTCTGAAGCAGAAGGCAGGAAGCCCAAAAGTAGGTGAAGATGGAGCCAAAGACAGGCAGAGCCAGCTAAATCTAGTTTTTCCAACCCACCCCTCCCGGCTGAGGTCAACAAGGGTTAACACTGACTCAGGGCTCATCCAGACTTCCTTTTGTGCCGCCTCTGTAGGTACAGGCTCTGTGTCCGAGAATATGTGTGTTTTTTGTCCTGGCACTTTCCCCAGGAAAACCCGTGTTTTACTGCTGAATCCGAGCAAATGCCAACCTGAGCTTTAAAGCGCAGACCTGTACCTAGAAGGAGTGGTGCAAAAGGAAGTCTGGATGAGCCCTAACGAGACACTGGCGGAGGAAGAGGGGTGCAGTGGGTGCGGTCCGCCCCGGATGTCATCCCTGAGGGGGGGGGTGACATCACCGCCCCGCCCCTTGGGATGCTCGCCCCACCCCTGTGCAGCTAGCCCCGCCCCCCGGGTGCACAGCATGTTTGCCGCTCTGGGTCCCAGAGCAGCTAGTTCTGCCTCTGTAAGGAGGAGGAAAGTAAGTCAACTACTGAACTGCTTGTAAGCAGGAAGGCAGGCAGATAGGGGCTGGTTTGCCCTTAAGGACCTCCACTGGGCTGGGAGAGAGGGAGAGAGATGGGACTGCAGGGCTTCTTCATTTGCTCAGCTGAAATACCAACAATTTCTGGCTGTCTGCAAATTTTTCCATTCCTGATATTTGCTGAAATATCTCTGTAATTAAAAATTAGTGCCTGAACCCCCCCCCCTCGTCCCTTTCCCTTTCCCTTTCCCTTTCCCCTCACGTCTCTTAGGCTCTGAGCCTGAGGGTGTGGACTGTCTTCTCATTGATATTTGTAAGCCACTTTGGGAGCAGGAGGAAAAAGCTAATGCTTATGATACTCAGTTATGAGCACTCAGTTAAATTTACTTAGCGGTATACTTGTTCCACTGGTGAGAGGCAGAAATAGTAATAAGCAGGTTGCTGGTAACTTTGGTGCACAACAGATGGTGCAATATGTTACATAATGAGTTTTGCTAGCACAACTGTTATGTTGGATTCCTCTGTTGCACATTAAAAAGTGCTAGTCCTTGCACTAATGGGCAGGGAACACTGGAGGCAGCCCAGTGTCTTTGGAGAACCGTCTGATCATGAAACGTGGAGAGCTGCATTATACCAAATAAAGTCGGACCACTGGGTCCATTTAGCTCCATACTGCCTGCGCTGAGAGGCAGCAGCTATCCAGTGTTTCAGACTACCCTTTCCATCCTTAAAGCATTTCCCATGTTAAAGCATATCCCACAGAACCACAAACTTTCCCCACAGATGGAAACTGGTATCCTAAGGCTTGGACACCAAAGCCAGCAGAACAGAAGTTATAAAAAGGGAGAGAGAAAAGGACAAGAACTGTAAGGCTCTGAAAGGAACAGGTGCATGAAATTTCTTTTGATGGGTGAAAGATTGTGTCTGGAATCTGGCACAGAGGGCTGTGCCATTTGGGGAAAACATCACGTTTCTAAAGGTTCTTCCATGTCACCCTAAAGGAACACAGGTAGGTCATGGCTCAGAGGATGGTTTCAAAGTAGGGTGGTTATCCTATTAGAAAAATCTTAATAAATTAGTCATATGAGTTTAACTCGATTCATCCATTAAATCCCAATCATTCTAAGAAAGAAAGAAAGAAAGAAAGAAAGAAAGAAAGAAAGAAAGAAAGACCTATCCCTTTTAAAGACTCCATAGTAGCTCAGTAGTATAGCTAGGGAGGGCTGGGAAAGGCCTCACTGCCTGAACCTTTGAGGATCCACTGCTGGTCAGTACAGACAATGCTGAGCAAATGGACCTGTGAATTCACCTGGTATAAACAGCTTCCTGTGTCCCTAACCATGGGGCAACTATTCAGGAAAGCCAACCAGTACCACACTTTGACCAGATGCCACTGAAGAGAGGCTGCCACATAATGGTGTTTAGGCATTATGCCAATTAAACCATCATGTGTTTAGGCATTTCAGCAATTACCCCAGGGAGGAATTTCCTCCCAATGCAAACGGGAAGAGGGATTTGCCTCAGGGCCACAGCAGGGGAGGAAAGGGTTAAATTCTCTCTCCATGCCTGCTCTGGCCTCTGATCCTATTAATTATGCTGGAAACTTGTATTTCCAACTTGTATTTTATCCAAAATCTGTAGTTTACCCTCTCACAGGGCTACCATTTCGAGCTCTCTTAAACATAATACAGTCCCTCTGCCTCTCTTACACAGGGGTGGATGAATCTTCTAAGAAAACACTGGATTATCTGACGCCAAAGTCCATGTCCATGATATGAGGCTGACATGTCATAAAAACTTTAATACTGAAAACTAAGGGCTGCCTTTGGTGGGAAGCAGGTGCACACAGAAGCCCACCCCTTTTCGTTTCAGCTCCAGGTCTTAGCTACTTGAGGTTTTAAGCTTTTTCCTGCCACCATTGTAACACAAAATCAAACCACAGCATAAATATGCAGCGAACGTTTAATTAACTTAGAAGTGCAATGCCATTTGCACCCCTACCCCTCCTTCCTCAGTGTCTTATTTAGTAAATGAAGAAATGCCTGATATCTAACCCTTGATTTGTAGAGCTCGCTTATGCTCTGGGTCCATACAATTAAAATGACAACCCATAATTTCACTCGCAGCAGTTGGGAGCCCAAGAATGAAAGAGCACGAATGTTGAATTACTTTGAGGGAAGGTAATAGGTTCTCCCTCCCCCCCCCCCACCGCCCCACATCCCACATTTTATACTTAATACTGCTCCAAACATTGTTATTAGCAAAAGTCTCAGCAACATTTTGGAATAATGATGAGAAGGAATTAGTCATTCCCTTGTTTTACGCAACTTGACTTTTGGCTTTTCGCAGAATGCCATTTAGCGGGAGCACATTACCAAGCTGCTCGCCTCTTTTCATCTGAACGCTAAAGCAGGTAAGAGACAATAAGAGGAACTGTTGATGGTTTATATTACTCTATTATGTTAATGTTCACTAAAGTATGCCATAAGCTCTCTCATTACATGTGTATAAACCAATTCTCTGTGGTGTTATTCCTGTGCTAAATGCTATAACTACATAAATCTTGAATTAATGGAGACTTTATAGTTCCTGAAAATGAAGGGTAATTGCTGTCTGTTAATGCTGTTGTAGCTAGTAAAGGAAGTATATATTTTCAGTAGCAATGTTTATGGGCCGTCAGAGCAATGCCACCGTCACTGCTACGTGCTGCAGAAGATCTCCGGACAAACTGGGAGTCCCTGTCTTTTTCCCCTCTGAGGCAAATGAAAAGTAAAGCAAAAACAAGGGAGGGATGGAGGGAAGCCATAGGAGGCTCTTTCCTATTGTTCATCTATCTCGGTGTTGTGTACGCTGAGAGGCAGCAGATTTCCAGGGTTTCAGGCAGGGAGCACTCCTTGGCCTTTCTGCATGCAAAGCAGCTGCTCTACTACTGAGCTACAGCCCCATGCAAAGCTGTCCTAGATGCTCTAGGATAGTGGTTTTCAATCAGTGTGCTGTGGCACCCTGGGGTGCCTTGAATGATGGTTAAGGGTGGCGCAGGCAACATTGGCTTCTGTCCCTCTTTCCTTCCCTCCCTCCTCTGATGTCCTCTTCCGTCTCTACCTCCCAAAGGTTTGCACAGCTGTTTATTGCAGCACCCCCAACTATAACCTCCGTAGGCAAATGATGCCTCTGGGAGGCTCCTCTCTTTGGGGTGGAGCGGGGGCAGCTCAGAGACCAGGGATGGCAATAGCAGCTGCCTGGAGGACTCCCAAAGAGAGGGGAGAAGAGAAGAGGCTGAGGGAACACTCCGCAAGGGAGGGTGTTCAAACAAGGGTGAGAGGCTGCCAGCTCTGCAGGCAAAGGGTGACAAAACTGGGCTCCTGAGCCTCAGAGGGGTGCTGCAGAAATAATGTAGTTGGTTAAGGAAGCCATGGACTCAAAAAGGCTGAAAACCTCTGCTCTAGGAAACAAAACAAAAGCACCTCCAGATTCTGCTAAACACCTTCTCTCAAAATCAATAAAGCTCTCCCTCCTTTTCTGTCAGATGGCTGTTGCGGTTGCTCGAGAGTAACCAGGCAGGACTCCAAGCTGTCTTTTACAGGCTTTATTTTGGTGCAAACTATTTACAGTGAAGAGCCCCAAAGCTCATGTCTGGCTCAATCGCTAGCGGAATCCGGGAGTGGTTGTCTTTTGGACCTCCCCCAACATAAGAGTTTCGTTACCCCCCGCCTTCTCCTTCCCTCTTTGCGCCTTCTACAGGATGGGTGATGGCAAGGGCATGTTTCCCTCCTGTCTAGCTTGCCCAGGAGCTGTGTTAAGGCTTCCACCAGCATCCTCTGGTCCTTGCACCTCTTCCCCACTGGAGGTGGGGCTTTCTTCCTCCCCGGAAGAGGAACTGCTTCGCAAGATTTTCGGAGGCTCCCTGTAACACAACTGCCCTTCTGTTTCTCGCCTCTGAGCCAATGGCAGTTCCCTGACATTTTCCTTTGTTTTAAAGAAGAAAAGGTGGGCACACTGAATGCAAGATAGAAGATCTGTCGAGCAGATTTGTCACTGACAGTCATTTGGAACAAAATTTTAATACTGCAATTATGGGCCCATTCTCTGATCCCAGCTGGTATTGCAGTAGTATGAGTACCTGCGAACTCTTTCATCCCATCCTTTATTAAACCAGATTAAGAAAAAGACAGAGGACACTCGGGGGGGGGGGGGAAGGACCAAGGTTTGGTTGGGCTGTAGGCATGAATGGGACCCGAGACATCAGTCTCCAAGCCTCTGTAAACACCAGGCTTTAGAGAACATTATTTTCTAAGGTCTCCAGGGCACATGGGCACCCCTGCATCCCACAGTATGTGGCCTAGGGCAGATGCACATGAGGCAACAGATCAGCATCACCTGCCAAAACACTGCTGCTTCCAGGAACTGAGGCAAAGGCTCAGACCTCTACTTACAGTGATGTGATGCATGCATTTGTCTTTTCTATCATGGAATATAGTCCTGTTTAGAGGCAGAGACCTAGTTAAAGAAACTGATGCCTTGCTTTTTGTCTTTACAGATCAAGAAGGCAATACAGAGAAAAGACACAGAGGCATTCTCTCTTCATTTTTGTATGTGCAAAGGCTCGTTGGTTAGTCCATAAGTTGAAATGAAGCGTGACGGCCATCTCCACCCCCCCACCCTGCTCTCAAATATCATCTGTACAGAATGATATAATATTCTTCCTTTTCTGAGAAGGACAGTTAGGTTACAAGCCATACGCAATGCAGCTTCCTCTGAAGGTAACCTCAGATCCCACATTCTGAAAGCTAATCAATGTTGTTCAGATTTCAATTTCTTCACTACAAGGTGAAGTCAAACCTAATCTAACAAACGTCAGTCTCAGATGTAATGCTGCTAGCCAGGCCTACCCAGTGTAATTTAGATAATCATTAATAGCATAGCTGTATACTAAAACTACATGTCACTTACAACTTCATCTGAGCATTGACTGGCAGATCTTTCAAGTAGTTTTTCTAAATGATTGCTTTTTTGCCTTCTTTGATTGGGGAAATGCGAGAAATACTGTGATTCAGCGTCGGAAATAATATGAGGGAATTGAGTCTCACCATGTTCAGCCATGTAACACTACCCTCTGTTATCAGGAATCTAGACGGGGCAGACAGAAACCTAAAATATACACGGCAAAGAATTATATGGAGAGACGTAAAAGGGGGAAAAAGAATGCATTTCACAGAAGAACTTAGCTCTGGCAGAGAACAGCTACTTGTGTGGCACAGCAAGTTCCTGGCCATCTCTACCAAGCAGCAGCTACAAATTTTGGCAGGCACCAACACTTATCATTTAGATGACAGGTTAAGATCCTTTCATTCTCCAAGGCTTTTAATGGGTGATTGGTGCTGGCTGCTGCTTTTATCCGTCTGTTTATTTAGACTTCATCGCTTGTTGATACTGCTGTGTACATTTGTTCTTTCACGATGTCTTCTTAATTAAATTATGAGAAACTTTCTGTGTATTTATTTTAGACATTTCTATACTCTCCTTCAGCCACAGGCTCCCAGAGTCAGTTCACTCCATAGAGCCACGCAATAACGCTCAAGCAATCCAAACACCAAAACAAACAGGTAAAAAGCTGCAGATCAAGCGGCCACAGCTCAAATATTTGAGAGCCTGGGAAAATAAACCTTAAGTATAACAAAGTGGGCAGCCCTTTGAAAGAAGGCGCTCTGCTCCCAAGGGGCCATCACTGTGGAGACCCTTTCTCTGCCCAATACCCACTTCACTTCAGATGGTAGAGGCAACCAATGCTCAGCTTCTTCTACTGGTGCATTTGCACAGAGTGGATCTCTCCCCACCTTGCCCTCTTGCTCTCCTTCCCAGTAAGCAGCAGCGACTTCTACTACAGGTAAGCACCCATCATTCCACCGTCCGACCGCTACTGTTGATGTGAGAACAGGCACCAAGCTGTGTGGAGCTTAGCTGCCAACAGATTAGGAAATTTTAACACAAAAGCTAACATACCATATATGCAAACCAAATAAGGGGAGAGTTCAGGCACCACTGCTGGGAGATAAATAGGGGGTGGCAGTGTTTTCTGCCCACTGCAGACACTGGACGTGCCAATAATGTGATGGATTTATGCTAGCACAGGCCACTACAGCTCTTCACAGCGGCGTGAAATGGTTGCACTTGCACCAGGTAGACTCAGCCCCATCAGTCCCTCTTCCCCTTTTGGCCTCAGCTACTTGACTGTGGCAACCGAAAAAATATCAACACACACCATAATACAAGCTGTTGTTGCTTAATCCAGCCCTCTCTCTTATGGCTTATGTGTCAAAACACATCTGTGATTTCATCTGGGGCAACTTTAAACATGCAGCAAGACTTTTAAAAGAAGGCAGTGAAAGGATGAAAGGCAAAATACATTTTCCTGATTTTGAACAGATGGGGGAAATCTGCTTTATTAGTGTAGGCTTCCCAGGTATCTTCCTGCATTTGTGGTATTTTTTACCTCCTGTGGTTTTAGCAGAGGTCAAACAGAAACACTTTATAACTCTGTAAGGCAAATGACAACCCAATTCTAAATTTGAAAATGTGCAAATTTTCTGCATCTCTCTGTTAGTTTTATAATTTGATTTTTTAAATAAAACATTATTATTATTATTATTATTATTATTATTATTATTATTATTATTATTATTATTATTTTGAGGTGGATATCTTGTTCAGCAGTGAGGGTTGCACAAAGCTTCCACTAGCCCACCATTCAAAATGATATCTGCAACACTGATAGCTAGTGAGATGGGGAACATGTCAAAGGAAATTTGAAATCAAAAGGGTTTAACTATGAGTTTAAGAACCTTTCTGTGACTTAAGTCAGCCCAACTTTTTCTGGAATTCACCCAGTCTTTGTAAGATGAGAAAGTGGAATTCTAAAGGATGTTGAGATTTACACAATCATGGATCCCAGTTTGCCCATTCCTAGTTTAACTGAAAACCAACCACCAAAGCTGGGTTTTTCCAAATAATATTTTTCATTTACAATGGAACCTTGGTTCTTGAACTTAATCCATTCCAGAAGTCCGTTAGATTTCCAAAATGTTTAGAAACCAAGGCATGGCTTCCGATTGGTGCAGGCACTCCGGAAACAATAGCCGGCAGCCGCATTGGATGTTCGGCTTCTGAAAAAAGTTCGCAAACCAAAGCATTCATTTCCGGGTTTGCGGCGTTTGGGTTTCGATTTGTTTGTCAACTAAGCCGTTCAAGAACCAAGGTTCCACTGTCTTTTAAATACTTTAAATATTGCATTAGAGACCAAAATATTTATTGTGGCATAAACTTTGGAGGACTCGAGCCTCCTCTTTCAAATAATACTTCTTGCCTCTGATAAAGTGGGCCCTAGATCATGAAATTTGTTAGCATTTAAGCTTCAACAACAGGGGTCGGCAAGGCTTACCAGGCATGGGCCAGATCACTCCTGCAGAGATCATCTGTGGGCTGGACCGATGCAGCGCAACGCCGGAAATTGCTTCTGCGCATGCCCAGATGCCAAAAATTGCGCCTGTTCAAAAGCAATTTTCGGCATCTGGGCAGGTGCAGAAGCAATTTCTGGCACCATGGACATGCGCAGACGCGATTTCTGGCATCTGGGTATGCACAGAAGCGATTTCCCGAGCCGCAGAAAAGAATCGCCAAGCCGCGCCAGTTTAGCACAGCACGAATGGGCGGCTCGGTTTGGGGGCAGCTTGTGGGCTGGTTAAATGGCCTCCATGGGCCTCTCCCGGCCCATGGGCCTTAGGTTGCCGACCCCTGTTCTACAAGAATCTTCTCTGTTTTTGTCTATTGGAGAGATGAATGTTGAAGCTTCTATGGAAGGGACTTGACAAATGACACTCTATTATATTGGTATCTGTGCTATGACCAAGTGAGGGGCTGATACTTTATTGTAAAAGGTAGGACCCGTTCTACCCAAGCAGCGGTTCACAGCACTCTTGTTTATGAAAACGTCCTCCACTACCCTGAGACTGTGCCTCATTCAACGACTATATCGTTCTGGACTTTTTTGGATGCCAAAGAGGTTCCATAGCAAATTATCTCCATCCCAAGACATTAGTGATGCATGGCAGAAACTGGGTACCTTAGCCAAATGGTGTGGAGCTGCCCAACTGCAAGCCCCTCTTGGGGTTAATCTTCCTGCTTTTTGAGAATTTACTACCAAATATACATGCATGACACCCAGCCAAATGTACAGTGCTTCAGCACTGGAGGGGGAATATGGTACCTTCCGTGCAACACCTTCTTAGTGGCAGCATCTCAGCTCTAGAACTCCCTTCTAAGATACAAAGGGTGGCGTTGCTATTCAACTTCTGGTGCGAGGTAAAGACTTCGTTATGTCTGATCTGGTGTTTCCTGGATTCATTTATAATTCATTTGCCTTGTTTTAACCTGTATTATGCTGTCACTTATGCTGTTTTGTATATATGTTATTGTTACCCACCCTGGAATTATTTTTGCAGTGAAGAGTGGGAGAGAAACGTTTTAATTAAATAAAAGCATTTAACAAACAATTTGTAGTTCCTGTCTTTATCTGAACTGGAAATGTATTGATGTGAGTGCAAAGAAGATAGATATGAAAACATTTGATCAACATTTCTTGAGAGTTATGACAACTCAATATATTTGTATTTCTAATTTATATGGCCAAAACAATTTCCATATTTTAACACTCCCTTTTTGTCTGAATGTTACTTTAATTGTATTCTTCAAAAATTGCAGTAAAAACTTCAGCCCACTCAAAGACAGAACCAAGGCAGCTGTAAATGTCAGCATGGCCTGAGACTAATCTCTGATGAACTTGAAGGTTATTTACAGGCAATAATTTTTTCTTTTAACACAATGTCAGTCTGAAGCTCACAATGGAATTCAACATAGTCTCATAGTGGTCTCACTGCAGTCCGTGGGAGTGCTTCAGAGTTTAGTGATGTTAATTAAACTTGCCTCTTCTATAGGTGGGACATTTTTAGGTCAGTGGAGGTCACTGGGTTTAAACAAGAACCCATACATTCATCTCTCCCCATCCCAAACATCTGACTATAATCTCCAAATGACTAATGCGAGTCTCAAGCAAAAGGGTCAGGGGTAAAAAAATCTTTGCTGCATGATAAATATGTATGCATGACGCCAAAATATACCTTGACAGTTACAACATCATCTGCAAAGACGGGTTACTGGTTGTCCATCTTCGAAACCCATTACGAAAACTGACATATTCAAAAGTCATTATAAATAAAATATTGCCTTTCAAGCAGTTACTGAGGGAAGTCTTCCTCCAAAATAACATGATAGGAATGCTATTGCAGTCTTGAGTGCTCTTCCAATCAAAGTACATTAATCAAAGAAGGTTGTCATGTTAGCAACAACAAACCCTATTTTATGTACATAGTAAAGCCCAAGGGAAAAGACATCTTGTATAGTGACCCAAGGCATTTGAGGTTTAGCAATCACTATTTCTAAAATCTGGCATAAAAGCAGATAGGATTTTTTTTTTTTTTTAGTTTCCTCTTACTTTCCTGGAAAAAGCGTTTCCAAGCTTCAGGAAGGCAGTAGAGTCAAAACAGAAAGGAAAGGATATTTGGACTTACCTTATCGTCAATGTCACTCTCACTGTCACACTGTAGATTAAAAAGAAAGAAATAGAAGACTCTGTTATGAAAAGATGCAGAAATTATTCACATCAACGTATACAACTCAAAGCCTTCTTAGCACTAAGGGCCTCATAAGATAAGTAGCACAATTAGAAGGGACTCCAATAACCACATTTATTTGAATTTTAGAATTCTTTGAGAGTATTGGTAAGCATGTAGATAATGAGGTGTGTAAATTTTATGAAATTAATAATAATAAACTTATCTATATGAAAGAAACACAAGGTAATACCAATAAAAAAATGTCACAGACTCCCTCCATTTTTATTTTTACAATACAACCAGAATTTTGAATTTCCCTGACAAATCACATCATTTCCCTTTGAAAACGTATTCCCTATTTTAACACTGAAATAAATAATCTCAGCATGTTACCATGAACTAAATAACATACCCAAATAATGCTATTTAAAATTGGATAAATACACAAACATCCCAGTAGATAGGCATTAGCTGCCCTGAGCATTTGGAAAAGTGAGATATTTTGGGCTGGGTAAAAGGCCATTTGATGAAGTCCTTCACTAAAAGTTCCTAGCATATCAGTCATGGCATATGAAGGCAAATGTTCCTCCTATGTATTGGAAACTGTTCTGAGAGAGGGCTTTAACACCCAGTGAGGTTCATCCCTAATATTTAAATCCTTGTTATATTCATACTGTCCTTTGTATTTCTGATATTTTTTATGATCTGCGATATTGTGTGTGTTGCGGCTGGTCTGTGACCGTATTAATAAATTCATTCATTCATCCCCAAGAATCTGTATTGAGATCAGGACAATTTAATTTGTTCATAAATTATTTGGATTTAGAGATGAATACCATAGATTGCAGTAGCAAACTGTGAAGATGACCCAATTTATTAAGGACAGTGAAGTCCTGAGTGGACTGTGAGGATCAAAAAAAGGATTTTTCCAAACTGGCTGCCTGGGCAACAGAATGGCAGAAGCGTCTCAATGTCTGTAAAGGCAAATTGGGACATAAACATTGACTCTTATCTGCTGTTCTGTTGACTAGTTAGCCAATTTGGAGAGATTCTTCTACAGATCCTCCTCACAGTCCATTTGGGACTTTACTATATTGATTCAATGTCTAGACGGGTACATTGGGACACAGAATCCAAAATACATATCTATTGACTTGGGGACATGTGGAACCTAATTTGGCTGTTACTGTTCAGGTTTGGGATCAGTGGACGACCTTGGGGTCTCAAAGTTCAATGATTCCATGTGTGATGCTAAAATTTGGCGCCCTCATCTCTTGCCTTCCATTCTATAACATACTGTGGTTGTCGCGCCCCCTGCAGCGCACCCAAGGCTCCCCCCCCCCCCCGTGTGACCGAACTGGTCACACTTCCATAAATCCGCCTCTGTTGGGATCATAGTAGAAAGCTTACTAAAAATGCTGGCTGTATGATTTCTATCCATTGCCAGGATGTGACCCTCAAATGCCTTTGAGGGAATGAAACCCTCAACAGAAAGAAAGCGTTGCCCACTTCAATGTGATTCTACTGGGAAAGAGCTATCTTTATTCATTCCGTTGTTGAAGTGATATAAAATACAAAAGACTTAAGACTGTGGGGCATGCAATACTCTCAGCAGTCCCCTAGAGCTAAGGAGCACAGTTGCTGGCAAGGACAGCAGCAGAGGAATTGGCACGCCCAGGGGCAGGGCAAAAGCGGGGTGCACTGCGGGGGCCCCCAGAGTCTGCCTGCCTCCTCCCACTCAGCCACCCTACAGCTGGGGGGGAGGCAGTGGGTGGACCATTTGGGGCAGTGTGGAGCCTGTGAGTGCCCAAGCCACTGCGTCACTCCCAGGAGAGAAGTGTGGCTCAGGTGCGCTACAGGCCCCACGGTGAGTGCCGCCCGGCATTTTGTCACCCCCCTCAGTGGTGACACCCGGGGTGGACCGCACCCACTGCACTCCCCTTCCTCCACCCCTGGGCAAGGATATATGGAGCAATGCAGTTCCTTAAGTAACCTGGTCCCAAGTTTATCAATTTGTAGTACAGTTGCTCTCCTGTGCTTAAAATCTCGGGAGACTAAAATTCTTAAAACATTTTCTAGATGGGAAAAAACCCATAAAGTCAAGAAGGAGAAGGGGTGGCAGTCGTTTTACACTGGACACACTTGCTGGCTTTGAAAATGGAATAGTTCTATTTTCAGCTGTACATATGGCAGGATAATGACACCTTGGAATGTTTAGGGATGCATAGATCTCACTGGCTGGAGATGAGAAAACATTACCATTGCAAAGTACAAATGAAGCTATTGCAGCCTTCTCTATGGGCAGAAAATGACCTCAAAAGCAGCAGGGGGGTGGTTTCTACATTAAAACAGGGAATCTCATCTTCCCCGGAAAATATATTATGGCACATTTTGTCAGTTGCCCACCAAGGGCTGCTTCTCAAGTTACATTATTTTAGACAGAGGATATGAATTAGTTGACTTTGGATTTTGCGGTCAAAGCACTAGCAACCAGTGGGAAAGAGATTTGATCTTTGGCATCTTACACTGGTTCTCCCTCTGAGGGATACTAGACGTCTGCTTCTATCAAAATGGACAGAAAGACCTCTAAAACCTAGGAGCAGTTATTTGTATGCCATTTCCACTTCCCGGTTTGTCTGAAGGCATGTGAGGCAGCTGCCTCAGGCAGCTAATTCTGAGTATCCAGAAAGGACATCAAATGTTCATTACTGTTGTTCTTATCCAAACACAATGAGTTCTATGGAAAGAGTTTGTTAGGTGAGCGTTTGCATAACAAGTCAACGATTTCTACTGATTCCTATGGGGAATTTTCTAATGCATTCCTGACCACAAAATGTTGGAACCCCCCCAGCTTATCACGCCCCCCAGAAAACCCAGGAAAACTGCTATTTGATTTGTCCTATTCAGTGCCATCTTACCCATAGGTGCTAGGGGTGCGGGGCACCCAGATGCCAGGCTCTCAGGGGTGCCAGGCCGAGAGTCCGGGGCCTGAGAGTTGAGTCCGAGGAAGAGCCCGCACGTTGACTGGAGCGCCACAGTGGGCTCTTCTGCTGTGGGCGGCTCTGTGCCGTGAGTTTGGGGGCGACTGAGCCAGCAAGATGCTGAGGGGGCCAGCTGCCTCCACCCTCCTGCACACCTGGGACTGGGCAACCTGGGGGTGGGCTGCCGGGCAGATCTTTGCACCCCAGTGCCGCATATGCTTAAGACAGCCCTGGTCCTATTGTTCCCTCTCAATTCCTCAGCCAACCAGCAAAAAGTAAACAATGAAGTAAAAAACGCTTGTTGTTCGAATATCTGAATCTGCAATGTGTATAGCAAGGTTTGGGTACTAATTCCTCTCATTTGGATAAGTGAATTTTCAAGTCTCTCCAGGTCACATTTCCTCTCTAGGCTACATCCTCTTTCCCCAGGCCACACCCCTCACGGGTCTTGCTTTGTCTTGTAGGACATTGGACTAGATGACACTTCCAACTCTACAATTCTATGATTCTATAATACTTGCTTCCCTCGATTGAGGACAGAGAAGGATGCATGAGTGTGTGTAGAAACAAAGGTAAGATGGACATTAATTGTTCTGCTCATATTTGCCTCACATTGACCTGCAGGTGGCTCCCAAAAGGTTGCCCAGAAGAAAATGTGACCCCTGGAATGAAAAGGTTTCCCCATACCTGATGTAAGACATTTAGAAGACTAAAAATATTAAGGAAAAAAAATAATAATCAGAAAATACCGTATGGCTGCAACTCTTTAATGCAACGAAGAACAAACAAACACAGAACACACATTAATAATAGCAATATTTACAATAGCATAAGTAGGTTCACCTTACAGATCTTTTTTTAATTGACACAAATCAGAAGAATGGTTAACAATGTACATGTTATAGTACTTTAACATGTTCTTTGTTAACCATTCTTATGATTGATATTCCTTAAAAAAAGAATGAAAAAAGATCTAGAGCATTCCTCAGCAGGAGTAAAAGGGAAATTTGTGGTCTGGTTCACACATGTGGTACTGTCTAAGTACATTCATGTACAGTTTTTAATGCAAGACTAACAGGGATTTGATCTGCTTCTGGATTAAGCAGATAATTTCTGTGTTGTTTGCAGACTAAATTTTCTGGGCACGAGTGATTAGTCCTGGATTTCCTTTGATTTGTTTTCCCGCCTCACTGAACTATGGGAAGCTATCCCATAATCCTTTGAAGAGGTGGGTTTTTTGCGTTGTTTTTTTTAAGGACATACATTGCTTGCCAAGGAAATAGAACCTTTTTCTTCCTTCTTCTTGAACAGTCCCCTCTAAATGGATGTGTCAGTTTAGATGCATTCTGGGGACAACAACAGATGTACCATTTAACTTCTGACACACATTTAAAACAAGATGTATCTAAACTATTGATACCCAGGAATTATTTATGTGTATATTATTAGTATTAGTATTGAAATGTATATTCCACCAGCACATATAATTAATAAGAGACATCTTTTACTGTAAAATTCTCCAGGAGTAGCTGTCTTAGTCTCTTGCACCAAAGGCAATGAGGGTTTTTGTAGCACCTTAAAGGCGAACACATTTGTTACGCCATGAGTTTCTGTGGACACATGGTGAACTCGAAGTGATGAAGTGGGCTGGAATCCATGAAAGTTTTATACCATAGCAAATCCATGAGTCTTTAAGACGCCACAACACACTGTTGCTTTGGGCCTGCTTTGCAGTAAAGGTAAAGGTACCCTTGACCCTTTAGTCCCAGTCGCGGACGACTCTGGGGTTGCACTCTCATCTTGCTTTATAGGCCGAGGGAGCTGGCGTTTGTCCGCAGACAGCTTCCGGGTCATGTGGCCAGCATGACTTAGCCGCTTCTGGCAAACCAGAGCAGCGCATGGAAACGCCATTTACCTTCCCACCGGAGCAGTACCTATCTATCTACTTGCACTTGACGTGCTTTCGAAGTGCTAGGTGGGCAGGAGCTGGGACCAAACAATGGCAGCTCACCCCGTCGTGGGGATTCGAACTGCCGACCTTCCGATTGGCAAGCCCTAGGCCTTTGGACCACAGTGCTACCCGCGTCCCTGAGGTACCACTGTACTATCGCTTATTGGAACCATGCAAATCAGCCGCTTCTCCCTAGTTCTCCTACTTAATTACAATCTGTACCCAAGTTTTGCCCTGTGGGCAAAACTAAGACTTATACAGCAAAAAATATTATTTAGAACTTACTGGACTACATTACGCTTATTTATGGAAGGGCTATCTAAGACATCTAGCTGCTGAAGACGTAACAGGGACAACAGTTCTTTAAAACACATGTTCTTACAATGTCCTACATTGGTAAATTTTTGGCAGAGGGTAATAGAGACAATCAATGCGACTGTATGGAATAATCTTAAATTTGCTGAGGAAAATATCCTTCTGAATTACCGTATATACCCAATACTTGGAACCTAAGAAAGGGACAATATGAGTGGACTCTCCATGCCTCTACTATGGCAAACGGACAGGTATTGATGAACTGGAAAAAATTAAAATGCAGCTCCCTTTAATGAATAGATCAGGGGTCAGCAAGGTTTACCATGCCTGGGCCGGTTCACTCCCGCAGAGATTGCCCCGTGGGCCAGATCACGTCTGTGCAGACGCGATTTCTGGCGCCGCAGAAGTGAGTCCCCGCTTTGCACTGTGCCGGCACACAGGGACTTGTCAAGCAGACGGCTCAGTCTGGGGGTGGCTCGTGGGCCGTTTAAATGACCCCGTGCGCCATTTGTGGCCCATGGCCTGCAGGTTGTCAACCCCTGGAATCGATAGAAGATACGTACGAATTTGCAACACAGGAACAAATCACATGTAAACATAGACTTGCCATGGAAATTTTTAAGAAATATTTGGAATTCATTTTTATAAACACTGTATTACATTAACTGTAGGATAATTACAATAACAATCTTGCAATATTTATAAGGTTCTTTTGTACTGCATATGGGTATTATGTATTTTTATTTTTCTCCCCCCTTTTCATGTCTTATTTTACCCTGTGCACTTTCAATTTACACACACACACAACTTTTAATCTTTTTTTATCTCTCTCTCCCTACACACACACACACACACACACACACACAATTAGTTTTTATTAAGGTTTTTGTGTTACAAAGCAAACAGATAAATAGGGAAAGGTACATCTATTTTTTCACCTTTCAATTCATAGTCTTTCCCACAGTTTGTTTCCATTTGGTGAGAGACACTTTTGTCATAGACATCTTGCAGCTGGGGGAAAGGGAATGGAATATACATACATATATACTGTGTTTGCTTAGCTGCCAGGCCACACTGTGCTAAAAGAAACTGGGAAGAGCAAAGTGTGCACAAACTACTCCCCAAGAACCAGCACATCCACATGGTTTTAATAAACTAAAGTTTAGCTTATTGTGACGCAGGGACGCGGACTTATAAAAAATATTGGGGGGGGGGGCGGGAAAGCTCATGAATAATAAATAAGCTCATGAATATGCAAATAAAGTGGCGCCGCCTCCTCGTGAGCAAATAGGGGAGAGCGTGCTGCGCCTATTAATCAGCTCCGGAGCGGAAATTGGGTGGAGCTTTTGCTCGGGAGGGAGGGCAGGAGGCATGCAGCCCGATCCTGTGCATTTTGGGCTGGGGGAGGGGCGGCGATGGCGCTCTGCTGGAGGGGCGCCGGAGATTATTGGGGGGCGGAGCCCCCCCAAACGAATTTTTGAGGGGGCTCGGGCCCCCTCAAGCCCCATGGAGTCGGCGCCTATGTTGTGACGTGTGCAAACAAGTATCTTACAGGTAGATCTGCTGGGTCTACTGAAGTTGCCACTGTATCATCAAAAACCCTTGAAGTAATGGTAAGAATTTTTGAACGTGGAATAGGAGAGAATATTTGAAGACACACACACATTAAAGGGGTAAACTAGGTGAGACCTGCGGCTACAGGGCAGTATACAAATTTAAGAAATAATAATAATAAACTATATTAATATACTGGAGTATATTGCTGGTGCCCAATACCTCCTGAGTGTGTGTAATTCATGAGAACCCAAGCCCCAGAAATAAATTGGTTCTGAGTCATCCTGCTGTGCAACTATTATCTGGGAAACCAGAGAAGCAGCACATTCAGAAGAGTGGGGAAACAAAAACCAAGGTGAAAGTTTGCTGGTTTAAGCCATGCAACAAGCTTTTCTTACAGAATGTGAGCCATGAAGGAATTTAAAGGGTGGAGGGAGAAGAGAAAGCTCTCCACATCTTCACCTCCCACGCAGCTGTTGTCAATGGGACAAAAGCCCTTGTCAAAATACACAGTTAAAGAAATGTGAGGAATGGCAACTGCTGACAGCTATGGGGGCTCATTTAAAGACAAAAGCCTCAATTACCTGAATTTTCCTACAGGCCTGTTAACACGCCAGGTCTATAAGTAAATCTGTAAACAGCCTATTGTGTTGTGTTCATAAAGGCTTGTAAAGGGATTACTGGCAGAGTTGTGCCAATTGCCTCTTAATTCCACCAAGAATGTTTGCAAAGGAGATCCTAATTGCCCCACTTTTCTTCTTCTTCTTTTTTTGTAAAAACAGTTTGGGGACAGAGGCAGGTTTAAGCCTGAATCTTGCTAGTGGCAAGTAAGCTTTTAAAAAATGAAATCCCAAACAAACAATACTTTCTGGAGTTTGCTTGATCTGCTATCAACGAGCTGGTTGTTGCCAAATGTGTACTGGAAGTGAAGGCAAGGCTGATCTTTCTAGGGGCGAGACACAGAGAAAGAGAGACTCCCGTATTAGAGTTCCCAAGTATCCTTGAAAATCAAGAAAGGCCTTGATTTGGACCTCATTTAAACCTTAATTATTAAATGTTTCTGATTTTCAAGAAGTTTCACTGACCTTCTTGATTTATAAGCAACAATGTCTAAAGGCATTGCTTTTTTCTAAAAAATAATGTTTAGGGGTACTCTCATTTTCCTACACATATTGAAATATTGCCCCTCAATGAGGCCAAACTTAAGATTCACAAAATGTTTAGGGGTATGCGTACCCCTGCATACCCCCAGAAAAAAACACTGTCTGAAGGTACTGTTTCCCTAAGAGGAAAAAGTAAACCAATTTCAAGCTGCTTGAACTGTCATAATCCCCCCCAATATAAAGAAAACCAGCAGTTTTAAAAATAGAAATTATAAAATAATATACTCAGCAGCCATATGAATACTCAGTTATCAAGTGACAAAAATGTAACTTTGCCTGAATCTAGATGACCTCAAAAGCTTTTCCTTACTGTAGAGAGCAATAAACATGATAGCTGAAACATCTTCCAAAGTTGTGCGGAGCAAACAACGTTCTACAACAATGCAAGAATTAGTAGCAAATGTTTAGAAAGCTGGAGATGGTAGTAATCCAAAACAGTCTCTTAGACTGGTCTCTTGTTGGGGGCTATAATATAGGGCATACTGGGAGATCAATGGATAATCATAAGGGCAGGCCTCTGAAGGCATGGCAAGCACTCACCTGACCTCTGGACAGCTGTGACGCGGCTTCTTATTGGGAAGGAGAGGGATGATGTGGCAAAAAAGGTCGCCACAATGCAAGCACACCACTTGAGCCAATCTGCCACACCTGTTGGGTGCATTTGGACCATGCCAAAATCCCTGCTGCTTCACTCCACCCACCATCAGAGTAAGGAGTAGATGACTTAGTGTTAGGTGGTCAGGTGAGCCCTCCTGCTACGCCATGTCATCCGCTACTGTGAAAGAGGCTCTATTGGTTGCATCCAACTACAGTTATACTCAAAGATGACCCACTAAAATCAATGGTTCTACTTTAGTCATGCTTAATATTTTCAATGGGTGCATTCTGAGTAGAACTAACATTGGCTACAACCCTATACAGATATATTTGCACACATATAGCAATATTGTATTACACGCAGTATATGCAACTTTTGCAGAAGTTTGCATATTTTACCATGATTCTTAAATACATTTTCATGTTCATTAAATAACCTTGTTAATCTAAGGTAGGTTACAAATTCTTTGCTTACAGCCTGATTTCTGGTGGCATTATGATTTAGTATTCTGTTTTATGTTCTGTTATGGTCAATGGTCAAATAAACTGAAATGAACACATTCCTGTGCTTATTTTAAACAGCCTTTTTTGTTTAATCATGGTTAATGCTGAGTGGGTGCATTTCTGTACTGCTCAGATTAATAGCCATACTATCTTCTCTCTCCACACGGATCATGGAAGTGCAACAGCAGGGATCAAACAGTTTGTAGGTGTTTATTCTGTTAATCTTAAAGTCAACTAACCAAGAAGGGGAATGGGTTGAGGTGGTGCTTAGCAACCAAGCAGAGTGGTATGATATTCACAAAAGGTAGCAAGCGCCTGGATTGGCGGTGTAGTTCTGAGGGAGTTTTTCCTTTGTATGTTTAGCTGAATAGCACCCTGCTACGTACAAGGCCTGAACCAGAAAACAAAACAAAACCTCTCTCTTCCTTTCTTCTCAAATTACATAGTTTTCATTCACTTTCATTACTGAAGTGTTATCAGGCCTTGTTTTCTGGACTCCATTTGCATTATTTAAGTGACCTTGGCATTTTCCAATACTATATTCGAATGGAATCTAAACTAAATGGATTACATATTTCCTCTTCTGCCACTTATGTATCTCAGGTAGTGGGGAACAGTATCAGGGTTTTACAGTATTTCAGTTAGCTACACAGAGGGATTGGTGTCAGTTTGCATAGCTATTGATCCTACAGTTGACTGGACAAGACTTGTTTGTTAAAAGACACATTTCCTCTTTTTCATCTTCTTTCATGGTCCAGATCTATTCCCTTAGTCCTCAGTCCTATAATATCACAGTGAAAGTAAACCGTTTATATAGCAGGGTCTGAGATTACAGAGGATTCTCAGATGGTACAAGAGAGAAAATAAAAGCATTGTAAAAGTAATGTAGGAAGAATCACTGTGTAAAAAACAACAATATAGTTTGCTGCTTTAAATATACAGCAGACATATACTTCACTTATGCATATATTACTAGAATCAGTGTTAAATATTTAAAACCAGAAATGGTTTGGGGCTGCCTGGAAGGCAGGTACTTGCACAGCCACTTAATGCAGATACATTCAAACTGTGCCACGGATTCTCAGCTGGAGGGGGGAGGCAAAGGTGGCTACAGCTGCAGTGCTTGAGGCCCATGGGGGCACTGAGCAAGGTTTGGGGCAAATATACCAGGAGCATTGCCTGCAGCAGCAAGCAGTAGCTAACAGGCATTAAGGAGCCAGCGGAAACGACTACAGGGCTTTGCATTGTTCCTAAAAAAGCACAGACACTGCTTCACCAAATCAGAGATTAAACAAACCCTTGAGTATTGGACTAGCCCGAGGACAGCCCAATGATTATATGCAAACTGGAGATATAGGTAGGTAGATAGATATAGATAGATAGATAGACAGACAGACAGACAGACAGACAGACAGACAGATTTGGCATGGATCCTTGTAGCCCAATGTCTCTTAATGTCCTCCAGAGAAGTGTTTTTCAACTAGCCAGGATAGCTCTGTCAGTAGAGCATGAGACTCTTAATCTGTGGACGCACCTGGAACCCTTGAGTGCATGTCCCGGGTGTGTGTGTGGTGCAATTGCACTCCCTACGGCCTAGGCCAATAAGAGGAAGCAAAATGCAGGCTCAGTTTTCAAGTAATAAGGGCGGAAGGAAGCAGTGATGGAGGCATTGTCGCAATCCACCTGAGGTGTCATGTAGCCTAACTGTGGAAGGCCAATGCTCTAGTCAGAAGCAGCAGTTGCGTGAGGGCTAAGCATCCTTAGGTGGTTGGTGTGGAAGAAGGTTAAAGTCACTTTGTTTGATCAGTCTTAGAAGCAAATTCAGAGAGCAAGGACATCCCTTAGGTTGATTTGGGGAACATGGGGCCAAACTCCTCTACCTTTGCACCAGTACTTAAGGTGTTTGAGAGCTGAGGCTTGACACCACCCTTTTCAATGGCAGTGACAGAAGAGGACAAAATGTGCATTGCCATTGGGCAAGGTTTAAATTGAGGTTTCAGTCTGTGGAATCCAAGGTTCAAGTGTGTTACGTAGTTTCATAAACACTCTCCAACTTTCCCTGACACAATATCTGTTTACATATAGCTCCCGCTTCTGCCCAATCACTGCATGTGCAAACTGGAAAGTTCTAGGAAGCTGCCTTACATTAGATAGGCTATATATTCATCATTCTAGACCAATACTGTCTGCTCTGACTGGAAGCTGCTTTCCAGGGTTCATGAAGATGGCCTTTTACAGGCCCTGTTACCTGCTCCTTTTTACTGGAAATGTCAGGATTTTGAACACAAAGCATGTGCTGTCCTACATAGTTACCGTCCCCCTAAAGAGACATAAAAAAGAAAGAAAAGAAATAAAAACCTAGACATCCTTTTATTCAAGACCGACAGTTGGACTGCCCAGAGGACACAAGTGACTCATGAGTCATGCCTCAGTCTACCCTTGTAACATTTCACAGTGCTTAATTTTCGAAAAAAGAAACATCAGACTCAAACTTACAATGAAGCTATTTCCAGAGGTGAGTGCATAGGCCTTGATTTGTACCAAAATGCAGCCATTAAATGAACACAAGTGTCTCTGAACATGTGTGGAGTGCAGTTCCTCCCTCCCAGCTACCCCAAACCTGGGATTATGTGATGAGCCTTTAGTGGCAAGACACTAGGAAGCCGCCTTATATCATTTCAAACTATCTGCCCTATCTGCCCATTCAGAGCAACTATGGCTACTACTCTTCAGAGTCTCGGGCAGAGTTTTACCCCATCCCTAGCAACCTGAACCTTTTAACTGGGGATGAAGGGGATTGAGTTGGTGATTTAACATGCAAAACACATTCTCCAACCACTGAGCTATGGGTCTTCCCCCTAACATTCAAGCAGGCTTGAGCTGCAGACCGTTCCTTTTGGAACTCTAGAAGTATGTGAGCACTGGTTGCATTTACAAAACAGCATGGAAAAGGCATTCTGCACTTCCTCATAAAAGTCTGCTGCTATTTCGCATCTTCTAAAGCTGAACAGGTCCTGGGGTTCATATGGTTTTGAGGCCTAGCTGATGGAGCCCCCTGCTCTCTGTACCTCACAATGATTTAGTGGTAGCAATGGTGGCATGGTGTGTGTGTGTTTCTGTGTGTATAAGGGATGGGAGGGGGTGTTGGGTCCCTCTGCCACATACTCAGGTTTGGCACCATATTAAAGTCTGCAGGGTGTTGCTTAAGAAGATGGGAAGAAGGAGCTTTATCATGAGCCAAGCTGACAGAAAAGCCCACTAATGGGACTTGAGGCTTTACGCACAGAAACAAAAAAACAAAAAAAGAAGGAAGAAACTGCCAAAACATTAAGCTTCCGCCAAGTGTCGAAGGGCTACTGATTTATTGCAGCAATTTTGCCACTGTGTCCTTTATAAGGTCCCCCGAGTCTTTCCCCACTGGCAAGAAACTGTGAGCTGTTGCGGCTCAGGGAGAAGCGTAGAAGCTAGCCAAGAGCTTTTGCGGGGTGGGGGGCTCGGGGAGGGAGAGAGAAGATAGAAAGGAAGAAAGGAAGGGGGAGGAAATTGAATGTTGACTTGAACTTGCCCCAGGCAGGAGAGAGTCCTCTTAGCTCCACTAGCTCTTTGACAGCTTGATGAAATGAGTCCAGGGCCTCCCCATGGCTAGACCAGCTCTGGCTTCCGAATGCTGAGGGGGAGCAGGGCGGAGGTGGGGGGTAGGGGTAGAGCTGTAAGAAACAGACTGAGCCTCAGGGCAGCAATTTCCTTCCTTCACCACTACCCCCCTTTCTTTTCTCAGCATTTGGCTGGGAGAGGGAGGTCATAAGCACTATACATGTATAAACTGAGCTCTCTTTCACCCCCCCTCTCTCTTTCAATCTTAGTGGTGGCAATTTGGCAACTGAGGATAGCCCTGAGCGCTATAACTAATTTTGAGAGGCAGTGATGCATCAACATGGCTGGTGCAGGCTGAGCCAAAGGTGTGGGAATGGGTGTGGGGGTGTTGTTGTGGAGGCCATTTTGTTAAGTGACCAACAGCTGTCACCTGCAAGCTGAGAGAAGGGAAATCTCTCTCTCTCCGCCCCCCCGTGTGTCTTACATGAGGGAAATTAGGGTGGATTTTCTACCGTTCCCCTTTTACCACAGAGCACGTTAATCTTCCAATCCACAAAACAATAAAAAAATTAAAAGGAAAGGAAAGGCCCAGTGTTTGCACAGGAAGCAGTTCCTTGGACTCTATTATTGTCTCTGCACCCCCAAAGCTGCCTCCTTGTGTTACTTCCATGGGTCAAGGAGCCAACGGTTTAAAAAACACTATTTAAAAGTCTCTTTTCATTCCACAAAAGTGAGTTGATCTGCTACAGCGAGGGGTTGATTCCCAACGGGCCTCCGTATTCCCCTACCCCCCCTCCAAGCCCCCTTTTCTCTTCTCTTTTCCTTAGTCTTCATAAATTAATCAGGAAGGCCCTGACTAAGTCATTTCATGCTGTACAACATAAAAGGAAGTCCCCTGATGCTCCAACCTAGGATCTATTAAAAGCAGAGAGAGGAGGGAGGAAAAGCGGAGGGGGGAGAAAAGCAGTGGAGGGAGGAGGGGAAGGAGGGGGGGAAAAACCCTTCAACCTTTTTGATTTTTTGTTAGGATAAAAGCTGGAGGACTTTGTTACAAATTCTAGCCTACATCAAAACACCTTAAATAATTCAAAGAACATGTTTAAAGGGAAGAAACTGAATGTTGCTCTGATGTTCAGTTGCTGCAAACGCAGAATATTACCCCAAACAGCATAGCCTGTTAAGGGAGGCAGACAGGGGTGGGGGGAGCAGCCTTGAGCATTCCAGTTCTTTAGAAAAATGTCAGAACCTGTAAAAATCATAATTTCCAGCAACTCCCCCCCCCCCACAAATGTGTGTCTGTTTGCATGCATGATATAAACTCAGCGAGACTGAAATGTAGGTTCCTGACAAGCTGTTAACAAGACAACTTTCGAAATTCTAGTCTGGAGCTCTCTGGGAGATGGGCTGCCATTTCACTGTTCTGAGGAAGTTCATGACATGACAAGCAAAAATCAGGAAACAGAGACCTAAAAACCACGGTGTAATTTTCATTTGCTTCTGTCGTGAAAGAATTCAGGCAGAAATATTAGGAGGCTGAACAAAAAAGAAAAGAAAAGAAAAGACGAGAAAATGAACTGGAAAGTAATTGTTGGGATTTAACAAGCAGATCGTTTATACTTAAAAATATATATATAATATGGGGATTCTATTACGCGTGTGTGTGTGTGCCCGCGCGTGCCCCTGGTGCCAGTGGTAGGCCAGGTTGGGTACTGGTGCCACTGGCAAAGGGCTACAGCAGCTCAGAAGGACCCTTCACCAGGTGGCTGTTTTGGCATTGGGTGGGTAGGAGCGCCATTTCTGGATGGGAGCCATCTGCAGCAGCTGCATTGTGTGGGGTCTGTTTGTGTTGGGGGCCCATTTGTGGCCCTGTACTAAGGGCCCTCTGAAGTCCAATGCCAGCCCTGACAATGAGTGGCAGCTTCTAATTTACTATAGGGCAATGTTGGTGGATGCTCTTGTACCTGCGGAAGCTGTAATAAAATAATATTGCTAGCATTATTTTAGAGGGTATAAGGAATCAGGTTCTGAAGCAACTGAAAATCAATGGCATAAACCACACTAAAGACAGGCGGTTTTGCCAGTCCTTTAAAAAATGCTAGGAAGTCTGCAGATTTGATAATAAATGGATGGATGAACAGAGATATATAGATAGAGAAATAGAGATATGGTAGAGGTGGCCAAACTGTGGTTCATGAGCCATACTGGGCTCCTGGGAAATTTAGGGAAATGAATAAAAAGCAGGATGAAACGAAGCAATCCTTAGTGTACACTTGAGGCACAATGAAAACCTAAGCCTTCCTCCCTACACCCCCCACCCCCGTTTCCGTTTTCCAAGCTACACTCTGAGACTAAGGATAGGGATTCTGATCTGGCCACAAAAAAGAGGATGGGAGAATTATGTGTCAATTTGAACAACAGAAGTGTAGCAAGATTAAATGGGTTTAAGAGATTGTAGAAAAAATTCTAATGTGCGGTCGGAAAGATTGATGGGAAACTGGATAGTCTCACTCATTAAATATTAACCCGAGATAAAATGATTAGACAACAGTGCAGGCCCAATACATTTTGCTGCCTGAAGCGGAGATGAAATGCTTTCCCTGGTCTGAACCAAAGTCCCAATGGTATCTTATCACAGGGCTCAACATTTTAAAAGTTCTTGCTGCACCATTTGGACAAGTCCTGCCCTCATCTATACACCTCCCCACCCCTACAAGCAAAAACAATATTTAGCTAGGATATTTGGGTAATTGCGTTATCAGCAGCTGATGCTATTATGGATAGTATTGTCAACATGTTTATTTTGCACAGATTTTGACTTTAGTTGAATTGTCATAAACTGCACATTTTGTATTTTATTGTCTGATCCCACTGTTAAAAATGTTTGTTATTATTATTAAATTTTCATATTGCCCTTCATCCAAGGATCATAGGGCAGTTTACAATATAATTTTCTCTCTACACTCTATTATATCTTCTCCCTCTACATCAGGGACAGGGAATTTGGGCCTCCAGGTGCTGCTGGACTCTCAGCGGCTCTAGCCAACATGGCCAATGACCTGGGATTATGGGGGTTACAGACCAACACCATCTGGAGTGCCACAGGTTCCATATCTGCCAAGCATAAATAACACTTCATACATCTGATGACATGGACTGTAGTTCATGAATGCTTACCCATTCATAAATTTGTTTTAGCAAAACTAATGGAGTAAACTATTTAGATATAGCCAACATGGTGCTGCTCAGAGGTTGTTGGACAACTTCCATCATCCTAGACTCATTGGTCATGCTGGCTGGGGCTGATAGGAGTCCAACAAAATCTAGAGGGCACCATGCTACCTTCCCCTGTACTATAGCTTCATAAATTCAACTCTTTTTCTTTAGTTACTAAAATGTTCTGAGGAAGTGAAGCACCAAAGATTAGCATAGGCTACAGTCAAATCAGACAGAATCTTATCTGCAAAATACTAAAAACAGTCCCAACTGAATGGTTTGTCACAACGTGAGAATGTGCACCAGTGTCAAAATGAAGGAGTGCAGTTAGTGCAGGATAGGCAAAGCAAAAAATATTTTATGATATACAGCTTTTATATTAATCTTCCCCAGCTTGGTGTCCTGCAGCCCCAGCAACCATTGCCAATAGTCAGAGATGATGAGAGCAGTAATCCAATACATATGGAGGGCACCAGGCTGGGGAAGGTTGTTTTATGTACTTCTGGAATGCAACATATCAGGCACATACAGTAATAGGATTTGTTTGAGTTTGTTGGAAGTATTTGTTCATGCTGACATTTGTATAAATGTGGCACAATCTGGTCCCACCCACAGTGACAGTGACCGCACATGCATTCCTGTAGGGCTCAACAGAGCCTTGCTTCCCCTGCTGGTGTGCTTGCAATCAGCACAACCTGCTATTAAAGGGAACTAGCAGCTGTTATAGGGAACCAACAGACAAACAAACAACTTTCCAAAATATACAGTAGATTGTAAGGATTACTGAGATGTGTTGTTATTTAGTACTCCTGGTGTGATAGAGAACATTGAAATTATATAGCCCTTCTATGTGTCAGATGGAGATAAAAGAAATTAATGTGGTTAAAGAAGATGAGATGGGAAACCAATAATTTTAAAATGACTCTCTCTGGGCAGTGAAAAGTAGCATCCTGCAAGAAGCTGATAACATGATAACAGAGGGGGAAATACAGCTCTTTGTCCTATGATAGAAAATAAACTTTCCTAAGATTAAGTCACAGTATCACAGCCTGTTCTACAGCCACTGACTTAGCATATTTTCTTAAAGGAAGGAGGGTCATTTTTAATAATATTAATGGCTTCAAGTGCACTTTTTTGTATTGCTGAAATTTCCTACAGCAGTTTCCTGCCAGCTCATAATAGCCTTGTGCTGAGAAAAAAAACAACTAAGCATGTTCTCTGCTGAATAAATATGTTAATGAAGTCCCAAACAGAGCTGCATAACAGGCAGTGAGAGAGAGCCAAGAAAAGTTTAAATGTATTCTAGGATGAATAGCTGCAACATTATATATAACAAAACTCATGTTGCCTCTAAGCATTAATGAGTTTTAACCTGCTGACAGGAACACAGATCTCACGCTTATTCCTGGCCTGCGCTTAAGGAGACTCAGCTTAAAGGAACTCTTGCTGTGAATTGGGTGGTTGTTTGAATGGCTACTGTGAGGCCTCTTATGTACACACACAGTAGCCCTCTTCATTTTATTTATTTATTTAGCTTTTCTACCCACCCTTCAGCACAAGGGCCCAAGGTGCGTCAGTGCAGTGCTGGCCATGAAGCTTTATATAGTGCATAATTTGCTTATAACCTGTAAGACGAAACAACCTGAAAATAAAGTATCTTTGAGGAAGGCAGGTAAATGCATTTTTAAAAATGCTTGCATTTATTTTATTTTATAGAGATATGGGAAATGATCAATAGATATATTAAAACTAGAAATTCGGGCCACAATCCAGCCATAGTGCTGACCGTGTGCTATTTGCATCATGCATCACTCAGAGGAAACCTGCTCTTCCTATTTGCAGCCCAAAGGGCTGTGCTTCAGTGCTGAATGGCTGTTGCACATGTCAGTTAAAAAGCAAACTCCCTCCCCTTGCTCAGAAAAATTTTACAAGCTCACATCACAGCAGAAAAACTTTCCAACTGTTCCTAGTCACAGATATGTCTGCATGCGGCCCTAAAGGGTCTGGTTCTAACCCTTGGGACCGAAAGACGATACTGAATTTTGACACTTTTTATAAACTCTCCCCCGTCCGCACTGCTTTCTTTTTCATGCAGTAGAAATATAATTCAGGCTGGACCACTTTGTTAGCTCAGCCGCTTAATGAAAAACTGCCACAATTACTACAACAAGAAGCCTGTTTCCCTATTCCTTGACACCATTTTTCATATGCAGAGATTTAAAAGAAGCTGCTCTTGAAACCATTTTTCCCTAACCAAAAGAAGAAAGAAAGAAAAAAGAACTCTTCCTAGCAACAGCAATTATGATACTTTCATGTCAAATGAATTATATTACTGAAAATAAATCTTTCTAAGATGCACAAGAGGGTTATCTGGCTCCAGTCAGACTTATGCATTACTGGTTTTATATGTTGTACTCTAGTTGATTAATATAGGTAATCAAATTATATAGCTTTCCACTGTGCTCTCAAATTCAAGGCTATAATGTTTTCAATGACAAAGTTCATAGAGTTGTATAAAAATGTACCTCGCGCTGTACCAGGCCTTTATTACTGTAGTAAAACACCATTTTCAATTTAGTAATAAGTGATATAAAACAGAGTGTCTTGATTGGCAGGGTTGTATTCATTATATGGGACATGAAGACAAGGTGCTAAGGTTACTGACGTGAGGCCATCAAAATCTGGGCCAAAATTATATGGCCCACCACCCTGGAAGGTGAGGAGATGCTGGGAACAAATGGGTGTATTCAATGTTCTCTGTCCACTAGTGCAAAGGCGAGTTTTAATGTTGCTCAACAGAGGAGCCCAACACAACAGAAACCCGTTGCACAACAGATTGTGCAATCTCTTGTGCAGCAAAGTTTCCAGCAGAAACAACACCACCCTGCCCAGCCACTCTGGGCAGCTTCCAGCAAGATATAAAAACATAATAAAATGCCAAACATTAAGAACTTCCGGATATAGGGCTGTCTTCAAATGTCTTTTAAAAGTTGTGTTGTTCTTGATCTTCTTGATCTCTCTAAGGGGAGGGTGCCACTGCCGAGAAGGCCCTCTGCCTGGTTCCCTGTAACTTCACTTCTTGCAGCGAGGGAACCACCAGAAGACTCTCAGAGGTGGATCTCAGTGAGTAATCTACTAAGTGACTATAACTCAGCACTAAATTGGGTTTAACCCTTTGCTTTGTTCCCAGCATCTCACTTTCTAGGGAATGAAATGATGTACTACATACTGAACAGTGGATTAGGAGTCGCCTCCTCCATAAAAATGGACAACTCCCTTTACTAATATGCTTGCTAAGGCCAGGAGCTCTGAGGACTAGTTGCAGCAACCCATGGTTCTCGGTAGGTCTGTTGACAGCACTCCCTAGGCCAGGGGCAGGAAGCCTCAGGCCTGGGGGCCAAATGTGTCCCTCACAAAGGAATAATCCTGAGCGCACCTATGCATATGCTCCCTATTCTTTCTTTGAAGTTGAATCACTTGATATATATAATATGGAGGCTCTGTCAGTTCCCCACTCCTGCTTTATTGAATTCAATCCAATCCTCCCCACCACCCATGCACACAATTACCTCAGAATAACGCATAATGTAATTAGAAATAAAGAAATGTATACAACAAAGTCCTACTAAGAGTGAACCAGTGGGCCTAAGATAGCCATGCCTGCTAATTTCAATGGGTCTACTCCAAGAATGGCTAGCTTTGGATATAACCCAAATACTTACAGAGCTCATTTTAGGGGAGTTGTGTTTCTAGTTTATTCTTCTCAGCCAATCTGCCAGTTCTCATGTAAATAATTTATCGTTTGGTGAGTTTTTAAAAATAGTTTTTTGGGTTGTTGTTGTTTTTTAAATCAGCGTCTTCTAAGTGGCTCTTCTTAAATAGTTAGGTCTCTTAATATCAGCTCCTCAACAAAAATGAGTTGTTTCTAACTTTGGGGCTTGCCAGAATCATCTGGTTAGCCACCATAGAAAGCAGGACATGGGACTAGATGGATTTCTCTTATGTAACAGCTGGAGCTTGATACATTTCCAAAGCTCTTCAGATGCTCCTTTGCTGTGACTGGATCCCAGCTGTTCATGTGACATTTTGCTGCTTGAGGAAGAGCAGCAAATAGTGACACTGCCCCCCCCACACCTGCAAATAAAGGTGTGTATTACCTAAGTCTATTGTCTAGTCTAGCATTCTGTTCTCACAGTGGCCAACCAAGTGCATCCCAACAGCACTCCGCCCACTTGTGAGGCACACTGGCTCTGAGTGTAGTGATAGAACTCTCACTTCTTCGGCCTTTCACAGTGTCCAGACTCTTACTCTGCCTAATTAATTATTTTATTCATTTATTGCCTTTATATCCCACCTTTTCCTCCAACCTGCTCAACATGGCATAAATTTCTCCCCTTTCCTCATTTAATCCCCACGACAACCATGAAAGGTAGTTCACACTGAGAGGCAGTAGTGACAAGGTCACTCAGTGAACATCATGGCCAAGTGGGGATTTGAACCCTCCTCCCACAGGTCCTAGTCTGACACTCTCAACTACTACACCACACTGGCTCTCCTGTAGGAGCAGCCCTGTTTGGGATGACAGGGTACATTCAGCCATCCATACCTTACACCAAACAGGCCTGGGAAATGGCCTAGTGCCTTTTTGGTACCATGTGACTCAGGCAGGCAGGTGAAAGGCTCTATGTCTATGGAGTTGCTATGGACAACCTCAAATCCTTAGGAGCTGGGCTGTGTGGTTCTTGACACATTCCCTCAGTTGTCAATTAACATTAATCTTTCACTAGCACTTTTATTCAGCTGACTGATGTCTGGGGGCAGCGGAGCTCAGGAGGAAGAGGAGGAGAAAAGACAGCTTCCAAACAGGCTTCCATTATATACTCATCTCTGAAGGACGTGTTCACTCCACTAAATGAGTATTAAAGGGTGAACAAGGGATCTACTGTGTGCATATGAAATGAATGAAATAAAGTTGCAAGTGGTTTCTGAAAACATTTTAAGGGTTATTTTGATAAGCCTCATTAAACCAGGATCTTCTCAAAAAAATAAAAAAACCACAGTATATGTAAAGTGATACATAATATTGCCAGAAATTAATAGGGTTTTTTCTGCCTTGTTTCCTTGGCAACTTGGCCTTTCATAATGTTTTCAAAGAGGTTTCTGTGTGTGTGTGTGTGTGTGTGTGTGTGTGTGTCTGTGTGTATATATTCATATATATATATATATGAATGAAACATATCCCTCCCAAATCATACCACAATAATCTTGTGATTAAAAGCACCGCCAGAATGTGGCCTTGCCGCAAGATGGAGAATTAATGACTCTGTATTAAATGATCCACTGATGTTAAATCAAATTAAAGTAGCCTTGCAAGAATATTTAACGCTTAATGATAGCCTCTGTATCAGAGCAGGTTTAATCTAGGATGCAGCTATAGATGTCATGAAAAGGAATTAATCAGCAT
Organism: Podarcis bocagei; assembly: GCF_964188305.1. Lineage (NCBI taxonomy): Eukaryota > Metazoa > Chordata > Lepidosauria > Squamata > Lacertidae > Podarcis > Podarcis bocagei. The sequence continues at coordinate 11,584,117 of NC_138142.1, read as the reverse complement.
TGCTCCCACTAAAACAGAAATGCAAAATTGCTGAACAGAATGAATTAGAAACAGATTAGAGAACTAGGACTTAAACATAAAAGAAACTAAGCTGATGCCACCCTCAGAGAGCTAATTTGATATACAGGAGAACTTAATTTGCCTTTAACGGTGGAATCAGACTGTTTGATGTTATTAGAAGAGGAGCCTATATTATGAAGCTGGGAAGGGGCACAGATATTCCTTTCCTTGTCAACTGAAATGAAAACCCATCCAAAATATCAGGGGCTGAATAATAATAATAATAAGCCAGATGAATGTGGTTATTGCTGCCTAAGGGACTACGAGAATATCCTATGCTGAACTCTTGCTAAAAACCGTGGGCTGCAAGAAGTTTTATTCATATAAAACATCTTAGAGCATGTTTGCAGCAGATTCACAAGTAAAACCCTGCAGTGACAGAGAACTCTGTATTAAGGGACCATATATGCATGTAGCTGATGCCTGAGGTGGTATGGGAAAGTGAAATCTGATTCCTGTGCATTCCGGATAATTTGCTAAAAAATCTATTACAGAAAGGGTTCTGTACTTTCGCAGTAAAGGCATAGTGCATGGAGATAATTTGAGAGGGGGTGCTGACCAGAGCACAATTAATTTCAGCCATTCCTTATCAGCAGTTCTCCTTAAACCTGCAAATTTGTTTTGATTTCCCCTGAATTTAGAGAGGAGCCTGAGGGGTGGGGATGAAAGACACCTCCAGTCTATTGGTGCTTTGATTTATTAAAGGTGCTCATCTTTCTGCCTCAATCTGACTTACTCTAGGCAGCTCATAAGCACCTACACTCTTATAAAAGTCAGGCTCAAGGATTTGGCCAAGGTGCCCGGATCAGTCAGGGCCATCACTTGTGCTCAAGACCCTTGCCCCTCTTGGCTGATAAAAACCAGCAGGGAGATAACAGTGGGCTGGGCCAGGGAGGTGGTCAATGCCTCTTTACAAGAGGGGGTGGTCCCTGCCTGTTTGAAGAAGGCAGTGGTAAAACCACTCCTTAAGAAACTTTCCCTGGATTTGGAAAACCTAACTAACTACTGGCCAGTTGCTAATCTCCCTTTCCTGAGCAAGGTCCTGAAGCGAGCAGTCACAGACCAGATCCAGGCGCTTTTGGAAGAAACTGGTTTTCTGGATCCATTTCAGTCAGGGTTTAGGCACAGAGACTGCTTTGGTCACCCTATATGATGACCTCGGTCAAGAGAGAGACAAGGGAAACATGTCCCTGTTAATTCTTCTTGACTTCTCAGCGGCTTTCGATACTATCAACCATGGTATCCTTCTGGAGCGACTCTCCGAACTAGGAGTGGGTGTCATCAATTTGCAGTGGTTCCAGTCCTACTTGGATGGTTGTTCCCAGAGGGTGTTGCTTGGGAATGCTTTTCAGCCCTGTGGAACCTTCAATGTGGGATTCTGCAGGGCTCAATCCTATCCCCCACGTTGCTTAACATCTACATGAAACCGCTGGGTGGGGTTATTCAGAGGTTTGGAGTACACTGTCAGCAGTACGCAGTATGCTGACAGTATAAAGGAGCTCTATTTCTCCTTTACATCTGCAAGTGAGGCAGTGGAAGTGCTGAACCAGTGTCTTGCCTCGGTAATGGACTGGATGAGAGCCGGCAAACTGAAAATCAATCCAGATAAGACTGAGGCACTGTTAGTGGGTGATTCCCTAGACCAGATGGGTGGGAGAATGCCTGCTCTTGATGGGGTTACACTTTCTCTGAAGGAGCAGGTTCATTGCTTGGGGGTACTCCAGGATCCTTTGCTGTCCCTTGAGGCTCAGGTGGCCTCAGTGGCCCAAAGTGCCTTCCATCAGCCTTGGCTACTGGCCCAGCTACGCCCCTGTCTGGAGAGGGATAGCCTAACTACTGTTGTCTATGATCTGGTAATCTCAAGGTTAGATTACTGCAATGCTTTATACATAGCACTACCTCTGAAGACGGTTCGGAAACTTCAGCTAGTGCAGAATTCAGCCGCCAGGTTGCTCACCAGAGCAAGATGGTTTGAGCATATTACACTGATCCTGATTCGACTGCACTGGCTACCAATTCGTTTCCAGGCCCAACTCAAATAATAAATAATAATAACAATTTTTATTTATATCCTGCCCTCCCCAGCCGAAGCCGGGCTCAGGGCGGCTAACAACAATCGAATAATCCAACATTCTAAAAACATTTCATTATAAAAATTAATTAAAATCAAATTGATGGCAACCGTTAAGCAAAATTCTGTGCAGATTGCCAGAGGAGGGAGTCAGGCTGCGCCCTGACCAAAGGCCTGGTGGAACAGCTCTGTCTTGCAGGCCCTGCGGAAAGATGTCAGGTCCCGCAGGGCCCTAGTCTCTTGTGACAGAGCGTTCCACCAGATTGGAGCCACAGCCGAGAAAGCCCTGGCTCTACTTGAGGCCAGCCTAACCTCTCTGTGGCCTGGGACCTTTAGGATGTTTTTATTTGCAGACCGTAGGTTCCTCTGTGGGACATACCAGGATCAAAGTGCTGTTTTTGACCTATAAAGCCTTAAACAGCTCAGGACCGCAGTACCTCAAGGACCGCCTCTTTCCGTATGAAAGTACCCGGACCCTGAGATCATCTTCTGAGGCCCTTCTTCATGTGCCTTCTCCCTGAGAGGCCCGGAGGGTGGCAACACGAGAATGGGCCTTTTCTGCAGTGGCTCCCCATCTGTGGAATGTTCTCCCCAGGGAAGTTCACCTAGCACCTTCATTATGCACCCTTAGGTGCCAGGCAAAAATGTTCCTTTTTAACCAGGTCTTTGGTTGATTTGATTGACATCTTTTAAAATGTGGCTCTTTTTTGGGGGGGGGGTGTTATTGGGTTGTTGTTTTCATTTTGATTATATATTTTGTGGTTTCATGTTCCGGTTTTGTTCTGTGAGACGCCCTGAGACCTCTCTCTCTATATATAAACCAGGGGTCAAGCGACAGAGAATAGCCTATTCCCCTTTTCCTGCCAAATGCAGCTCAAACATTGAGGGGCCATGCAACAAAGGTATTTCCCAATTACCTAAGGGAACAGGCAACTTAGCCTGGAAGCATGCAGTCCTTTAAGTATTCTGGTCCAAAGCCATATAGGACAAACAAGGTTATAATCAGCACTTTGAATTGGGCCCAGAAACAAGCCGGCAGATGATGTAACAGAGGAGTTTGGTAATTGGTTCTAGTCAAAAGATGTGCAGCTGTGTTATGTACTAACTGAAATGCCTGGACACTCTTCAAAGGCAGCCCCAAGTAGAAAGGGTTATAATAATCCATCCTCAATGTAACTATTTAAAGCTGCATCATACCACTTGAAACAGTCAGGGGTTCCCCAAAGAATCCTGGGAGCTGTAGTTTGTTAAGGGTGCTGGGAACTGTTAGTAAAGCCCCCCCACCCCCCTCACAGGGTTACAGTTCCCAGAGTGGTTTCACGAACAATCCCTCTTCCCAGGGAAATCTGGGAATTGTAGCTCTGTGAGGGGATTAGTGACCTCCTAACAACTCTCAGTAGGGACGAGGGTGGCGCTGTGGTCTAAACCACTGAGCCTCTTTGGCTTGCCGATCAGAAGGTCGGCGGTTTGAATCCCCATGACGGGGTGAGCTCTAGTTGCTCGGTCCCAGCTCCTGCCAACCTAGTAGTTCAAAAGCACGCCAAAAAGTGCAAGTAGACAAATAGGTACCGCTCCAATGGGAAGGTAAATGGTGTTTCTGTGCGCTGCACTGGTTTCGGTGTTCCGTTGCTCCAGAAGCGGCTTAGTCATGCTGGCCACATGACCCGGAAAAACTGTCTGTGGACAAGCGCCTGCTCCCTCGGCCTGTAAAGTGAGATGAGCACCGCAACCCCAGAGTCGTATGCGACTGGACTTAATTGTCAGGGGTCCTTTACCTTTTTAACAACTCTCAGGAACCTTAACAAACTACAGTTCTTGGGATTCTTTGGGGGAAAGCTTGTAGTCGGGACATAAATCAATGACTATAGTTAGGTAAGTGTACTAAATCTGATATACATGTCACACATCTCCAAGTCATAGGTGAAAAAATGCAAATAAATATTGTTCTGAAGCACCAGTACAGCTGCATGTGATTTCTTCAGTGTTAACTTTTTCTTAACCTTAAGGACATTTTTGATTGATGCGCCCAAGCAAGTCTAGACTGCAGTTTGAGGTAGTACAAAGTAGAGGTGCTCAGATCTGTATTGCAATGCTCAAGGAGTTCCCCCTTCCATGCTTTGCTATGGATTTGCACCTAATGCACTCAACCAGGAAATAGGCAGGGTCATGATCTGGGAATCAGGAGTTGTGCCATGGAGTCATCTGAGGAGCAACAAGACAAATTGCCTCCCCCTCCATTGCCTGGTAAGTGCATTAAGATCACCAAATGGCACTCAGAGATAGTTTTGTCACAGCCTGATGGTCATCCACTTGGGTATCACCAAGGCAGGGGTTTTCATTGGTGAAATAGGAGAGGTGCCATCAGTGCTGGCATTCCACCAGCTATTGAAGACACATGCATACCTGTTTAGACAAATGTTTCTCTGATCTCCTGACTTGTACCTCCTGTTTTAATTGTGCTGCTTTATTGTATATTTCAATTGTGGATGTTTGTTGTAATGCTTTGATGAAATTGTTTTATTGTGTTTTTTTAAAAAATGTGTGTCCATCTATATAACTTTATCATTATAGACTGCTTAGTAGCCACCCTGGCATTTCAGTGCAATATCAATAAAAGGGTGGCTCTTGCCACTGCAGTTGTCATGAGTAGTTATATTAAAAATCACTCAGACATCTGTTAACAAATTAATTGGGGGCAACTTTCTGATCAAAATGGTTGTAATCAATTAGCCACTCTGCCAGCAGCACAACTGTATGTCTACTCAACGGTAAGTCCCACTGAATTCAATAGGATTTAATCCCAGGTAAAAGAGTATAGCAGGGGTCGGCAACCTAAGGCCCATGGGCCACAAGCGGCCCATGGGGGTCATTTAACCGGCCCACGAGCCACCCCTGAACCGAGCTGCCCTACAGCACGGTGACTCGCTTCTGTGGTGCTGTAAATTGCGTCTGCGCAGACACTGGAAATTGCAGGTGTGAGTGCTCATGCGCATGCGCAATCCAGCCCACGGAGGGATCTCCACTGGAGTGAACCGGCCCAGGCGAGGTAAACCTTGCTGACCCCTGGACTACAGGTTTGTGGCTTAGTTGTACAGTGGTACCTCTGTTTACGAACTTAATTCGTTCCAGAGGCCCGTTCTTAAACTGAAACTGTTCTTAATGTGAGGCATGCTTTCGCTAATGGGGCCTCCTGCTGCCGCCACACGACTTCCGCCTACATCCCAGGGCAAAGTTCGCTACCTGGAACACCAACTTCCGAGTTAGTGGAGCTTGTTACCTGAAGTGTGCGTAAGGAGGACGGTATGTAACCCGAGATTCCACTGTATTGCCTTTATACAAATGGTTTGCAATGTGTGGTGCATGTCTCCATAACAGAGATAGACAACGTGGTGCCCTCCAGATATTGGTGGACTCCAACATCCATCATCCCTGATGACTGACCATGTTGGATGGGGCTGATGGGTGTTGTAGTTCAACAATATCTGGAAAGCACCATGTTGGTCTATAAGGAGGCACAGACAGTTGCTCAAGTTCCCTCCTTGACCCTTCTGTTACCTTTAATATTCAAAAGAAGGGATGTTGCTAGGTACTGAAAACAACAACAACGGGGCACACACTCCAAATCTGCATAAATCTGCATATGTTAATTTATATGTGTAACGATACAAATTTGGACTGACTTTCAGAGAAGAAAACTCTGGCTCTTGCTAGCATGGCTTAAATTGCCTCTGAGCAAATTGAGTGTGTGGACAGCATGCTCAACTGTCCTGTAAACAAAGTTCTTAAGAAATTTAATTTTAAAAGTAAGTTTTTCAAAAAAAGGGCCTCAGGACTTCCGGGGGCGGCGCGAAACTGTAATGGCGGTCCTCTTCGTTCTCTGAAGAGGGGCTCCGCGGAAAAGGGTCATTCGCTGCGGCATAGCGACGACCCATCAAGATAAACCACGGGTAGAGTGAGCCCGTGGCCGTGGGACTCGGCGGGCACCAGAAGCTGCTCTGAAAACACAGAAGGGACCCCGTAAGGAGACCCGGAGTGAAGGAGGGGTAGCGGTGCTGTGAGTTCATCGCTCTTTCCGCGGAAGTGAAGCCGCGCGGCTGTTACAGATGAGCGCTGATCCTTCTTCCTAAAATCAACACCAAACTGCAAGTAACATACCCGTGAGTAAAGGGGTTTAAAATTTGGCAAAGAATTTCGTAAATTCGGCTGAAAGCGGGAGACGAGAAAAGGGAAGTCCGTCTTCCGACATTGCTGACAAGATCAAAGCAAAGCTTTAAAAAGCGGAAAGCGCTTGAAACGGGACTGTGGGAAGCTTTAACTTTTTCGTGCTATCAGATCTGCTTGTTCTTTTAAACTGAAGGTGGAAATGGACATTGACTAAAAGAAGTAGTAAATGGGGACTTTCCTCCTATCTTTTTTCTTCTTCGGGCTGTATTTTTAAGGAGCCAGATCGTCGGGCTGCCAGAGAGGGAGACTGTGTCAAACTGCGGAAACAGTTGTAAAAACTTTGCTGGAACGTAACTGTTACATTTGAGCAGAAAAGATTGGATGGGATACTGTTGCAAGCACCTCTTGTGAAACTTTGTTGAACTATAAAAGGTGCTTTGGGAAACCTTGAGTTTCTGAAGGGACTGTTGGACTATTGGATTTACTGATTTGAAATAATTTGGAACTTTAATGGCGGATTACTTCCTTCTTTGTCTTTGAAACCTGGTGGCACTCCCCCTACAGGGCTTTCGGATTATAAAATCCTGGGAACTGACTTTTGTTTTGAATTCCACTTCACTGGTTGTTTACTTCTGAATTTGTCTCTCCCATGGAACAACAGACAATCTGACCTTGAACACTGACAGATGTGTAAAAGCAATTGAAATTCAAGATAAAAGGGTGGAAATTTACAGAGATATTCCGAGACAGTTGTTGGACCTCAGAGCCACCTATACAGAACTAGCAAAATTGCTGAGACACAACGCAATTCCCTATAGGTGGGAGTTTCCACAAGGATTATCTTTCACCTACAAAGAAAGGAAGGTCAAAATTAGAACATCTGAAGATAACCAAAAGTTCCTTCACGACCACGGAGAAGATCTCCAAAAAGGAACAGATTGGCTTCCAACCCTACCAACACCAATATTGCCTGGAGGCGGGCCAACGCCTGCACCCTCGGGATCTGAGCAAAAGGAAGGCACCTCACCCTAAGAACATCTTAATTAGAACAGGATGTCTCTGCAGCTACTTAGTTGGAATATAAATGGCGGGAATTCTCCGGAAAAAAGAAGGAGGATATTTCATATCCTAAAAAAAGAACAATTGGACGTAATATGCCTCCAAGAAACACATGTGACTAGGCTCCACAGGAAAGTATTAATCAATAAAAGACTTGGCCAAGAATTTATTTCATCTGACAAAGTTAAAAAAAGAGGCGTTGTAATTTATGCAAAGGAGAACCTGTCACCAAAATTTCTATTTAAAGATGATCATGGAAGAACTCTCGCAATTGAAATTCAAACACAAGGAGAGAAGATTTTGATATTAGGAATTTATGCGCCAAATGATGGAAAATCAGAATTCTACAAGAAGCTGCATGAGACAATGATGGACTATCTGGATTATTCTAACATTATTGTGATGGGAGATATGAATGGGGTGGTGTCAACAAATATGGACAAATCCCAAAATCAAAACTTAACAACAGACGGCAGACTTCCTAAAACTTTTTTTGAAATGACAGACAATATGGACTTGATTGACATTTGGAGGACAAGGAACCCCTTGGGTAAAGAAGGAACCTTCTTTTCTGAAGCCCATCTGTCATGGACACGAATCGACCAAATTTGGATATCTAGAGGGATGGCACCGAAAACAAGAAAAGTGGAAATCTGCCCAAAAACCTGCTCCGACCATAACGCCTTGAAAATGGAATTGAGACTTATCCCAACCGGATCCTTCAGATGGAGAATGAATGACACCTTGTTGAGAGATCAAGAGATTGTTAAGAAGGCCCAAAAAACCCTAAAGGACTATTTTGAAATAAATTTGAACACTACGGTGGAGAAAAGAACAATCTGGGACGCAAGTAAAGCTGTAATGAGAGGGTTTCTGATACAACAGAATACAATAAAGAGAAAATTTTGGAATGGAAAAAAGGAAAAAATTCTAGAGAAAATAAGTGAAGGAGAGAAAAAGCTGAGAACCAAACCAAAGTCAAAAGAGGTGCTAAGAGAGATCAAATTCCATCAAGCACAATATTCGAAATTGATCAATCAAGAGATTGAATGGAAAATTAAACAAATGAAGCAGAGATCGTTTGAATCAGCAAACAAATGTGGAAAGTTGCTAGCTTGGCAGTTGAAAAAAAGACAAAAGTTAAACACGGTTACAAACTTGGAGATTCAAGGAAAAATAGTTCAGAAACCAGAAGAAATAAGAAAGTGCTTCCACAGATACTTCAAAGAGCTTTATGCACAGGGGCCTCAGAAAGAATCGGAAATAGACCAATTTTTGAGGACAAATGGACTATCCAAAATAAGTCAAGACAAAAGATCAATTCTCAACAGTAAAATAACTCAACAGGAAATTGAAGGTGCCATTCAAAATATGCAACTTGGCAAATCTCCAGGCCCGGATGGACTCACCTCCAAATATTATAAGACTTTGAGGGACTTCTTGATACAACCGTTGTTGGAGGTCTGTAACCAGATTATGGAGGGGAGGAGGGCACCGGAAACGTGGAAAGAAGCATTCATCACATTGATACCCAAATCAGAAAGGGAAAAGACCCAGCTTAAGAATTACCGTCCCATCTCACTCCTGAATGTGGATTACAAAATATTTGCAGACATTTTAGCGAATAGACTTAAAAATGTATTAAATGAAGTAATCCACAAGGACCAAGCAGGCTTTCTCCCTGGTAGACACATGTCTGACAACACTAGGAACATTATTGATATATTGGAGCTGTTGCGAATTAGAAACACAAGGGCAGCCTTAATCTTCATTGATGCGGAGAAAGCATTTGACAACATTTCTTGGATGTTTATGAAGAAAAACTTGAAAGGGATGGGAGTGGGACGGGGGTTTGAAAATGGACTAGAAGCAATTTATTCAGAGCAAAAAGCTAAGCTGATAGTGAACAATGTGGTATCGGAGGAACTCCAAATTGAAAAAGGGACACGACAGGGGTGCCCTCTATCCCCTCTGTTATTTATTTCTGTTCTGGAGGTATTGCTGAATATGATCAGGGAGGACCAGTTGGTGCAAGGTATAGTGGTCGGAGCGAAACAATACAAACTGAAAGCTTTCGCAGATGACTTAGTCTTGACAGTACAGGAGCCAGAATCTAGTACAAAAAGAGTTCTGGAACTTATCTTGGAGTTTGGTCGGGTGGCGGGATTTAAGCTAAACAAACAAAAAACTAAGGTTTTGGTCAAAAATCTGACACCTACAGAGATAGAGGGGTACCAGAAAGAGACAGAGCTAAGTGTGGTTAAAAAAGTGAAATACCTGGGGGTATCCTTGTCCACTAAAAATTTAAACCTTTTCAAAGATAATTATGAAAAATGTTGGTTGGAAATTAAAAAAGACTTGGATATTTGGTCAAGATTGAAACTTACCTTGTCAGGCCGAATCGCAGCTATAAAGATGTGTGTTTTGCCAAAAATGTTATTCTTATTTCAAACCCTTCAGGTCGTGGACAGAATGGAATGTTTTGGAAAATGGCAGAAGGATATCTCTAAGTTTGTCTGGCAGGGCAAAAAGCCCCGAATAAAATTTAAAATACTAACTGACTCAAAAGAAAGAGGGGGGTTTGCCCTGCCGGACTTAAGGTTGTACTACGAAGCTGCAGCCTTCTGCTGGTTGAAGGATTGGTTTCTGTTGGAAAACACCGATGTCCTAGATCTGGAAGGGTTTGATAATGTGTATGGTTGGCATGCATACTTGTGGTATGACAAGGCGAAGGTTCACAAACTGTTTAAAAACCATATTGTCAGAAAATCAATTTTTGCCGTCTGGATGAAGTACAAGGACTTATTAGAAAGTAAGACCCCGAGGTGGTTATCACCAGTGGAAGCCAAGATTTCTAAAAAAAGGCCCAATATGGAGGCCTACTGGCCAAAATATTGGGAATTGATTGAAAGAGTTGGAGATAATTGGAAGCTCCAAAGCCAGGACAAACTAAAAAGTAAGGTGCGAGATTGGTTACATTATGCTCAAATTCAAGAGGTATTTAAAATGGATAAAAAAGTGGGTTTTCAGTTGGAGAAATCGAAACTGGAGACGGAGTTACTAGAACCAAAGACTAAGGTACTTTCGAGGATGTATGACTTGCTGCTTAAATGGAACACACAGGATGAGACAGTTAAATCTGCTATGATAAAATGGGCACAGGATGTAGGACACAACATTATGTCTGAGGACTGGGAAAGGTTATGGAACACCGGTATGAAATTCACGGCATGTAGTGCCTTGAAAGAGAACATTATGAAAATGGTATACCGGTGGTACATGACCCCAGTCAAGTTGGCTAAAATATATCATCTTTCTGATAATAAGTGTTGGAAATGCAAGGAGGCAGAAGGGACATTCTTTCACCTCTGGTGGACCTGCCCGAAAGTAAAGGCCTTTTGGGAAATGATACATAATGAGCTGAAAAAGGTATTCAAATATACCTTTTCTAAGAAACCAGAGGCCTTTCTTCTGGGCATGGTGGACCGGAAGGTGCCAAAGAAGGATAGAACCTTGTTTATGTATGCAACCACAGCAGCAAGGATCCTTATTGCAAAGTTCTGGAAGACATCAGATTTACCCACACTGGAGGACTGGCAGACGCAGCTGATGGACTACATGGAGTTGGCAGAAATGACTGGCAGAATCCGAGATCTGAGCGAAGAAACAATGGAGGAAGACTGGAAAAAATTTAAGGACTATTTGCAAAAATACTATAAGTTGTTTGAATGTTAAGATTGTGCACGATTAAGAAACGTCACGCTTCTGCAATTTATCTAAGTAAATGATAAAGTAAGTAATGATGAAAAAACGAGACAAATTAGAAACAAAATATTATGTTTATTAAAAGTCTTGAAAACAAATTACAAACTTTCGAAATTGGTAACATAATAAACTCAAAGGTACAATAAGATGTGAAACAAGATAATAAATTGCTGAACTGGTTAGAATAATGAAAGCAATGTTGAGAGGATGTGAGGAGGTCTAAAAGAAAGTGAATTTGATGATATTTAACTTTTGTCTTCTTTTCTCTATTTTTCTTCATATATAAAAAAAAATGTTTCTTGTATGTTGCTATGTAAATTAATCTGTTAACCTATGGAAAGAAACGCAATAAAAATTTTATAAAAAAACAAAAAAACAAAAAAAGGGCCTCAGTCCCTGGGCATTCTCCCAAATACAGCCCTTTAAAAGATATTTACTCAGAAGCAGAAGAAAGTGGGAAGTAGGAGACTGTTTAGGAACCACGCTTGCCTTAGCAGCTGAGAAAGCAAAATAACACCCCATAATTCCAAAACACCACAGAGAATAAACAGGAATACTTTGATTAATCATATATACATATATATCTCGAAGGACTATCATAGTATTTCCAAAGCTCTGGTCATCAGTGTGAAAGGTTGTAATGCACAGCACACAACAAAGAATATGCAAGCCAGTATAAAATTCAGGGTGATTAATATAAGATTAGCTAATGTTTGTACAGAGCTTTGAAGATGTAAAGTACTAATTAGAATTTCTAGATTAGCTCGATTTATGCCCCCAATGCAATCCAAATCAGTAAATAAAATGTGCCAAGATTTAAACACACGCTGGCCCATAGATTAGGGCACCCAGGAGGCATTATGAAACACTTTAATTTTTAAGAGGATAAATAAAAATTAATAAGAGAGAAACTGGAGTCAGAAAGCAGCAAAGAAAGACAGAGAAGCCAAGGCTAGTAATATGCAGAAATCTACTACTTGAGCCAAAGTCTCCTCCAATTATGATACCATCTTAGAATAAGCATTATACCCCTTCTCTTACACCTGGTAGAGAAATGCCTCTTTTTATATTGTGGTCTGCTATACCACATTGATACAAAATCGTAAAAAGCCCCATAAAGGAAATATGTGCTTTGATTCAAAGTTATGGCATTATTCCCTAGCAAATGTATGCAGATACCATCAACTTATCCGTTAAATCTAGCACAATTAATCGACCCAGGTTCCTTTAATCAGAAGGACATGCCTAATTTAAATAGGAAAGACCTTAAAAGAGCAGGGAAATGTATCAACAAATGTGTGCAGGGGTGAGAGAGAAGCTGGCACGAATACGACCAAGAAAATAAAGGTAACTAGCGTTTTCAGAAAGAAGCCAGCTGAAAGCATGTAGCATGTCACTTTTGTCAGACAGACAGTTGAGGACAGAAGCAGGATGCCATCCAACAGAGAGATGTTGTCTCTGCCACCAATCTGGCCTTTTCCTGCTTAATTAAAGCTGCCGAACACTTGAGCTGGAAAACTGTAATCCCCATTAAACTGTCATTTTAGCTGTAGGTGATCAGACCTTTCAAGCTACACTAAGTAATTATGCTAGCAGGAACCGTGTGCAGTATTAATGGCAATACAGGACAGCCACAAATGTGAAGGCTCATTGTTGCTCGGTAGCTCTGCTTAGCAAAGGCAGCAATAAGGCAGTTTCTGTTACACCCCCAAAATCAGCACTTAAGACACAGGACAACACCAGTTCCATGTACACCCAACATGGACATGGACATGCCCCTGTGGAAATGGAAATTTCAGGAAACACAACTTGTAATGCAATGTCACCGTACTACCAAGTTTTGAAAAGCCCCACCTGTCAATCCTATAAGGGACAGGAGCCCAACTGCTGAAAGGTTGGGCAACTGACTTTCGGGAGAAGGCAGACACAACACAGGCAGTTTTTGGACTGAACTAATGAAGATTAATTAATTCACTGAACTAATGAAGATTAATTAATTCACTGAATTAATTCAAATGTCTCAGAATTACATCTAAAGGTTGTTTCTATGATTTCTGGGTGAACGAAGTTATTTTGTGGGGGAGTTTGGGTGATTTTTAACTCAATTCCATTTTAATCTGAATCCAATAATTTAACTCTATAATTAGAGATTTAATCACACTTAACTCTGTGTTTGATTGTGATAATTGCATTTATCATTTTTACCTTTCGGAAAAGTGATAAAGCTGTTTAGGCTTAAAGATCATCATGGTTGCAAAAAATAAATAAAGCAATTGTTGACATTATACTGTGTGTGCATCTGTGTGTGTTCTGATGTTTTCTTATCATCTCCTAAAGTATATTTTATGCTTCAGCACAGCTTTGTAACTCTCTGAATCCTGGGTGGGGGTGGTCATAGAATCATAGAATCATAGAGTTGGAAGAGACCACAAGGGCCATCGAGTCCAACCCCCTGCCAAGCAGGAAACCAGGGTGGGGGAGATGCCAAGGTGAAAGATTTGTGAATTGAACTGGAAATGAATTAGTTCTTTTTCAGAGGGGCTGAAGAGGAACCAAGCAGCCACAGGTTTGGCTGGGGCAACTGGATTATTTGTTTATTTATTGTGATTAATAATTATATTTCTGATATTTCCTGTCAGCATCATCAGTGTTTATTAGATATCTTACCCACTTATTGTTGTTGTTGTTGTTATCTTACCCACCATTCACCTTGCGGTCCTAGGGTGGGTTACACAATTTAAAAATACAATGATTACAAAGTTGAAACAAATGACAATTTAGCGAATAAGGCAGGCCCTGAAGTGCCACAGGCCCAGGTAAAGACCTGAGTGCTATGTAATGAAGGTGCCAGACACACCTCTGTGGGGAGTGCCACAGCTTAGGGGCTGTCCCACAGAGTGCTCTCGTCTAGGCCACTGCCCCCCAAAATCCTGAGGGTGGTGGAACTACGAAGAGGGCACCCCTCTGACGCCTTAACACCTGAGACGGTCTGTAAGGAAAGAGCTCCATATGGGGGCTGCACACACAACCTCCTTCACTGGGATGAACAGGATGGTTCTTTCGTGAGCCTTTGCAGTTGTGCAAATCACAGCAGCCATGTGCACAGATAAACAAATGTAACCTCACTCAGACCTAAGCTCAGCAGTAACAACGCCATGTGCTCCCTTAGGTTCCCCACATGGACAAAGGTAAGTGTGGAAAGAAGAGAGGATTTGACATATCTCCTTCCAATTGCTTTGTGCTAAAACTCCAAGTTGGCAGGCATACAGGGTTTTATGTCAAATATTTAATTGCAAATATTTTGCAAAGCATCTTGGAGCATTTATTTTGTTGGGCATAAAAGAACCCTAGTGTACTGTACAGTATTCCTCCCCCCTCTCTAGTAAGTGGATGTAAAATGCGCACTGCACGAATCCTTATAATTAAAAAAATAGCAAATCATTGTCATTAATGCACAAGCAAGATCATAAATGAATGCATTATTAAGTCCTACTGAATTAATGTTTAACTGCAATAGAGTTGAAATTGAATGAGGCAATTAATCAGAGTAAGGATGGGGAGGGGAGAGAAAAGACACATCTGTCTTGCTTCAAATGCTTTGAGCAAAACGACCTTCAGGATGGCACTGTCAATCAAGGCAAGCTGCCTACCATTTTGGCGGTCCTGATGCCACCACAAGGGGGGGATGGGACTTTAGTCTGTATGGGATAAAGACACTTCTTCACCTCTGAACTGCTTGAGTGACCTAAAGGGAACAAAATCTGGCACCTGAAGGACCTCATGCTATAAAGCAGAGGTGAGGAACCTTCTGCCTTCCAGCTAGTTGTTTGCTTTATAGATTGATAAACCACTTCACAGCCAAAAACTATTGAAGTGGTACACAATAAAATAAAATGAGATAGAATACAAAAGGTAAAGGTAAAGGGACCCCTGACCATTAGGTCCAGTCGTGGCCGACTCTGGGGTTGCGGCGCTCATCTCGCTTTATTGCCGAGGGAGCCGGCGTACAGCTTCCGGGTCATGACTAAGCCGCTTCTGGCGAACCAGAGCAGCGCACGGAAAAGCCGTTTACCTTCCCGCTTTAGCGGTACCTATTTATCTACTTGCACTTTGACGTGCTTTCGAACTGCTAGGTGGGCAGGAGCAGGGACCGAGCAACAGGCGCTCACCCCGTCGCGGGGATTCAAACCGCTGACCTTCTGATCAGCAAGTCCTAGGCTCTGTGGTTTAACCCACAGTGCCACCCGTGTCCAATAAAATAAAATGAGATAGAATACAAAAGATGCAAATGCTGAAAAAAATGTGTTGTATCCAGTGTTAGTCCTACTCAGAGTAGACCCATTGAAATCAATGAACACAACTAACTTGGGTCCATTAATTTCACTCTGTCTACTCTGAGTAAAACTTAGTTGAACACATCCCAATAAACCAATCTTCTACAGTATTTCATAAAATAACTGGGTCACACTGGGGAAAGCCTTTCTGAAACAAAAAAGGCCTTTAATAGCCACCTGAATATCAAGATGCTAAAGTAGTTGGACTCCAGTTCCCATCAGCCCAGTGGCTAACCGTCAGGATAGATGGAAACGCAAGTTCCTCTGATTGGCAGAGGGGGCCCTTCTTGTTTTCCCACCAGAAGTATTGCTCGCTGTGTGGAGAAAAGGGATGGGGACTTTATGGCAATTTTACTCAGATGGTGGAACTCCCTCCCTTTGAAGGCACAAGTGCTGCGTTTTTGATGGACTTCCATCACCTAATGAAAATTCACCTCTTCTCCCAGCCTTTTGGAAGACTTTTTTGACTTTGTTTTGGTGCTTAAAGGCTATGAGTTGTATTCAACTAAGTTAGAGTAGATGCAGTGAATTATTATGGAAGTTTTTAACCATTTCTTCTGCTTTCACTGATATATCGGTTTTCTTTGGGTTGGAAACAGGTTTGGGATCACACTGTAGTGAAAAGCAGCAAATAAAATCCTTTAAATAAATAAACAATAGCGTAACATCATCTGGAGGGCTAAAGGTCCCCAATCCCTGCTCTAAGTGCAAGGAAATGTAGATACTAAAGATTGGATCTGCTGCAGATATGAACCACTAGTAGTCAAATATTCCACTAGACTTTCATTCATTATCATCACCATAGCCCTCACACTGGCCCGAAGTGATTTATCATGCTTGTCTCAGTGATCCTCTCAATACCCTGTGATGCAGGTCATTACAGGTCATTCTACAGATAAGTAGCTAGAATGTGGATGGAGAGAGGGACAGAGAGAGAATGAGAGAATTGGAGGAGGGGGCGGCAAGGGACCAAGGTTACCCAGGAATTTGTGGATGAGTTTGTGGACAAGTAGGAGGAACTTGGAATCAGGTTCTGGGTTAGCAGGAATGTGAATTCAGAACTCCCAGATCCATGGCCAAAAACTGGGATCATATTAATTTGCTGCAAACCAGGTGTGTAACTAATTAAGAGGAACAACAACTACCAGACTTTTAGAAGACATCTGAAGGCAGCCCTGTTTAGGGAAGCTTTTAATGTTTGATGTATCATAGTATTTTAATATTCTTTTGGAAGCCGCCCAGAGTGGCTGGGGAAACCCAGCCAGATGGGCGGGGTATAAATAATAAATTATTATAATTATTATATTATTATGTTGACGGTAAGATATATATAGCTTTTTTAAAAAAGTTAAAAACAGTAAAGAAAAATAAATAAAATTAGTGCTCTGTAAAGAATAGGACTGAACTGGTACCTTCTCTTTATGGTTGTCAGCATATTTCAAAACCACTAAAACAATATATCTTGAAACTTTAAAAATATATATTAATATTTCCCCCTCAAAATCTTTTAACACTAATTGTTAGTATTAGTGTATATTTTATCTCTTCCTTTCTTTTTTGTTTGTTTGCTTGCTTGCTTGGTGAGGGTTTTTTTTCCTTTCCTTTTTGGTTAAAGCAAATTAATAGCGACTTGTCAGAGTTCCAATTGTCTTCCTCCTTAGTGGATTGCCAGAGAGACTAGTGCAATGAAGAGAATCAGCATAGTCATTTCCACCAAGGACTAGGTTCAAGGCATGCTATTAAAGACGTCTGCTCTGATATTCTTTGATGAATCAACTAATTATTGCAGCTAAAGAAAAAAAAGTTACTAAGATGTGTGTGGGGATGTTATTCTTTTTTAAAGGAAAATAGTTACCCAGCAAGTTTCTGTTCTCATGCAGCATCCAACTGATATACATTTCCCTAACTAATATGTAGATCAGAACAGAGTTAGTTAGCCTTCATTATTATTTTTTGCACTTCCCTAAGTATTCAATAAGAACATAAGAAGAACCCTCCTGGATCAAGACAAGGGCCCATTTAGAACCAGATGCTCCAATGTGCAAGCAAAACCTAAGCATAACAGTGTTCTTCCCATCTGTGATTCCCAGAAACTAGCATTCCCAGAAACTAGCTGCCAACCATGATGGTTATGTTCTTCATCTACTGTTGCAGGCAGCATGCTTCTGAGTGCCAGTTCTGCTGAGTGCCAGCAGAAGGGGAGTGTGCTCTTGTGTTTTGGTCCTGCTTTCAGGTTTCCCACAGGCATCTGGTTGGCCACTGTGAGAAAACAGGAGGCTGAACTAGACAGGCCATTGGCGTGATCCAGCAGCCTGCCCTTATGTTAGATCCCTCGGCCCCATTAGGCTTCTTCCCAAGACAAAACCAGTGGACATCAGCCTGGTTACCAAATTGTATTTTTCCTTAGTGGTGTCATTACAATTTTGCTACTTGCACTGTTGATTCCAAGGCTACAAATTTTTTGTGTGTGTGTGTGTGTGTGTGTGTGTGTGTGTGTGAGAGAGAGAGAGAGACAGAGAGAGAGAGAGAGAGAGAGAGAGAGAGAGAGAGAGAGAGAGAGAGAGAGAGAGACCTACTGCAGATACAGCATAATGCCTCATGGGAAGAGGGGAAGCTTGCTCAGCTGCAGAGCATGGAATTAGTACCAACTTTTCTAAGGAGTGGGAGGCAGAGCAAAGGTTTGGACAGCAGCCTTTCCTCGCAGCTTGAAAAAGGCAGTTGAATTCAGGGTTTCCCTGCAGCGACTCTAATTCAGGGTTTCCCTGAAGAGGCTCTGCTAGCCAAAAGAGGAACGACTTGACAAGTGGAAGAAAGAGGCCGAGCAGCACCAAAGCAGCTGTGGGATCAATTATTGTTCATTATATGAGCACGCCAATAATTATAAGGCTGTCAGGACCTCTGGCAGAAGGGAGACTTGGACCTGGGTTCTTCTAGGAGTGGGAACCTTGGCTCTCATTGCTTCAAGCTGATGCCACAACAAATCTGTTACAGCAGTTCCACAGCATGCATTTAAAGCACACCCAGTGCAGATTTAAAGCACATGGCTCCCTCCAAAGAATCCAGGGAACTGTAGTTTTCTCCTCACAGGGCTACAATTCCAGCACCCTTAACAAAGGACAGTTGCCAGGGTTGTTTGGGGGAAGTCACATACTTTGAATGAGCTTTAAATGCATGGTTTGGATTTGCCCAAAGTGGCTCTTGACTTTATGGGCTAGAAAGAACAATACATCTTCCTGATCTAACCCATACACATGGAGGGGAGCATGAGCATTCCTCCCCCACCTCAGACACCCCTGGATGTTTTTTTGTAGGGGCATCATGCATACCACAGGTAGCCAAGATGATGCTCAACTCCCATTCCCCCCAACCAACATGGTGATGGGTGATGAGAATGGTAGCCCAACACATATTGAGGTCACCAAGCTGAATTCATGGAGTAGAAGGCTATCGGTGGCTGCTGGCCATGATAGTTCTGCTCTGCTTCCACAGCTGGAAGAAGTAATGCTTGCAAATACTAGTTGCTGGAGACCACACAAGGGGATAGTGCTTGTATGTTTGGGTCTGGCATGAAGGCTTTCCACAGGCATCTGATTGGTCACTGTGAGACCAGGATGCTGGACCAGACAGGCCATTGTCCTGATCCAGCAGCCTCTTCTTATGTTCTTAAGACGACTACCCCTGGTATATATGGTGATATGAAATTGAGTTATCTGAATGTGGATCCATGCACAAGACAAAAGTACCAGCAGGCTTGGGAGAACCCCAAGGTTTGCAGAAGTTAAAAAGAAAAAGAAAAAAAAGTGGGTAGGTGGAGAGAGCCTAAAATATCCAAATGAACACTGTTCTGCAGGCAGAAAGTTTCAGGTTCAATCCCCAGCATTTCCATGTACGGTTAGGAAAGAATCCTGCCTGAAATCCTGGAGACCCATTGGAAGTCAGTGCAGACAATATTGCACTAAATGGTAGAAGGCAGCTTCAAACTAAGGTAAGGGCCATAGCTCAGTGGTATAAGAAGGTACCCAAACCCAAACCCTGAAGAGCTGCTTCAAGTCAGTGAGTCAGTGTTGACAATACTGAACTAGTATTGTCAACACTGACTCACTGACTTGAAACAGCTAGTTGGACCAATGATGAGATTCATTGTAAGGCAACTTCTTATGAGTTCGGGAACACTTTCTCTCTCTCTCTCTCTCTCTCTCTCTCTCTCTCTCTCTCTCACACACACACACACACACACACACACTCATGATAAAAATCAGCAAAGCAATTAAGCTTCAACAAAAACAAGACAAGGTTCTCCCCACCCTCAACAAAGTGAATGTTAATTACTATGCTTTACAGGAGAGATAACAAGAGGGGGTTCCCCCCTTTTTCCCCCTAAGAAGCATTTTTCAAACAAAGAAATGAAAAATTCATGAGCAGGGGGAAACCTTAGTGCTATGCTTTGGCTTTCTTGTCAAATAGTTCAGCTCTAGAGGACCAGAGGAGCTTACAGAGAAAGAGCCGAGCCTTAAAGACAGCTGTCAGGTGGGTCAGGAAGCAAAGGCCACGGATCACACCCACCGCCAACACTTATTCACTGGCTAAATGCATCTCAGCCACAGTTATGTTTCCTGATGTAAAAGCACCCTGAGCCCAAGTCTTGCAAGGAGTTACTTGGCCTTTAGCTGCTCTGAAGAGATGTCAGCTCAAAGGGCAGCATTCTACAATCGAGTCCCATCAGTGCAAGGATTTCTGCTTGTGTGCCAGGAGCTCCCCTCCCCTCTATCAAGATTAGGACTTGGGAATGACAACTTGTTTAGGTTGGCTGGATTTGGGGACCGTTGTTTTGGCATGGAAGAGGATCTTGGAATGCAAGCCATGACATGTGGGAAGAAGTCCAAAAGGCTATGGCAGCAGGTTGTTCAGTGTGGCTGGATATAGTTTTTGTGGGTGTGGGGCAAATAAATTTGCTTTCTTTGATAGGTATGATCTGAAAGTGGTAACATTAAAGCAAAGCAATCAAGGAGAGAAATCCCACCATTTTTCAAGTTGTTGCTTTTTAAATAAAAAATAAAAATAGCAAATTTCTCTCCCTAATAACTAAAAAGGGCTTTTATGCACATTCTAAAGAAGTCAAAAAGACCACAAGTGCTCCTCACGTCCCTTTCCAAGTTAGCTGTAATTACTACACTACAGTCTTAGATTCTTAAACATACTTGCCTAGGTGAAGAAGTAGAAGAAGCATGTTCAATGCCGTGGGGTGGAAATACTAAAAGACTAGTAAACAGGCCTTCTGGTTTCACCAGCTCCTTATCTTGGGCTAATGACAAGGTAAAAGCAAGTGCATTTAACCTCAACATGTTCCTCTTCAGCACACACAGCAAACTATTCTCTGCAGCTGTAACCACTGCAATGTTCTCAGCTAACCACACACTTGAGGCTTTCACATCGCAATACTGAGCCACTTAAGAGATGAAGCACAGCCTTCTTAACCACCATTCTCCACTCTTTGCGCCTTCAACAAGCTCAAATCTATCACTCCTGGCCACTTGTCCTTTACTGCTGCAGCATTCCCTGGACATCCGCATTTATGCAAGCACACACTATTTGAAATGTATGCATATCCTCACTTTCCTCTCCATCAACCCTTATGAACCACAGGCTGATCTATCTTGGCTACAAAAAGAAGAACGTCATAAACAGATTGCACTTGAAGTGGGGGGGGGGGGAGGTAAAAGTGCTTTTGTGTCTCTGTGTGGCTGGCTGTTGATATGTTGGTCCTTCCCAGATGCCTACCTGCATCTGATGGTGGGATATCTGGTGTCCACCATCCCCTGACAGCACACACAGAGAATGTGCTGTTGTTTGGCTGCCTAGCTGCACCAGGTGACCTGAGGAACTAATAGGTGCCTGATTGGCCACATAGTAGTCCAGGTTGCTCCAGGTTTGGTTGTTCATCTCACAGAACAGCCACACAACCTTTTTGCAATCTGACAGACAGCTTCTCTTTGACCATGCCATTGCCTATGACACTTTCAGAGCATAGTAAATAGGCAACAGCCTTTACAAATTTAGCTCAGGGTAGCCAACCTGGTGTTGTTAAACTACAGCTCTCGCCAGCCTTACCCGGCATCACTCTGGGATGATGGGAATTGCAGTCCAACATCATTTGGTGGAATCACATTGGCTCCCCCTGTTAAGAGGCTTTTTGTTTTACAATCAAGCAACATATAAATGTTAAATAATAAATAAACAAATGCCTAAACTGAAAATTATCCTGACCAACAAAAATAAATGATCATTTCAAACTTTTAGCTGCTTTCCAAAAAAACACACACAAAACTAAAGATTCCCACCCCACACAAAATAGATACAGTAATTTGTTTCTACTGCTTATTTCATTTCAAAATAGGTAGCCTAATCTGTGTTATTTGACTTACTTTTGTTAGTGAAGGAGATTCAAAACAACAATGATATCTTTATAGGTATAATATTTCATAAGGGAAGCCATGAGCTTACAATGAAAGATTCAAACTTATAACAATTTAGTTAAAAGTTCAGTGAAGTTGCTGCGAGTTTGAGAAAATGGCTGAAGAGAGGTGAAAGAACATTTATTTAAAGGTCAGGAAGATACTTTATGTGATGGAACTGCTGGTTTAGTACAAATGTGTTCAAACTGCCTTAAGATACTCACAAAAATAATATACACAGATTTTTTAAAAATGACTACACGGTTCTGTGATTTCCATTCAGCACCTTGGAGGGTGCACATAAGCAAAAACAGCAACAAACTCACAAGCAATTGCACAACTTGGCACCCCAAGTAAAGCTGGCAGACCAAGGCTTAAAACACTGTTCTTGTGGTTGTGTGTCAGGATGATACCACAGTGGGAAGGCTTATTCAGCAGCTGCATGTGTGATGTGCCCTGGCTCTTTCACCCTCTCTCACTTTCATGAGAACCAAAATCCAGCCTCCCACACATTTGCCACAAACAGGAAGAGCTCCAGAGAAAGCAGAGCAGATTGCAGCTGTATGCTGAAACTTGGGCAGTTTGTTCTTAGACGAAAGAGGCAGAGCACCTGCAAATTTGACAAGGCAGTCCAGTGGCCAAGCCTCCATTCCCCGCACCCCTAATTGCCAAGCATTGTCTTGCTACTATCTACTGGGGAAAACATGGCCATTGCCCAGTTTCCATGACATCACATTGCAACATTTCACAGAGGTAAATAGCGACACATGGTTTTTTCCATGTCCAACACACTACTCTTTACTTCCAGTATAAGCTTGCTAAATTTGGATGCTTTGTTCGGAATCCTGCTTTGATCAATTTGGATTTTATTGTTTTTTTTAAAAAAAGCAAGGACCGCTGTGGTTAGCTGGCTGCTCATTTTCCAAACAGCCTCCAGAATAAAGAAGGTTGCCTTTACATGGAAACCACAAACTGATTAGGCATCTGTTGTACTGACCTTATTTGTGTTTATTCATTCATTGGTGCTTGCTTCCCACATAAATGTGCACTGCAGCTTTTCTGAATGCATGGACTGCATACATGCCATACATTTAAAGCACATGCCTTCCTCCAAACTATCCTGGAAATTGCAGCATACCCCTCACATTGCTACAATTCCCAGCACCATTAACACATTACAATTCCTGGGATTCCTTGGGAGAAGTCATGTGGTTTAAATTTAGTCACAGGCTCCTGCTATTTATAATATCCAGGAACCAAGAGGTGGTCACTCACAGGCTCTTTCTGGAAAAGTGTGAGTGTGTACATGTGGGTGTGTAAAGAATCTGCTCTAGCAATTATACATTTTCCTCGTTTTGTTCTTGTTTTGTTACAGCTTTCACATACGGTACTTGATCAGTAATTTCTTTTAGAAAAGCCAGTCAACAGGTCTCTAGTTGTGCCTTCCTTCAGCAGTACCTTTGCAAATCTCAACCAGCGTTCGAAACCCCCATTGTTCTAGGCACATTTTGCGACAGGGAATTTCATTAGCACGAGCAATTTCTGAGTTCTGAGCGCAGTACTGCGTCTAAGATTTCAGATTAAAACTGCAGAGTGGAAAGAAAAGAGGACCTTTTTCTGCCTCCCCATTTCCAGCTACTCTCTGAAGACTGGAGAAGAGACCTTCTTAAGAATATTAGAGGGGTGGGCAGGAGACTAGACCAAGTGAAAAATGAACACAATATTTTAGCTGCAGTTCATTCATTTTCAGATTTGTATTCTTGTTATAAAAAAGTGTGCCTAGACATTCCATTGTTGTGCCCATAACCTAGGTTTTAAGGTGTCCTTTGGTTGGCTGAAAAGGTCCTTGATCTGTGATAAAGTCTCTTGCTTGCCTGGATGGTGGATGGGTAGAGGTGTTTGTTGAACACCTAACTTTTGTGTGGCTGCCAGTCTACTGTACCAGGAGCCTAGAAATATAAATTCTCATTCAGGAGTGAGACATTTAAAATGAGATTAATCTTGCAGTGAACAAATTATTCATAAGAGGACAGATGAAGATAGGTGTCAGATGAACAAGCCAGTTCCATATGGAATTCAGACAATGGGCTATTCACTGACAGTGATAGAGGAAGGTTAGTAGCCAACATGAACAATAAGGTATATACTAAATTCATTCTCCATTCATGCTCCTTTAAGGGAAGTGAACCACAGCAGCTGAATTTTTAACCCTTGCTTCCTTGAGGTTTTCAAAGCCAGGATATATATATGTTTTACATAACAAGCAGGTTTAAAAGTACCATAGATCCCATCTCTATAAGATAGGAAGGACACAGCAGAAGGCACACAGCTCAACTCATTATTATATTTAAAATGTTTCAGAAACCTCAAAAACAGATTAAGTAATGCAATAATAAAACTCTCAGTGAACCTGAGCAATAAAATCCATCAACAGAGGAGACGGGTAATATAATCTCTTTAGGAGAGAAAAAAAATCTCCTCTCTGCCTCAATTACCTCTTGCAGCACAAGATAGAGGATTTAGACTATAGCGATGGATTGAAATCTCTCTTTAGGGACATCCTTCTCATAATTGTACATTCATGCCTCTCTCCCCAGTAGTAGCCTAAATACAATTTACCCTTGCACACACTTTTATAGGGTTTTCTGTAAATCCCCCACTTTATTACCACCCTGGTTATAATGGGGAGGGGGCACATGGCAATTCCTGAGGGCTCGCTAACTGTGCAAGATATTAAGTGTGAATAAAAAAAGAATCAAAAGAAGGTCTATCTGCAATTTATAGTTCTCCATAAAGGACCTTGGGGAACTGCAATTTGAAGGTGAAAAGTAAATGGAAAGCAGATTTTAGGCTGGAAAATTCCATATGATCGATGCAAAGGGATTACGAGCTGGAATTAGCCAGAAAAAGGGTTTCAAAGGTGGGCTTAGAATTAAAACACATATCTTCAAATTATACATGAACTACAGAAGGTGCCTTAGTGTTGATTAAGCACATTGATAATATGCAAATGCTCCATTAACCAATACGTGTGTGTGTGTTTATATATAAAAAGCAAAACATACAGGTTAGTGAAGAGATCTCAATTATTCTCCCAGGCCCCATATAAATAACCGAATTCCACCCACAGAAAGCGGTAATTATCGGCTGTGGTAATTTTCATTCACAGTTCATATATGTATTTCTCCAGAGGTATATATAAGGGGCAATAACACTCCATTCGACACACAGGGGAAAGATGACTGCTGCTCAGTGGAAGCAGCAAGTTTTGGGGAAGATGCCCTAAGAGTAGGCAGCGGCAAAGAACCCGATCTCAGCCCAAGGGACTCCTTCTCTTCTGAGCAACCTTCCATGAGACAAATACCAGTGGTGGGCAGGGCCAAAGGCGAAAGTGGGCAGAACAAGGGTATCTTTGTACAGCAGCTTAGTTTCTGTATACCACTCTCTGTCCTCCACCCAGGGAAGCAAGAGGCATTGTTCAGGGGCACATTCTAGGTGGACAAAAACACTCAAGAAGTGTGTGGTGAGTGAGTGGCACAGCCTTGGGAGACAAGAGAGTGGCTAGCTAGGGAGGGGGTTATGGCCTGGGGATAGTCTCAAGGGAAATGCAGAGAGGACTGGAGGTGGTAGTGATCAACCAGATGCTTCTGGGAAGCTCACGAGCAGGACTCAAGCCCAACAGCACTCTCCTGTCCATGTTAACCCATCAACTGGTATTCATGAATGTGACTAGCACCCTTATTGTCTGTGAATTTATCTAATCCCCTTTTAAAGACATCACTACAAACCTATGGTTCTGATCTTCCCTGTGTTGTTACAGCTGTTCTTTTAAAATAAAAAAAGGACCCACAATCTATTTCAATAGTAGTCTTCTTCCTCATACAGTAAATATGACCATGCCAATAGCCTTGGCCACAAATTGGTTTTCCTCCTCACACAGTTAAAGTCCTGGTCCGCTTTGAGACATCAGGTGAGGGTAATGCATGTATGATGAACTTTTGCCTCTTATTTTACTTTTTAAAAATGGGATAAAATGAGCCACAGGGAGCAGGCTAAGCAGCTGTAATAGTGTCATAATGGTACAAACAAAACTGGACCTATAGTATGTCAAATCCCAGTTCCCCATTCTTCCCTTACCAGACCACTTCCTCTGTTTATGCTATCTGATTCCTATTAATCCATAGGAAAATAATACCATAGTGGCACAGCACATCTGCCTTTTGAAGCTTTTGAGTGGCTTTCAGGATTTGGCATCTTGAACTTTAAGGTAGGAGGAAAATGTTCTGCTGTTGATAAATCTTGAAGTTTATTTCCTGAAAGTGTGAACTGCTTCCATTTTCCCCTCTAAGTAACTTTAAGCCTTTTAATGTAAACACTGATATACAGGCTTGAGTCAGGAATTAAGTCTGGGGCATATACACATTATGTCAAATGCTCTTAAGGAAGACCAGCATTCCAGCTTAAAAGGCAGTTGTACAGTTTACTTTATTTATTTTCGAGAGTCTGCATAGCCCAGTGCCTTGGTCAGTAGATGTGGACTTAGGAACAACATATTCAACTGCCTTATACCAAGTCAGTCCATCTAACTTAGTATTTCCTGCACTGACTGGAAAGAGCTCTCCAGGGTTTCAGACAGGTGTCTCTCATAGCCCTACCTGGAGATTCCAGGGACTGAACCTGCAACCTTCTGAAATTTCAAGCAGATGCTCTACCAATGAGTTACAGAGAGCCCATCCATAAGAAGAGCAAATAGGTTTCAAAACCCTGTTTGGACCTGGATTGCTAGGCTGGTTAAGTCGCTACTGCTCCTCTGGTATGTGAAATGGGAATAAAAATGTCCTTCCTGACAAATGTTGAGATGATAACATATTAGATGTGCTACTGGATTAAATAAATCCTTGAGAAATTTTGGGACTCTTTTCATTAGCCCAAGTCAGCATGACCAATGGCCAGGGATGATGGGAGTTGCCCAAAACACATGGAGGGTACAAGGCTGAGGAAAGGCTGGTCCCAGTGATGTCGTTTCCACACACCTACAGTCAAATGCATAGGCTCCTTTGCCAGTCCAGAGGTAGGTTGACAGCACCAAGTTCAGCTACAAGCACAGTTGAAGACCTGCTGCTCAGTGGTAGAGCACATGCTTTCATAGCTGTCAACTTACAGATTTGAAAATAAGGGACCAGGAGCCTTGAAAATAAGGGACCAGCAGCCAAAATAAG
This sequence comes from Podarcis bocagei, assembly GCF_964188305.1. NCBI lineage: Eukaryota > Metazoa > Chordata > Lepidosauria > Squamata > Lacertidae > Podarcis > Podarcis bocagei. Next base: position 11,556,993 of record NC_138142.1, on the reverse strand, counting down.
GGGCCTGCAGCCTCACCTGTTCCAGGCACTCCAGTCTTCCTGTCCTCCTGCAGTCCGGTCAAACTCATGCTGGTAGCTTCGAGAACACTGTCCAACCAACTTTGTAACCAGAGGTTCAACTGAACAGAATCTGAATCACATGCACCACAAGGCCTATGCAGCCTCAACTTAAGATGGCTCCCCGGCCTGGCTTTGCACTGCAAAGTTTGCAGCAGCACGTGCAACAAAATGGCGTCCAGCATTCAAAAAACCCCTCAGCTTGCATTAACTAGCCACACACAAGGCATGCAAGCTCCACCCCCCAGTCGTTCTTATTGGGTGAGCAACACAGCCAAGCAACACAGTTGGAGCCTCCCTCCTCCCTGGCCAGCAGGGAGGGAGAGGAGCTGCTTCCTTTGAAATTTAAGGGACATCATTTAAGGGACATTTAAGGGACATCCATCAATAAGGGACAGCAGCGGGACATGGCGCTGGAATAAGGGACTGTCCCTTCAAATAAGGGACACTTAACAGCTATGCATGCTTTGCCATCCACACAGTCCTAGACTGAATCTTCAGTGGCAAATCTGGGAGAGAACAAAGGCCTTGGAAAGCTGCTGTCTATCAGAGGAGACAATATTTGCTAGATGGGCCAATTACCTGACTTTGTATAAGGCACCTTCTTGCATTATCCATTAGTCTCACTGGAAGACCCATGGTTGTGGCTCCCAAGATGAAAGTAAGGAACCGCATAAGCTTGCCCTCGAAGGGCAACATAGCCTCTTCCTGCTTCCCAAGTCTTGCCTAGAATCACACACTCTTGGATAATGACCAGTTGTGAAAAGGGGGATGAAGGGCAGATGCATATTTTGCTTTTGAATGAAGACATGATTCCTAGACAACTTGTCAGTCACTGACCTTTTCTTACCACATTTAGTTGTCTTTTATGTCAGTTTTCATATCCAAAGGGCAAATTACATGCTCAGTTGCATTATGATAAGGCCATTGGTTTTGAAGGGAGCTACAGGATAATTTTTGACTACATGGATATTATATTTCACTCAGAAGGGAAAGCTAAATTGCATTTCCTCCCCACGAAAAAAAAACATATCTAAGGTGCTCTTTTGATACTGATAAACCCAAAATCAAAATAAAGAAAAGGAGCACAATTCTTTCTTTCAATATTGTGCTCCTTTTCTGTATTTTGATTTGGGGGTGATGAAAAGGCCAGTTCACAAAGCTGCTATTTGTGGATTTGGCAAAATGGAAGGCTGCCAAGATTAGTACAAGCTAGGGTTGATGGGGTGGGGTTTTTTTGACAGTAAAAGCCTTTTCCCAAGCTTTTCATTTTCTTTTAAAAATATTGTTCTATCTTTAAAGGAAACAAGTGTTCTGACAAATGTCAGTTTTTATTCTGATTAACTGATAGCTTAAAGACTGGTGACATTTGCAGGAGAACCCTCCTACCCAAGTTTATGCCAGAAACATGAAGTGAGAAGCAGTGGATTTTGGGTATCCCCCCTCTGCTAGTAAATCTATATTATAATAATGTCAGATTCACAGTGCAAGCCTATATATGGCTACTCAGAAGCAAGCCCCATCAAATTCAATCTCCTGCTTAATCAAATGTGGGATGCAACTGCAACATCCTTAACAGCCATCTAGCCTTGAAATTGCGGTACAGTAGTTATAGTCCTGGTCTTTGGAGCAAGAGAACACATTTGCTCCATCTGCAGGAGGTGCCAAGGCTGGTAACACAAGATGGGCCTTCTCAGTGGTGGCTCCTCATTTATAGAATGCTAGCCCCAGGGTGGCACACCTGACATCATTATTTTTCAGTGTAAGCTGTTTGTAAGACCCTTTAGGTGGCAAGTGGCTAGTAAGTTAAAATGAATGAATGAATGAATGAATGAACGAATGCTCTCTATTTTTAGATGCTCTCTATTTTTAGGCAAAAATATGGTGCCTTTGTTCCATGTTTTTAGGGACCAAGCACAAACAGGCCATAAAACTATTGAACATTTTATGGCCTTTACTTGTGTCTGGGGGGAGGTATACTGTTTTTTGTTACTATATTAATATTTTGTGTTTTTATATTGTAAATTGCCCTGTGAACTTCAGGTGAAGGTGGTATAATAATAATAATAATAATAATAATAATAATAATAATAATAATGACTTTCTTCAAAATGTGGTAAGCTAGGCCTGGGTGGGGGGACCCAATGACACCACTGAATCTGTGATAGATAGAGATAGATAGATGATAGATAGATGATAGATAGATAGATAGATAGATAGATAGATAGATAGATAGATAGATGATAGATAGATATAGATAGATAGACAGATGATAGATAGATAAAATGTTAGCATATGTTATACATAATTGCTTTATCCTGAGATAATAAGATCTAATATCATGTCAATTCCTAGTCTAGACAAGGCCTATGGCTCAAACCAGCTCAGAGATTTTTCACTACATGTGAAAGAAAGAAAGACAGACAGACAGACAGACAGACAGACAGAAAGGTATTTTAAGAGCTCGTGGGGATTTTCCATCATGGCTTTCCCCCATCCTTAATGTTGGTTTCCGTTTTCTGTTTAGAAGATTAACAACCCACAGTGTGAGATGTTGACATTTAAAAGCAATGGAAAAGAACTAATGAACACAAGTGTTTTACACACAAGCGTTAGAGTTTCTGTCTGGCTTTAGTGTTAAAAGGGATTTAATGTGATCCTGCTTCTCACCCCCTCCCTTCCTGGCCTAGTATGCTGAACCGTAATCCCCCAAAGCATCATTGCTACCAATTAACACTAGCTTTGGCCAATATTATTTTGTATTTTATTTTTGCAAGGCAGCTGATCCCTTCCCACTGCTAGCTACTTAAGAGCACATAATAAGGCACCACTAGTTAAGATGGGCCTGTGACCTGGAATCAACACTTAATGTCCCATTGACATTTGGCACAGTTTCACAGATTTCTCTCTTCCCCTGCCCAGAGCTCTTTTTGTTTCCAATATTTTTTCCCTCCCCGGGTGGAAGAATTACATAATATAAGGCTGCCCCCAGCGGCCTGGCTGGCGGCATTCCTTGGAGTGGTCTTTTTGGGGTGTCAGTTGTAGATTTCCATTTCCCTTCCACCTGCAGAGCTCTTCACGAAGGCCAAGAATGGAGGAGAGACTAAAATGTCTCAGTTTCGTTTACTTAAGGCCAATTAACACAGCCATCTTGAGCTAATTTTTGTGAAAGCAAAGTCAACTTCAGTTATTTTTCCCAGGTGGAGAAATGGTCATGGGATTGTTTCAACATGTCTCCAGCACACAAGGAAATATGCCCCTGCAAAGCAGGTTGGGTGCAGATCTGTGACTTGGAGTTGTGTCAAAGCACAGCCAGCTCATCACCTGCAGAGAGAGCAAGAGAAGTCGCCTGGTGTTGACATCAATGTATCATAAAATGAAAGGGCTGTATGAATCAGCCCATTCTGGGAGAGGCGTGCAAAAGGCCACAAAGACAACTGCAACAGTGGAGGTTGTTCCATTAGGGTGATGGGGCATTGCCCCACCAACCTCAGTCTGCGGTCAGCCAACTGTCTGCCTTCTATGACTCACAACCAATCCCAGCCCTACCAGGAGATGACAGGCATGGAACCTGGGACCTGCTGCAGGCATGCAAGCAGCAACAACCCCTTCTCATATTCCTGAGAGTGGTTGATGTTATTCCTGGGAGGCAGGGGAAGCAGCCTCCCAGGGGCCTTTAATCTCTGGCAGAGTGTACTTCCCTTCTGCAATAACCTTTTGGGAAAAAAAAAAAGAATTAGAGGAGAGGAAAAAGCTACCTCTGGAAGGATATTGCCTTCCAAGTGAGAATGGTGAACCGTCTCCCAACCACACTCCTGAGCATGAATCAATTTTCCTCCCGTCGATAACTAGCACAAAGGTTCTAACCTTCATTTGCTCTCCAAATACTCAATCTGGGATGTAGAACACATACCAATTAAGCAATTCAGCTAAAATAAGAAGGCCGTGAACCAACATCATTGCTGCTGCTGCCCCTGAGGGATCGAGGGTTATCAGCTTGGGGAAAAGGTAATTTATTGAGCTTAATACTCTGCGAAATGTTCTCATGATAATAAGATTGTAAGATCGTTTTAATATCTGAAGTCATGTTGAAAAGGTCATTCCTCATCTTTTACGCCTACCTAAGTTATGTAAATTAGAGCTACTCAAACAGAGTTGAGGATGTTTGCTGCCGGATTCTTTAAAAAAAAACTTTTTTGTTTGGATGAAGGACAAGAGAAGGTCACTGGCCACAGGTCAAACCAGGTCAGCCCCAAAAGCAGCAGCTCTATCAAGTTACTCTTTGAGACTATCTCAGATTTATTTAAGTAATTATTTCCACTGCTTCTGAAGCAGAAAACTTATTTTCACTTATTAGACATATAAAATCGCAGTTATGTTACGTATGCCAGAGAACTGGAGCCATAACTAACATCGGACTGCCAGACTGTCTCTTACTGAGAAGGCCTAGGGATTGGCAGAGGAACAGAACAAAGCTTTTCCCTATTTCCAACATTCCCCAAGAAAGCCAATTTGGAGATCCTCCTCCTCCTCCACTTTCTAGGCAAGAAATGCACATTTTATTGCTACTGTGCAAGTTTACCAATATGCTGAAGCTGTATTCCTTTTCAGGTATTTCCTTATTCATACCAGAGGTGGGGAACCTCAGGCCTAGGGCATAGGCGCCGACTCCATGGGGCTTGAGGGGGCCCGAGCCCCCTCAAAAATTCGTTTGGGGGGGCTCAGCCCCCCCAATAATCTCGGGCGGCGGTGGGCGCGTCCGCGGCTTTTATAGGGCGCCCGGCGCGCACCAGCTCGATAACGGGCACCGGCGCGGCGGGGGGCGCCGGGCCGGGGGAGGGGGGCGGCCGGCCTGTCTCCTTGGCAACCCCATTGAGCAGCGCCGGCTCCCCCGGGAGGGCCATCCCCCCGCGCCGCCGATCGCCAACACCGCCGACGCTGTGGCTGCCCGAGCCCGAGCCCGAGCCTGAGCCCGACCCGAAGCCTGAGCCCGAGCCTGAGCCCGAGCCTGAGCCCAAGCCCGTCAGTCAGTCAGTCAGTCAGTCAGGAGAAATGAGGAGGGAGACGAGGGAGGAAAATTGCGCGCAGGGTGAAGAAAGGAGAAGGGCGAACGAGACGAGCTTCCAACCCAAAAAAGGGCTGGAAGACTGGGAGGATGCAGGATCGGGAAAGAAAGCGACGCCTTCCCCGCCCGCGACGTCGCCCGCTTGTCATTGGCAGCGCAGCGGGCGCCCAGAGGGGCTGGGCACCGGCGCAGGGCCGCTCCGCAGCCGCGGAGGACAGCTGCGCGGCTAGCAAGGTGTGCCGCGTAGAGCGCGGCCCTTGTGTGGCCCGGTGGCCAGGCAAGCTCGGGCGGGGACCCCCATGCGAATCTAAGACGGGAGAAGAGGGCAGAGCAAAGGGGGTCCCTTCCCCAACCTCCGGCTTTGAGACTTCCCTGCGCCCCAGAAAAGCGAAAGGATTTTCTCTCTTTTTTATATATATAAATATTTTATTAAGTTTTCAAATACAAAGTTAGAAACATACACTGAAGAAAAAAGTAAAAGAACAAGAAAAAGAAAAAGAAGAAAAGAAAACCAACCATTCAACACATTTTTTATATAACTAACTGGACTTCCTTGCATCTCCCTTACCCTGCATTCTTTATAATAAAGATATCAGCAAATTATTACCTTGTTTCGTACCTTATTTTGTACTTTTCAAATACTATACCTCTAAATTTAACATACTTTTCATCAGTTACTTATATCTTAAATTAAACATAGTATTACCTTAGATTTTGACCTTTTCTTACTTAAAATATAATTTCCTGTTTCCCAAATCTAATTGCTGAAGCTATAGTTTCCGAATCGTGTAAATTTTTAACATTCATACAACTTATATTGTTTTTGTAAATAGTCCTTAAATTTTTTCCAGTCCTCTTCCGTTGTTTCTTCTCCCAAATCTCGGATTCTGCCAGTCATTTCAGCCAGTTCCATGTAGTCCATCAATTGCGTCTGCCACTCTTCCAGTGTGGGCAAATCTTGTGTCTTCCAATATTTTGCGATAAGTATTCTTGCTGCTGTAGTTGCATACATAAAGAAAGTTCTATCCTTCTTTAACACTTTCTGGCCAACAATGCCCAAGAGGAAGGCCTCTGGTTTCTTGGGAAAGGTATACTTAAATACCTTTTTTAACTCATTATAGATCATTTCCCAGAAGGTCTTCACTTTTGGACAAGTCCACCAGAGGTGAAAGAATGTCCCTTCAGCCTCCTTACATTTCCAACATTTATTATCAGACAGGTGATATATTTTTGCAAGCTTGACTGGGGTCATGTACCACCTATAAATCATTTTCATAATATTTTCCTTCAAGGCATTACATGCCGTGAATTTCATTCCGGTGGTCCATAACCTTTCCCAGTCCTCAAACATGATGTTATACCCAATATCCTGAGCCCATTTTATCATGGCTGATTTGACTGTCTCATCCTGAGTGATTTTCTCTTCAACCTGCCCTCCATCCTCTTGCAGAAAACTCTTTGCCTGCCCTGCCCGTATCTCGTTTTTGCTTTTTAATTCCACACACGCACCCTTCGGACTTCGTGGCAATCGGGCGCGCGGGTGCGTTTCCTAAGAGAGTGAGGACCCCCGCCTCCTCCCCACCTGCTCCCTCGCCAGCCAGCCAGCCGCGCGCCCTAGCCGGAGAGCCCCGGCCGTCCCTGTCGCGCAATCGGCTGGATCTCCCTTCAGCAGGCCGTGCTCACAACTCAGCCCAGGGACCCCCAGCAGCGGATCTCCGGCTCAGCTGAAGAATCCGGCAACAAGCCCCCTCCTCCCCAATCGCTCCGCCGAAATACGCTCCAAAACCCCCCAGATAGGCCGCCGGCCGCCAAGTCTAGTGGCGCCCTGAGCGAGGGTCTCTCCCCAACACCGCCACCTCGAACTGCGTTCTCCCGGCTACCCGAGCGAACCAGCGGCAGGTATGGGCCCCCCCAATATTTTTTTATAAGTCGGCGCCCCTGGCCTAGGGTCCAAATGTGACCCTCTTTATCTGCCCCATGGGACTCTCCCCAGATCATGCCCCTCACTGGCCCTGCTCTGTTCCTTAAGTACTTTTGCCTGGCTGGAATCTGTCCCTGAACTCTGGCAGTGTCTCTTGCTTGCTTGCTTGTTTGCATGGATGGGAGGGATGTGGGAGTGTGGGAAGAAACCTCTCACTTTTGTCTGGCCCACCATGCAAGGGGGAAAGTCACAGTTGTTGTTGCTCCATCCACTTTCGCCTCTGGCCCCATGCACCACAGGTCTGCAGCCCTAGGACTGAAGAGGGGTCCTCATACCCGAACCATGCAATGAACATTTTGTGGAAGAGGAAGCATGGAGAAGCATGGACACTTCACAAGTAGAAGGAGTTTTCTGAAGCAGGGAGATTGCTCTATTCACATAGGGCTCCTCTTGAGTTTTAGAACCCTGATCTTGTAGAGGGAGCAAAGAGTGACACACCCATCCCTGTTTCCTCTACCGCTGTCATGACCCCAAGAGTCCAGAAGCAATTATGGTTCAGCTGGAGGCTGTGGAGTCTTTAGCTAAGGAGGTGGACCAGGTTCAGGGCTCTGCTGCTGGAGATCAGCAGACCACCGAGTCTTGAGTAAAACAGGCAGGCGCCCCCAGAACAACCACCTATTGAATTAGGGCTTGGAGGGACAGGATCATAACCCTCACAGGCACATTGCTGTGAACCTGAAGAACCAAATACCTCCCACAGTACCTCAGCCCTGCAGTGGAGAGAGCACACCAGGCAGGAGGCTACAGAATGGAGAAGGAGCAATGGAATAAAATGTTCACATTTCTTTTAGCCATTACAGCAGCAATGTGTGTTTGGATACTGGAATTGCACTCCAAGTCCACTAATGTGGACACCTCCTTTTGCCCCAAGTATCTGGTACTTTGGGGGTATTGTAACTGAAGATTCAACTATCTTGATAATAGCTGGAGCCATTGTAGTCCAGCAATCACAGGTTCTGGGACCAACTGGCAACAGCTCTCCTGGATCTCAGCCGGAGGTTTTCCCTAGCTATGCAAACCAGGAATCTTTTTGATCTGGGGAATGAGCATAAGTTCTTTCTACTTCCTATGCACTCCTCTTAGTAATGGGTAGGACTCTGAGGTGTGTGTGAAAGATATGAAAGATATGACAAACATTGTTCTAACTCTCAAGTCTTGCATGTGTGAAAATTCACTGTCTACTCCACTTATTAGCTTGCAGCTGAACAGTCTCTGTGGTTAAGCATAATTCTGGGTAAAACCTCAAAGCGTGCTCCAGTGACAGCGGTCTGATGTCATCACAATTTCTTTTTCATATACACTGACATGCAACCACAAATACCAAAGACAAATACATCGAGATCTCACCTTACTGTGGTCTCTTCTCACTTTAGAAGCTACAGCCAAAACCGTTTTAATGCAATGTTTACTCAGGGACTTAATATTATTCAGAACAGTTGTCCATGGATTGCAGAGCTGAAGGGCAGCAGGCTTTGGGAAATGTAGCCCTACGATGGGTAATCTACAGTTCCCACGATTCTTTAGGGGAAGCCATGTGTTTTAAATGTATGGTGTGTAAAAAAAATTCACTCTTTTAAAAATTAACATGAGTGGATTTCAAAGGCAGCAACTGTAAAATGGGGGGGGGGGTAAAAGCAATTTAAAAAGGGGCCCTCCAGGCATCCTTTTATTGCACATTCATGATGATCTGTGGCCATGACGGTATTGGGATGCTCATATCTGATTTCCACTTTCAATACTGTTTGTGACTGTAAAAGGTTTGGGGTGGTCACACTGCCTCATTTCTAATTAGTGTTTATCCCATAACTACTTGCTGAATCATGTCACTTTTTATACCACAAATGTTCTGCTTTATTTTTGTTTTGCTTTCGTTGTCCTTTAGCCCTTCTAATCAGCAGTAATGTGGTCACATTAGGGAAACATCACAGAACAAACTAAAGGAGAATAAATCTACCACTAACATACTATTACTGTGTCAAGAACATGTCGCAAAATACACTCGCAATAAGACACCAGTCTGAAAGGGCCCTACACAAACAAATAATGTTTCCACCCATGGGCAGGCATGCCCAGGCCAAACACATCTTATTGTATATGTGTGAAGGGAAAGACCAAAACTGTTATGTCACAATGAAGCTTCTCTAGCATAGTTAAGAATGTACAGGAATGTTGGGGGAAAAGAATGAATGAATGAATGAGGAAACATTCAGTGATTTGATCCCCCTATTGCATTTTGCTCTGGACCAGTATAGCAATGGATAAGAACTTAATAAGAGCTCTGCTGGATAAGGCAAAAGGCCCACTTAGTTCAGCATTCTGTTCTCACAGTGACCAAACAGATGTCACCAGGAAGCTCTCAAGTAGGACCTGAGCACCAGTCCTCTCTGCACTTGTGATTTCCAGCAAATGCTATTCAAAGGCACAATACTTCCAACACTGAACATAGCCATCATGGCTAGCAGCCATTGATAGCCTTATCCTCAATGAATTTGTCTAATCCCCTTAAGAACATAAGCAGAAGCTGGCTGGATCAGGCGAAAGCCCCATCTAGTCCATAATCCTTTCCCCACAGTGATCAAACAGATGCCTCTGGGAAGCACCCAATCAGGGTTTGAGTGCAACAGCGCTCTTCCTACTTGCGATTCCCATCAACCAACATTCAGAGTCATGCTGCCTCCAACAGTGGTGATATATCAGGGGAGGCTTCCAGTTATTGTCTTGTATCTCCATGCAGATCATACTAGTAGCAACCCGGTCTGTTGTGTGGTATCACCAAACTACCTTTCAACACCTGGCATCCTGACACAACAATCTCAAATCTGAAAGTTTCCTCCTCTACCCTCTGGCACATATGCGGCTGTACCATGGGACCAAGTCATATATAAAGAAGTTTACTTATTTTCAAATAGAAGATCTATAAAAATGTGTGCATTCTCCTGAGGTCTCTTAAGGCTTTATTTTATTCTGTAACTCTCCTCTCCAATCTGCCTACCTGATGCAACTGCTAGGAAAAGAAAGAATTATAATAAAAGGTTGATTAATTATGTGCAATAACCTGGACAGCATATCATGAAAATTCCATTCTTGTTTACTCAGCTAATTCACTTTTTATGAGTGTTTAGGCTTTAAAGCAAAACAAAGCACTAATTACCCAATTAACGAGCAATTAAGTTACTGCAGCCTAATAGCCTCTACAGTGGCTGCCTTTATGAGTCTGATGGTGAGTTAAGACACCCATTAAACAAATTTATACACAGCTGTAGCAAACACTACATTTCCGGAGATGTTACATTACATGCTAATATTTTTTTCACAGCCCAGCCCACCCCTTCAACGTCGCGCCTGTTTTAGAGAAAGCAATTTTCTGTTTTAAGGAGCCAGTGTCTGATTAAAGGAAATATGCATGTTGTTGTTTAGCAAAGTGACCATCAAAAAGAGGGATGGTGGACAAGTGAGAAAGGGCATGTTGGATGGCCTGTCAGAATATCCAGCTGTTTTAATGCAGCTGTGCATCATTCATCATTGCCTTGGAAAAAAAAGCTGTGCAGTGGTTCTTATGCTCTGGAGACCAGCAAATTGCCATTAATCCTTGGAATTTCGCATTTGGACCATCTGTTCCTGGTTTCCACCAGCATCAAAGTCCAAGGCTGAGTGCAGGCAGGATCCAAATGTATGTCAGTGGTTGCCCATCCTTCTGGGAGAATGACTACCATCATTGTCCATTGTTTGGTCTCTCTAGAAAGTCAAGAATTTGTCTGAAGACAGCTTATCTTTAGGTAAATGTCTACACACCAGTGCCTTTCAACCCTTGGGAATCCTCCCCAAAGATCCTTTGAGAAGACCGGTGGTAATTAGGGGTGGACTTTTGTAATCTTTCGTAATATGGCATAATATGTTCTAGTTCAAATTCTTAACATGTCTAATTCCAGTTCACCCAGCAAAAACAGTAACTACTTTCTGTTCTAGTTCAGATTTTTGGACTAATCCGGTTAATTTTTTTACATGCTTTGCCCATCTGTTTCCTATGCATTTGGACACCTCTTAAGATATCATAATCCTATTTCACATGATGCTTCGTGAAATCAAGGAGCAGATTCTTCATCTATGTTTAGGTACATTCTGATGCAATTTGGATTCAAGATGGTGGACCGAACCTTTAAGAACTGCACTGATTCTTTTGGTTTCTTAGAATTCTGATCAACACTGGGTACAAGGCTGCTTGCAGGTAATAGAAGAAGCCTTACACCAAGCCAGACTAACAGTCTGTCTAGCTAGCCTAGTATGGGCATCAGATTTCCAGGGTCTTGGGTAAAGATATTTCCCCTGCTCAGTATCCTTTTGACTGGAGATGCCAGGATTGCACCTGGGACCTGCATGCAAAGCAAGTGCGCTACTTCTGAGCTATGGTCCCTCTGCATACGCACACCCAATGCGCATCTGTGCTTGCTTCTATCGTCCCTCGTTCTTCTCCGGCAAAGCCAGCCTGTTGGTTAAGACACACTGCTCAGCTTCATACCTAGCTGAGCAAGTCCATGTTCTCCCCCCCCCCAAGTCATTTCAGAGAGCGGGTGTCAGATATCAAACCCAATATCCTTTTTCTCATTAGCGCTTCTTCCCGTTGCAGACCTTCAAATGTGGTAATAATTAATGAGTCTGTGTCAGAAAATGAATAAAAGATGGCTCAGATGCTTCACCATTCAGGGCTGACCTTTCGCTGAGTCTACTGTATTAATATATTCTTGTGTTGTCGGACTCGGGGAAAAAAAGAGAGGAGCTAACTGCCTTATGAATTATTTATCAACACAAAAAGTCTTAACCAGAAACAGTGTTAACATTAATTCCTAACCCTCTGTGTCACAGCAAAGCCTGCCTGCGCTGAATAATTGAATTTTAGTTTTAGACAAGCAATCAAAGCACAAGGCGCTGTTGTCGTCAGCGCGGGCAGGAGGGGCTTATCTTTTGCACATCTGGTGGCACCATGCAACGCCAGGGAGGCAGTCAGACATGGAAGGCTGTCAGCAAGCTCACTGTGGAGCTCTGTGGTGATCCTCAAGTGAACGCAGAGGCAACTTTTCTCAGACTTCCCCTTGTGCTACCAAGAAACAGCCCCATCTATGGCTCCAAAGCCATAAAAAATATTATATAGAGCTTAGTACCGTCTACACTGCCCAACAGCAGCTCTCTAGGATTTCAGACAATGATCTCTCCCAGCCCTACTTGGAGATGCCAGGAATTGAACCTGAAACCTTCCAGCATGCAAAGCAGATGCTCTGATACAGAGTTATAGCCCTTTCCCCAATCTATGTTATGGCCTTATTCCCATGCCTTAGGCCATGTCAGCCTATTTGTCTGTCTAGCCCAGTTTTGTCTATTCCAGGTATGTGGAACCACAGGGATTGGGGCAAAATGTGAGCCTCCAAGGTTCTTCAGACAATTACCAGGCCACATTCCTCACTGGCTTTGTGTCAGGAGCGATTCAGCAGTAAATCACACCATGCAAGTTGGTGTTACTCAAATAAGAGTGGACTAGATGATCCGAGGGTTTGCTTCCAATTCTACAATTCTATGACTATTCAAGTTTACCCTTTTCCAATTCTACAGTTCTATGACTATTCAAGTTTACCCTTTTCCACTAAAAGGAATGGCCATAGCTCAATAGTAGAATATCTGATTTGTAAACAGAAGGTTCCAGGTTCAATCCCCAGCATCTCCAGGTAGGCTACTGTCTGAAACTCTGGGGAGCTACTTCCAATCAGGGTCAACAATACTGAGCTAGATGGACCAGTTTGGTCTGAACTGGTATAAGTCAGATTCCTATGCCCCTAACATCACTTGCCCTTTACCCTCAGCACCTCCAGCACAAACTGATTTTGAAGTGCAAAGCTACGGTTTTAGCAGTTGCTGGAAACCACAGGAAGCGAGACTGTTGTGCTCAGGTCCTGCTGTGAAAGATTCCCATAGGCATCTAGTTGGCTACTGTAAGAAAAAGATGCTGAAGTAGTGGAGGCATTGGCCTGATCCAGCAGGGCTCTTCTTACCTGCTTACATTATGCCTTTCCTCTTTCTTGTTCTCTTGTATACTCTAAGAAGGGACATCAAGGGCCTTGAAGTTGCCTATCAACAGTTCTATATTGACAGGAGACTATGCAGGCCCAAAGGTCAACTGGTCACAGTCTTCCATACTATAGCGAGAAGCTTTGTGCTCCATTTAAATATGGTAACTATTTCTACAGCTGCATCTACACAAATTACTACGTATATGGAAATTTTATGCAAACCAGTGTCCTCTTTTCTCTGCTTTTATAGTGACACATTTCCTCTTTTGGTGCAATGTGTAATTGGTCACCTTAACCCAGTCTCATTTCTTATGATCCAATATGCCTTTGGACATTTTTCTACTTACCAAGTGCTGCTTATGAATGTTCAGAGCAATTTTAACGGGATCTCAAAGGCAGAGCAAAGCACTATTTCAGTGAGATTAGGAGTTAGCCCAAGTCTCTCCTTAAGATCAGTATTTATTAGGTCCTTTCTCCCAAATACATCCATTTCCTTTGCTTGGGATCATGTTATATAAAAGATGCCTGGCTGGGCCGCTCAAAAGTTGAGAGCTTTATGTACAACCCCAATAAAGGGGGTTTAGCATTGACTGCTATGCAGAGATTGACTTTTGTCCAATCTAAAGCCTTAAGGCAAGCAGCTTCCATTTCTCATGCACTGCAGAACTTTGTAAATGGGTAAAAACAGCTCTTCAGTTTGTCACTGTTCACAGACCCAGTGACCTGCTTGCTATTCCAATGTCTTCAGTGCCTAGAAACACTCACTGTTTGATGCATATGAGTGGGTATTTGACAAGGGAGGGGAGTAAAAATTCCCATTTCAATATACCAAAGCAAGCTAGTAAAAAGAAAGGGAGAGAGACCAGTCATTCTCTTTTAAAATGACTAAACACCCACTCTTGCAGTTATGACATAACCTGGCAGATTTTTCATGTTACTTTGCTGTTTTAAGTGCCTTCCTCAATGTGAATCCAATTACCAAAAAGCCTTTGTTTTCTCTAACAAAGGGACTGTGTTTTGAGGGTCTCTGGCTTCGTCTGGCATTAATCAGTTCTCAGCTGGGGAACTCCATAACAACCACCTTGGGGTGCGTTTTATGACAGATGTACAAAGGCAGGGTGATTTGAAGAGTGTGGGAGCAACACAATTCCCTCTTGACTCCTCCACATTTTTCCTGAGAAGTGTATAAAACACCCAAGGCCTTATGTGAGGTGTGTGTGTGTGTGTGTGTGTGTGTGCCCCCTGCATAGTGACCCGAGCTCACATACCTCCCCAAGGCACATGTTGCCTCCACCAAGAAAAGCAACACTAGAAATCTCTCTCCCTCCCTCCCTCCCTCCCTCCCTCTCTCTCTCTCTCTCTCTCTCTCTCTCTCTCCACACACACACACACAGATCAAAGGTGGGGGGGAATTCAGCCTGAGGGCCACATTCTTCTCTGGGCAACCTTCTGAGGGCCACATGCTAGTGGTGGATGGTGCTGGTGGCAAAGGTGGGCAAAGCAACGAACATATTTTTCCCCCTTCATACAGCACAGCCATTTCTACCTTCCATCCAGGCAAGTAAGAGGTACCATCAGAGTTCAAAGACACATTCCAGCCAGGTAGAAACACCTGAGGAGGGTGCAAAGCAAGCCTAGTGAAAGATGGCATAGGGACAGTTCAGAGGGCTAAGCATATTGAACATTTTCGATATCATCCAGTGAAAGTGTTAATAACATCCAAGGTGGATCTCAAACCGGGAACCTGCAGGATGATAGGCAGGGATTTAAGCTACATTGCCACCACCCAGATCTGGCCAAAGGAAGGAGTTTCAAGGAGACCAATCAAGAGAGTCAACGAAGCCTCTCCGTCCTAATAGGCCACACTGAATACTGGCTCAATCTCGCTTGCTACTACATATCATCACTTCCTTTGCTTCACTCACCTCAATCCACCCTCCAGTACACAGGAGCTGGCTCTGACAACCACTGGTATAAATTTTGGTCATGCACATGTCTCTCTGCTCTCTGGCTGGTGTTACAGTTAGCTTTATTTATTTATCTATCTGCACACTCCATGCTGAGAGAGATAAACACTGGATCCGAAAGCACAGCTGACAACGGCATACAAATCATTGTGCTTTATGCCACTTAGGTAACAACCCAGCCAGCATGATTTACCTTTACAGGAACCATCATACATTTCACTTTGATTTACTAAGTCCAACATCGAGTCCCAGAACAAGATGGCAATACAGCAAGAAATACAAAAACTCTGGAGCACAGCTGCATGGGCTCGGTGCCCCAGTATGGACCAGAATCTGCAGGGAGACTGCAGACCATTCTAAGTCTATCTGCAGCCTTGCCTGTTGACTTGGGAGTGAGTTCTATGGGGATTCACGGGGAATGGAAAATGAGGGTGAGAGGAATGGAGTGGAGTATCCTGAAAGATGCCATTGCTGGCTGGCTAGCAGCCTGAACAGAGCACCCCACCACTACAATATTTTGCTGCAGGTCCCACTTAACAGTTATGACAAGCAACAATAAAGGGTTTGCAACAATCTCATTGGCCAGGCAATCTAATTTGATGTATTTTGCCCGACGTGCAGAAGATGGTTCTCTAGCTACATTGCTGTAATTTATATTACGTTTAGAGTGTATTATTTCTATCTTTTGTTTTGATTCTATGCCACTTTGGACACGCATTGGCCAGAAAAGTGGAATATAATTTTTTTAATACTTTAAATAATAATGTGCATATACATAGGGTTAGATGCCAGAACACATGATTGGAACAGCAATGTGGTAGAGCTTAAGAGGGAGGGCTCCATCATTTTAGCTGAGGTCAAGCCAATAGAAGATCCATACACCCGTAGGAGGTCTATGGTTTAATTAATAAGTCAAGTTTGGATTTAAGAAGCCATGATTTTCTGGTCCAGCAATGAAAGTAAAAGATGGAAATTTAAAATGGAGAAAATTTTCCACTGGTGAATCAATTGCAGTGAAAATAATAGAAGAATTCTATTCCACAGTACAGTACAATAAACCGCTTAACCGGCTGCATAACTTGGGATTCAGATTATGATTTTCCATGGATTGGCTTCCCCTTAACACACTTTCTCTACTTCTTTATCTCTCTTCCAAGTGCACGTTTACAGGTGAAATTGCAATGTTGTTTTCTGAGTGTGATTTTCAGGCAACCTCTAGATTGCGTGGCAGTGGGTATTCACAAAGAAGTATGGCTCAGAGGGTTAATTCCCTTGTCTTCTTATAAAAGGAGGGGTGTCAGGTTTTGTTGTTGCATTGAAGCCTCCAAAATTATTCAGAAACCAGATTGAGCGGGCTGAATCACTGATGACTTATACTGCCCGAGTCTCATACTACTACCTTCAAGTGGAATTTCCCTCTTTGAGATTTACATGACCACAAAACCAGATGCTGGGGGAGAGGGTGGAAAGGTCTGACTCTAATTTGGTCTAATGGGATGACAAATTGCAAAACAAGACAAAATTACCAGCAGTCTCAAGTAACAGAGTATAGATTGAGGCTAAGTAAAGTCTGACTAAGAACTCTTCTGTCCCTGTGTGTTTAGCCTTATTTGTTTAAAGTTTGTTTAAGTTTATTCATTCATTGATTGCATTTTTATTCAATCCTCCCTGAAAGGAATTTAGGACATGCAAAGCAAGACTAAATTATCGGTGGCCTCAAGTAATGAAGGATAGATGTGGGGAGAGAAAACATTTTAAACTCAGAGGGCTTCTAGCCAACCTTTTTTTTTGGGGGGGGGGATGGGACATGCCAGTTTTTGGTGGGGCCAGAGGCAAATGGGCAGAGCAAGAGATGAGAATTTTATATTTGAATAGTAGGCTAGTTTCTGTATACTCAGGCACCCTTCTCTATCCTCCATCCAGGAAAGCAAGGTGTCAGAGTTCAATGACAAATTCCAACCACGCAAGAACACTCAAGGGTGCAAAGAAGGCTGGTGAGGGGTGTGGCTCAGGAGGGAATGGCCTGGGGAGAGTATCAAAGTCCAGACAGAAAGCCCCGGAGCACAGCATTGGCCCCTGGGCCTGCGGTATCAGGATTAGTAGCCAAGGCTTATCAATGGCTACTAATCCTGATGGTTCTACCTCCAATGCCAGAGGCAGTAAAATGCTTCTGAATGCCAGTTCCTGGGAATCACAAGTGGAGAGAGGGCTGTTGTGTCCAGGTCCTGCTTGGTTGCTTCTCAATGGCATCTGGTCAGCCACTGTGAGAACAGGATACTGGACCAGATGGGCCACTGGCCTGATTCAGCAGGACTCTTCTTATGTTTGTATGATAACACACACTCCCACCAGACAGGAGACATGCTGCCTTATGTTAGATCAGGGGTCTGCAACCTTTTTCAGCCGTGAGCCGGTCCACCGTCCCTCAGACCATGTGGAGGGCCGGACTATATTTTGGAAAAAATAATGAACAAATTCCTATGCCCCGCAAATAACCCAAAGATGCATTTTAAATAAAAGCACACATTCTACTCATGTAAAAACACCAGGCAGCCCCCACAAATAACCCAGAGATGCAATTTAAATAAAAGGGCACATTCTACTCAAAAACATGCTGATTCCCAGACCGTCTGCAGGCCGGATTGAGAAGGCGATTGGGCCGCATCTGGCCCCCGGGCCTTAGGTTGCCTACCCCTGTGTTAGATTCTCACAGTCACTCAGCATCTTAAGGTTCTTTATCTCTGAACCAGACTTAAACCAGACAGCCTTTTTAACAGATAACTCCTTCAAACAAAGGGCTGCCAAGCAGGGCACAAAGCCACCCTACAGGCAGGCCGAGCGTCTTCTCGAAGAGAAATATTTTCACATGGCCATCAAAGGAAGGGGCAAAGCGAATCTCCCAAAGAGGAAATGCCAAAACTGTGCGCTCACCCAGAAGGCCCTCTTCCACAACCCAACCAAATGAATCCAGCAGATTTGAAAAGTGCTATCTTGGATTTGAACAGACAAACCCATAATTTTGATCTGGGCTGGAAACAAACCAGAATAATGCATCCATAGTGCTTATGAATACACCAGTAAAACCATGTCAAAAGAAGATGCTTTGGTGCCTAATGAAGAAAAACCTATTATTTTTTTGTCACCACTTTCATGACTCCCAGAACAATTTGGAAGACAAATATCCATCTGGAAAGAGCCTCCCTGAAGGAATATGAGTGACTGTCTCTCTGCATCACAGAGGCGCTCTGCAAAGCCGTTTCCCCTGCCATTATGTGGAATGTTTTGGGTGGCTTGTTTGTGAGCCAAATGAAAAATAGCTCAAACATCTGGAACCAAAATCTGCAGCTTTAACAAAGAGAGAGGTCCAGTAAAAAGAATCCATGTTTAACCAATCTTGGACACACAAACACCAAATTCTAGTTGGGGTTATATTAATAATATTCAGAGAACTATTAAGTTCAAAGGAACCTGCCTTCCTATGGAGCGGCAGCTGGTCTTCCTTGGACCCGGTGTGATTAGGAAAGTGATCTGGAGGTAGAGGTAGAGATCAGAATAGGTGGAGAAAACAGGAAGTGGGGGCACTTTGGTCACATCCACACCATAGACTTAACACACTATGATACCACTTTAAATAGCCATACTCCTCCCCCGCCCCTGCCAAGAATCCTGAGAGCTGTGGTTTGTTAAGTGTGGTGAGAGTAGCTAGTAGGCCCCTATACAGTGGCACCTCGGGTTGTGGACGGGATCCATTCCAGAGCTCTGGTCGGATCCCGAGGTTTCCGCAACCAGAGGGACTGCTTCTGTGCACGCGGTGGTAGAGCACTTCTGCGCATGCGTGCGAGGCCAAAACCCAGAAATATAATTCCAGGTTTGCCACTTATGTATCCCGAAGTTTACGTAAGTTTACGTACGACTGTATTCTCCCCTCAAAGCTACAATTCCCAGAGTAATTTGACAGCAATCGCTCTTCCTAGGAAACTCCGGGAAATGTAGCTCTCTTGACAACTCTCAGCACCCTTAACAAAATGAATTCTTTAGGGAAAGCCATATTAGAGTAAGTATAAGAGTGTTTGAAAGGTATGGTGCATGGATGTGATCTTTCCCCTCACTTTTTCAACGGGCCCCACTCCTGTACTTTTAACAGCAGCCTGGCCTGAAGAAATTAAACAGGTGAAGCGACTCATGGCATGGCTATACAGTGGTGCCTCGCAAGATGAAATTAATTCGTTCCGCGAGTTTTGTCGTCTTGTGATTTTTTTCGTCTTGCGAAGCACGGTGTCGGGAAAGTTTTGGAAAAGCTACAAAAATCACCAAAGTCTTTAAAAACCTCAAAAAAGGCTACCACACCGCGTTCTATGAGTTGCTCCTCGAAGTCAAGTTGCAACTGTATTAACGGTGTTAAGAAAAAGGAAGCAAACTTGCAAGACGTTTCCGTCTTGCGAAGCAAGCCCATAGGGAAAATTGTCTTGCGAAGCAGCTCAAAAAACAAAAAACCCTTTCGTCTTGCGAGTTTTTTGTCTTGCGAGGCATTCGTCTTGCGAGGTATCACTGTATCAATGGTAGAGGGAAATATCCAGCCAGAACATCTATACAGTAAGCCCCGTTGTGATCAAGAATATTTACTCCTTAGTGCAGATAGCCAACATGGTGCCCTCCAGATATTTTTTTGGACTCCAACCCCCACCAGCCCCTGTCAGCATAGTCAGTGATCAGGGATGATGGGAGTTGTAGTCCAGCACCATATGGAGGGCACCACTGGCTATCTATGCCGTAGGGAATAGGATTGTAGCATTGATTGGCGTACTTTCTGTACCCCATCAGGGTGCTGCTAAACTTTCCTGGGTTTTGCATTTCTGTCAATGGCTCCACTTCTGATGCATCTGACATCTGTTATACACAATCAGAGCTGGTGTAGAGGCAACGAGATCCACCATGGTCTCACTAGCAGCTTTAAACCAGGATCCAGCAAAAAAAATATTGGCAGTCCTGCTGCTGTCATGTAGCCTAGAAAGATGCCTCAGGTTGCGTATCTGTAGGAACAAGGAGGCGTGAGGCCTCAATGAAAGGTGGACTAACTGTACTAAATAAATGACAGACGTACGGTGCTTGGTTGTTTGCCCTTGCATGGAAATAAAAAAAAATCTAGGCTGTATAGGCAGTCCCGAATTCTATGCAGAGCACAGGAAGTGAATACCGCTGCCAAAATGATTAGAAAAAGTGATATCCAGATGGGAAGTGTTGGCTCTGAGGCTTCTCCCTAGGAGACAGAGCAATGCTGTATCTGGAAGATAGCTTTAGGGGGCTGAGCGAGGATAAGAAGAGCTCTGGAAGGAGAAAGAATTGCAGACGTTTCTTCGTGGATGCTCAGACCAGATATTCCCCCAGCAGCCATATGTGGCTCATTTCAGATGCTGACGTTTGGGGTTTGGAATGGACACACTTTATGGTTTACCAGGAGGGTAGAGAAACTACATTTGCATTTCTCTGCCATAAAAGACCTATATATTGACTCTACTTCCTGGGGAGAGAGAAGCCCCGAGTGCCACTACTTCCCATCTGGATATCTGTTTGAAGACTGTAAAATAAATTAATGGAGGGATAAAAAGAAAAAGGAAAAGATAAAGATCCCCCACTGAACAGGTGTTCCCCCTCCCAATCTCTCCTCCATTCTCCGGCTCCCCCCGCGTCCGCCAAATTACAAGTTGCCAGGAAAAGACGTGGGCCCAGCTCGGTTTTATTTCACTCCCAGCTCCTTCCATTAAAATAATAACAGGCTTTATGTTCCTGAAGCTGTAATTAAACAAGTGCTTTGGGAGGAAGTCCTAAAGCTTGTTGTACTGGAAATAAAGGGGAAGGCAGAAGCTGGGTAGCTTCCGATTGGCTGGTCCCAATTCAATTCCACTATTGTCACGTGACTGGGAAATCAGGCACTCGTTTTTTAAGCAGTTCTGTGTGCTCTAAATGGATCCCTGCATATCAATCAGCAAGGTATAGTTTCTAACTAGGGTTTAAAAGGAAACTGCAGAAATATCAGGTCTTCAAAGAGCCCCACAGATGAGATGCTGCATTTAGTTAGACAAAAGCAGGCTTTTAATGGTGTGCATTCATTACCCTTCTGGGTCTAGCAGCGATGATTGTACCAATTATGTCTGATATTGATCTTCACTCTTCAAGTATGAAGAGTTTAGTTCTGTCTAGAAAGAGTCAGTCATATCAGGAGGAAAAAATTCTTGGCTCCTGTTGGGCCAGAAGTTTCACTGCTGTATTATTAATATGGGGAAATTCAGAACTTGTTCTCAACAGCCTTAGTGTGAATTCAGGTGAAATAATCAATTAGGGGCAAATGTTACGGAGAGGTGACTGCTGGTTCATGCTGCCCTGCTGGGTGTGATGTCAAAGAACGTTCACAGACATTCCAACTGAGGAAGGAGAAGGGTCACTCACCTAATCCTGAAAAACCATTTGGATGTTGTGAGACTCTGGGTATGTGTGGGATATGTGTTCTATTGGTTTAAAGAGGTTTGATAAAAGGAATGCATATACTGATTTAAAATAAGCAACCAAGGCCTCTACTTCCAAGAAGTGTATAGTATAAGCAGTGGGCTGCTAGGGGCTTGTGGTAATAGTTTGTAAATTGCTAAAGAGCAGCAATAACTCACACATCAATACAGAAGAGTGCATTGCCCCAAATGTCCCTCTCTAATAGGTGATGTGCATTAAGTAGGAGGAATTATGGTGAACTGCATGTCAATGGGAACACTTCGCCATTGATAAGCACATTTGACTTTTTGGGGTGGTGTGGGGAAAATGTAATTGGAGAGGCAAGTGGAGGTATGAGTATGTCTCAAGGCACAGCACGTGGCATGGAAATGAGGGGCAAGCTCTTGTCACAGCTACATGGAGAGAAGGAGATCTGTTCAGACGGTGTAATTTAGTGTTGTCATTTTCAATGAAACATAAAAGAGAGTTTGGAAACCTAAGGCGTGTAAAAGTGCCAAAATTTATAGTTTTTCCTTGAGACTCTGCCATGATACCCTAAGCACAGGAAAGCCATTCCAATTAAATTGCTAGGTTATCATGCCCAGTTTTGTTTATCACATTGTTTCTTAGGTCTTCCTGCAAGGATTTTGAAGCAGTGGAGAATCATTCTCCTAACAAGGGAGGGAGGGAGGTTTGTGGGCGTGGAGAATGGTGATTTGCCTGAAGTCACAGGGCTGGTTCAGATATCATGTTAAACCACAGTTTAGCATTACAGGAAGAAGACCACCTGCCCCCCCCCCCAAGTTGGGCTCCTACGCTTCTGCCTTCTGTCTCTCCTTCCAACACTGGCAAGCAGAGAACAGAAGCTTTTGTCCCCATGATTCCTTAAGAACAGCTTGTTGGACGAACTGTGGTTCATCTAAGCCAGTCTTCTCCAAACCGTTCTACCCATCAGGTCCATCCAGCATGGACAATGTTCAAAATATCTGGAGGCCACCAGGTTGGGAAAGGAAGATCTAAACTGTGGTTGTTGTTTTTTGTTTGTTTTTTTTGGGGGGGGAGCCAACTCCAAACCATGAGTTAGGAAGATAGCTCATTTCTTTAAGGACTCACAGCACCTCTCCCTCCCACAAAGAGGCATTAATCACTCTCTGAGCTAGCCAGTCAATCTCCTTTGGTTAGGTTTAATAAGCTATGACAGGTAAAGGTTGACAGGTATTAAAAGATATTTACCACTAGTTTGGAGGAAGGTTAACAGGCTTCACAAAATCCTGGTCAGAGGAGGCACGGGAGCAGAAGCAAAGGTGTTGATGTACCTCACCTCTTGCTTTCCCAATTCTTCTTTCTTACCACCAGCATTGGCGCATTGAACCCCTTCCACCCCATGCCCCCCAAACATGGCGTCATTCTTCATTTACTAATGAGGCTAACACAAAAATACAGTGGGCACAATCAATTAGGATCACACCCCACTTCTCATCTCAGATGCAAATACTATGTGCATCCAAGGGAGGCTCAACCTTGCCACCTAACACCATACACTTGTAAATACAAGGGGGGGGATCAGCTCCAAGTAATAACTGACTAACTGTCCCTTTGCACAAAACAACAACAACCAGCTGATCCATTAGGTTGGCCTGTTGGCAGTGAACTGACAGCTATAGATGATGTTAAAATTGCTCCTGAACTGCTGAAGACTACCCACTGTAGTTGCTGCTGCTGTCTCTCTGCTGAGCTGGATACTCAGCAGACCAGTGCCAGTGAATCCTTAACTAAGCACACAAAACTACATGCCCTTGCTCTATTATGTCTATCTACGACAGTGATGACCAAAATTGGCCCTCCAGCTGTTTTGGGACTACCACTCCCATCATCCCTAGCTAACGGGACCAGTGGTCAGGGATGATGGGAATTGTAGTCCCAAAACAGCTGGAGGGCCAAGTTTGGCCATCACTGATCCACGACAACTACACTAACAGGTATTGGGAGATGGGAGAAAAGGAACAACAAAAAAGGCTGCAAAATATTTTATATTTCTAATCATGAAATACGTTGCCTCATTCAGAGTGGCCCTTGAGAAATGGTATCTCAAAAACAGAAGAGGAAGGCTTGCAAATGAAAGTTAATATTTTTAAAAATCCTTTGTCTTGATTTAACCCCAAAGTGATGACACTGAACTTCTTGGTGAATTGCAATTCAATTGTGTTCTTCCTTTTAATCTCATTTGTTCTGAATGGGCCACCTGAAGATCAGTTACAGAGTGCCTTGGAATGCCGAAACATTCCCCCACTGTTTTGGGGTTTCTGCCATTTCTGGTGTCAGATTTGTGTTCATTTATTGTTTTGTGTAGAGGCTGGCCTGTCTGTCCAATGTAGAATGCAGAAGGGCACTGTTGGCATAAATCACGATTGGAAGATGAGCAGGTGAATAGAGAGACATGCTCTGTGAGTTGAACTTGCTTTGCCTCAGTTTTCTTTCCTCCCTGTACATGAAAGAAAGGTGCTCAGAGGTCATACTAATCAGATCAAGCTTCTGCAACCTTTTGACAGACAAGCCTTTTTACTGCTACCTTGGCAGCAGGTAGAGTCAGGATAAAACTGGAGCTGTTGAACTGAAAAGGAAGTCACTGCATGAACATTTCTGAGTGCAAGAAAAGTCAGTATCCAGGAGGCAAGTGTTAAAAAATGCTGCAACTGCTATGCTTGCAATATGGCCATCAAAACCTTAAGTGCCAGACAAAGGACTCCCAGTTCCATTTCTGCCGAAGTGTTCAATCCATAAATCAGATAATACATAGGCCAAAGCACTGGTTAGATTGTTTATAAAGGTATAATTAACTGGCTAAGTGCTGGCTAAGATGCTGATCCAAAAAATGATATGCCCGATGCATCTTCCATCTGAAGAGCTTGGCAGGTAGTAAGAGCTCCTAGTCTAGAAAGTGGATGGAGTCTCAGGACTGGGCAAGTAAATGGTAAGGTAAAGGTAGAGAGAGCCCTGACCATTAGGGCCAGTCGTGACTGACTCTGGGGTTGCGGCGCTCATCTCACTTTATTGGCCGAGGGAGCCGGTGTACAGCTTCCGGGTCATGTGGCCAGCATGACTAAGCCGCTTCTGGTGAACCAGAGCAGCACACGGAAACGCCGTTTATCTTCCCGCCAGAGCAAGTAGACCTATTTATCTACTTGCATTTTGACGTGCTTTCGAACTGCTAGGTTGGCAGGAGCAGGGACTGAGCAATGGGAGCTCACCCCATTGCAGGGATTCGTACTGCTGACCTTCTGATCGGCAAGTCCTAGGTTCTGTGGTTTAACCCACAGCGCCACCGGCGTCCCTTAAGTAAATGGTAGTTATTGCCAAAGAAGAAAGCCTGACCTACTCTGTCAGGACATTATCTCTGGTTAGCTTGTAAAGCAGCAAAACAGCACATCTCTACACTTGGTGTCACTTAGTGGTTAGGGACCACAAGTCTCTGTATCTCAGCCCGAATACATATGTATGAACACCACAGACACACATTTGCAACATGAGGAAAAACAAAACAGACTCAGCTGTTGTAAAGATTACAGAGATGGTATATGCAAAGTGCTCTAAATAATCTAGACTGTATACTAGTCCTACTCAGGGTAGACCCATTGAAACTAAGGTATCAATGGGGTTTGCTCTGAGTAGCTTTATGCTCACCCGACATTTATAGCACAATACATTCCCTCCCCCAGAGAATCTTGGGAACTGTGGTTTACCACTCACAGGGCTACAATTTTCAGCACCCTTAACAAACTGCAGTTCCCAGGATTCTTTGAGAGATGTTGTGTGCTTTAAATGCATTGTGTGTATGCAGCCTCAGTTGGAAATACCATTGTGTAAATTGTTGTTGTTGTTCCTAACCTAAAGTATTCGTTCCCCGGTTGCAGAGGCTCACTGGAACAGGCCATCAAAGAGGCAAATCAATCTCATTTCTAATTAACACTCTCCCCCCTCCCCAATGCCTTTTAGGAAAGTGCCTTCTAAAATGTCACACAGTTCAAAGGAAAGCTGGCAAAGGAGAGAAATAGCGACTCATTTATCAATCTGATTATTAAAATGACTTTATATAATCTGTGCTTCACATTGCGGGCTGTCAAAACGGCCAGGTAATCATATTAATGAGATGGACTGAAGAGGAGAACAGCACAGTTAGTGTCTGTTGCTTTGGGGGATATACCTTGGATACGCTTACATGCTCCAGGTTGGTGGCATTGGAATGCAGAGGTTTAAGCCTGACACACAAAATCCAAAGAGCAACAGCTCACTGTGACACTGCAGGCAGTATCAACATGTATGGTCCTTTTGTGCTTGAAATCTAATGTGTAACAACGACACTTCATAGCTAAGAAGCTGCCCTGTACCAAGTCAGATCGTGGTCCACCTAGGTCAATACTGTCTACACTGACTGGCAGCAGCTCTCCAAGGTTTTAGGCACCGGGTGTTCCCAGTACTGCATGGGGGGCAGAGAGGGCTGAACCTGGGACCTCCTGCATGCAAGACAAGTGCTCTACTATGGAGCCAAAGCCCTTGCCAGCTCTGAATTAAGTTAACAATTAGGCTGCATATGTGCTCCTGCATATGTGCGTTTCTAAAGGCCCAGTTTTGTAACTGGTTTTGTTTCAGCAGGGCAGGTCCTACCATTAGGCAGAGGGAGGCAACTGTTTCAGGCAGCGGATGCTGGGGGGGGGCACTCAGCTTCTGAGTCACACACACACACACACACACACACACACCGGCCATTTCCACCTGCCTGAGGACAGAGATATGTGCCCCACGTCTGTCCTGCACCAGCCAAGCTGCTGCCCTTAGACGCAATGCAGCATGCTGTTCCATAGGCACTGTTGAAGTAGCATTCATCTTCTAGTCCAGTAAGTTTCTGGATGTAGCATAGAGGGTGGTCTTGAGGGGAAGGGCCATGGCACAGTGGCAGAGCATCACTCACACACAAGCAGTAGGGATGGGGTAGAAATTAGATTCGGTTTGCATTTATAGATGAAGTGACCTAATTTGCACGTTCCAAAACAAAATGTGAACCAAAAAGCAGACGTCCTTCAAAATACGCACTTCTCTGGATTCTGCAACGCAGTTCCCTGGCTGAGTAATTTGTACACTGATGCATGTACTAGGGTGAAGTGTGCATAAAAATGCATATATTTGTGAAAATAGCATACAAAAACGCATTACGTAAGGGGAAATGGCTTCGCAAAGATGTGTACATAAAGACAAAATTGCACACAAATATGCGTATACTAGGAAAAATTAAGAGTAAAATGCTAATGAATTTTTGTAAGGATTTTTTTTTATTTAAGTTGCAAACTGATGTGAACTTGAAGAGTGTGCAAATGAGAAATCGAAGAGAAACCAAAACTGACTTTCATCCATCCCTGGGAAGTAGAAAAGGAGACTATTCTTGGGAGAGTCACTGACTGACGAACCTTGTTAAGATATGGCCAGCAATGCAAGTAAGCTAATCAGGTCTTGGCTAGTATTAAGTCTAAAACAATTTCCAGCAGAAATGTGATTAATCCATGCATGACAGCTTAAAGGTCAAAGCTAGAAATGCAGTCCTTCTTGACTGCAAGGAAAGAACTGACTTATTTTTATCTCTTCTTTAAAAATTACAGCAGCCATGAAGTGGCTCAAGGAGCAGAGTAATGAATGCCATAAACCTGCCTCATAAAAATGGCATTCATGCGGTAATACAGCGGGTCAGATGAGCAGGGAACATTTCATTAAAAATTCCCCTTTCTTGCCTACCCAAGAGAGGCTTAAAACTAATCATATAAAATGGCTGAGTGACACCATTAACGAGCATTAATATTTTAAAGCTTTAATAGTACAACAGAGCGGGGCTGTTATATCAAAATTATACAGCCTTATTAGATGGTGCACTTGGCTGTATTACACTTGAAGTGTCAGTTTCTCTGGAAGAAAATATTGAGGTACCCAAGATCCATGGCATAAATGTTTTAAGGTTTTTGTTTGTGTGCATGTTTGAGCTCTGGAGGTGGTGACGGATCCCTGATGTGAGCCAACTTATGATCACTTGTTTAGTGTCGCAGACAGAGTGAGAGAAAGGAAAAACGCTTTGCTGTGAAGGTTGAAGACGCAGTCCAGACCTCTGGTCCAGCACACTGAGAAGGGTTAGTTAGATGGGGTGGCAGCCTCCCTCCACCAAACCCAGAATATCTCTGCCAAACTCCAGCCATGGAGTGATGTCAGCACCACTCTGACAGCACATTGCTCCTCTTTCCAAAGGCCAAAAGGGAGACCCTGGACCAGAGCCGGATTTAGGTTTGATGAGGCCCTAAGCTACTGAAGGTAATGGGGCCCTTTATATGTCCAGCTGTCCTTTGTCAACAACAAATTGTCACTGTTTTTTTGTGTTGAATATATGCTATATGGTAATTTATGGACCTACTAGGTATCTAAAGCCATTTGCACATGTTGCCATGCAACCAATCCGTGCAGAACATAGGCACCTTATATACAGAAATGAGCAAACTAGTGATATTTTAGGAAGTAGGCTAGC
The DNA here is from genome assembly GCF_964188305.1 of Podarcis bocagei. Taxonomy (NCBI): domain Eukaryota; kingdom Metazoa; phylum Chordata; class Lepidosauria; order Squamata; family Lacertidae; genus Podarcis; species Podarcis bocagei. Next base: position 11,528,831 of record NC_138142.1, on the reverse strand, counting down.
AGGCGAGGCCCATTACTTACATCATAGGAGCCTACACAACACAAAACACTGTTGCTGTATCAAAGTTTTGTTTTATTTGTTTTTTATCTTATACAGTGGTACCTCTGGATACAAACGGGATCCGTTCCAGAGCCCCATTCGCATCCTGAAGTAAACGTAAGACGTGACTGCGTGTCTGCGCATGCACGGGTTGCGTTTCGCCGCTTCCGCGCATGACGTCATTTTGAGCGTCTGCACATGCGGCGAAACCCGGAAGTAACGTGCTCCGTTACTTCCGGGTCGCCGCGGAGCACAACCCGAAAATACTTAACTTGAAGCTACTTCAACCTGAGGTATGACTGTATTTTGGAAATGTATACCCAGGTTGTTTTTTTTCTTTAATTTTTTTGGGGGCCCCCAAGAGAGTGGGGCCCTAAACTACAGTTTATTTAGATTATACGTAAATCCAGAACTGCCCTGGATTGGGATGTTTGGGAGGTGAGATGGTCAGGCCATCCGGGATCTGCTGAATCCCAAGGTGGCCCCACTGCTATCACTTGACAGGATCAGGACCGGCCGTGACTGCCACTCCACATTGGTGCAGCCCACATCAGGCTTTTGCCTCCCCTCCACCTTCTGCCTCAGCCAGAATGCATGGTGAGGCTGTAGGTGGGGTGGTGGCTACTAAGACGCCCCACCACTGGGCTGGACTGGCTGGGGTTTGGATTGCTCTGTGACTTACTCCATTAACTTCTAATACAGACAAACAGAATAGGAGAGAATATAAAGCTGTACCACACAGAGGTTTCATTCACAATTAAGTACACAAAACCTGTTGATGAACAATGTATGCTATCGAAACAGGGATTCCTGTATAAAGCCAAGATACAAAAAAACCAAACCTGAGCAGGAAAGGCAGGATATAAATTTAATAAATAATAATACTTTTGGTGCCTGGCAAAGACCTTTTAATTTTTCAAGGCTTTCTAATCATACATTATATGTATTTATACCTGCTCATCACTTTTTAGGCTGATCTGTCTTTGTCTTATTATTGCTGACTGCTTTTATGTGGCAGTCTTTATTTCTTTATTTCTATTTCTTTTCTTTATTTCAGTTTCATTTGCTTTTATTGTGATTTTTAGATCTTTGTGCCCTGGGAATGTTGAAGGGTGTTAGGCTGCAAACACATTCAATCAATCAATCAATCAATCAATCAATCAATATTAGATGAGTTTCAAAGTAATATATGAGTGGGTGGAAAGGTGGGAAATAAAGTGAACCTGCTTTTCAATATAAATGTTAGCCACACCAAATTCATCGCACACATCTAATATTTCAGACTTTCGCCATTCAGAAAATATTGAATGGCTCATATTTTCCAGACTCTATCAAACTACAGCTTAATATAGCATTCGGTAGTGCAATGCAGGAGGGACAGAGGAGAGCAGTTCTGCCACTTTATTCAGAGCAGAAGCAGCCTGGGTAATTGACATACCTCCCTTGCTCTAGCAAGTGAATGAGGAGATAATGAGGCTTTCAAGTTTGTTTGTTACAGATTAGCATACAGAAAGTCAGAAAATGAGGAAAATAATTAAACCAAGGTTGGATACTTCTTTCTTTCTATTTTGACGTTGATTGTATTCACACTAGCAATTTAAATGGCAAGACTTCTTTGCAAGATTACATTTCTAATTAAAAACGAAAGGTTGCATTTAATCTGGCTAAAGTGCGATGTGTTTTACAAATTGAACTGATGCAGTCAGAAGTACACATCACTAAGTTCAATGGAGCTTACCCTTCCGGAGAACTGTGCATAGGATTACAGTCATGCTGATCTTGCTACAATGGGTGTGTTATACTATGTACTGTTGCTCTTTGGTCATGTGTATATATAATACTACATTAATTTTGGGACTCATATTTGGGATGTGACTATGGGGGGTGTTATTTTTTTAAAAAAAATAATCTTAAATTTGTATACCACCCTTCAGGAGTGGTCACAATATAAAAATATAGCATAAAAGCACAAATACATAATAAAAAACAAGATATTTTTTTAAAAAAGCAGGTCACTAGCTCCTAATGTGAGCTCCAACGTTCAGAATGTGCAACTACACCACCAGTTAGTTTTCTAAGCGGATGGAGGCATAAACATAACCCAATTCCTTTGGAAACAAAGGAAATTGCCATACACTGAGTCAGATTATCTACACCAGGGGTTGGCTGGCTGATTGCCTTCTCAATCCAGCCTTCGGACGGTCCACGAATCAGCGTGTTTTTACATGAGTAGAATGTGTCCTTTTATTTAAAATGCATCTCTAGGTTATAGGAATTCGTTCGTTTCTCCCCAAAAAATATAGTCCGGCCCACCACATGGTCTGAGGGACAGTGGACCAGCCCTGGGCTGAAAAAGGATGCTGACCCCTGGTCTACACGGACTGTCAGCAGATCTCCAGGATTTTTGGCAGGGGTCTCTCCCAGGCTTAGCTTGAGATGCAGGGGACTGAATCTTGGACCTTCTGAATGCAAAGTAGATACCATACTCATGATTCATGGTCCTTCTCCTGGCATTATCTAGAAATGTACTGTATAGTAATATCCACCCAAAGCATGATTTGATGTTACTACGTTTTACGGCATTTCCGTGCGCTGCTCTGGTTCACCAGAAGCAGCTTAGTCATGCCGGCCACATGACCCGGAAAAACTGTCTGTGGACAAACGCCGGCTCCCTCGGCCTATAGAGCAAGATGAGTGCACAACCCCAGAGTTGTCCGCAACTGGACCTAACGGTACTTTTACCTTTACCTTTTTACGTTTTTAGAATTTCTGCAGCATTTCACCAGCTGCTGTTTTGCAAGGACGGGAAGTCTGGTGCATGATAGCTTCATATACAATTGAAACTGAAGCTCAATTGTATAACGACAAAGTAGTCTCAGTTCAAACATTTGGTGAAACTGCTAAGAGCTCGGTCAGCATTCTTAATATTTGGATAGCTTGCAGCACTAATCTGATCTTATTGATTGCAGAATTTTCCCTGTGGTCCTTTTCCCCTGCCTTAAACTTTTATGATTTGTAGGGTAGCAATTAGCCTACGCTGACAATAACATTTACAGTACGCTACCTCCTTAAGCGAGCATTCTGCTTAGGGAACATCTGAAAGCTCAGCAAAGTTATCATTTAAGAGCACCTCTTAATTACTTTGGCATTATAATGAAGGCTCCTCACATAGGCACCCAGCTGTTTTGTTTCGCCTTGTATAAAGACAAAAAGTGGAGAATTGCTCAACAGCTCCCTGAGTGATAAGACACTAGGATTCTTGAGATTGAAGAGATAATACTGATAACTTTGGGCTATTTCCTCTCTCTCTCTTTTCTGTCTAAATGCTATAATTTTAGTGAGCAATTTCTGAGTGCAGGCAACAATGTCAGGAGTCAGCACAGTGCATGTTACTTAGACAAAGCTTATAGTCAACAGATCATATGATTTCACAAGTGTCTGTTTGTGGGGGGGGGGAACAATCAAAACACAAAGAAAATAAAAGAAGCCGTATGTTTTGAGTACTCCCGCTTTTTTAAAAAAAACTCCCTGTACAGGGAAAGCTAGCACAACAAAGATCTAGCCTGGTCTTCTCTCTAGTGCTAGATTTCCACACCCAGAGGCTTCTCAATGTGGATACCGAACACTCAAAATATCATCTTTGCAACAATGCAACATTCTTCCTGGAGTCAGAGTGAAGTAAGCAAACCTTCAAGAATAATTTTTAAAACTATCCAACAGATAGTTTTAGCAGGTTGCTTCCACAGCTATAAATCATAGTATATATTAAGGTCCTATGTAGCATGAATTTAAATCCTTGCTCCCAGAACAATGGTCTTTGCCATCCTCTTCAAAATTAGTTTTTCTTTCTTTCTTTCTGGAGCCGCTCCTGTTTAAGACTATAATTTTTCTTCCCTTTGTGATAATCTGTGCTTTAATTCAAAACAAAACCAAAATAAAAGCAGCACCAAGTATACTAACAGCAAACCCAGTTCTCTAACCACAATGGCACAATCCTTGCTCAAGAAGAAGGCTTGGGGAAAACCCAGAGATTTGCATCCCCACATACAATAGTTGGGGAAACTCCCTAAAAACAGCCCATAGAAGACTGAGCATGGACAGTGGGCATGGCATGCTGACTGGCTCTTGTGGAACGGAATGAAGTACTTGTGGAAAAGGGCATGGCCGGCATAAATCCTGAACAAAGCACTCTGCAATGAAGCATTTTGTTCCAGTTTTCACTTGAACATTGTATATATAGAATTAGGAACCAACTCAAAATTAGCTATATAAAAAGGCAGACAAAAACCGAATTTGTAGTAATAAAACATTTTCTGAAAGGGCTTCATATCAGCATAAATAGATTGTTAAGATTCTCAAAAACTCCTCCCTGCCAAAGACCACTTGAACATTTCTGAGAGTCTTGGCAGACCACTTAATGATTTTTCTACCTTTTCTTCAGCAATGTGACATGATGGGTGCTAAAGGAACTATTATTGTATAATATGGAATTTAAATTTTAATGGAATAGAATAGAATAGGCAATAAAATAAAATAAAAATTAAAAACCAGTATGGATCAATATAAACTGACAACTCCTCCTCCGAGCCACTCCCTTTCTCTTGCACACAGTTTCTCTTAGCTTCTTCCCCACTTCCTCACTGTTCCCTTTGTTCCCATGTACTGACTCTCCACTCCTTGCAAGTGCCTGTCAGACCTTGAGGACCTGACGCTCGAGGATCACTAACGGTCTTGTTCTCTGTCATTCTGTGTTCTTAGATTGTTGTAACGCCTATGTACTGCAGTCACCTTGCAGATTTTGGAAGAACAAGCTGGATCTGACCAAAGTAGTCACCTGCAAACAAGAAAGTTATCTGCTATTATCTCTTTGTCTTCAAATGTAAGATCTGACAATACTTCATAGTGTAGCTGTTTGGTTTTCCCATTCAGTACTTACTTTAAGAGAATGATTGCCTACTCTTGGGGGTGTGGGGGCAAACTCCTTGTGCATGGGTGTAGCCAAGGGGGGACAGGGAGGGGAAACTGCCCCCCTAAATCAATAAAAATACATAGCAAATCGAGGTTGTGCCCCCCTAACAAAAGGCCTGCCCCCCCTAACAAAAATCCTGGCTACACCCCTGCTTCTTGGTGCTGTTTTAAGAGATGCAATTGCTTGGTTTCTAGCCCAGTGGTATATGTCATGCCAGTATAGTGGTGAATTTTGAAGTGCAGGAGTTCATCATGTCAGCCACTATAGCATACCCTCCACTGAACTAAGTGGTGCTTACTTCTCACTCACTGCCTCCCCTTATGAAACACAGCAAGCTACAGCAAAATATCTGCCACCAATTGAAATCAACCATTGGCTTCTAAACCATCTTGCAATCTTACTATTTCAACTGATATCGTGAAGTATGAACCACATCAAAGAAAAGGAAAGAAACATGCAGCATCTGCTTATTTTCCCCTTCTCCAAAATACCTCCTTTCAAGCACCCTTGAAAGCTCATTGTCACCTCATTCACTAGATCAGGGGTGCGGAACCTCAGGGGTCCAAATGCAGCCCTCCTGGCCTCTTTCCCTGGCCCTTGGAAGTCTCCCCAGGCAGCACACCCTCTGGCCAGACCACTTTGCACCTCAGATTTTTGCCTGGCTGAAATGCCTTCCTTTAACCCCCAATCAGGGCTCTTGCTTGCCTGTGTTGAGCATAAAGGGATGTGTGTGACTATGGGTAGAAACTACCTTACTGTGCAAAGTTAAAGCACACGTTTGTTGCTTTGCCCACTTTTGGCTCTGTCCTCACCCACCACTGGCATATGGCCCTCAGAAGGCTACCCATAAGGGAATGTGGCCCTTGGGCTGAAAAGGGTTCCTCAACCCTGCACCAGAGCAGCGGGTGGTTGGTGCTCATTTGGGGAAATGCTCAGAGCCAATGAGAGGCTGTGCCAACCTGCTGGAAATCAGGAAAGCAGGTGAGAGCTGGCTGAGGTTGGTGGGGCAGTGGCCCATTTGTCCTAATGGAACAGCGTTCACCGCACTAGAACAAAAGAAAGATCCACTGACCATCTGTCTTGGGTACTTTAGTTGAGATTCCTGCACTGCCGGGGGTTGGACTAGATGACCCTTGGTGTCCCTTCCAATTCTACAATTCTATGATTACTCCGGTGCTCCAACAGATGACCCCATTGTTCCTGCTCTTAAAAAAAAGAAGTCTCAATGCTCCGCTTTCCTGCATTTCACTATACCACTGTTTTTAGCCTTAGCCAATCCAAAGATAAATCACTACAGCCTTTACTTTCTGTCTGAGCCACCAAACTGTATAAGCAAGCAGCACATCCTGAGGCAAATGCTTTATTTCAGTCCCCCTTATCAGTTGAGGAACATCACCGTTGCTCTAACGATTCGTGTTTTCTTCCCTTCCCAGCCCAGAGGCCACTCATCTCTCATTTAGACCCGTGGAAGGAACACCTCTGCCCGCTATCTGCAAACATTTGGAGATTTGACAAAGGATCTTTGCAGTTGGAAATGGCGTCGATTTATTAACGATTGGCATGCTGTTCTCTTCTTTGATAGCCCTTTGGTTATTTTGAAGATACATCCCTCTTTCTTCACATTTGAATCAGAGGCTCTTTCCCCGTAGGAGAAAAGGGTTTTTTTTAAAAAACACAAACCACCCTCTCCTTCTCCCCCCCCTTTTGATTGACACCCAAGTCCTAGCACAATGTAGCTATACAATCCTTTGAGCACAGAGGAAGCATCATAAACTCTGGGCAGATTCCATTCTGCGAGTTTCACTTCCTTTTATTATTTCTGTCCAGCCCTAAGCTGTTATCAGCAGGCCTAGCAAGATATTGCCAAGGACAACCTCATCTCTTCCCCATCAAAAAGAGAAAAATGAAGAAAAATCAGATGTGCAAAGATAGCATGTGCACACACCCCGCCCCCACCAAATGACTACACACAGTGGGCATAGATCAGGTCTGACCAAATTATTTTTTTAAAAAACTAGGCTGAATAATGTGATGATGACTTCACCTGCAAGGCGCAAACCACTTAATCCAGACAAGTTGCAAAAACACTCTTGAGTGGGAGGTTTTGATGTCTGCATTTATTTGAGGTTATAGAACCCCATCTATCTCGAGTGCTGATGGCAGGAAAAAGCATTGGTGGGTGGCAGTCGGGCCAGTCCTGCCATAGAGTGAGTTGACTGTCTCAGGCGACTGATTTTGGTTGGCATGAAAGGGCAACAAGTCCTTAGTCACTTAATTTATTATTGCATTTTTACTGCTGAGGGGTGGGGAGAACTGCTTATGGGGTTCTCTGCCTCAGGTTCCAAAATAAGTGGGCTAGCAACTTAGTCCTATTTGGATGCTCAGATTACTCACAAGTAAACAAACGAGGCCAGCACTGTTACGACAGTGGCAGAGGTGGAGCTAGCTGCTCTGGCACCCAGAGCAGCACAATGCCCACGACGAGCATCCCAGGGGGGTGCCGCCTCCAGCAAGCGTCCCGGGGGGTGCTGCCTGTGATGAGCATCCCGGGGGGGCCGGTGCAGCGCTGTCACCCCCCTCAGGGATGACACCCAGGGCGAGCCGCCCCCACCGCACCCCGCTTCCTCCGCCAGTGGAGAGTGGAGTCAGATTCTTCAGGGGATGACGGCAAGCACTCTGAAGCAGAAGGGGAAGAAGTGCTTCTTAGGTCAGCCTCGGGGGCCAGAGCCCCCTTTCCCCAAGGATGTGGCATGCCATCCTCTACATCAGGGGACTGCACTGTAGAAGACCCAGGAAGACCTGAGGTTGCCTCCCCTCACAACACCTTGCAGAGCAGGTAGTGATAACTATTAAGCTGCCCCTGCTGTATAAAGGCTCGGTTGCAGCATGTTCCTTGCTGGAGCAACTTCAGAGCTCTGTGTTCCTCAAACTACATCCTGAATCCTGTCTTGTCTCATATCCCACCTTAACCGTGTCCCATCTTGTGTTGCCTTCCTTGCCTTACACCCTGTCTGGACTTTGCTGCACCACAGAACATGACAACTGCACCGCTAAGACCGACCCCAGTCTGATGTGTCCCCTACATCCTGTTTACAGCCCAGTCTGAGGTCAAAAGTATGGAGTGGGAAACCTTCTGTATCTATGCAATCAGGTTCTAAATTATGTGGGGAGCGTCCACAAACAGAAGACCCCCCCTGCTTCAGTCCTTTGTCCTCAAACTGAGGGCATATATGTGCCATATCAGGTGGTGCTTGACAATGTGCCCCTCTCCACCATTCCTCTTTGCCTGATGGTTTACACTTGAGTAATTTTGTTGGCCACTGTGGGAAGCAGGCTAATGGACTAGATCAGAGCTTTCCAAACTGTGTGTCACGACACGTTAGAGTGTGTCGGCGTGTCACACGAACTCCTCCCCGTGCTCCTCCGGTTTGCTAGTGAAACTGAATTCCTGTGTCGCGAAATGATGCATGTCTAAAAAGTGTGTCACCAACATGAAAAGTTTGGAAAGCTCTGGACTAGATGAATCTTGTGGTCTGATCTGTCAGGACATATGTTTCTCTTCCTTACGATGTGACTACAGAGCTAGCGGGGGGCTGTTAAATGCTGAATTAATCTGGTATAAAAGGAACATCTGTTAACCAGAGTGAGAAATAAAATAATTATATCAATCTACATTAGAGGAACTAAAACCATTTCCCTAACACCAGACCTGCCAATCTCAGCTGGTCCTTAGCTAGCCCTCATCTGTTACCTACAGATCCAGCAACTGTAATGCATCATGTTGGCTACCCTTTGCCTACAGGGAACACCCCAAGCAATGGAGGCTGGGCCACTGGAGAAAATGGGGCACTGACCCATCAACCTCAGATGGCCCTCAACCAGCTGCCTTCTTATTAACAACCAACCCAGGGGGTGGCCGTGCTTGTTAACTTCTCAGTCTTAGTGTTGCCCTTGTAGAACCCAGCAGAGAGGAAGATGGGGATCAAACTAGAATTAGTTAGCTCTGCCTGCCATTGGCTCTTGCGCCACCTACTGTTGGCCTCCCTGCCTTCCCACCTTCCACATGCAAATGGGCACCAACCATAATGGACCAACAGCTCACCCTGCTCTCTTTTATCTGAGCTACCAGACACCCCTTTTGATAAGTAGCTGAGAATCTGCTTTTGTCTTCCATAGCCTGAGGTTTGCGAAACTTATCTCCCAAAAAGAATTGAGGCATATCTTAAAACCAGTCTCTTGATCTGATTAGCCTGGATTTGTGAACACGGGGAGATGTTTTATATAGAGATATAACATCACAGAAAGGAATGAGAGGTGCTGTTTGGGACTTGGCAGCAGCTCTGTGTTGGAGTGAATTGAGGAGCTCTGGGAGGGAAATGGAAGGAATTTCTTACAGTTATACTCATTCATCTTGCCATGAGACTCTGATATGGAAATGCAAAACTCCAGCTGGCCTAGTAGTTAAATCATTATGACTGTTATGAACCTCATCTTGTACAGCAAGAGGCAGGTAAAATATGCCCATTGGTTCAAAGTGCTGCTCTCTTCCATGTGCCAAACTACAGTGTATCTGGAGGACATTTATGCAAATAATTGCTGGCAATAATTGTAAATGGCTACACATGATGAAATGCTAGTAAGCTGTGTGAGATACAGAGCAGTGTTAGACAGTCAGGCAGTCAGGGTGTGGTGTACTGTATGTGTTTGAGGTGGGGACAGGGACAGGGACAGGGAGAGAGATAGATAATAAATATTTTGTAAAGAAATGTGAAATCCTCATTCAGATTCAATGCTAAACTGTGTTTCAGCATTAGATAGACAAGTCTCAGGTCTTCAAGCTGCAACCTTTTTTCTTTTCCTCTGGCTAAAAGGTAGGGAAGAGAAACATTTGTTCCTGATTTAAACTAACCACAGTTACCTGTTTTGTTTGAACCCAGATGAACTGTAGTTAGTTCTTAAATATGGGAGTGGGGGAGAAAGCCAGCTTCAACTCATGGTTTACAATCCAGGCTTGTTTCCCCAAACCATAGTCAATATTAACCATAGTTCCAGGTTGGATGTAACAATAAGCCACAGTTGATTGAAAGTAGCAAAAGCTTCCAATCTGCTCATAGCGGCCACACCAGAGGAGGAAGTGGAAAGCACATGGACCTAAGATTCATGCATGTGATATTAAAATAGCAGAGGAGTGTGCAGTCTTTCTCTGTTGAGGACGGCAATCCCACTGGTGGTGGTGAGACAGAATAAAAAATGGACAGGGTCAGAAAGACAGGTAAGGCCACCACCTTTTCACTCTCTTTCTGCCACTTCTCTATTTCTCTTCCATCTCCTTCTCCTCTATTTTCTTTATGCTATCCCTTTCCCCCTTGTTATTTCCCCATAGATCTGCTGGTCTTCTAGGTCCTGGTTTGACACTCTAACCATTTCATCATACCAATGTTCTGTCTACATGACCTTTCTTGGTGAGGAGGGGGATTAGATATGCACACATAACGCAGCCTAGCCCAGTCTTGTAGTCCTTATGCATTCAGTATTCATTTGTTTATTTCAGAATGTATAAACTGCTCTACATTCAAGGAATACATGTACAGAATATATGTTTGATATATAGGAGGCACACTCCTTAATTTCATCATATCTCTGCAGCATTTCAAATAAAGGTCAATGCCAGACTGCCAAAATGAACTGTAGGCATATCTGTACTACTTAAAATAATAGCTCAGCAGTAATTCCTTCTTCCCAAGGAACCCTATGAGCTGTAGGTCTGTAGAAGAGGAGAGGGACAGGCAGGTGGATCTGTAATAAAGAATTCTTCAATTCCCACTGGAGAAAGCCATGGCACACCCCTTTAGATACATCAAAAATTCTTCAAGAGAGGCATGAAAGTTAAAATCAAGGATGCTTGCTGAATCTCTGCTGGAAGAGTGTTCCTGCTATGGTGTGCGATGGACAACACTAAATGCCTGACTTTGGACTGAAGCCAATCTGGCCTCTATAACATGGGGAGGACTAACAGAGCCCTTCTGGATGATCTCAGTGATATAAGTGCTCAGGAGGTCCTTACAATACTCTGGACCCAAGTTGTTCAGGGATTTGTATTATCAACACAGAAGCCATGAACCTGGCCCGTAGCTTTGTTTCTCCATTCTTAAGCAGAATAAAACAAGAGTTTTGCAAAAGCGCAGAGCCAGTTTCAATGGCATTCAGTTTCTGTGGATGTGTTTGTTAAAGGCAAGGCTCAAGGGTGGTGAACTCTTTGTTCATCCCCCATATATATATATATATATATATATATATATATATATATGCAGGTTTTGGTGTCTTCGGGTGTCTTCCCGTGTAAGAGTTGGGGTGTCTAGGCGACGTTTCGACGAGGTCTCACTCGTCATCTTCAGGCTGGTGCTTTCGGCTTCTTGTTACTGGAACAGAGCTCTGTTCCAGTAACAAGAAGCCGAAAGCACCAGCCTGAAGATGACGAGTGAGACCTCGTCGAAACGTCGCCTAGACACCCCAACTCTTACACGGGAAGACACCCGAAGACACCAAAACCTGCATTCCTGTACCCGTGAAAATCTACGAAAGCAAATATATATATATATATATATATATATATTAGCCCCATTAGCTGCCACTCAGCTTTATATATTTATTTCTTTAAATTAACAACTGAATTCCTCTTGTGAAGCTCTGGGGCTCAGCTTAAGGATGTGTGTGTGTGAGAGAGGGTGTATATGCTTCAACATTTTCCCTTCAACATATTCCTTTATCTAATAAATCAAGTCAGGCCTTTGTGAGCAGAAGTGACGTTCTTCGTCAAAGAGTGAAGGACTGCCTAATTTGACGACATGTGAAAGGATGTAGGGTGGAGAGTTTGTGGGTGGGGGGAAACAGAGGGACCCTTGGATGTGCCTGTAAAGTTGGGGGGTGGAGTGGGGAGGGAAGGAGCCATCTTAGTGTCAAGGTGACACTGTGAAAAGAAGCGAGGGGGGGGGGGACAGTGGCAGATTGGTATTCTGCAACCCTCCACACGGCTGACTGACACGGAGATCCTTCGGAATTGTGGGAGTCTCACTCCATTAATTCAAAAACTGATTTGAGGCGGAGGGGGAAGGCAGAGCAATATGTATTAGGTATTTGTTACAAAACTATTGTGTCAAAGCAATATTTAGTGGTAAATTATGACACTATTGAGAGTACGATGCCACGTACATAAATCAATTGGTCTCCCATACCTGGCAGGAGTGTGACAAAAAGATAAGAACTAATCAGTGATATTATTTCACATGGCTAGGAGAGGAGAGAGAGAGTGAGTTGTGGAGGGGGGAGAGCTGAGATCAGAAATGTTAGGGAGATGCAGGGAGGGGAACCAAGCCACTGACTGCAAGTGACAAAACCTAGGTAGGTCTTGAGCTTCCATGAACAAAACAGTAAGATGCTATCTCTTCAGTTAAAAAAGATAAAAAATTGTGGAGTGGGGAGAGCCAAAAGCAATGGTCACATACCCCCTTGTGGGAGAGGGACAGAAAATAGAGGATGGAGGAAAAGGAACTGAATCTGTTAATTTATTTCCCCTCCACACAAAACCCATATATAACAAGGGCAGCTTGAAAAAATTTAAGGATTAAAAACAATAATATTTGCTCTGCCAGAAGAGGAGAGGAGAAAGGGAAAGTAGAGAGCTTTGTCTAGATAGAATAAAGGCAAGTGTGAAGCCAGCATACAGCAAAATGGTAATTATGTCTTTATGGAAATATCTTGTTAATTACTATGGCAGATTTTTTGTTTTGTTTTTTGTTTTGTTGTTGTATGATTTACAATTCAATTGTCAATTTGCAGTTAATTTAGCCCCTGCCAACCTATTAGCTATTTACAAATCACACAATCGCTCAAGTGGGAGAAGTATTTGGCCGGTGGGCAACAGCTGCCATCTTGGGAGTGCCAGAGGCTACCAGTCTCCTGCAAGAACCAGTTATTGACTGAAACAGCCTTGGGCGCCCAGGTTGTAAATTGGGTGGGGGGGGGGGAGAGAGAGAGAGAGAAAAGAGGAGAGGAGAGGAGAGGATAGAGCAAGTTTTAGTATAAGATTAGCTAGCCATTCACTTTCTTAACAATAAAGTAAACTAATGACTTTCTTTGTGTATTTAAGCAACCCAAAACTCTCTTTGCCCTCTGATCAGTCTATACCAGTGGCTTCTGGGCAATTCTGGAGCTTTCCAGAAGCTCAAAAGGAGGTTCCTCAACAGATTGTGATGGGTCAAGATAGCCCATTTCCATCTGGCGCTGGGTTGCCACCATCCTCTCAATTACCTTGCCTTAAAAGGGGGTTTATTTGCAACCAAGTGGCAGTTCTCAAATATCTGGAGTTTGTGGGGGGTTTTCTAGGGAGCAGCTACTCTACCACTTCATTCAGGGTGGCAGGCACCACCCTAACAATGCATTCACTATAAACTTTACACCCCACTTCTGCCGTGATGGGCAAGAACTGAGAGGGTAAGTGGCTGGCTGAACAGTAACAGGAACCTTCACCTCATCCCTGGGCCTTGAGAGCTGAAAATAATTCTACAAAATCTGACGAGACAGTGCAATGGACACTTCATTAGGACCTGTCAAAACAAGGGCACCTAAGTTGTTGTGGAGGTGAGCAATCTTATGCTCAAAGTGCTTAGCAAACAAGTTGCAGCAGGATTCTGGGGGCGATAAAGTTTCATCTGCTGAGTAAGATGTCAAACCCACCCACCATTCAGAAAAACTCTGCTGGACAGGTACTTGAGGATGCAATGGAGGCAGTAAACAAGGCTCTATTTGCAGCTTTCACTGTCACGCAATAGGCTTATTTTTTTCCCCCATCACTGCTTCCTGTTGAATGTTGTAGCCTAGGAAGAGAGAGGAAAATACTGGAAGGAAACCACTGGCTGTGCAGATGGTGGTATCAGAAAAGGCTTGGTACGGCAATGCATCTTAAGAAAACAGAAAAAATAAAAGTGATGCGAAAAGAGGACTTCACTTAAATTGCCAACACAATTCTTGAGCTTTTGTCTATTAGCATGAGGCCTAGAAACTTGGAAAAGGCAAACTTCCAGTATCCTGTGGCCCCATCTCGTGATGAATGGGACACACTTGGCTATGCCTGTTCCCTGCTCATAGTTTCTCCTCCTTCTAAGGAGAAACACGTGTTTCAGTGCCTTCAGTTGCAAGCACAACACATAAACTGCTACCAATGGGGGAATTCTTCTTGCTGAACCATCTCAATGATGTTAGGGTAGATAAGCCTTTTTCTAGTTAATATTCGTCCCCAGCCACATTCTAACTTTATAGATTATCATTTCTCTTTAATAAAGGGAAAAACCCCAAGTCCCCTAGGTTTGGCTGGTGATGGATCTTTCATTTATTTTGTTGCAAGAAACCAAATTAAGAAAATTACTTTCTAACTAATTTTATAGTGCTAGAGAATACCAAATGATGTGCTAGGGAAAAGCTTCAAGCTCTCCAGATGAAGCCGTTAAAGAAAGAAGTAATAATTGGAAATTGACTATGAATAAATCGTGGCAAAATTAAAGCAGCATTTAAAATATGTGCAATAGTTTTGAACAGTCAAGACATCAAATGGCAGACCCCTGAAAACATCTAGGGTTACGTGTGAAGAAGAAAGAAACCTCCAACAAAATTCACTGCTGCTTCCAAGCTCAAACCTTGAAAAAGCTTAATATGTGTGTTATGAGAACACTGTCCATGAACTCTTATGAAGGTGCATGGAAATGTGGCTATAAAAATGATGAGAATTGCAGTTTAATAATTTTATAATTAATGTATATAATGGGTAAAATATAAGTAAGATAGCAGCTCTGTAAGATAATAAAAAACACAATGGAAGGGTGGGTGGGAAGTCAATGGATATGAGAGATGTATTCTGATTGTTGTTTAAAAGAAATTGTAAAATGTGAAAGTTAATTTTAAAATTACAGTGGTGCCCCGCAAGACGAATGCCTCGCAAGACGGAAAACTCGCTAGACGAAAGAGTTTTCCGTTTTGGAGGTGCTTCGCAAAACGAATCTCCTATGGGCTTGCTTCACAAGACGACAATGTCTTGCGAGTTCCTGCTGGTTTTTTTCCCTTCCCCCCCTTTTTCTAAGCCGCTAAGCCGCTTATCAGCTGATCCGATCAGCAGATAAGCCGCTAAAAGCCGCTAATAGCGCTAATCTGCTAATCCTTCAATGGGCTTGCTTCGCAAGACGAAAAAACCGCTAGACAAAGAGAATCACAGAACAGATTCTTTTCGTCTTGCGAGGCACCACTGTATATGGGATGATGGCATGATGGGATGATGGCAGTTGTAGGCAAACCACATCTGGAGGGACACTGCTCCTCAATTCCTGGAGTAGAGAATGCTAGGCTGGCATAAGACAAGTGAACGCTTAAGCCAATAATACATTTTTAAAAAACCCAAACCTTTTTATCACCCATTGCTGAACTTAAAAAATAATGATCAAAAATCATAACAGTAAAAGGAAGGGAAGTTGGGGGTGGTAGGATTTAAAGCCAAGCCAAGAAATATTTGTGCACAAATGGCTACACAATCTGTGAACAATCTGCATCTAGCGCACAAACACCGCAATGAGAGAGAAGTGGGAGAACAAATATGGTAAACCATATGGGCAAATTCCCTCCGAAGCTGGAGCTTAGTTTGGAACTACATCAGGGCTGACTTTGTACACATCACACACGCTTGTGCATCTTTCAGAGTTCAGGCTTGGAGTGTGGGGTGGAGCACAGTGGAAGAAGTGGAGATACTACTGAAGGGTTTGAGTGCCCAATGAAGATATTACAATTTAAGCCACAGGGAGGGAGGGAGGGAGGGAGGGAGGGAGGGAGGGAGGAAAAGCTCAGCAGGAAGGAACTTACATTTCTTTCCAAAAGACACACCATCTAAAGCAGGTGCATGCTGGCTGTCCTTTTGTGGGATTAAACAGCATACATCTGCTCAAATTAACAACTGCTAGTTCATGCCTTTGTTGTGTGTTGTATTTATTACTGAGAAAACAGAAAACTCACACTGCTGATTCTGATATTTTCATACTATTTTTTTAAAAAACAACAACACCCTGCACCTTTTCTGATGGTAACGCTTGCTCAGCAAGGCTTCGCGTCAGAAAAAATAAACCTGTAACACAGGGACAGGAAACCCTTTTGACTTAGTGGGTCAAATTTTTATCTTCCTGCCCCTGCAACCACAATGGGCTAACACAGACAGGTATGTTTGAGGTGTCCATCAGCTGATGCCACAATGACATCATTCAGCCTTGCTTTTTCCAGTTCCCTCCAAGGATCAACTAATATTACCTGCCCATCAAGGTAATGCCACTTGATTGACAGCTGGCTGTGGCTTCAGAAAGATGACTTCACGGGCCAATCTGGAACCCCTGACAGACCAAGGTTGTCCTGTGGGTCGAAGCTTGCCCATCCCTGTTGTAACAGAAAACTGTGGAGGGACTCTGAAATGTGATCTTTGACCTAAAGGCTTAAAGCGCCTTTATCAAGCTCATTACTCTCAATGCCTAAAATTTGTAACAGTGGACAGCAGTCCTCTAAATGAGAGGTGTTTAGGGAAAGAAAAGGGGGGGGGGATTGAAGGTGTTCCCATAAATTGGAACGAAGCACTAGTTTATGGATAATTGTGTACATCTGTGCAAAGTGGGACTGTCTACTTGGAGTTCTAGGTAAGACTCATGAGGCTTCAGGAAAATGTGTCCGTTTCTAACATCATGAAGGCTAGGATGGCTTCATATAACTAACAGGGGCAGCTCATACATACATACATACATTATTTTTGAGGTATGCCGCCTTTCCACAGTTCAAACCATGCTCAAGGCAGCTGTCAAGATGAAAAAATACGTAACTTCAATATAACAAGGGTAGTCATACCCAATAAACAAAACATTAAAAAAATACATAACCGAACTGAACAATTTCCACATAAATCACAAGAAAATTTAAAATAAATATACAAAACAACAACAGCAACAACCCCCGCCCCTCAACAAAACATTCAAAACGCTCCAGGAGCGCCCGGGCAAAGGCATGAAGCCGCTAGAGCTCTCATGTGCAAAAGGGATTTCTTTATTAGCTTTGTATAAAGTTAATAACTTTATTTATTAACATGTATAAATGGGACTATTCTCAACCCCTAATTGGAGTGCTCTTATTTAGAATATACTTGCCAGCCAGTCAAGCCCTCCTGCAGGATACTTTAAAGCTGTTTCTCTCTCTCTACCTACCTACTCTCTACCTACTCACCTACTCACTGACATTTGATGGATACTGAACATAATCCTCAAGGCCATGTGTCTTCCACAGCCATAGCCAAGGGGGAGGGGGAGCAGCTGCCCCCCATCAAGTAAATCAATAAAAAATACTTAACTGAAGCCCCCTAACATAAATCCTGGGTATGCCTATGGTGTCTTCTTCAGGTTTCAAATTTTTTTTTCATGTCAACAGTACAGACCTTGAGTTTTCCTTGAGCATATCTCCCTTCTTGTTTCTCAGTGACTCATTTCTGCCAGCACTGGCCACCTGGGTTTGCTAATAGAGGGAATGATCCAACCCCCCCCCCCCCAGCTCTCTAGAAAACACACTCGAGCTGCTCCAGAGTCATGTGCAGCTTACGAGCCATGGCTTATCCTCTGCCCATTGCTCTACCTTCCACCTGCCTCACCTTAAATACTATTGAAAACTTTTGGCATCTATACCAGGTATTCTGCAGGCCATTTAGCATTCATTTAATGTCCGCTTGCAATAAAGTATTATGGGGAAATAACACACATGTTCTTGGACGAGGTGATTACAGTATGAAGCTGATTGTATAATGAAGACGTTCCTCTGAAAGGTGTTTTCCATTGTTAGGTGCTTCTCTGCACTCTTTTGCGGCAAAAATGCTCTTTGTTTTGACAAGCAAACTGAAAATTCTGCTTATTGCTTTAACAGCAACATTTTAACTGTCAGTCTCAGAGAGAGTAAAACACTCAGAAGTTCAAAAACACACAAGCTTTGGGAATAATTTGGACAGGCTTTCAATACTGTTTACATACATCTTTTTTAAAACTACCAAAATGCGCAATTAGCTTGGCAGGCTACATTTCCTATCTGAGCTGGTAGAGTCATTCCTAGCAGAGTGCAGAGTTTCTCAAGGGGCGTGTCAGGTCATACACCACATTCTCCTTACACTGAATGTGCTAATGCAAAGCCCCTAAAAAGAAAGCTGAAATATTGTGACTCCTAGAAGACTCTGTGTGATGGAGAGAATGCCCAACATTCACCATCCATGCTAGGTCAGGATTTAATATTGGTGTGATGCAATCTCTGCTGCTGTGCTTTTGGGTTTTAAGAAATAATAATAATTTTTAATGGGTTGACAGTATTTTTTGTTGTTAAAAGAGGCAAATGGCATTTGCAAGATAAATTAATAAATAATAACAAGTCAGAACTGCTTCCTTATGTCTCCTGGAAATCTAGGTGCCAGAGTAGTGCCCTTACTACATAGCCTTTACAAAATGAGACATACGGGTCCATTTATTAGATTGGACTGGTTGGCTGAGCAGATGCTGTATTAAATCTCACTGCATAGAGCCAATCAGCAAAATGAACAGGGGATCCAATTTCTATCAGCAAAGGAAATCTGACCATAAACGTGAAGTGGGGTTCCAACATTCCTGCTTCGAAAAGGGACAGGGCTTGGGTTTGCTCTCTACACGCCCCCGTTCTCTCCCCCCAGCCCTGGCCCCTGCCCGTCTTCAGTAGATCATCATTTCACAAGTAATGCTATGGATGCTTTGACTTAATGAAGCCAATGGTGTGAATAATTAAAATTAGCTGATGAAAGCGAAATCAAGCAACACCTTTTCTCATAAACTTTGAGAGGAGCTATGTGATCTTAATGAAGAACTAAACAGACTGAAAAGGGAATTATATTTTACCCTTAAAAAAAAAAGCTATTCCAGAAAGCTATAGAAATCACATTATAAGCGACTAGCTGCATTTAATCAAGGATCACGGTAAGCGCTCTGCTTGAATCGCACACAGCCATTTTGTGAGTAGGTCTGTGCACTGTATCTTTCCAAACTGCCTTCTGACAAATAATAGGAAGCATCAAGGAAGGAAACGACTGTAACGTCACCAGCAAAGCTGTGGTGATGACAAAGAACATATGTCTAATTAGCTATGAAGACAGTTGTATAAACATTGCTGTGGAGAAGACAGTTGTCTCTAAACAATTAAATCCGGGGAATTCTTTAACCAAACCATTGCTAAAACTGGTTCTTGGTCTGAACGCCAAACACGTTTAGTGCTTTGCCTGGGCCCTCTTACAGCAATGTTATCATTCAGCAAGCAATGAATGTGTGGCCTGATGGCACATGGCACTTTCTGCCCATCTTTGCAGATAAAGCAAAGTAAGTTGGGATGCACTGGCTGATTTCCTAGACTCTTGAATACTTAAGAGGAAGCTCAATGGAAGCTTAAGAGGCTGGAGATGGGAAACCGTTTTCAGCCCAAGGGCCGCATTCCATCCTGGGAAGCCTCCAAGGGCCACATGGTAGTGGTCGGCAGGGCAAGAGGCAAAGGTGGGGAGAGCAACAAATTCAATATTCATTTTTGTACAGTAGGCTAGTTAGAGCTGGCTCAGTACATTTTGGCACTTGTAAAGGTAAAGGTACCCCTGACCATTAGGTCCAGTCGTGGCAGACTCTGGGGTTGCAGCGCTCATTTCGCTTTATTGGCCGAGGAAGCCAGCTTACAGCTTCCGGGTCATGTGGCCAGCATGACTAAGCTGCTTCTGGTGAACCAGAGCAGTGCACGGAAACGCCGTTTACCTTCCTGCCGGAGCGGTACCTATTTATCTACTTGCATTTTGATGTGCTTTCGAACTGCTAGTTTGGCAGGAGCAGGAACCGAGCAACGGGAGCTCACCGCGTTGCGGGGATTCAAACTGCCAACCTTCTGATCAGCAAGTCCTAGGCTCTGTGGATTAACCCACAGCGCCACCTGCGTCCCTTGCACCTGTAGCAAACAACAAAATGCCCCACCCCGCGCGCGCACACACACACACACACAGCCAGAGAAGAAGGAATGAGTGAAGATCTGCATCAGGAACAAGGGTGGACCAGTTCTGAGGCTAGTTTCTGCACACACTCCCACATCCCTCCCTGTCCTCCATCCATACAAGCAAGAGGCATTACTAGAGCTTAAGGGCGCCATTATAGATCTGCGATGCACAATTAGATATTACTTTACAACATAGAAAGTCCAAGATCCGTTGATCCAAGATCAAAAAAGAAAATGGGAATATTATTTTCACGGAAGCAAAGAGGACTAATAGAAATGAATATTCACATGTAATCTGTACCAAATAAAATCAAATTTGGTAGAAACATACCAGCTATGAGTCTGTTTTTTAAAAAATATACATCAAAAACATTCCCCATCCTATGGCGTAGTCCATTGGCGTAGCAGTGCTTCACGAAACATGTATTGAATGAATCTCCCGCACCCTGAAACTGCAATATGCAGAGTCTTAGTAAATCAGATATTAAGGGGAAAGTTCGTATTTTAATGAGAACTTACCAAATTTGCACTTCTTGAACCAATACACAAACCCAAATGCAGCTCTGCTTTTTATTATTTTATTTAACATCTCCCCCACCCTTGAAAGAATAGGAGGAACTACAAACAAATAGCAAGGAAAATACTGGTATGACTTATCAAATCATGAGAATGAATACATTAATATATTATAGAATATTATATCAGAATAAATGCATTGCTTTTATGAACATTTAGGCTAGTACAAACACTTCTAATTTGCTCTAATTCCACTTTTATCATACAAGCACAGCTCTCCTTTGAAATTCACACTTCTCCAAATTTTGTGATGCAGTTCTCTAACCAGACAGACAAATTGCCACGCTGGCTTGAAAAGCACACAGAGAAATGTATGTGGAAATGGGTGAGCCAAATTTAAGATTGGAAGAAAAGACAAACTGAGAGAAAGGAAAATGACGGCCTCATCTACTCCCTGCTTGCTGCCCTCAGCTATGACAATTAGGGAAGGTTTGATTCCTGCACTGCAGGGGGTTGGACTAGATGACCCTTGTTTCTTCCAACTCTACAATTTTATGGGTCTAAGTAAAAAGTTAAATTAAGAATAAAAACTAACTAAATCACCGGGAAGGGATGGTCAAATCAAAGACAGAGATCAGAGGTCACGGCCAGAAATGCTGTGGTTTTTAAAATGTAACTTTAAGGGACAAATCTGAACGTAATCTGTTATTAAGGAAACCCATTTGAATGTAGAAAATACTTGGATATTGTCTAGTGTCTCCCACACATGTATATGCCTGCATATACCTGGCATGATATTTGTGTGCCCAGGACACACTTTACATTGGAAAGCAATGTATGAACTGACAGGAGAAAGAAGCAGCCACAATTAATGTAGCCGAATCAACCCTAATGCACTTTGAATGAGGGAACAGAAAGGTCTACTATTATAAAATGTGGTTGTTATAGTGAGCATTCTCCTACAGTATGAAGAATTAGAGTCCCCTTCTATCCACTTATTCCTGAATTGTGAGTGAACATGGTCTCCCCGTCAACCTTAATATCACCTTGAAAAACTGGAGGATGATAACAATGTATAGGACAAAAGCATACAAATTTCGCTTTTATCTCTAGCAAACAACTTTAAAAGCTGATAATTACTAAAAGCAGTAAACTCTTCCTTACGGTAATTTTATTCCTACTGAATATGCAAAGAGTCACTATTGCTGCGTCAAGGACAGTTATTTACCAAAAGTAGATTGCTAAGGTGTTGCATCTAAATGTAATAATCTTCTAATGCAAAAAACCATTAGGACTTTTAACTTGGGAAATTTCAAAATCTAATGCATCCAACTACATCTGGTAAATTGCAATTTAAGTTACTGTGGGTTCAGAGGTCTCATTTCTATATCAAAAAGAGAAATTTGCAGGGGATTAGATGCTGCTTACAAATGATCAGGTGACTGATGTTCTGCAAACCTATATTCACATGCAAAATGGTCAGATGCAAACTAATGCAAACTTAGTACTTGCAAAATTTCAGAGGAAGAAGATGGCAAAGATCAAGGGTTCATTGACCACATCAAGGTGCATGTCAAGATTATTTGGTTGATGTTTGTATTAAACTTCCCTCCACCTGCTAGACAAAGTCTTTGTCTCTCTCTAACAGGAGATTAACCAGTTCAAGTATCAGCTTGTAACCTTTCATTGATTGCAATGGGTTTGCTCTGAATCCATAATTAACAAACAAGTACAAAAAAACCCAACCACACACTATGATATAGTGTGTGGTATTTCTGTTGATTTCCACTGTTGGACAAAAAATACCCTTGATGAAATAAACAGATTTAAAATATGTCAGCCTTCTCCAAACTGGTGCCCTTCATAGGTTTTAGACCACAGTCAGCAGCCCTGCCCATTAGCCATGCTGAGTGTGAATTCATTTAGTAATCTTTTGAATTTATATCCCCACCTTCCTCCCAAAGGGGCCCAGGGTAAAAAGCACATCCACATTTTCTTTTTAAAAGCAACAAGCATACTAAAACAAACCATTCTAAAAACAGTTACAGCAAAAACTGTAATCCAGTTATAGTCCAAAACTTCTGCAGCAATTCAAAACTTATATATTATTTAAAAGATTATTTAATGCAGAATGTAATGCAACAGCCTGTGCTGAATTATATTTATTCTATCAAATGTTATAGCCAAATAATCAGAAAATGAAAGCACAACTTGCCTTACATAACAGGAAGGGGATTTCCTTAACTCAAAACTGACCAATGACAAATAGAGTGGAAAGAGTTGACTGGTCACCTAAAAAGCAATGTAATAGCCCTTACATTGAAAATATAGAAGTATATAGAAAATATGTAGAGCCAGTTAAATAAACTTGTTAGTCAGAAGCAACCAATGAATAAAGCACAAATTGGCAGAAGCAATCATACAATCTACATTTCACACTATAAAAGGTAAAGGGACCCCTGACCATTAGGTCCAATCGTGACAGACTCTGGGGTTGCGGCCCTCATCTCACTTTATTGGCCGAGGGAGCCATGTGGCTAGCATGACTGAGCCGCTTCTGGCGAACCAGAGCAGCGCACGGAAACGCTGTTTACCTTCCCGCCGGAGCGGTACCTATTTATCTACTTGCACTTTGACGTGCTTTCGAACTGCTAGGTTGGCAGGAGCAGGGACCGAGCAACGGGAGCTCACCCCGTCGCAGGGATTCGAACCGCCAACCTTCTGATCGGCAAGTCCTAGGCTCTGTGGTTTAACTCACAGCACCACCCACGTTCCCCAATTTCACACTATAACACCTGACAAATTAAAATCCTTGGTTTACTCCATGGGACCTGTTTGTAGGGCTGTAATTGCAGCAAAAGGTTTTACACTAAGTACCAAAAGAAATGGTGGGATGTTATGAAATACTCCTTATCATGGTTATTTTGTGTATAGGGTCTTTTATTTGGCTATAACCTTTGATAGAATAAAGTTTCTTCCATTAAATTCTGCATTAAATTATATTTCTAATGACATATAATTTTATGGTATTATTCTAGAAAAGAGTAATGTTAAGAACCATTGCAGGGGTTTGGATTAGATGACCCTTGGGTCCCTTCCAACTCTACAATTCTATGATTCTATGAAACCTCAGAAATACATATTTTCCAAAGGTTTGCCACAATTTTGGCCACTAGTGTCAGTTGTACAAAGCACACCATGGTTCAGCTATTCATTAGTGCCTTAACATGATGAAAGAGTTCAATCAGTTTGCAAAATTGTGTGCCATCCATAATTAAAACTGTCCAATGAGCTTGCAAGATTTGGTTTGCCATCTATAATTTACATTCCCCCCTTTTGCTATAATGCAATTTCCACTTGGCCCAAAGGGGGTACTATGTGATCAGTATTAGCACTTTACTTTGTAAATTAATCAGAATCACCTAGCAAATAATTACAGTCCTCTCTTCCAAATCTATTATCTTCCAGCTTAAATTTGAGCAGATGGCTAGCTTGGGGGTATGTATTATTCGAGGTATGGAATTAATTGAGGAATTCTTACATTGCAAATAGAGAGCATTTTATTATTGTTGAACAGCACTCATACTTTGCTTTCTTATTTTCTTTTGCTCTCATGCTAGGTAAACATCTCACAGTGAGGAAGTTTCGTTGTTAAATGCTTAGACCAGAGCTTTCCAAACTGTGTGTTGTGACTCGTTAGTGTGTCGGCTGCAGTGTGTAGGTGTGTCGCACAATATGTGTCCATATCTCTTATAAGGGGTTATAGTTTAACCTCTGGTTTGCTAGTAAAACCGAATTACTGTGTCAAGAATTCAGTGTGTGTCACCAACATGAAAAGGTTGGAAAGCTCTGGCTTAGACAGTTTTGGTTGGGAAACAGGATTTTCCCCCCTTCAGTTTTCAACAGCCTTCATGATTTGAATAGCTTTCGAGAAAACTACTTCAACTGGTTGCAGGGCCTTAGTTTTCAGGGAAAAGGTGCCAGGACCATTCTCAGGTTTCAGGTGACCGTCAGCAAAATGTCCACTAGGAAGATCCTCTCCTACACCTGTGGGTCTCCATGGCAGTAGGGTGGCCTTTGTCAAACTCTACCAAGGACAGTGCTCTCTTTGGAGGGCTGTCTGGGTGCCCATGTATCTTGATTTATAGGAGAGCCCTCTATTTGTCCAAGAACAGTTCTCTGAAGACATCCTTAGGAAGATGTCCTATGTCTGGTTTAAAGAATCCAGTAATTCACAAGCTGGTCAGCATGCAAAGCCATCTTACCTTTTTTTTAAAAAAATAAATGCTATTCTTCTCAAAGCCTGTTCTCCTAGTGTTGGCAAGAGGGGAGGTGTGTGCTACGTAAATCATGACAGCAACGACAAAGTTCTGGGAGCTCATTCCTAGCTTCCTTCCTCGATTATTTTTCTTTATAACTTCCCTGCTTGGACTCTTTCTTGTTTCATAACACACAAAGGGAAAACAGAGCTCAAAAGCAGCAATATATGTGGCTGCTTTTCCTCCCCACCCCCCAACAACCTTTTGTCCGTGTGCCAAAGAAATAAAAGAGAAAGAAACTGAAAATCCATGAGCCACTTTTTCCTGGCTGGACTAAAGCAAGATGATCTGTTATCAATTTATGACAACTTTTGTTCCGATAAAGCTTTCTTGTGGCTTGCTGTCAATATTGCATGATGAAATTCTAAATTCATGGGTGAGGATTACAACGCTGAACTTGCTATGAAATGCTTCTCTTTACTCTCAGCGAAAGCAATCAATGCAGAGGTAACTATGCTGTGCAGGGCAGTTAAATTGGCCATGGCAAAAATAGAAGGCTTTGGTTTCTTTTTAATTTTGCTGAGCAACTGTTGTCCACAACAATTGTTGAGTGAGCAGGTTTTAGAGCCATTAATGCCCTCTTGAAGTGCACAGCTCAAACTTTTTGGGGGGGATGTATTTTTATTGCAGGCATGTCATATTTTACCCAGTACTGGGAAATTTTCCCAGTACCATATTTTGAATCTGGGAAACCAAGTTTGAGTAATTGATAGGTGGAATTTTAACTTCACAAAAGTAACTGGCACCTGTTAGATATGCAACGTAACTTTTCATTTTCACCTAGCGATTCATCATAAAAATATCACTCAAAACAAAAACAGTAGGGAGTGTATTATGCCCCCCCCAAGGTAAATGTTTACATAACATTTGCATACATTAATTTATATGTACAGTGGACCCTCTAGATACAAATTAAATTTGTTCTGGGGGTCCGGCCGCAACCTGAAAAGTCCACAGGCAGAGGCGCTGCTTCTGCGCACACACACGGCATGATCGAGAGCTTCTGTGAATGCTCGTGCTGTGAAACCTGGAATTATACACTTCCGGGTTTGCCGCGTTTGTAACCCGAAAGTTACGTATCCAGAGCGGTACGTAACTAGAGGGTCCACTGTATAGGCATTAATTTAGAATTAATTACTATAACCACCACAACACTGTGATCAGGTAAACCATGTGCCTGTTTCAAATATCAAAGTACTGTAGATTCAGAAGGGACCACAAGGGTCATCTAGTCCAATCCCCTGTAGTGCTCGAACCCACAAGCCTGAAATTAAAGCGTTTCATGCTCTCCCAACTAAGCAATCCCAGCCTTCGAACTGCTCTGTCTGCTTTCCTGGTTGGGGAAATGGCCGTAGTTCAATGGTAAAGCACCTGGCTTGCATGCTGGAAGTCCCAGGTCCAATATCCAGCATCTCCAGGTACGGCTGGGAGAGAACCCCCACCTGAAATCATGAAGAACTGCTGCCCATCAGGGTAGACAATGTTCAGCCACTTGATATGGGGACCATTTCACCACTACCACCTCTTTTGCCACATCTCATCCTCCTGCTCTTGGCCTTCTATGCTTTGCTCTGAGTGGTCCTTTTTGAGAATGAGGTATTGTGGGTGAAAAGGCCCGGAGAATGCCTGCATCACCACCACTTCATCTCAAGGTAACTTTAAGTGGTCATTTCCCACCATTGTTTCAAAGCAGTGGTAGTACAGATATTCTCTGGCCAAACTCACCCACTAATCTTTGATCTGAGGAAGGACTCACAGGTGAAAGCATCAGTTGTGCCTCGTGGGTGGTCCTGAAGTCAGCGGATGAGATGGTGGTGGGTTCAAAATCTGAGACCTTCCCAATCTGCCATCTGAGTCAACATGGCTCATGGTAGAGCAGACTCTTCAAGCAGAGGGCTGTCTTGTTTATAGCAGGAAACATGATCATCCTAAACAATTGTGACTTTCCAGGAGCAAAGAAAGATAATACAGTATGGACAATTGCAGCTGATGTGAATAGTACTATGACTTCCTCATGTTTAAAGATTATGAACAGCATCACAAGCAAGTATGAACTTTTAGAGTTAAGCCAAAATCCAGATGTACAGTAAGATATGGGCCCTGTGTTATAGAGCTGAATCCATTTTCATATTCCTTACAAGAGAAACTGTGTGTTTACTACACCCTGTTTAAAATCTGATAATGTCTCCAGGAGATCAAGGCTGGACTAGCCTGCTTGGCTATTCCCATCTGAGAAGCGGCTCATTTCTACTTAAAGTAAGGCTATTTACATACCATACATTTAAAGCATGTGACTTTCCCCAAAGAATTGTGGGAACTGTAGTTTGTTAAGAGTGCTGAGAATTGTTGCTAGGTAGGGGCTAAACTACAGTTCCCATGATTATTTGGGAGAAATAATGTGCTATAAATATACTGTATGTACTTAGCCTTAGAATAACAAATGTCAGCAAGGTACCCTCACCTTACTCCTCCACATTTGAGCAAGATGCCCCAAGGTAGGAATGTCCTGCCACTTACTGTTTGTTTGCCTGTTTTTACTTCTTTAAGGGTTCCTGGTTCCAGGTCGGAGGAGTGTACCATTTTTTTCTGCATGTAACTACTAGCAATGCATAGATAGATTAGATGCACTGATCTAATGTTTAAAAAGAAGAAGCAAAATAAATCCAGGACCTTTGTATCCTGAAGATGCTAATCCTTGTGAATATATATATATATATATATATATATATATATATATATATATATGCTTTCGTAGATTTTCACGGGTACAGGAATGCAGGTTTTGGTGTCTTCGGGTGTCTTCCCGTGTAAGAGTTGGGGTGTCTAGGCGACGTTTCGACGAGGTCTCACTCGTCATCTTCAGGCTGGTGCTTTCGGCTTCTTGTTACTGGAACAGAGCAGGATCTCAGTGTTTGAGTTCCTATAAATACTGTTGAGGGGGTGTGGTGTATAGCCTCCAACGTTCTGGGCAGAGAGGAAGTTCCCAGGATAGTGTGCCTTTTCTTCTTTTGTTCATTAATTACTTGAGGGATATCTTGAGTGATTTCTTGAGTGATATTCTGAGTGCCACTTAGGAGGGTCATTAGGTGTGGATTAGTTGCTAAAGCTTTCGTGTCTTGACCTCTTGAGCTTGTGAAGAGTTTTTTTTTTTTCTGAGAAGATGGTTGTACTGCAAATAGTTGTGCTCTGGCTTGGCTTCGTGTATAGGGGCGAGCTGTGGTTTTGTGCCCTGTGCCAGCCAGATCTGTGTAGGGATTGCAGGGGGGTGCAGCATCCGGAGGTGCCACTATGGTTTGGCTACTGGATGGTGTCTGTAATTTATCTGTGGTTTTGTGCCCTGTGCCAGCCAGATCTGTGTAGGGATTGCAGGGGGGTGCAGCATCCGGAGGTGAAATACCCTGCAAAGTCTGCCCAGCCACGTACATTGGACAAACAAACAGACGAATAAATGCACGTATCGCAGAACACAAGAATGCCGTCAAAAAAGAAGAAAAAACTTCCTCTCTTTACCAACACATGAAAGAAACAGGACACGAAATTAATTTTGCAGATTCCAAATTGCTCTTTAACATGGAACATCACCACAAGAGAATAATCATGGAAGCCATCGAGATAGAGAAACACCCTCACAACATGAACAAGCGTGACGACACGTCCCGCCTGCCAGACATCTGGAAATTAGCCCTCCCCACAAAAACCGACACCAGAACCAGAGGCACACAGAACGCCATCTCCAATCAACCACACCAGACCCAAACCCAGACCCTCTCCACAGATAAATTACAGACACCATCCAGTAGCCAAACCATAGTGGCACCTCCGGATGCTGCACCCCCCTGCAATCCCTACACAGATCTGGCTGGCACAGGGCACAAAACCACAGCTCGCCCCTATACACGAAGCCAAGCCAGAGCACAACTATTTGCAGTACAACCATCTTCTCAGAAAAAAAAAAACTCTTCACAAGCTCAAGAGGTCAAGACACGAAAGCTTTAGCAACTAATCCACACCTAATGACCCTCCTAAGTGGCACTCAGAATATCACTCAAGAAATCACTCAAGATATCCCTCAAGTAATTAATGAACAAAAGAAGAAAAGGCACACTATCCTGGGAACTTCCTCTCTGCCCAGAACGTTGGAGGCTATACACCACACCCCCTCAACAGTATTTATAGGAACTCAAACACTGAGATCCTGCTCTGTTCCAGTAACAAGAAGCCGAAAGCACCAGCCTGAAGATGACGAGTGAGACCTCGTCGAAACGTCGCCTAGACACCCCAACTCTTACACGGGAAGACACCCGAAGACACCAAAACCTGCATATATATATATATATATATATATATATATATATATATATATATATGAATGAAAGTCACACAGTTCTGCCTTAATGCAATAATTAAAGGGTTAATTATATGTGCCATAAAAACTAAGCTCTGTGATTTATGGTGCACACCCACCCCCTATAATCTGGTCATAAATAAAAGGGCTGGTGATAAGGAAAAGCTGCAGGCAGGAGAGCAACTCACCATCTTTAATGGGCAGTTATATGACATGCTTCTAGTACATTGGCAGTAAATCAGCAGAAACATCTTTTATAGAGTTCTGGGTTTTATGATGTCATTAACTTTCCTCCTTATACTTAAGGGATAATGAAATAAAGTTGTGAGGAGGGATCAAAGGATGAGCCTGTGCTGTGTAAGTTTGAGGTTGCCACAGGAGAGGAGCTGCACTCATTCCTCCTTGCAGGCGAGGATCGTGGTAGTGCTGGTGGTAAATAACTGGGTGATTTGGGGAGGGGAGCGAGAAGGAGGTGAAAGACCACAAACTTTTGGCAAACTCTGAATAGCGCACAGAACATTAATGAGCAGTTTTATGAGAAGCAACTCTTTAATCAATGGTCTGTGGCTTCCAAACGTTGCAATTTAGCCTGAATTTTTAACATGCTGGATGGCAAGATCAACCTGAAGTTCAAAGCCGTTTTCAGTCACAGAAGCTGCATTTTAAATTGAAGGTTAACGTGACAGTCTCAGAAGGATAAGCATCTGCAACAGTGTAGTCTCATAAACCAGCCAGAGCAGGCTGGCAGACTGTTTCAAAAACCTAGCTTTTTCGTAAAGCACAGTTGAGGATCTCAGGAGTTAAGCCCACTCTAGCAGATGACAAATTCCATCAGCTGCACCATTTTTCTTCCTCATGGAAGACAGTGAATTCTGATGTGTTTTGGGCCATAACCCTACCGCAGTGGAGAAGAGGGATATCTTGTAGCAGATAATGCTAACAATCCTAGTCTGCCTGCCCACATCTTGCGCAGGTTTTTATTTTTAACTTCACAACCCTTTTTCAGATGACCTGAGCACAGCAAATGTGTAAAGCGAAGAGTGTGTGCACCCTCTGTCACATACATTCGCAAGCAGACTCAGTTCACACATGAAACAAAAAAAATGTAAGTCAAACAGTAAAGCAATATGTAAACACTGAAACAGAATGAAAGCCTAGAAACACGAGTGTGTGATGAACTAACACAACCCACACAACTAAAATAGGCAAGAAAGAGGCCACAAGTATACCCTTCAAATTAAAGGCCGAAAGCCTAGGTGTAAAGAAACGTGCCTAAATATAGATAATGATGGTGCCAGGTGTGCCTTCCTGGGGAGAGGATTCCACAAGTGGTCAGCCACCACTGAAAAGGCTCATGCTCCACCCTCTATACCCCTCTCGGAGGGGGCACATAGAGAAAAGGCTTAGATAACAAATGCAAGGTCCAGCTTGGCTAGTGTGGGGAGAGGCTTTAAAGATAAACTAAACTATAAAACTGCAAAAATGACAATGATCACCAATGCACAGTAGTTGGCGAACATAGATGGAGTGGGCCATGGATATGAGCTGACACAAAGCTGGCTGGATGGGAAATCAGTGGGAAGTGGTTGTGCTGGATTGTTCCAACAGCAGAAGACAAGAGACACTATTTACATTACAGGAGTGGCCAGTGGTCTCCTCTGTGGTCCAACTCATAAAGGGGGCACCCAAGTCCAAGGCCATTTAGGACAGGAGTAGCCAAGGTTGTGCCCTCCATATGTTTTGGGACTCCAGCTCCCATCAGCCTCAGCCAGCATGGTCAATAGTCATGGATGATGAAAATTGTAGTCCAATAACATTTGGAGTCACAACTCCTAAAAAAAAGTAATATGGAAGAAGAAGAAGAGTTGTTTGGATTTGATATCCCGCTTTATCACTACCCTAAGGAGTCTCAAAGCGGCTAACATTCTCCTATCCCTTCCTCCCCCACAACAAACACTCTGTGAGGTGAGTGGGGCTGAGAGACTTCAGAGAAGTGTTACTGGCCCAAGGTCACCCAGCAGCTGCATGTGGAGGAGCGGAGACGCAAACCCGGTTTCCCAGATTACGAGTCTACCGCTTTTAACCATTACACTACACAGGGTAGTGATCTAACCTTACTAGAACAGTGTGGTATGGGAGCTGTGCCTGTAATGTAGAAACTGATCAAATTATGTTCTTTCAGAGGGTGAAGAGCCTGGGATACCAAAGCATATTATTATATTTTAATTATGCCAGAAAATTTCCTTCATTAAGTATCGGGAATGCATTTGGTTAGCAGGCGTGAAGCTTAGGCTGCTGTTACTCATCACTTTATTAACAAGAATTGACTTTGCTTGAAATATGAATGTCATAGCTCAACTGAAGAGCACACAGCCTTGTTTCACAATGAATGATAATGGCCTAAACCAAACGCGGCCATCTATCTCTTGCCTATCAGTATGCACCCTTCTTGGTGCTGTGGTTTTAACTCTCATCAAGCAACTGCATGGATGAAAGGTATGTTTTGTGAGGTTATTAACAAAATAGAGAAGGAAGGAAGGAAGGAAGGAAGGAAGGAAGGAAGGAAGGAAGGAAGGAAGGAAGGAAGGAGGATAATCTTGTATACTGTGACACCGCCTTAAAATAAGAAAATTTGTTATGGCAATGTTTCTTAGAGAGCTTTATGCATTCAAATATCTCTAAATGAAGGATTGCTCCATGCATTGAACATAACAATCTAGATGATTGTATACCATTACCGAAAATTGAACTCAGCCTGTATAACCTATGCAGAGCTCCAATTTATCACGAGAAACATTTCACCAGCCTATTCACATAATGAGTGTGGATATAAAGTTAGCACCAAGGAAGATGAGAACCCCTCTGGGTTGTTTAACTCAGCCTCTTCTGTCATTCCCTACATTATTCTTTAGAAAATATGTGGAGGAAAAGAAACCACAGGGACCTTGCTGTGAAAACAACAACAAGAAGAGCGATTGGTGCGAGAAGAGTAAGTGAAGTGCCTATGGTGGGATTTTGTGAAATCTAATGTAAATTAAGGGACTCCTGTCCTTTCAGACAAAAATAAGCTATCCAGTTCCAAAAACATCCCCCCAACTATTCTATTGATTTTGAAATAGATGGACACAATAACATCCATAAAGAAAAACATGTAAATGTCCTCCCTCCTCTTATCAGAAGCTGGATGAGTATTCTTATTCAAATTCTATTGTATGATCTCTTCTCCTATTTGTTTACAATCTATTTTTCACCCAAAGGAGTTGTGATACCCAAGAACATAGTTTTAACAAAGGGTATGCAATCAAGTCCAGATCTGTACTGTACACTTACACAGTGTTCTCCATTCCAGACATAGTAACATGTGTAATAAATGGCCACCAACTGGCATGAAAGTATCTGGTTTCTTTTATCCCTTCAATACTGCTACATCATGATGTACCTAAAACAATTTTGATACACGCAGCTAACTAAAAAAAATTAAAGCTTAAAACTATGCACTTTTATTCAAAAACCAGCTCATTGTTTCATGGGGCTTCTATTGAGGATGAAGTACAGATTGCAATCTAAGAATTAGGTTGGGACTTCTGCACAAGCAAACACTGCTCTTCGATTGCAAATGTCATAAGATATTTAACACCTGAGGTTCTCCTTGGATGCATGTGATACTCTACTCAGTTGATTACTCAATTTTTTACACATGAAGTTGACCCTGAAAAGTGTTAACCAAGTTCAACTGGTTCAAAATGTGGGTTGCTAGATGGTAAGTTGAGCTCACAAGTGATTGCATCTTTCTAGTACTGATCTAACCTCATTGCTTAGCCATTTGTTTGTGGGAATAATTCAATGTGCTGTTGCTGATCAATAATGCCCCTAAATCCATCTCTACAATTCTAGGATACCATTCTGGCAGCCTTTTTGGCTGAAGAGCACAGATGCTCTTAAAAAAAATAAATCAACATTTTAAGGGCCTGTTCCAGATACACCACCTTCAGGTGGGTAGATTCTGGTTAGGGTGGCCCTGTGCCCTATTTTGCAGTTCTCTATTTGAGGAAGTCTTCTATCTGGAGGGTTATCCAGTTTAAAAATAAAGACACATTCGAAGGAAATGTAGCAGGCTTTGAAGTTGTCCATCAATAGTTAGGACCTAAACAGTAGGCAGCTGAGCAGGCAGCTGGTTATATTCTTCCCCACTATGGTGAGATGCATTGCACACCTGTATAATTATAGTGAATATTTCTGATGCATATCTATTCATATAAATTGGCATATACAAAATTTATGCAAATTTTATTTTTTAATGATTTTAGACCTTCCTGGGGTGACAACCTGACTTTGGAATTCTCTCTCCAGCAGGGCTAGTGCAGTACACTTTGCTGTCTGCGGCAGCTGCTTCACACTGCCTAGTGGTATGGCAGGCTCAGCTGTACAGGGAGATTCTAAGAATCATAGAATTATAGAGTTGGAAGTGTCCCCAGGGGTAATCTAGTCCAACTCTCAGAAATTCACAAATCTCCATTGAAACATCCATGACAGACGAAGCAGAGTCTACAACTGCTCAAGGGAGTCTGTTCCACTGTCAAACAGCTCTTACTGTCAGAAAGTTATTCCTGATGTTTAGTCAGAATCTTCTTTCTTGAAACTTGAATCCATTGGTTCACTTGCTCCATCTTCCATGTATTAGCCCTTTAGATATTTGAAGATGGCTATAATATCTCCTCTCAATCTCCTCTTTTCTGGGCTAAACCTACCTAGCTCCCTCAACTGTTCCTCATAAGGCTTGGTTTCCAGACCCTTGATCATCTTGGTTGCCCTCCTCTGCACATGTTCCAGCTTGTCAATATCCTTCTTAAATTGTGTTCCAGAGAACTAGAAAAAGTATTCCAGGTGTGGTCTGACCAAGACAGAATAGAGTGGTACGTTTACCTCTCTTCATCTAGACACTATATTTCTGTTGATGCAGCATTAGCTTGTTGTTGCTGCATCACATGACTCATGCTAAACTTGTGGTCTACTAAGACCCCTAGATCCTTTTCACATGTACTACTAGGTACTGCTCCGGCAGGAAGGTAAACAGCGTTTCCATGTGCTGCTCTGGTACACCAGAAGCGGCTTAGTCATGCTAGCCACATGACCCGGAAGCTGTACCAATAAACCAGCTCGGCCAATAAAGCGAGATGAGCGCCGCATTCCCAGTCGGTCATGACTGGACCTAATGATGAGGGGTCCCTTTACTAATAAGCCTGGTGTCCCCCATCTTATATTTGTGCAGTTGCTCTTCCTGCCTAAGTGTAGAACAGTGATGGCCAAACTTGACCCTCCAGCTGTTCTGGGACTACAACTCCCATCATCCCTAGCTAACAGGACCAGTGGTCAGGGATGAGGGGAATTGTAGCCCCAAAACAGCTGTAGGGCCAAGTTTGGCCACCACTGGTATAGAACCTTACATTTGTTCCTACTGAAATTGTTAGTTTGGGTCCTGTTCTCCAGTTGTTAAGGTCATCTTCAATCCCAAGTCTGTCTTCTGCAGTGTTAGCCACGCCTCCCAGTTTGGTGACATCTGCAAATTTGATGAGCCTCCCCTCAATTTCTTCATCCAAGTCATTTATACAGATGTTGAACAACAACAGGCCCAGGATAGAACCCTGCGGCACCCCACCTGTCACCTTTTTCTAGGATGATGAGGAACAATGAATGAGTACTCTTTGGGTTAGGTCAGTTAACCAGCTACAAATCTACCTAACAGTTGCCTTGTCCAACTCACATTTTACCAACTTCCCCATAGGTCAGTGGTAGAGTGTCTGGTTTTCATGCAGAAGGTCCAAGGTTTGCTCCCCAACAACTTCATGTAGCATGAGAGGAACTCCCTGCCTGTAACCCTGGAGTGCTGCTGCCAATACTTAGCTAGATGGACCAATGGTCTGATTCGGTATAAGGCAGTTCCCTGTTCCCGAGGTGCCTTCATTATTACTGTTTTGGTGCCAGATTACGTCCGTGCTATTTACCCGAGCTTTTAATTAACATGTAATGATTTTTCATGGCTTTAATTGTGTATTGCTATATTATCTGGCCTTGTAGCTTTATTTTACTATTGCTAGGTCTAGGATATTTTATTGTTATTATTTTTAGTGTCTATTGTAAGTCACCTTGAGGCTTTTTTATAGTGGAGAAGCACTGTAAAATTGAATTAAAATAAATAATAAAATACAGAATCTTTGTATGTGAATATATTTAAGAAATGCATTTAGTGGCCCCAAATTTAGAACAGTGAGAAAATAACTACCCTTGGGAGGAATATGTACTAGTTGGTCAATATTAATGATCAAAAGATTTTATCATTTTCATGTTACTTAAATCTGCAATACAGCTAAATTGCATTCAATCATCTCTCCTCTGAAGGATTAGTGACTTGGAAGAACAAAATCCACAACCACCAGACTTTGAGCATCATAATTTCTCATGGCTATGCTGCAGAACATTAAGACAGGATGAGGAATTAGCTGTGCCAAGGAGAAAATTTGCTACTGTCAAAGTTATTTAGTTTTTCATTTACAAATACGATGTGATGGAACCAAAGAAGGGGGAAGGGAGGAGATATATTAACCAGCCAATGTTAAAAAATGTAATTCAATATCTGGTTATAAATCTTTTTAATAATGCAAGGTTGGGGATGATGTTATTTTTATATATTAAATATGAGATATTAGTATTTATTTAAATTAACAGAAGTCCAGATATATTTAAATACTTGATAGGGTTGACATTTCCTAGAAGGAAGGTGGAGTTTATTTAGTGCCCCACCCTTAAAAACAACAACAAACCAACTTACTAAACTCAGACCATTAATGTGGCCTGCTGGGCGTATTTTGCATTTAACCACTGAACAGTTCTTTATTATTCTTCCCCTGAAATTTTCACAGTGCCTCTTTCATCAGTTAAATTCCTCCTTTTGAAACAAGCAACATTTGAACAAAAACAGTCTTTCTTCCCCGCCCCCCTTTCTTTCTTTAAGAATCAAAGCATCCCCCCCCCCACTCCCTTCTACTGAAATTAAGTTTTCTGGACTGAATTACCCAGCTTACACCATAGCAAGTTCAGCCACTGGAAATTATTTAGAAATAGCCAAACTAGAGGGCCAAAGGCCTCAGGCCTTTATCTTAGACTACATGATTGATGTGTTGTGGGCCCTGCTGTGTTTAACAGTGATTTCTATCTGTTGCTAGCGGCAACAGTCAGGGTCTCAGCATGAGGCCAGCAGCAGCAGGCCTCGCTGCAGCAGCAGGGCCGCACACAGGGACAGACAAATAGTCTTTTCAGCTGGACAGGTCTCATGGGGGGGTTTGACATAAAGGGCCCTTTGGAAAAGCTGGAATTGTCAGTCCTTTGATGGCCCCATGCTGGGCCATTAGCTTCTGTTACTAATTTGCAGCGTATGTGCGAGGGCAGAGCGGCAGGAACACCTGCAAGCTGCTCAAATGCATTGTGGGAAGGATTTTATGGGGAGAGCAAAAAAGGGAAGAAAGGACGAGGCAT
Source organism: Podarcis bocagei (assembly GCF_964188305.1). Lineage (NCBI taxonomy): Eukaryota > Metazoa > Chordata > Lepidosauria > Squamata > Lacertidae > Podarcis > Podarcis bocagei. The sequence goes on along the minus strand of NC_138142.1, from coordinate 11,492,020 downwards.
AACCCCCTCCATCTACAAGGGCGTTTGACACTGCCTATTATCATTTTAAGCCATCAAAAGATGACTGTGAACTAGCAACAAGGGCTCCAGCTGAAACTGAAAAAGCAGAAAAGCAGCAAGGAAGGAGAGGGAAACGCTTTTTGGATTTTTATTTTTATTTAAAGGCCATCCACCTTAACACAATGAGAGGTTTTTCAGGATCCCCCCCCCTCCCCTTTCCAGGCAGAGGAGGCAATCTTATATAGGCCAAAATACCCAGCTAGAGTGGAGTTTATTAGGAACAGAATTTCTAAATTAAAGCTCAATCTCCCTGCTTAACTTTCTTTGCTTCACTAATTCCACACCTGGAAACAATATTAAACTAAAGCTGAAGATCAAAATGTCGAGGAGCAAAATGTTAGGAGGCAGATTCTTTGAGACACGTATTTTTAAACAGGAAGGGACACTTCGGTCCTGAAGATTTTTAAACAGGAAGAACACTTAAGTTCTGAGGATTCGAGTGTGAAAAACTGAAAGTCTCCAGCTACTTAATGGAAGGAAATTTCTAATGAACTCTACACTGCGCGTTGCTAGACATCCAGGACTGCTCAAAACAGTGTATCACCAACAGACATTATTTCCTGATGTGCAGAACAGTTTTAATACTTGGAAACGCGGGGTGTGATATAGAACCCCCATAATGCAGGGGGTACATAATATTGTGTATGATAACAGGTATGTGGGAAATGTTTATGGAAATCCCAATGGAAAACCTCTGAGTCCAAGAAAACCTGCCGAGTGCCCACACCAAATACAGTATCTTATTCACAAACCTTCCTTTGATTTGTGTTGATATGCAGGATTAGGAAACAATAACCCTTCCAAGATTGCAGCTTTAGCAGGCAGAGGATGTCACTTTTTTGTTTTCAGTAAATGACTAAAATAATATCAAGCACATGCTGTAAAACAATGAACTAATTCTCTCCGTCTCCCCACTCAAAATGGCTAATGAAAATGTTTGTTCTCAGGCTGAGTTGCCCTCCAGAGTACATTTTTTCCCTACCAAGCTATAAAACATGGGTGCATAATTGAGTCACTGACAGTGCTTGCAGTACAGCGGTGCTCACAGATGTCTGTTTAATAAAAACAAATGGTAATAAGGGGATCAATAGAATGCCAAAAATAATCCTGACTTTTACAATGTTTAGAAAACCATAAGCCACATTTTCCTGCTCTCACAACTTCTTCTGTGATCACAACACTCCAGTTCCTCACAAAGAGAGTTTTATAAATATATGCAGCGCAGACTCCTTTCTTTACCCTTTCTGTAAATCCCTAGAAGTCATTTCCTTATTGTGTTGTGGATCTCCTTCCTGGTGGGTTCTCTCTCTCTCTCTCTCTCTCTCTCTCTCTCTCTCTCTCTCTCTCTCTCAGATATATTGGGGTCTGTTCAGATACTGCTGTACTTCAAGCTACTGCAGTGGTGAAGAGACCAATTGGTTAGCTAATTAAATTGTGAACCTAATTCTAATTTCACTTCAGAATGCTGCCTTCTGCAAGCCCCTTTCTCTTAACCTCAGGCCACTCTGCCCAGTTCCACTCCTACCTGCTGTAGGATACTGATCTTGGCCAACTTAATAGATTCACACTGTATGGTAGGGAATCTGCAATCCTCCAGATATTAGACTGCAGCACCCAAGAGCCCTACGGCAAACCGTCTGGGATGAGGGCCACAGGTCCGTCCTCCTTGCTGTAAGGTCTACTGAGATAACGGGCATGGGAACTACTAGGAGGCTGTGCAAAACGGTTGATGGGAAAGGTGGGTCTTTGAGAGGCAGGCTTGGAAGGAAATAAGAGGTGACATTCACAAAGGTGTTCTGGGAAACAGTTTCATACATAAGGGGCAGCAAGGGAGAATGAACCTAAGTCATTCTGAGGGAGAATGATTTGAAACTAAGTCTCTCCAGTCAACACTCTTACCCAGTGTGCCACCCTGGCTCTCAAAGACGCCAAAGCTCTTACACTTAGGAGAGAAATTTGGAAATTTCATGGTCTGGAAAAGTTTACACTATATTGTTTGGCTTGGGTTCCTACCATTTTCTTTTAGAATGTCAATTGAAGAATGAGTTTTTCTTCAAAACTGGGATCACTGGGCTCCAGTCCTGTTTGCTACAGCCGCTCCCCAGCTCCCAAGAATTCCCTTGCGTCGAAGATAATGGAAATATTAATTGTAATATTGTACTTATTTTGATGATTCTGGAGTACCGCTTTCATGTACTGTATGCCTTATAATAGCAGGTACATTGTGACGAATACAATCGTTGTACTTTGCTTGCCATATATTCTTTGTATGCTAGCCCGAACCCCTGGTTTTTTTTTTGGTATTTGTGTATGTACCAATACAGTGGGTTCCTTATTTTTGTGCTTACTGCTTGAATAGTGGCAGACCTTGGGGTCTCAGATTTCAGCAGCGCCCTGTGCAATGCCAAAATTTGGCACTCCCCACCTCTCGCCTTCCATTCTACAACATAGAATTTCTTGAAATATCACATTTCATTTTTTCGGCAAGCAGGGAAGTTTTATGTTTGTGTTTTTGTTATTTCTGGAGAAAGCAGGGCTGACTTTGCCATGTCTGGCAAGGCTTTCTATTTTAAGGGAAATATTTGACAGAAACAGACACACATGTGCTGACAACAGTTGCCACTATTTCAATGAGTGCAAGTAGAGTAAGCAGACGCCACAAGGGTGTCAGCAGAGCTGCGTGAACATGCGGAAATGAGGCTCCAAAGAGAAGATGCACTTTTAGTAAGGCTCAAACCGATCGAAAGGATTGTTGGCCAGGAGATGGAACAGTGTGTCATTCTGGAAGGGGAGGCAGATGGCCTTTTTGGCACCCTGGCATTGGAAAATATTTGTGGATTTTCCATCACATTCAAGATGTCAGCTGGTGGAAATGAAGAGTTGTATTGAACATTAGTCGTACTTTGAGCAGACCCATTGAAATTAATGGATCTGTGTGAGTTGGGTCTATTAAAGCCAATGGTTCTACTTTAAGTATAACTTAGTTGAGCATAGGCCCAAAGAACAAATCAGTCTCTGGAGAGGGGAAGGGGAGAACCTGCAACTGTCTAGAATAGCTCTCATTAAGGGAACGGACCTAGCAAGACAATAGCTGTTCCTCATCCTTGTAGCCAGCAATAGAAAGAACACCTTCACATGGTTGGACACTGGCGTGGTGGACCCACCCTCACAAGGACAAGGAGAATTGGAAGCTGAAAATATAATAAATAATTTGTTGGCATCTTCTCACTTCCAAATTCCTTGTGCCTCAAGGTATGTGCCTTGCTTTACTGACTGTCTCCTCTGTGTCTGTAAATCTAAGCAACATTATTAGACCAGGCAGGCTATTATTCATCCCATCATAATTTTGTACCATAATTAATGGGAACCTTCTATTTACCAGGAGGCACTTCAGACACAGTCTCTTTGTGCCCCCCTCCCTCCTAAGTTCAAATTCCAAGGGAATTCTACAATGAGCATGGTAAATACCTTATTACTGGGTTTTTTTGTTTTTTTTAAAAAAACACAATAAACTAGAAGCTTCCAGACATTTAATTACAAAATATATGCAAATGAAAGACATCAACAAGCCTACAGGAAGATTCCTGCTTCAGTATTCTAGAGAAGCCTCAATAAATATTTCAAGGTTTCAAATGGATGCTTTGCAATCGTATGCTTTTCATTTGCATGAGTGCCGGAAGGAAGCGTTCAAAACCGCCTCAGAGCAAACACAGAGTATTTTCCTGTAAAACTTTAATTGGGAAACTGACACTATATAATCTGTACATCATTGCCTCTGAGCTGTTGTTAAAAAATTAAAGCAGCATCAAAGAGCTGCTTTGTTAAATTAACACATGTTGTATATCCCAGACGTGCTCTGTGCCACAGAAGGAAATTGCTTTGAGCCGTAAACAATTTGACTAGGAAAGCTGGCAGGGCAGAGGTAGCAAAAGCATATAAATAAGAGGTTCAAAGCTGAGGCTATCAAGAGCCAATAGGTCACAAGTAAATGGGCAATGAGTTGTGGTTTTGTATGGTTATGAAAGACAGGTATTTTTTTTAAAGAAGGAAAACCAATGTCTGCAAGAAAGATGCATTAACAGTTTCCTAAATGTGTTTCAAAAACAAATGTCCTCGCCAGGGGAAACCATTCAAAATGAATTATGAAACCCATGTTCTGATTGAGCTCAGTCTCCTCCAGCTTTACTCTAAAGCAAACAGACTTGCAATACAATACAATACAATACAATACAATACAATACAATACAATACAATACAATACAATACAATGCAAATGGTTTGTTAGTCTTATTTAGAGAAGACCCACTGAAAGTTAGGGACATGACTAACTTACATCTATTAATTTGAATGGGGCATATAATTTAAAGGGGGCAGTCACAAATTATGCAGTCAAGTTTCCTATATTTGGAAAAATCACAGAGGATCAGCAAACCTGCAGTGCAATGGATAACTTCAATCTGAGTAAAACTTACTTGGATACAACCCTATGTCTACTCGAGCCCCATTGAGTTCAGTAGGGTAGGTGAGAATAGGATTGCAGCCTTACTCAGCAGTTGCAAGAAATAATTCAGTTCAAGTTTAATGGAAGGTGCTCTCTAGAGCAGGGGTTGTCAACCTGGTCCCTACTGCCCACTGGTGGGCTTTTCAGGATTCTAGGTTGGCGGTCGGGGGTTCTATGGCACAAGCTGAATCCTCCTTCCATCAAGCACTGGTGGGCAGTAAGGACATTTTACCATCAAGAAAGATGCATTAGTGAGCGGTAGGTATAACAAGGTTGACTACCCCTGCTCTAGAGGATACTGAATGCAACCAGGAATATTGATTTCATAATTTCTGTGTTGAGTAGTTTCATACAGGGATGACATTTGTGCTAAAAATTCACTGGAAAACCTAGAAAGCACGCCTCTTTCAGAATCTCCTTTCCATCCAGTCACTTGGGCTTCTCTTCATTTTACTTAACAAAGTGTCCCTTCTCTTTATTTCTCTTCTTTCAAATACAGATGACACGCCATCATCCCACAAAAAGGTGGGTGCTGCCTCTAAACCTGTGCTAAATTTTTGTCTTGGGCTCAATAAACCAGAAGGCTTCCTCCCTCTATCTGGTTGTCCATTTCTGCACACTTTTCCAACTCTACAATATCCTTTTTTATATGTTGCAACCAGATCTGTTCACAGTAGTCTGCTAGGATCTGTACCGGTAGCAAGGTAGCAGTGGGATAAGCTAAATATTCCAGGAGTGTAAGGAAACTGGCTGGCAAAGCTGTTTCATGGCCTGAAAATCCACAACTGAGCTGAGATGTCACAAAATTTTATATCCTCAAAGTCTACGTGCTGAGCACTATGGCTCAAATTGTGCTATTTGCAAAAGATCAATGTCTCAGATCTTTGTTGTAAATTGAGAAGTTAACCATGCCACTATAGGCTGTAGACCACTGGTAGCTAACACAGTGTCCTCCAGATGTTGATGGCTTACAACTCCCATTATCCCTGACCATTGGACCATGCTGGCTGGGGCTGCTGGGAGTTGGGAGCTGAGCAACATTTGGAGGGTACTCCATTGGCTATCCACCTGGTCCATGAAGTTGGTTTAAGAGTTTTGCATCTTAACACAAGCCAAGCCAATGAAGGGCTTCTGGTCAGTACTGCTGAAGCAGACTAACCAAGCAACTCTTGCAGAAATAAGATAAGTATTTTATCTCCAACCCCACACTGTAAAACAATGTGAGAGGTTAAAAGCAAATGTCTTCCATACATAAATGAGAGTGCTCATGTAATTTTATCAGCCTCTCTGGAGTGACCAGCTATTCCTGTCAGAACCACTCAAATATATCTCTTCCTTGCCATTACTAGAATCCACAAGGCAACTAGAAACCCTACTCAACTGCACAGCTTAACTGATTAAATAGGTGGGAACTGATGCCAGATCAGCACAAAAGTGTTTCTCTGCTAACCAGAAACCAGCCGCAAGCTGTGTCAGGGGACTGACCGCAGATATCATGCTGATAGCAAAGAGGCTTGAAATTACAACTTCCTGTTTCACTGCTCTCAGGGTCACATGCAACCTCAGAGAGGAAACGCTAGCAGGAAGAGAAACGCCTTCAGATGGTCAGACAACTGCTTAGTGTGATACATGTCCCTGTGGTTCATTTTTTAGCAGTGATCATTCACCGCAAGACAGAGATGACACTCTTAAAATGTGTCATGATACGCCTCTCTCTGTCCAGAAATACACATGCACAAATTGATTTGAGTAGAGCCAATCAAGGTGGGGATATATATATATATATATATATATATATATATATATATATATATATATATGTAGGTTTTGGTGTCTTCGGGTGTCTTCCCGTGTAAGAGTTGGGGTGTCTAGGCGACGTTTCGACGAGGTCTCACTCGTCATCTTCAGGCTGGTGCTTTCGGCTTCTTGTTACTAGAACAGAGCAGGATCTCAGTGTTTGAGTTCCTATAAATACTGTTGAGGGGGTGTGGTGTATAGCCTCCAACGTTCTGGGCAGATAGGAAGTTCCTAGGTTAATGTGCCTTTTCTTCTTTTGTTCATTAATTACTTGAGGGATATCTTGAGTGATTACTTGAGTGATATTCTGAGTACCACTTAGGAGGGTCATTAGGTGTGGATTAGTTGCTAAAGCTTTCGTGTCTTGACCTCTTGACCTTGTGAAGAGTTTTTCTGAGAAGATGGCTGTACTGCACTTAGTTGTGCTCTGGCTTGGCTTCGTGTATAGGGGCGAGCTGTGGTTTTGTGCCCTGTGCCAGCCAGATCTGTGTAGGGATTGCAGGGGGGTGCAGCATCCGGAGGTGCCACTATGGTTTGGCTACTGGATGGTGTCTGTAATTTATCTGTGGAGAGGGTCTGGGTTTGGGTCTGGTGTGGTTGATTGGAGATGGCGTTCTGTGTGCCTCTGGTTCTGGTGTCGGTTTTTGTGGGGAGGGCTAATTTCCAGATGTCTGGCAGGCGGGACGTGTCGTCACGCTTGTTCATGTTGTGAGGGTGTTTCTCTATCTCGATGGCTTCCATGATTATTCTCTTGTGGTGATGTTCCATGTTAAAGAGCAATTTGGAATCTGCAAAATTAATTTCGTGTCCTGTTTCTTTTATGTGTTGGTAAAGAGAGGAAGTTTTTTCTTCTTTTTTGACGGCATTCTTGTGTTCTGCGATACGTGCATTTATTCGTCTGTTTGTTTGTCCAATGTACGTGGCTGGGCAGACTTTGCAGGGTATTTCATAGACCCCTTGGTTTTCTAACTGGATTTTATCTTTTGGGTTTCTGAGGATATTGGCTATTTTTTGGTTGGTGCAAAAGGCTGTTTTGATATTGTGTTTATGGAGGATTTTGCTAATTTTATCTGTAGTGCCCTTGATATAAGGAAGGAGGGCCATGCCATTGTTTTCTTCTGTGTCTTGGTTTTTGGGGGGTGTTTCTTTTTGGATTAGCTTTGGATTAGCGCAAAATACGGTACATGTTCTCTGATCAGTGGGATCATACAGATAACGGGTGGCGGGGGAAGTCAAAGCAACTGAAAGGGGCTATTGTGATGGCTACTGGCTATAAACAATAAAATCTACTGACTGACAAATGAAAAGGGCAACAAACAAGAGCAAAACAGTGCAAAAATGTGTGCAGAGTGTCTTTCAAGAAACTTTTTTTTTGGGGGGGGTACTCCCTGTTTTGCACCAAAACAACCCTTTAAAAATTTGTCACAGATTTAGTCCTTACAGTGAAAAATAAAACCCAGCCTGCCTAGCTTTGACCTAATATCTGTCTCTGGCCACCCTTTACCTTTTATTGCTGCCTTGGAACTTGAATTTTTCCCTAGCTCCGATTCCACACTAGCCTCTGGCCTTTTGATCCTCATCTGCCTGATTCAGTGTGTGACCCCTAGTCCATTTCTGACCATGTCTGTTGCCCTTCTGATCCTCACCAGCCTGCACTTGGACTCGATCCCTAGCTGCAGTCCAGTTTGGAATTAGGCTGAAGCACATGCAACCAAATGTTTTTGTTGAAATCATAACTGGGCTGCATGAAGAGAGAAATGGCAGAAATTTCAAAAGGAAGTGGGAGAGAGAGAGAGAGAGAGAGAGAGAGAGAGAGAAAGAAAGAAAGAAAGAAAGAAAGAAAGAAAGAAAGAAAGAAAGAAAGAAAGAAAGGGTTCATTGTTGACTGTTGCAGTTAAAAGTACATCTGAAGTTTTAAAAAAGCTGAAGACCACAGGTCTAAGTGGTCTCTGGAATGCTTGCCGTTCACCACACTTCGGAAAATGTTGCAAAACTGTATTCAAAGCAGAGCAATCTGGATATATCATCAATCATCCATCTAGTTTAACTCAACAAAATCCACAGGGAAAATTCAAAGTGAGTAAACTTTGCACTGCTAATTATTTTCAAGTATGTAGTTCAGTGTAAACTGTCCCTAATAAGATGAGGGGGGAAACTAGCATCTTAGTGGAGATAGTATTGGCGCCCCCCCACTCCCAATTGTTTACATGACCCAAGTACTCAAAGTGCCTGGAGTCCCAGCAGGGCAAGCCTGGGGGTTGTAGTCCAAAACATCTAGAGGGCACCAGGTTGGTGAAGGCTGATAGCTGAGACTATACACAAGGGAGGAGGTGGCATTCTGCATGTGCTGCGGGTGTGTGTGTGTGTGTGTACTATCCTCTTTAATGGAACCATAGGACCTGGGTGAAATTAGCTTGGTGTGCAATTATTGAAAACAACAGCAACCCCACTGTTCTCTGCCAATAGCCACCAATTTGCATGGCTTTAAAGAAGGATTAGACCATTTCACAGAGGATAAGTCTACCAATGGCTAGTTCTACCTCCATTGTTGGAGGAAGGGTATTTCTCAACATCAACTACAAGCAGGGCAGGGTGTGCTGTTAGGTCCTGCTTTTGAGCCTCCCATAGAACAAGATGCTGGACTAAATGAGATTTCGGTCTAATCCACAGGGATCTTCTTAAATAGGCAACATACCTGGTATAAGAAAGCAAACAGGCAGCCTGAAGCACAATTGGGGGACAAGGCTCAGAGTTGCACCAGTGGTCAAGTTTGCATGTAAGGCAAGTAGCAAAGTTGCATTCATACTTCATGAGAAGAGTCATGTCGTGACTCTTACTGAGATTGTTACATCCAACTCGACTCTTAAATATACATCCTGAGTAGCAGACTTGTTACTGTAGGCTATGTCTCCTGAGGGTGAACAACAAGCCCTTTGTGAGAACCTAGAGGGAAGGAAAGCTGGTGATTTAACAAGGAGGAAAATGTGTAGTATCAAAACAGCTCTCTTGTGACTTACTCCTCACTTCTGTTCATGCCTGACCAGCTTGTTTTTAGTAGCATCTTGACTATTACATCTTCCCTTTGCACCGTAAATCCCAGCTGGAAAATGCAAGAGAAAATGTGGAAGACAACAATTTCAAAAAATCAGAAACTCGGACACAAAAATTATTGGGAGAAGCTGCAGGAAGAAATAAACAAAGATGTGACTTGTACAATTGGATTGTTCTAAGTAAAATTGCTCACACATATATTTAAATTCTGGAAAGGCCTCCAGACCTACAAAACTAATGTGCTTGAAAGGTGAGCGAGAGATGCAAGCAGAGCAGGAATACAAAGCTCAGCATCTTTCCCTAGATAAAAGTTTTTGATGCTAAAGAATGAGGTTAATAATATAGCTATGTGCAAGGACTCCTCCCACCATCCTCCACTTTTTCTCTCAGGGTAATGAATGAGTTTGGGTTTTAAGGGGATTTTTTCTCTCTCAGGGTAACGAATGAGTTTGGGTTTTAAAGGTTTTTTTTGGGGGGGGGGGGGTTCTCTCAGGGTAATGAATGAGTTTGGGTTTTAAAGAGACCCTGGAGCTGCAAGCACCCTTGTGGCACGCCTTACAGGTACATTCCTATCAAAAGAAAGAGTGTACAAACTAAAATGTTGTGGGTGCAAATGAAAGCAGCTCAGGGGCTGGTGCCCATTGTGGCTGGCAAGGTGGAAGAAGGCAGGAACTGAAGCCCAACAGTAGTTGGTACCTGCCAATGGAAAGCAGATCTAACTAATTCTAATTTTGTCTCCATCATCCACTCTTATTTATATAAGGGGAAAACACTAAGACTAAAGAAGAGGAAGCTGACAAGCAGTGCCACATCCTGGGCTGGTTTGAAGGAAGAAGGCAGGCAGGTGAAGGCCATGGACTACATGGAACTGGCAGAGATGACTGGCAGAATCCGTGACCAGGGAGAAGAGTCGGTGGAGGAAGATTGGAAGAAGTTTAAAGATTACCTGCAGAAGCACTGTAAAATTAAGGAATGTTGAAATGACGTTTGATTGAAAATAAGTGGTACTGGTAAAAAGATGCTTAAGAAAATGTAAATAGGGACTGATAACTGGAAATGGATATTTATAATAATAGGTTAATATATGGAGTAAGGATGAATGTTAGAGGGTAAGGATTTGCTGAATTTAATATTTGAACTGGAATACAAAATGGGAGGTGTGAGGAGGTCAAGAAACTAGTGAAGAAAATATAAGATTAATCTATTTTTAGTTTTGATTTTTGGCTTTTCTCTTTGTTCTTATTCTTTATTTTTTCTTCTTTTCTCTATCAACTGTTTTTCTACTGTGTATTTTTTATTTGTTTTGCTTTTGTAGTTTGAATGTTGGAATTTGTTTTTATTGTTTGTGAAACATTAATAAATATCATTTAAAAAAAAAATGAAGGAAGAAGGCAGGCAGGTGGGCAAGTGATTAAGGGCAGACTGAGGTTGGTAGGGCAGTGTCCCATTCAGCATTTTGCCTGGCTTCACTGCTCAGGGGGATTTTTTCCACGCCAGCAGGCTGGTTGTGAAGCCATTCTGTTAATGAACAACATTTTTACCAAAGAGCTAAAAAAAAAACCCCAGTTGAAAAAATAGTTTTATGAAACCGCAATGTCTCTTTTAACTGTTGCCCAGGGATGGGCTGCAAAGATGAGGCAGCAGCTGTAATTGGAGGACAATTGTGAGCACAACAGCTACAAGCAGTTGCTGGGAAAGCTTAGACTAGCTTTTTGAAGCTGGCAATAAGAGCTGTCTCATGAACTCAGCCTGGCAGATCCAGAAGATTCGTTTTTCCAAACAATGGGGTTCACAGTAACCAAACAGCTGTTCGGCTTCCTGGTTGCCATGCTTGTGAGCCTCACAGCTGATAATAATGTGAGCCATTTCAACATAGGATGGTTAGCAGCAGGAAGTGAAGATGCAGTGGGGATGAATTGTGGCATGTCAGCAAAGTCACTTAAATAATGCAGACGGGAGACCAGAGTGAAAATCCTGAGGAAACTGAACAAATTGAAACTTGAGGAGAAAGAAACAGAGAAGTTTTTGTCTTTTTTACTTCAGGCCTTGTACATAGCAGGGAGATATTCAACCAACCATAGAGAGGGAAAACACAGCACTACGCAGCCAATCAGAGCACGTGCTACCCCATGAAAGTGTTGGGAAAACGCCTGAGCAGCTTGGGTGGATAAAAATCTTAACAGAAAGACCCTCCCACTCTGCCTAGTTGCTATAAGCAATACCTCAACCCAACCCCATGGTTAGCTGACTGATAAGAGAATTAACCCTTAAGTTACAGCTGAATGATCCCTGCTGTTGCACTCCCAACATAGTATAGTGTTTCACATCCCTACTTTCAACCCCATGCACTGAATGCACTGTTGCTAGAAGTCAAGTGGCCTTAGTGACATATACAGTACTGCCTTTCATCAGCCAAAGCTGCTTGTGTCAAGGTGTGGCCCCACTGGGACACACAGGGCCTGGTTACAGTCATCCATGTTCAATGGTGGGTGTGATTGCCAAAGTCATTCGTCCTGGAGCTCCACCCCTTTCCCATCCCTTTTCTTTTCTTTTATTGCCACACACGTAAAGCTGAATGTGCAGAAGTTAAAAGCAAGTAAGTCGCGAGCTTACTGTATCACCAACATTTAAAGAGCTCCACTGGTTCCTGACCCATTTATGAGCACAATTCAAAATGCTGGTGGCTTACTTTTAAAGCTCTATCTTGTCCTTTGCAGGCCTTGGCTTTTAATCTCTGCTATGAGGCTCTTAATCTCAGGGTCTGGGTTCAAGCCCCATGTTGAACAAAATATTCCTGCATTGATGGTTGGACTAGAGAACCACTGTGGTCCCTTCCAATTCTATGATTCTATGATATCCCATATACACATTTCTGTTGTGATTGCTTTAAGCATTTGTTTTCATTAGTTTTTTCCCTTATATGTAAAACAAGTGTGCATAAACAGTGTACATTTTTATTATAAAATATGCAGTGTTTAACTAACTGAACCTGCTACTAGTGACTTCCATTATTTCCAAGTCTTGGTACTACTGATATGAAATTCAACTGTGTATTCTACCCAGCCATCTTAGCTCAGTCTGAGTCTAAAAATAAAGAGGAACGAGGTGGTTAGAATAAATCCCCTTCAAACTACAGATGTGGGGGGGGGGCACTTTTGAATAGATGTGATGTTGATGATGCCTCAATGATTCAATATTGCCACATCATGCATATGTGGGACACCATACATTAAAGCAACCCCCTTGCCCAAGAATCCTGGGAAATGCAGCTCTCTAAACTATAATTCCTGATACCAATCCAATCCAAATAACTTTATTGTACTAGCATTGGCCAGGACAAATCTGAAACCAAAAGAAATAGAAGCAAAAGGGGTGCTGTGCCACAAATTAAAGTCTCTATTTAGATCTCTATGTCTCCTGTCCAGTTCACTGTTATGTCTTCTTTCTGATCTTTTTGGCCGCTAAAGCAAAAAGGGTGACTGAACCGTTTACCATGGGACTTTCTCTGGCATGCAGAGATATCTTTCCTGGATGTTCGATAAGGTGAGAATCGCCTCCTGGGTCCAATGTATAGCTTGAAAATGCAGCTCAGTAAAAACGAATCTTAGTGAGGCTCTCCGTAGATTCAACAGGTAACTGGCTCTCCTGGTACTATTAACAAACTACATTTTCCAGGATTATTTTTTTTGGGGGGTGTGTTTTAAATGTATGGTGCTCGTGCAGCCTAAATCTCCAGAACCTTCTTTCCATATATGTGATAAATCTACTACTGTACCTTTCTCATTCATATAATTTCTTTTGTACTTGCAGTAATCTAGAATAGCAAGACACCTGTAGTTTCCCCAGGGAAATTGTATTATTATTACACTTTGATTCTCATATTTGGGGAAACTATCTTAGCACATGGAAATGATGGGCATCCTTTGCTCATGCACTTACTGAACAGTCTAGATGTTCCTTTTGGTCTTTGCGGTACAAATCCAGTGCACAGAAACATAGGAAGTTGCTTTGTGGGTCCATCTAGTTTAGTATTGTCTACACTCCAATGGCTCTCCAGGGTTTAAGGCAGCAGACATTCCTAGTTCTACCTAGAGATGCCACGGGTTGAACATTGTACCTTTTGCATGCAAAGCAGTTGCTCTGCCACTGAGCTAAACCAGTGTTTCCCAACCGGTGTTCCGCGGCACACTACTGTGCCGTGAGACATCGGCTGGTGTGCCGTGGGAGGGAGGCGGGCGAGAGGCGGCGGCGGCGAGGATCCGGCGGGGGTGGGGGGAGCGGGGGCCGTCGCGCGCAACCGAACTCACTTGGCGCGCTGCCGGCTTGTCCTCCTTCAACCCGGGTCGGGCCAGGCCTGCTCACGTCCCCGGATCCCCTAGCAGCAGCCGCACGCTCTCCAAAAGCGCAACGCTGCGCGCAACCGCTCGGCCAGCTGGTGCTCTGCGACTCCGCCCTTTCCCCTCCCAGCGCCGGAGGGTTCGCGCGACCGCAGCTGTTCCCTTTCGCAGCGCGCGGGAAACAATTCCAGGCCGATTGCCTTGTGCCGAAAAGCACCGCCTCTCCTTCCAGCTCAGGCCCGGGCCGCCGGCTCCCCGAATGACGTCACGGGGGCGGGGCTTTAATGGTGGTGTGCCGCGAGATTTTTTTCCGGTAAACAGGTGTGCCGTTGCCCAAAAACGTTTGGGAAACACTGAGCTAAACACCTACAGGTGTGAGAATTGCAACTAGATAATGTATACAAAGCAGACTGTTGGTTGAGCTAGCTTAGTGTTGTCTACACTGAACAGTAATTAAGCTGACAGGGTTCTGCCAGGGATTGGAAACTGGGACCTTCTGTGTGCACAGAGAATGTTCTACAAGTAAGCTATGGCCCTTCCCCAAGAGTCTCTGCCTCTGGTATTTCCCTTGTTCTTGCAACCTTTTCATTTCATAGTTAAATAGGCCAACACAGCACACCATTTACCCCTTTTCTGCTCAACCTCAGCTGCTGTTGTCCAGTGTTGTTCCAACTTTAATGAACACAGGGAAACTGAAGTGGTGGTGGTAGGGACAAGCAAAATCCAGAACAAAAACTAGCAAAGCATGGCACCCCCACATGTTAATTTTCTATTATGAGTATGTCACAGCATGTATACAACGAAAAGGCCACGGCTGCCTTTGCGTCATTAGCAGAAAAAGAAGCTAGGTACCAAGAACCTTTGCCTGGGTGGTCATAGCTCACGTTGACAACACAGACTTTGGACAGCAGGAAATAAATGGGGAAACACAAAGCCTCAGCTAACCCCACCTGAGTCTGCTTTAGAGGCAACATCAAATAGCAGTGCTGGCTTGCTGAGAAAGGAGGGCTTCCTCTGCTTCCTGTAATGCTTTTGTTTAGGAGAGAAAGAGAGAGGGCAAGCAACACACACAAGTAAGACACATCATTCTCAGAGTCTGTGTCTGCACCACCACTTGTTCAAAGGTCAGCATTGATTTGAGGCAGGTATTAACGTGCACTGCCTGAACTAACAGTGTATGGGAATTGGCATATACGCAATGGTGTTAAAAACAGCACTGACCCAACCGTACCTGTTTGATGGGGGCATGTTTGCTGGCTTCCCTTTCTACCTTAGCAGAAAGGTTTGGGTGTGGAAATAAGTTTGTTCCTGCAAATTCTGTTAACCACAACTTTTCTATTTTCTTTTGGGGCTAGGAGAGAACTTAAGAGGGAGAATGAAGGCCAGAAACTATGGTTACACTTGCTTAGAGAGCAGCTAAGATGCACAGCAAATGGATACGGGATGAAATACAAATATGAAAAAAGATTAACAGATTACAATGGACACAGCTGAAGTGAATAAACATCTCTCCAATCAGGAGTGTGCTGGCTACTGCTGTTACTCCCATGAGCACATACTTTAGGTCCATGTAGAGGGCCTTCCTTCCAAAACAGGGTGCTTTCTACAATAATTTAAGCTTAACACCTGTCTCTTCATATGGACATCCCTCAAGGTATACCACCCTTCACGCAGCCCGCCTAAGAAGAAAGCCATGTTTGCCAAGGCTTTCCATTCTGTGTTTTTCGGGGGGGGGGTGCAGTAAGAGCTTCTAGAGGAATAGGATCCTCGTAAGTTTTCCACCTACTGTCAAGGAAAGGTAAGGTGGCTGTCAGTAAGTACCAGCAGGGCGAAGTGGTGGCACTTAACCAACCTCCCATTATAAGCATTGTTGCTGCAGCTTATGAGGAGATGGGCAGAGGCACATTCAGCAGGGTGCAAACACACCATTGGGAACATCTGATTGACCCACCAGTTTATTTGCACTTACCCTCCTGGTAAGCTGCGGCAATACCTGTGATAGGAGGTCAGATAAGGGCCGACCCCCATGCATTTTAATTTACAGAGCACAACCCTCTATTTAAAGAATTCCTCATTTTGGAGGGCTGTCTGGCCCAAGTTTGGCTTTAAGATAAATAACAACAAGAAGGGAAAAGAAGGGCGGCCTTGAAGCTGCCCATCAGCAGACTGAGCAGGCATGCAAATTCACTTGGTCTCAGTCACCTCCACTCTGGTGAGATCACTGAGATGTATTGCATTTCTATTTAAACAGCAGTGAGTATATCTAAAGTTGCATCTATGGCTGGTATTCAATTAAGTTTTACTCAGAGCAGACACATTGAAATTAATGGACCTAACTTAGCCATGGGGCGCAGGTGGCGCTGTGGGTTAAACCACAGAGCCTAGGGCTTGCCAATCAGAAGGTCGGAGGTTCAAATCCCTGTGATGGGGTGAGCTCCCGTTGCTCGGTCCATGCTCCTGCCAACCTAGGAGTTCAAAAGCATGCAGTGCAAGTAGATAAATAGGGAAGGCAAATGGCGTTTCCATGCGCTGCTCTGGTTTGCCAGAAGTGGCTTAGTCATGCTGGCCACATGACTGTACGCCGGCTCCCTCGGCTGGTAAAGCAAGATGAGCACCGCAACCCCAGAGTTGTTCGTGACTGGACCTAGCAGTCAGGGGTCACGTTACCTTTACCTTTAACTTAGCCATGCTCATTAATTTTGATGGGTCTGCTTTGAGTACAGCTTAGCTGAATACCACTCTCTATATATACAAATTAGTACATGCAAATTGGTGTCCTTTCCAGGCCTTGGCTTTTATTCTCTGCTATGAGAGTCTTAATCTCAGGGTCATAGGGTTCGAGCCCCACTTTGGGCAAAATATGCCTACATTGCTAGAAGTTGGACTAGACAACCATCATTGTCTAGAATGGAGCTATTTATTTCCACAGCAAACCTTCAGCAATGAATTTTGGAAGCCTTTGTGAAGATGTGCTTGTCTTAACATAGTAGCTTTCTTTATAGACAGCTTACAGATGAGGTTCCCCTCTCCATGCCCTAACTTCATCCCTTTAAAATGATGTGGTTAAAAAAAAAGAAATCAGAAGAGGAGTCACATACCATCCACGCCTTGAAGGGTTTCAAGAAGATCACCATGTCAGAAAGGCTACATTTGCATGAAAACTTGTAGGTTTATGTAAATCAAAATCATCCAATTATGCTCAGGCATAATAAACAAAGGAGTGTGTGTCTTGTATATCTATTACCGGCAGAAGCATCTGCCTCAGCGAAACAGCCTTTTAGCAATGCCTCAAAATGCTGAGACTGATGTAGATACCCAGTTTTGGGGAAGGGGAAGGGGGAGTCTCTCTCTCTCTCTCTCTCTCTCTCTCTCTCTCTCTCTGTGTGTGTGTGTGTGTGTGTGTCTGTGTGTGTGTGATTTTGGGGATGAGTGACAATTTATGGGACAATTGATCATTATTAAAAGCAGAACACAGTTTAATTGGAAACAGAGGGAGGTTATTTTGAAAGAGAATTAATGCAAGCACTAAACCAAAAATATACTTTATGAGAGACGTAGCAGGGTCCACATGTCTACTTGCATAATGCAGAGAACACTCCGCCTGGCACTAGGCCTGGGACACAGCAGCAGCCTCAGAGCTTCTGCTTCTCCTAGTCTTTATGGTTCCCCTGTAGAGGCTATACAAGCAGTATCTAATAGTGTATAGCGACACCAGACTGTCCTATCGAGAGCAAGGAGTGCAGTGCCAATGCCCAATATTGCTACCTGGGTTCTCTTCCCCCATAGCTTTTGTTTCCTGGCTGCTTGCTTCCTAGGGGAAGGCCATATCTCAATGGTAGAGCATGCTGGGCCTTATCAAGTTATACTTCTAAGTTATGCAGTTACTTTTCTAAGACAAGCATGATTTGAGCGGCATTGTATTGCTGGGGGGGTTATATTATTTATTTATTGTTTCTGTCGTTTATCGATTCTGTTTTTGCTAGAGGAACTGGGTTTATTTTTTGTTTTTTTTAAAAAGAAAAATGTGATACAATTTAAAACAAACAAACAAACAAACAAACAAACATTACTTTAGTCTTTTCTGGATTAAGATTTGTTTGCTTGGCTCCCCTAAAGGCAATCCCTATAGGCACTGAGGATGCACAGAGATTGCATTTTGGGAAGGAGCAACAAAGCAGAGTTGGAAGAGAAATCAACAAAGCACCTTTATGTATACCAGTTCGCAATGTGTGTAAAGAGGTGTTTCACTGAAGTGAGAATTGAGTGGATGGAGTGATGAGGTGGGTACAAGGAGACTAAAGTTATTGCGAATGTGGGGGTTGTGTGTGTATGGATTAGTTTTGTGTAGTGTGAATGTGTACTTTGCATAGTGTGAATGTGCAAGCTAAATGGTTTTGGTGACTGTATTAGATTTTTTTAAAAAAAAAATATGTATTTGATGATATACTGTATTTTATGATAGTGTAATCACACTGAATTTTGATGCATGCTTTGATGGTTTTTGTGGTTCCTAGGTTTTTTCTGTTGTTTTTGTCCATGGAGTTTTCTTTGCAGGGATACTGGAGTGGCTTGTTAGTTCCTTCTCCAGGTGGATCACATTTAAACTCTCGGCTATGACCTGTCTGTCTTGGGTGGCCCTGCAGAGCATAGCTCATAGCTTCTCTCAGTTATTCAAGCCCCTTCGCCATGACAAGGCAGTGATCCATGAAGGAGCAGTCACGAAATTAAAAGTCGCCTGCTTCTTGGGAGAAAAGCAATGACAAACCTAGACAGCATCTTAAAAAGCAGAGACATCACCTTGCCAACAAAGGTCCATATAGTTAAAGCTATGGTTTTCCCAGTAGTGATGTATGGAAGTGAGAGCTGGACTATAAAGGTGGCTGATGGCCGAAGAATGGATGCTTTTGAATTATGGTGCTGGAGGAGACTCTTGAGAGTCCCATAGACTGCAAGAAGATCAAACCTCTCCATTCTTAAGGAAATCAGCCCTGAATGCTCACTGGAAGGACAGATCATGAAGCTGAGGCTCCAGTACTTTGGCCACCTCATGAGAAGTGTAGCAGGAACCCCCCCCCACCCCAATCATTCTGTTTGTACAAACATCACACACACACACTCACACATTACATACGCCACATTTCTGTTATAAATTCATAGAAAAATCAACCATACATCGGATTTGCACTGTTCCATTTTTATTTTACTCCATATGACAAAGACTATCAAAGGGGGGTGGTGATTCTGGTCCGGCCATAATCCCTTCAACATACCAGCACATCCACAGGAACCCTGCCCAGTTGCTATGTCACCCCTGATAATCCCAGACAGAAGACAATCAAAAAAGACAAAGAACTTGCATATGGGAATGGATTCAGCACAGACTGAAACAAAGGACAATAATCAGATTTTCCCTCTGGGGGCAGGAAACGGAAAGCCAGGTGACTGGACACTCAGGTTACCACCACAACTCCTCCCTCAACCCCTCCTTTCTGTATAATGTATGCATGATGTCAACCCCTTCTGTAATGTATGCATGATGTCAACCCCTCCTTTCTGTAATGTATGCATGATGTTTCTGGGGGTGGGCTTGACCTGGAGGAGGGGAATTTCAAAAGTTTTTATAAGGTCTTGCAGGCCATTGTTTGGGGTCTTTCCTCTCTCTTGCAAGTGAAGGGAATACCCTGTTGCAACAGTTCAATAAAGGCCAAGCCTACAGGCTGCTGTTTTGCTCCAAGTTATCCTGGTTGGTGTCTTTGTTTTGCCCAAGAGAGCCCTCGGATTTTTCCGGTAACAGAAGAGAAGACTCCCTGGAAAAGACCCTGATGTTGGGAAAGATGGAGGGCACAAGGAGAAGGGGACAACAGAGGACGAGATGGTTGGATGGTGTTCTCGAAGCTACCAGCATGAATTTGACCAAACTGCGGGAGGCAGTGGAGGACAGAAATGCCTGGCGTGCTCTGGTCCATGGGGTCATGAAGGGTCGGACACGACTAAACGACTAAACAACAACAATCTGCTCAGATTTTGACATGTTGCCTTTTTCTTCCTGGCTACCTGCAGCTGGAGTGATCTCTCCAGAAAGACTTGTCGAACGTGCTTTATTTAACTTTTTCTCCATCTTTGGGAAAGATGGAGGGCACAAGGAGAAGGGACGACAGAGGACGAGATGGTTGGATGGTGTTCTCGAAGCTACCAGCATGAGTTTGACCAAACTGCAGGAGGCAGTGAAAGACAGGAGTGCCTGGCGTGCTTTGGTCCATGGGGTCACAAAGAGTCGGACACAACTAAACAACAACAAGGTTTTTTCTGTACATTGTTTAGATATATTTATTATGTTAACTAAAGTGTGTAATTATGATTATTAGTAATTTGTTTGATTTTGAATGTGTAATTTGTTTTTGTTTTTAATTTCTTATACTGATTCCTTTTTCTTGTGATTTGTAAACCACTTAGAGGTTTTTGTTGAACTATGAAGCAATATATGAATTAGTTATATAAAATAAATAAGTACATTTGTATTATGATATTTTTCATCTGGCTCGGTGCGAAATGCAGACAGGCCACATCATGTAGAACTGCAAAAGTTGAATGTGTAACTGGGATTAACCTCAAGTTCTACATTTTATGCTACGTTTCTTGCAGGTAATGTCTGGCAAGAAGCAGCATATTTTAGGGACCTTGAGAATGCCACTGTTTAAAAAGTGGCTTGGTACTTAAGGAGACAAAAAAATAAAAATAAAACCCAAACAAAAACAAAAAAATGAACCTAACTCCAAAATATCAGAAGAATAAACCCCCCTGTATTATCTTCAGAGTTCCTTATGGAATTGAATGGTAGTTAGACCTGGCAGCATCAGAGAAATAATGGATTCTTGCCTTATGACAGATCCATTTAGAAATGGTGCCAAACTCCAGAAGTAAACAGCTTCCTCAACAGCTGGCCCATGATCAGGCAGAAGGTAGTTTAATGGAGAAGCAACACATTGTGTACACCAGCAGTTTCTCAACCTCTCAGACCTAACGGTGGAGGTGGGTAGTTTTAGACTCTGGACTTAATGGTCCTGTTTATCCCACTCCATATTTCAACAGCAACAAATATTGCTTTACACATTTCAGTGTACAGTTACAATGTACATTGCAATGGTACAATATATAATAAATAGGACTGGCTTTGAATGTGTTAAACCAGGAATGCTGCAATTGGGAGCCTTCAGCTGACTGTGATAATGGACATTTATCTAATGCATAAAATATATATACTGCTTGATTGCAAGAAAGAAATAAAAAACTCAAAGCAATTTACAAAAAGAACAAAACAATAAAATTATCAATACAACCATTAAAATTTTCAAATAATAATTAAAATCAAATTAAAACACATGCCAACATTCTACATATCTGCGTAGGCTTGCCTAAACATATGTTTTTCATAGAATCATAGAACTGTAGAATTGGAAGGGACCATGAGGTTCATATAGTCAAACCCCCAGTAATACAGATATCGTTTTGTCCAACATGGAGCTCAAACCCACAAACCTGAGATTAAGAGTCTCATGCTCTACTGACTGAGCTATCTCAGGTGGGATAGCAGGCAATGAAAAGGGCACATGGAAGAGGCCTGCCAGATGTCATGGCATCATATAATTGTAGAGTTAGAAGGGATTCTGAGGGTCATCTATTCTAGTCTATCCCTTGCAATGCTAGAATCTCAACTATGTCATACATGACAGATTGCCATCCAACCTCTGCTTAAAAACCTCTAAAGAAGAAGAGTCCACCACCTGTCGTGGAAGTGTGTTCCACTGTCGAACAGCTCTTACTGTCAGAAAGTTTTTCCTGATGTTTAGTTGGAATCTCCTTTCTTCTAACTTCAATCCACTGGTTTGGGTCATATAGCGTCCGGAGCAGAAGGAAACAAGCTTGTTCCATCCTCTATGTGACAGCCCCTTAGATATATGAATATGGCTATCTGCTCTCAGTCTCCTCTTTACGGCAGCGAGGGTGAGTGCTGCCACACTAAAATATTGATTTCTGAGAAATGTGGATCATGTATTCTGAGGCACCTTTAACAGTGCCAGTTCAAAGACTGCAGCAGTTGGGTAGACAGATATGAGATAAGGCAATCTCGCAAGTGAACGGGTCCAAAGTTGTTAAGGGCTTTATATACTAATAGTAACACCTTGACCTTGGCCCAGTAGCAAATCAGCAACCAGTGTATTCTCTGAGCACAGGTGTTACATGCTGAAGTGTCTCACGCCTGTCAGCAATAATGATGCAATAACAGTAGCTTCTGGATCACAAGTACATTGCATTCCCTTTACATTGAAATGAATGACATGGAATAACGTGATAACAATCTAATTTATGTATGTTATGTGATTAGTTATGCAAATTCAGCAAGTTATGCAATTTTGCCACAGCAGACAGTGGGACAAATTATGTACTTTTTCACAGAAGATGAACTGGGCACATTTCTCTTTATTATTTTTCATCACTATTCAAAACTGCCCCATGGCTCAGATTAGTAACAACAAATTTATACACACTAGTTCATGTAGAAAATAAAAGAAAGAATGTGTTTGGCAGGTGGTGAGAGGGAAGCAATCTATGATCTTAAATCCCTCACACTCACACACAAACTGAATTCTTCCTACCTTGCAGAAACTTACCAGGTTCCTTATTGATGCTGAATTCTAATTTCACAAGCAATGGAAGTTGTGGGAAAGGAAGTGGTGGTGATGAGGGGATTGTTATGTGAAATTGTTTACCCCCTTGGAAACAATATCAATTTTTGCAATTTTTGGAGAGAGGGACTGCAAAATTATATTAAAATATTCACCTATTCCCAAGTGAGGGCCCTCACTTTGACTTGGCTTTGTGACATCACCATACTAGCTATGTGATTCTTGGCCAATTGAACTGCATAATCAACAAGAAGGATCACACTCTTATTGAAATGAAGTACCACCAAAACAGCTGCTTAAAACCAATGAAAACAAAAGCAACAAAACAAAAATCAGGACAAATAAAAAAAGACCCAGTATGAAAAAGGAAATGTTTTATGGTTTGGCAGAACATTTTCAGGCCCATGAAATGCCTTTTTTTGCATCAAGGAAGTACACACACACACACACACACACACACACACACACAATGCTCAGGCGACGGGTGAACCCTAATGCTCACAGCCCACATTGTGTGTGTGTGTGTGTGGAATCTCTACAGACCACAGTTTGAGGTATCAGTGCTTAGTTTGAGGTATCAGTGTGAGAGCCAGTGTGGTGTAGTGGTTAAGAGCGGTAGTCTCGTAATCTGGGGAACCGGGTTCGCGTCTCCGCTCCTCCACATGCAGCTGCTGGGTGACCTTGGGCCAGTCACACTTCTTTGAAGTCTCTCAGCCCCACTCACCTCACAGAGTGTTTGTTGTGGGGGAGGAAGGGAAAGGAGAATGTTAGCCGCTTTGAGACTCCTGAAGGGGAGTGAAAGGCGGGATATCAAATCCAAACTCTTCTTCTTCTCTTATTACTCAATCTCTTTATAGCCCAGCAATCAAGAAACAAACTTATCAGAACTCCAGTGGCTTTCAGATAAACAGCTCTATCCTTCTACATGCCTGTTTGTTCAGCAGATCAAAAGGAACTTCTCATGAAGGGAGATAAAAATGCCTGCCCATGATTTATTAACACCAGGGTGGTGGCAAGGCCTCTGACCTTTTTCCATTAAGCTCTCTCTCTCTCTCTCTCTTACACACACACACACACACACACACACACACGAGAGAGAGAGAGAGAGAGAGAGAGAGAGAGAGAGAGAGAGAGAGACAGAGACTCTACAAGTGGAGTTGTTCCTCCCACACTTCTCACTACCAGCCCAAGGCAAAAGGTTTACTTCATTCACTCAAACATAAACTGAAAACCTGACCACAATTATTCTGCTTTGCATACTGTTGGCAATTGGTGCTTGAGGAAAAAAGCCATCCCCCACCCAAATAAAAAATCAGGAGATAAGCTTGAATGTTTCCCTGGTAGACACAATGATTTCAAAATTCCCGCCAGACTCAAGAATTCTCTAAAAACATTCAAAACCACACTTAATGATGAGTGACACTGTGAGAGGTTGTGCTGCTGCCATTCACCATACAAAGATAGTCCATCCAGGCATCATTCCAAGCACTGGCCATCTGAAATATGTACCCCAAATTGTAAAAAACCTTTTCCAGTTACAGCTTTTGCAACCATAGTTACTACTGGCAATTAGAGATGCTAAAATGAATTAAGATTTCCTTCTCTCTTTCTCTTTCACACTGGCAAGGGAATTAATTTAAGGCTTCAGTGAGAGCAGTCAAAAGGAGACAGGACTTGTCTGATGCTATTTGGCAGTCAGCTTTGGTTCACTTCGTTCAGTGCTATTCGCTTCTCCTTCTCTTTTTAAGAAAGCTACTATGATCAAAATTAAGATTCAGAAGCACAAGTAAAAACCCAGACAATATTTGCTTTATCTGGCAATTATGATTTCAAACCATCTCATCCTTTCCCTCTGAATCAGCAACCACCCACAGCAATTTTACAAAATACAGGTGGAAGCGAATACAGTTCCAGCTGTATAGGTGGAATTACAGAATACCACCTTGTTCTTACACCACTATTTATTTACTTAGTAAGTATGTGTTCAGTAGCAATCTACCTGGATACAGAGTGCTCTTTTACTTTTTTTTTTTTAAAAAAGGAATAAAAGAATCAAGAACAGCCCCAGAATCACACTATGGTAACTCTGAGTTGATGGCCAGATATTTATGAATGTTGTTGTTGCAAACATTTTTGAACTTGGTTTTATCACATGGCATTGCACATTTGGCAAGTCAAAATCTGAAAGTCAGAATGTTTATCTAAATGTATTTTTATTCTGCCCTTCATAAAAGATTGATTTTATGGCCCATTCTGCACATAACACTGGACCAAACGAGAGTAGTAGCTTGCCCCAAGCCCATACACTTCCCCTCCTGCTCTACAGTGGCTGTGAGAAGAACAGAAGTATCTGTTTCCTGTTTGAAACTACCCAGTGTCTGTTGTTTCATACAAACTGAGGCGTGGACTCTGGTTAGTTTAAATCTGGAATAGGGACTCCTGCTCCCATCAACTTCAGCCAGAATGGCCAATGGTCAGGAATGATGGGAGGTGTTGTACAAAAATCTCTAGAAAGCCTCAGGTTCCCCACCCGCAATTTAGAGAAACTGTGGATTGTTGAAACAACTCAGGATCAAAGAACACTAGATTGCAAGAGGGGTGAGTACACAACCCCAAGACTCGTCCACTTAACACTAAACTATGGTTTAGTAAATCAATCTGGCTAACCTGATCCAGAAAAACACACCCACCCCACTTACACATGAAAACAAAGTTCACCACAGCCAATCACAAACAAACAACCACACCCTAGGCCAATGCCAACCTCTCTCACTACCAAAGGAATACAAGCGAATAGTAAAGAGGACCCACACAATTGATGCTTACACAAACCCCACACAGACACTAAGTAGAATTGCCACCCGATCCCACCCCACTCACCATGCCCCCCTCCACATCTTTCCCCATTTTCTTCCTACTTTAACACTAATGTCTCAACAAATGAAACTGATCTGTAGAAAATGTAACTTGAAAAAAGAGACATTGCGCATACTTTTGTAAACCAAGAAATCTTTCATAAAAATATATTTTTAAAAAATCAAATATCAAATAGTATTATGTCTGAAATAAGCCAATAGTTTTGAGGCAAGCCTGTTTCAGAAATAACAAGTCCAGGTTGTAGGCTGTAAGTGCTGTTACTTTCAGGAAAGAAAACATCTTTGTACGAGCACTTTCAGGCAAAAACAAATTCAAGGGAACTCCATCACATCTGACTGATTCTTTCCTCTCCATTTTTGGAGTTGGAGAGAATTCATATGAGCTGGTGAAGCCAACATTACAGTCAAACGTATGTGCATATGTTCAACTGGACATAAAATGTAACGTGGCAAAATGGGAAAATAAAAGGCTGGTTTGGCCTTACACTGAGAAAGTCAAAGGTATGCTGCAGGCAATCTGTGATCTTTGGATTTGTAGATACATGGTTTGCATGAATGGAAAAGCAGAACAATAAAACTGGAGAGGCTCAGAAAACAAACTGTTTTAATACTCTCTCATGCAGAGAGAGGCGGTTTAGCAATGTGGCTGCACTTTTCTCAAAGCCTCTTTTGCATGCTCTGTATTCCCACAGCGTAGATGAACATGTAACAGGTAATGTAATCTTCCACAATCAAACAGCGATAGAAGTGAAATCGAATAATTAGCTATAAGGTGACTTACCGAATAACCTTTTCCTGAAAGTGATTGAGCAGAACTCTGTGGAAAGAAAAGGTACATCAATGTAAGTAACAAAGGGAGTTATGCGTAATGTCACGAAAAATTGCAAGTTTCCCTCTCCATGCAATTGCAAAGTGCCATTTCCTAGGTAACTCTTATCAAGATCCAGGAATGCTGCTGCCAATCACCCCACACTTGTAAAAAGATGCAGATTTACATGCAGGTCTCATTTGAAGACAGACTCAGGTTTTGCCAAGGAAGCAGGCCCAATAGCCCTTGAACATGCATAGCTTCATAAAGCAGACTGCTACATAGTAAGGTCATTGGTTCATCTAGCCAAGTGATCATCTTCTACAGTTCACAGCAATGAAGCCTCAGCTACAGGTCTTTCCTAGGCAATAGGAGATGTAAGTTCATGGCTCAGTGGTAGAGCATATGCTTTACATTCAGATGGTCCCAGGTTCAATACCCAGGTAGATAACTGAGATAGACCCCTGTCTGAATCCATGGAGAGCTGTTGCCAATGAGTGCAGGTGAGGTAGTAGGGTATCTATGGCCCTCCAAATTTCATTTCACTCCCATCAGCCCCAGTAAACATGGCCAATGACCAGGTTGTGTGGAGTTGTAGTCTAGCAAAATCTGGAAGGCCACAGTTCCCTACCCCTGGTACAGAAAACAGTGATGGACTGACTCAATAGGAGGCTGCTTCCTTTAAAATCTATCACTGTGGGGAGCTGGTTAGCATATAATGGGTTGCCTTATACTGAATTAATTCTAGCCAGGTACCGTGCATTCTCGCTCTCCCAAGATCATTCCCATTTGTGAAACCAGATACTGGATTGGGGGCATTCTATAGACTACAGATCTAATTTGGGACCTCCTACTCGCTTCTATAGTTCAGGCCCAATCCCTATAGTAACCCTTTCCATGTTTCCAGTTACTACAATCCTTGTACAACTTGTGCTAAAGGTGCTTCTACCCATCTGGCACCAACCCCATTTATGAGTTGTATCCAATTAAGGCCTACTCACTAGCCCTATTAAAATTCACAGACCTAAGTTAGTTAGGACTGCCTTGTGGGACATCTTCAGGAGAAGAAAAGGCTTAGGAGTAAACTCTACACAAATCTCAAGTGGAGTCCCTAAGACAGTTGGATGGCTTCTTGTATGTCTCTTTCCGGAAGCCAAGATGGTGTCAAATGCATTGTTCTACTTTCCTTTGGACTACATCAGTGAGGCTGAGAGGGGGGTCTTGTCATATGGCCAGCCCAGGTCCTCCATACACATTGCCCAGGTTTGTGTCCCAGAGAGGTCATTCTAGAGCTATTAACACAGCAAAAACAATGTGGGAGGCAGTAGTTATGAGTTACTGGTCTCTGTAGTCACAGTGGATGCTGTGATTCTCCAGCAGTTTGACTTTGCCCCAGGAGGCACAATCCTTTTGAGACAGACAGATGCCAACAACAAAAAACTCTGAGTAGGACAAACACTGGACACAATCATTTATTTTTCTGGGCATTTATGCAATACCAACAATATTCTATTCTATTGCTAACTGATTTTATTTTGTGTGTGTAATTTTATTACAGTCAAACCTCAGTTGTCGAACGTAATCTGTTCTGGAAGACAGTTCAACTTCCGAAACATTTGACAACTGAGCCACGGTTTCCAGTTGGTTGCAAGAGCTTCTTGCACTCAAGTGGAAGCTGTGTCGGAAGTTCGGGTTCTGAAAAACGTTCGAAAACTGGAGCATTTACTTCCGGGTTTTCGGCATTCGGGAGCCGAAAGGTTCGAAAACGGAGCCGTTCAAGAACCGAGGTTTGACTGAATTATATTTTCTTTTATTTGCAAATTGCTTTAGGGCTTTTCAGTAGAAAGTAACATGACTGGATAGCTCAGTTGGTTAGAGTGTGGTGCTGATAATGCCAAGGATGCAGGTCCAACCCCCGCATAGGACAGCTGCAATGCAGGGCGTTGGACTAGAATTCTACAATTCTATGAAATTTAATATTAACCTAACATCACCTTTTTAAAAAGAAAAGGGGAGGGGGATTGTGGTAAGAATTCACCTCTACACCACCTGGTTTGTTACCCAGGTGAGGAACAACCACCTTTTGAATAAACCACAGAACCAAGGAAACTATTTTCAAGTCCAGCATCCAGATTTAGGGACCCAGCTAAAGAACTGGAATAACACTGGCACAATTGTGGGGCTATTGAAGCTCATACTGAGAGTACTCTGCTCCTACACCAGGAGGAAAAAGAAAATCCCTGGAGATTACTATTGTCTGGGCTGGTCCACTTTAAAGTGTAATTAGAATAATTGCATAGTTGAATACTGCCACATTGGGGAAAGAGGGAAATCTTTAACATATAAACTAGCATGCCAAAGAGAAAGTGAGGCTAGAAACCTCCCATTTTACGTAGAATATTTGATGTCACCCCCCCCCCTGCAGTCCCAAGTGCTACAGCCTAGGTAACAGTTCAACACCTGGTTTGGTTTGTCTTCCAAGCTGACAGTTTTGAATATTCAGAATTTGTAACCCTTTTAAAGATTTGTTCCTTGCAATATTTCCGCTTTACTTCAGCCACTTCAGTTTAAAACTATCAATGGTTAACAGGACAGAGAGCGAGTAAAAGAAAATAGCATGTCAGCCTGGTTTATTGCTGGTTGGACCTGTTTAAAAGATATTAAAGCAAACACTCAAGGCTAACACATATCCAATACAGGTTCCATTATGCAGCTATTTACAAGTCTAGTCAAAACGCAAGATTCCCATCACCTCCCTTCCAAACCTACTTTACAACATGGCAGTGTTCCAAAATGTTTTTATTGATTTTGTCATATTCACTCATGTTGTCGAAATGGACATGGTTTTTCTGTCATGCAGCGAAGAAGAATGACCAGATGGAGTCAACTAGTCGATGGGGTTAAGAAAAGGAGATGAAGTTGCCAGCAAGCTGAACCAAGTTCTTAAATCTTCTTTAGACTGCCACTCAAAACTGAAATGTACACTGAATATGTATGAGACACCCCTAGAACATAAGAAGAGCCTGCTGCCAGCGACCCATCAAAGCCCAGCAGTGGTCAATCGGATGCCTCTGGGAAGCCTGAAAGAAGGACCTCAGAACAAAAGCACTCTCCCCACTGCGGCTTCCAGGAAGTGGTATTCAGAGTTAATACTCATAAAGACATACCGTATTAATAAGCACAGCTTTATTCTACATGGACTATCTTTTAAAGAGATACAAGTTGGTGCCTATCACTATCTTTTGTGGGAGAGGACAAAGGAATACTGTGATATATTGATACAATGCAATGTTTAGCTGGTAATATACTGCGATATTGAAAAACAGTTATTGCCCATTCCTAATCCACACCCTACATTTAAAGCACATTGTTGTTGTTGTTTAGTCGTGTCCGACTCTTAGCTTCCCCCAAAGAATCTGGGAACTGTAGTTTGTTAACTGTACTGGCAATTATGGCTCTGATTTCCAGGCTATAGTGTGGGGACGGGACAGAACGGGACTTCCCATTGGCCACTGTAAGAACCAGATGCTGAACTAGATGGGTCATTGGCTATTGTGGTTCTTAAATCAGTTGAAATTACTTCTGAGCAAATACATATAAGACTGAAATTACAAGTTTAAGTAAAAGAGGGGAGCGGAGGAGGACAAAATCCAGCTGTTTCATTCCTAATTCCCTGCTGGGATTTTAAACACAGCCTGCAGAGCCCTTTAAAAGGTAGAATTGGCACAATACTTTGCAGCACATGCAACTTTTCTTTGGAGTTTTCAGAGGTAAAGGTTCCCTATGAAGACGAATATATTTTCCCTGTTTAAGATTAACATTTCCTGGAACTCAACACTGGATGCTTTCCTTTAGAAAAGGATTTGTTATTGCCTGTGTAAAGCTAGTAAAACTGGTGAACTCTTGTGGATCCAGCTCTTTAAAACCTTTTCCAGCAGTTGGACTGACTGAGAGCAAACATTCCTTCCAGAAAAGCCCATACATGCTTCTTCTTGCACATCAAGTGCCGCAGACGAGTTTTGAAACAAACGTGTGCTTGCTTTACAGAAAGTTCTTTTTTTAAAAAAAGAAAAAGTGCAGTCCACACTGAAGCCAATCCAAAAGGAAAAAGCATGTGCTGGGTAGAAACGATCTGGAAAATTATTTCCATTAGTACTACCAAGGGACGCTTGAGGAATTCAATCTGTGTGTATTCCAGAACAAACTGACCTGATCCACAATTCCTGGACTAAAGTTCCCCAAATATTCCAACACAGTGCATAGGTCATTTTTTAAAAAAAATAATGCATAATTTGCAACAAAGTATTCATTTAAACATGGGATTGCATCCAACTTACTTCGAAATAATCGATTTCAATGAGCTACTCTGAGTTAGTTAGATCAACCTATGTATTTTAAAGCATTTTTAAAAATAAATGATCTGAAGATCAATGTTGCATACAAGACAGAGCGGACCTCTGGTGACCATATGAGAAAGTGACACAGGCCCCAACAGTATGATACATTTAAAGCACTAGCATATCACTTTAAACAGTCATGGCTTCCCTCAAAGCATCCCTATTCCCCTGACAGAGCTACAATTCCCAGAGTTCCCTGGCAAGAAGAACTGATGTTAAACCATTCTGGGAATTGTAGCTTTGTGAGGGGAATTGGGAGGGGGGCAGTTCTCCTAACAACTCTCAGCACTCTTAACAAATTAAAGTTCCCATAATTCTTTGGGGGAAGCCATTACTGTTTAAAGTGGCATAATAGTATTTTTAATGTATATGGTGCAGATGGGGCCACAGACTAGGGGAGGGGAACCTGATTCATTCTTTAGATTTACCCATGCAATTCATGCATTACCAAAGCAGTATGGGAATCATTTTCTCATGATCAGGCCCCACACCACTCTCATAGCAACTCTAGAGAGGAACCAAACAACCCGGGTGAATAATATTCTGTCTAATGCATATTTTCCTCTCCCTGGTCTTGAAAGGAACCATGTCACTCATTCATCCCAGTGCCTATAAAACCTAAAACCTAGGAGTGACTTGCAATCTGCCAGGATTCAGAGAATCAGCAGTTAAGGTGCAAAATGTTCCTTCAGCCTCTTTAACCAAAAGGGTTCCTGGCCTCCCTCCTGTAGAGAAGGGACCAATTACCATTAAGTGTAATGTGCTGGCGCCTTCATAACTGCAGACACCTCACCATAAAGGAACCAACAGTTCTTTTCATGTAGACGAGCCATTAGATGCCTTTTGGTAATTTTACCAACCCGGGCTGAATTTGACCCACTGAGGACTTAAGAGTTAAAAGGCTTCATTATCCTATTACCAAGGCTCTTGAGACATCCCTTCAGTCTGTAATTTTGGTCTTTTTAAAAAAAACAACCCACAAGATCTCCCCTCAATTTCTTAAAAGGGGGGGGGGAATCTACAACCAACAACTTTCTCTGCTTGCAATTTGGAGGGGGTGGTGGGGGAGAGAAAAGAACTTGCTAGTAAAGGCAGAGCTGAACTGCGGGGGTTTCAAAGCTGATGTTTTACAAGCAGCTATGGCAAGTTATTTCATTTATAATAAGATGCAATGTAGGTATTTTTGCACTGTGTGTCTGGGAGAAAACAAAAAAGCAAAACAAAAGGGAATGTGATTTAGTGTGCAAAGGCAAGCTCCACTAAATTCAAGTCTGTGCTTAGGTATCAAGAAATATACCCAAATAAAATGTTGACACAGCTTTCAATCAAGTACCTTGCGTAGGAAGCAGAGAGTTGCATCCAACAAAGTTGCCCCAGTCTTGACAACTGGCTGTTTATATCTGCAGCACCCTCCTAAAATTCACTTGCAATATGGCCAATTTGCACTAATCCCGGAGTGCCCTACATGACAAACCACATCCCACCCGCTAGGTATATGCCTAGGAACATAAATAAATGAAGTGGCCCTTATTTTACTTTTATATTTTCTTGTTAACTATGTATCCTACCTTTCCACCAAATGTTGGACAAAGCACCTAAGAAGGGTGGTCAATGAGGTGCCGTCCAGATGCTGTAGACTACAACTCCCATCATCTGTGACCACTGAGCAGATGGGAGCTGTAGTCTACAACAGCTGAACGGCACCATGTTGGCTATCCCTGCCAGAAATAATATAGTTGAGGGGACATCATACATTTTAAGCTTCTTCCTCTTTACTCTTCTCTTCCCTCATCCAACTTTAAGCTACAAGCTCCATGGAGAAGATGCTTTTTTCTTAGTCTTACCTTTGCAAAATTCCATTTAGGAAAATTCATTCCGTGTTTTTTCCCCTCCAGGGGTGGCAGGTAGCTTGTGCATTTTAAAGATCTTGTTGCATTGATATGTGACAGAGTTCAAACTTCCTGTCAGCCTACCCAGCCCAAGTCATGTCTCTGCTCTGGGAATTTAGCTTTCTAAGCAATGGAGATACACAGCAAGTCTTCCCTCCAGACCATACCCTCTTTAAATTGAGGATCTGCGGCTAGGAGTATGAGATCCCCTACACAGAAGGGCTTTTCTTTTCCCCATGGCCATGCAGACACAATCCCTCTCCCATGTTTCCAGAGGAATATCGGCTGACATGTCAAGCGTCAGGAATGCATTCAAAAAATTAGCCCCGCTCAGAGTTCAGAGCCTGACCTTGGAAACCACAAGAGATGGGGCAGCCCCTGTTAGTATCTTCACACTTAGGAAACTTTGAAATGTCATTTCTCTGCTTCAGTTCATGTGCATGAACAAACAAAAGAAGCCACGCAATGTTGCTATCCTTGGCAAAACATACAACCCTTTCTCCTCAGCCACTCTCAAGTGAAAGGGAATTTAAAGCGCTTGGAAGTATATGACTCCTGGTTTTTAAAAATGAAAATGAAAAAGAAAAGAAAAGAAAAGAAAAGAAGGACAAAAAAACATGATGAGGTGGAGGGGATGGTCAGGGAGAAGAAAACTACTAATGCATTGTGAGTGATCCCTAGAGGGAGAAGCTCAGGTAGGGTGAGGCCTAGTCTTCTGAGGCTCAGACCCAGCCCAGGCCACACCTATGCCATACACCTAAAGCACTATTGTGCCACTTTAACAGTCATGGCTTCCCCTAAAGAATTCTGGGAGTTGTAGTATGATAAGGGGTGCCCATTCCCCTCACATAGGGTTGCCATATTTGAAAATTTGAGCTTTTAGGAAACCACCATAATTGTTGACCTTTTTTAACACCCTCACAGAGCTGCAGTTCTCATAGTTATTTAACAATCAATCCCTCTTCCTAAGGAACTCTGGGAATTGTTGCTCTGTAAGGAGCTCTGTAAAGTGAGTTAGGCCCACAGCCAACTATGGGGTGGGGGTCCAGAGCCCCCCCTCACACTATCACTCTCTCTTTTTCACAGACAAACAGCCTGCCAGCCAGCCAGCCATTCACACATTCCCAATTATTTCGCCTTCTATCTTCTCCACCTCCTAAACCCCTTATAACCTAAGAGGTCCTATATCCAGGCATCATTGTTAAATAAGAATTTAAACCTGAGCCATAAAAGTGGAGGATGATTTCTTATAATTTCTGGTTTCCACTCCTTCGCCACCAGGT
Source organism: Podarcis bocagei (assembly GCF_964188305.1). Classification (NCBI taxonomy): domain Eukaryota; kingdom Metazoa; phylum Chordata; class Lepidosauria; order Squamata; family Lacertidae; genus Podarcis; species Podarcis bocagei. Next base: position 11,458,337 of record NC_138142.1, on the reverse strand, counting down.
AGATTTCTCCTTACCCCCAATAACATTTTTAAAAGTCACCTCATCCAACCTGACGGAAGAGAGCTAGAATGAGTGAAAGAAAAAGAGCCAAAAATGGAGTCTGTGAATTCTGACATTTTTTTATTTTTAAAACGTTAAATAAACACCCAGCACTCTTATCTATGTCTCCATCCATCCATCCAAAGTGGCCAACACCTCTTGCAACATATTTCCTAATCAGCTGGTATTTATGGTTGATATTTTATATTTCCAATTTCCCCCTCAGGGCTCATGAGAACACTGCACACCTGCCAACCTTTTCGACTGGGTCCATAATTGCCAATTTGCTCTTTGCCTTAGTATATCACTCAATTTAGCCCTTGCTGTGCCCTGCATACATCCTCATTCATCTAGATGCCCCCCATGACAATTAGAGTGTTAGCTTCAGCTAACTAGGGCAACTATTCTACTAGGGCTGGGAGACAATTATTAGTCTATTTTCCCATCTTGGGGGCAACAAAATTGAGAATCCATGACAATTACATCCAGCAATTCCACACTCAGCGGCTGCCTTCTCCTCCTTTCCCTCCCCTTCCCAATCTTCCATACATTTCAAATTAACGCAGCTCTACCACCACATTCAAATGTTCTGTGTTTGTGGGGAATGAGGGTCCTATTTAAATGATAATGAGGAACGATCCATTCAATTTAGTGACGGAGAAAATCCATTAAAAAACGCAGGCAGTTCTTAAGCTGATGGGTCAAGAAAAAGATAAACCCTTTTTTAAAAGCCATTATGTACGGCTCTGTGTGGATTTTTTACACTGTTCAGGACATCAGGAAAGATTAGGACAATTATGGAACAAGGAGCAGGGAGGGAGGGGTGGGAGGCAAAACAGAACACCCTCTTTCCCTCCCGGGACCACCCCAAACCGCCCTCTATTTAATTTCAATCAAAATAAAGCACAGGAATATTCTGTCTTTTAATTCTCTCTTAATACCATGTGCCTAACTGTGAGGGAGAGGATTTTTTGTTGTTGTTTTACGTTTTCGTAAAAGTAGCTGGTGGTTCTACCAATAGTTACATTGGATAATTTTGTAACCATGTGTCATGGGGACTAAAAAGGGATTTTTGCATAGGTGTGGCAAGTTTCTGACAAGAACACAAGGGCAAAAGAAGAAAGAGCAGTGCTAAATCAGACCAAAGGCTCATCCTGCTCTATCTCTCCTGTTGGAGGCAGCAATGCTTCTGGAGGCTTCACCCGGGGCAAAAAACCTGGCTAGTGCCCCCCTCACCGTAGTTACGGCTCTGGCTTCTGAATACCAGTTGCTGGAAACAGAGTGCTGTTGAACTCAGAACTTGCTTGCAAGCTTCCTTTAAGAATCTGGTTGGTCACTGTGAGAACAGGATGAGCCTTTGGCTTGATCCACCAGACTCTTCTTATGCTCTGATGGACAATGGTCAGAGGTGGTGGAAGCTGCAGCCCAACAGTTCCCCATCTTTGGTCGGCTCAGTTACCCAAGACTTTAACTGAGGAGCAAGGCACCTTTTCCAGTCTGGGGGCCCACATTCCTTTCTGGGCAAACAAAAGAAAGGACTTACTCATACAGTGCACATGGAACTCACTACCACAAGATAGAGTGATGGCCACCAAACTGGATGGATCCAAAAAGATTAGACAGATTCATGGGGAGAAAACTGTCCATGGTCCCTAACCACAGATCCTTGGGATCACAAGTGGGGAAAGTGCTGTTACACTCAGGTCCTACTTGCAGAAGCAGCTAGTTGACCACTGTGAGAAAAGGACTCAGGACTAGAAGGGCCTCTCGCCTGATCCAGCAGGGCTTTTCCTAAGAGATAGTGCTAAAATAAATTAATGAGGACCCAATTATTGAAAAGGAGGAAAGAGATCGGAAATGGACGTTTTAGGGCAAGTTCTACCTATTCTAGGCCAACTTGTTTTGAACATCTGGTTTTTCTTGATACTGTACTTTTTAATGTGTGTTTTATATTGTTTTACATGAGCCACGTCGATGTTTTGGTGATTAAGTGGTATGTAAATCCTGTAACATAAAACAAGATAAATCAATAGGCGTTTGTGGCCTGGATCAAGAAAAAAAGTGAATATTTTTTAAAAATCCTTGAAGGGTGAGCACACTAAAGGTGACTAGGCTACTTAAAAATGTAAAATTGGTATTCCCAGGAGTGTGTGTGTGTGTGTGTGTGTGTGTGTGTGTGTGTGTGTGTTTGTGAGAGAGAAAGAGACACACAGAGAGAAGCAGACAGCAAAAATCTGCCTTTTCTAAGGATTTTGTGCAGTGCAGTGCCAATATGTTAGCAGGGAAATTATGTGTGTGATGCGAGCATGTCCTGCAACATGCATGCACAGCCACCAGGGAATTTTGAGGGGGTTCAGCCCCCTCCTTGAAAATTTTGGGGGGCCCTTGGTCCCCCAGCCCTCCAGCAGATGGCACACCTGCTCACAAGCATATGTATATGAGTAGACAGAGGGACAGCCAAACTGCTGTGTTGCCATGATTCACCACTTCTGCTGCCACTGGAATGCCCCCTCTCGCTGAAATTGTTGAGAGGGGCATGTTCCAGCGGCGGCAGAAGCAGGGGGGCAAGGGGGCCCTGCCTCCTGCGCTTCCGCCACCTGAGGCAGCTGCTTCACCCTACCTCATAGAATTGTGGGGTTGGAAGGGATCCCAAGGGTCACCCAGTCCAAACCCCTGCAATGCAGTAATCTCAGCACACGGTCCAATTTGGAACCATACTGTACCCTGCTAAGCTTTGCAAATCTGCTAACTGTGTGTGTGTGTGTGTGTGTGTGTGTACACACACATACGTACACACATGTATGTGCATACAGAACAACTTGTGGAGAGGGGGAGTGCATTTAGGTAGCTTTAACATAGGATTAAGCACACCCTCCCATCAGATGTCAAAGAAATAAACAACTATCTGACGTGTAGAAGACATCTGAAGGCAGCCCTGTTTAGGGAAGTTTTTAATAACTGATGTTTTAATGTATTTTTAATCTTTTGTTGGAAGCCACCCAGAGTGGCTGGGGAAACCCAGCCAGATGGGTGGGGTAATAATAATAATAATAATAATAATAATAATAATAATAATAATAATTATTATTATTATTATTATTATTATTATTATTATTATTATTATTCACGTCTGCACATCCAAGATCAGAGGCAGCATGCTGGAACATTAAGGGGAATCCAGTCTGTGTTCCAGTTCAGCAGAGTCTGGAGCCCTACCAAGCCAAGGACCTCTAGATACCAGGCCCTGAGGTAGTTGAAGACACAGCTTTCTGGTGGGCTTTTTCACTCCAAATGCATGCAATAGTTTATTCATTTATTTATTGCATTTCTATCCCACCTTTCTCCTCTAAGGAGCTCAGGGTGGAATGCATGGTTCTCTCCCTCCTCATTTAATCCCCCAAACAACCCTGTGAGGTAGGTTAGGCTGAGAGACTATGACTGGCCCAAGGTCACCCCATGAGCTTTGTGGCCAAGTGGGGATTTAAACCCCTGGTCTCCCAGGTCCTAGTCTGACACTCCAGCCACTACACCACCCTGGCTCTTTGTTCAGTTCGTTCCTTGTGGTATGGTCTCCACACTTCCTCTAAAATTTGTATCTTGCACATGCCCAAGTACCAACTGCTGAGGAACAGAATAGGGCTATTGTCTGTGGGCCTCCTAGAGTAAACAGGGTGTTGGAATAAATACACCTTTTGGTGTGGGTGAGAGAGACAGAGGAAGAGGGAGGGAGAGAAGCCATTCAGTCGCTGCTCCATGCATAGTGTGGGTGAAGAGGAAACAATTGTTGTTTTAAGGGTGGGGGACACACAACTGCATCAACAACTACCCAAACCCAAACCAATGCTGGATAAACAAAATCATTTACCCCAAAGATGCCAAATCCACCTCCCCCTTCCCCCTGCTCACTTTCCTTTCCGATTCACACATTTTATTTTCCCTGGAATCAGATCAGAGGTACAGGGATGGGATTTCCCCACCCCACCCCTCTTATTTCTTCCCACACTACACAGGATGTTTATAGCACCCCATTCCTGCTCAAAACATGTAGAGTGAATTCCACACGCACACCCTACAACACCAATACCATCACATTTTGCTGTCAGAGCTGTCAAGCTGAATCCCGCTTTAATCTGCCAAAAGCACTTTTCTGCTGACATTTTTAATAAATACTTTCAGCTTTTAAACACATTTGTGGGAGCCATTTTGCCCCCTCCTCTCTCCCTTCCTCTTCTCCTCCTTCAGGAGAATGAGCTCTGAAAGCCTTAATAGCAAATACATTATGCTTATCAAAGGCTTCCTCCCCCTTCCTTTTTTGCATCCTGAAGCAGAGGTAGTGTTTTCAATTTTAAAGCTAAATTAACTGTCCAATTGAATTTGGCTGGTGTGAGCTGCTTTTTCCTGTGACAGGTTTTAGTTATGAAGCATATTTCACATTAATAGAACGGAACATGAAAACCCCACTCTCTCTGGGATGTAACCGTGGCTCACCATTGAAATGTTAAATTTAATATTTCAGACATGACTCGTGCCAGTGTTTGATTATTGTTCGTCATTTAAATCTCTCCTAACGGGGGAAGGTCCTAATTAGCAAAAAATCATGTTTTAATGAAGGCAAAATGCTAATTGCTAACACAAAAAAGCCTTCACATAAAATTATCCCAGCACTTCCATTGATTTCTTGGTGATTTAAAAAAAGTAAAAATAAAATAAAGAGCCCATTTGTGTGTTTATACACTTAGACGTCGTTTTGCATTGAGTTTATCATAACATTTCATTCAAAAGCAGCGTTTCCAATCACCCCCTAACCCTGCCCCACTAATCACAATCTACCCTAGCCCCCAATTCAGAGCAGGAGGAATCATCAAAAGAGGTGAGCTCACCCATGCAGCCCAGAATAATTGGAACAACAGTTGGTTGTTTTTTTTTAAGTACAAAAAACCACACAAACAATTTCATGTACACCCCAGCCCCCCCCAACTTCCCCCCTCAAAGTAATCCTCTTGAGCCATCTTTTGCTCCCAGGAAGCACAATTCCGTTTTGTTTTCCCTGCCTCTGATCTTTCACTTATCATACTATTTGCGCTATGATTATAGTGTTTGCAAGGGAGCTCAGCCACTTATGCCATAACACTCAATCATGACATGGGGGGCGGGGGGAGAGAAAGTTATTACACAGTGACCTCTGGATGCCAACGTTTGTTCAGCGAGATTTATGAAATTGCCACAACACAGCGCCGCCCGTTTCTCAGTGGTACTCACATCGCTGAGGCAGTCCCTGGAGCTGCTGAGCTGGGAGCTGGTGGCCTCCCGGATGCTGTCGTCCTCGCTGTTCCTGCCACTTCGCTTCATGGGGACTTTCATCTGCAGTGATCAAAAAACAGCATCCCATTGAAACAGTTGAAGTTCATCTGGAGCACAAGGCACAGCCCCACCGTGTTCTTAAAGCAGTGGCAGGGTAACTTTTTCTCTCTCAGTGGCTTACATGCTCTTTGGCAGGGGTCAGCAAACTTTTTCAGCAGGGAGCCAGTCCACTGTCCCTCAGACCTTGTGGAGGGCCAGACTATATTTTGGAAAAAAATAAATGAACGAATTCCTATGTCCCACAGATGCATTTTAAATAAAAGCACACATTCTACTCATGTAAAAACACCAGGCAGGCGCCACAAATAACCCAGAGATGCATTTTAAATAAAAGGACACATTCTACTCATGTAAAAACACACTGATTCCCGGACCATCCGCAGGCCGGATTTAGAAGGTGATTGGGCCGGATCCAGCCCCCGGGCCTTAGTTTGCCTACCCATGCTCTTTGGGGTAATTTCTTGGGGGCTGAAAGCCAGCAGTGGCTGTGGCTGGAGCCAATGGTGGGAGGAGCTGGAACCAATGGTAGGAGGAACTGAAACTAAAAAAAAGGGGGGTAGAAAAAAAAGGGCAGGACCAGTGCCAGAAGCCTAAAGAGCACATTTTCCCTCTTCCTGGCTGCCCCACACTTCTCTCCGCCTTATCACCTGCACCCAGTTAGGCCTAGGGCCACATGAAATTAGGCCACGGGACACATATTGCCCTTGAGGCCACAGATTTTCTAATCCTTGTTCTAAACCATCGTAGAAGAAAAATGGCGGCAGTTGATTGTCTGAAAGGGACCTGTGGCCAAATGTCTCTATGGGCAAACATATTATATTCTGTATATTTTTAATGACTTGCATGTGCTTTTGTAGGATTGTGTCAGTACGGTATTGTAATTTTCTTACGTTCATTTTTAATATGCTGTAAGGCCCTTTGGAGAGTAAACGAAAGAAGTGTCTCCCAACATACACAATGACAACAAATAAATTGGGATCAGAAAAATAAAACGATACTGGTAAAATAATGTAGGTTTGTAACACAAATGTATTCATAAATAAAACTTAAGAGTAAAAGACTAAACAGTTTTTTTCAGTTGTCATTGGTGTATGAATGTGTACACACACATGCTTTTTGACATTCATGCATTAATGAAAACTGAACAAGATTTTTTGGTCAGAATATGTTTGGTCTTTTGCATTTATATTTGTGTTTGGGGTTCTTAACAGAATCACAGAACTGTAGAGTTGGAAGGGATGGCAAGGGTCATCTATTCAAAGCCCCTGCAGTGCACGAATCACAGCTTCATTGGAGGTTTCAAAACAGAGGTAGGATGGCCATCTTTCAGAGATACTTTGGCTGAACCAGTTTCCAAAGCATAGTCCACTGCAATAATCTAATCTGGAGGTTATGTGAGGATGGAGTCCGGTGGCCAAGTCATCTTAATCCAAAAAACATCAACAGCTGGCAAACTAGCGAGAGCTGGAAACGGGCAGTCTTGGACACAGATGCTGTCCAAGCCTTCAGTAGCAGTACGGGATCCAAGAGTAACCCCAATCTGGGCACCTGCTGCTTCCAAGGAGGCACAGTCCTCTATCTAGATCAAGCTGTCTCTTCAATTATTGGACACAATAATTCAGATCATATAACACCTCCATCTTGTCTAGATTCAGTTTGAATTTTTTGGCCAAATCCAGCCCATCACCACCTCCAGCCACCCATCTAGCACCTGAACCACCTCTCCTAATTCAGATGTTACAGCGAGAGTTGCACACTATTTGCACGTTGGTGACACCTCACTCCAAATCTCCTGAAGATATCTCATGACAGCTTCTTATTGGTGTTAAATGGCATGTGACACAAGATGGATTCCTGTGGAATGCTACAAGGTAGTTCCCATGGCTCCAAGTAATACCCCCTATTGCTACTCTGGACAAGCAACCATTAGAAGCCAAACCACCATAAAACAGTTGTGTATCCTTTGTCCCAACCTCACAGACTCCCTCCAGGAGCATACCATGGGCAGCAGTATCAAAATCTACAGAGAAGTGAGGGAGAATGAGCAGGGGATCACTCCTCCATCTTTCACCTGATGTAAGTGATCAACCAGGGTGACCAAGACACTTTTGGTGCCATGACCAGGCCTGAAGCCAGATTGAACAGGTCTAGATAACCCCTTTCCCACTGGGAGATAGTTGTTTAGGACTTCTGCGCCCAGGACCCTAAATGAGGGACACATCTCTACCTCCTTCCAGGAAGATAACACCATAGCCAACACACACCTGGAATGACCGGCTCAGTCAAGTTCCTTTGTCTAAATCTAGTAAGTCAAGATGGGCAGGACCAAAGGGTCAAGTTTGAACCCCTCTAAGAAATGTATTCACATCCTCACACCATAACAATGGAAACTGATACAGTACAGCCAGACCCAATGATGCTCTGGATACCTTCTCCAGACTTACTCTGTGGCATCTAATTCTGCCCAGATCTGTGTGGGCAGAATTACTACAGCATGTATTCAAGGATGGAATAGAATTGCTCTGCTGGCGAGATAAAGAAAGCTCACTCGCCATACAGAATAATATTGCTGGATGGCTACTAGAGGATGCAATGGTAGCAGAAAAGTAAGCTTTCCACACCACCATCAATAGGTGCAAGAATGTGCTGGGTCAAACTCAGACTGGAATTCGCACCAACTGTGTTCCTGCCATCAACCTTCCTTCTTTATCATGCACAGGTCTCTGGAGTACCATGGAGGTTTGCGTACAGCACAGCATCAGTGACGATACTCAGGCGCAATCATACTGATGGCCTTACACATCTCCTGGCTCCACAGTGGGATAAGGACCTCAACAGGAGCACTAGCAAACACTGGATTTCTGAGGGGATATGTGCTGAGACCTTTTGTGGGAGCCATAGGGGGGACTGGTGGGAACACTTGCGCTCACAGGCATCATGTTGATGACCACGGCATTACAGAGCTTTGCAACTGCATGTAAGTTTGTTGAGGAGACTCATTTAACAAAGTCAACTGCTCTCTGCTGCTTTATCAGGTCTCCTAGCCCACGGATTGTGATGCTTGCCTAACCACCCTAACATCTCCTTTAAGATTAGACAATACTTAAAACAGCAGTACCTCATTTTTCATATATCCAAACCCTGTTTGTCACACAGGATGCTATGGCCTTATACCAAACCAGTCTATTTGTCTGGCATTTCAAGCAGTCAGTCTTGCATGCCCTGCTAACTAAGATCCTTGTAATGAGAGAGGCCAGAGAATGAACCCAGGACCTTTGCAGGCAAACAGCATCCTCTACCACAAAGCTAAGCACTTTCTCCAATTTTCTAGTCCCTAGTGTATCACTGTCTTTGCATTTTGGAGACTCCTTCTTAGTGTGAATTGCTAGAGTTGCCATCTTCCCGAACTCAGCTCCACTCCCACCAGTATTTAAATATTTGAGAGTGGGGTGGATGGGTGGGTGTGGATGCATTTTTGGCTCTAATGCGCCTGCATGTGCGTGAACATTAAGATAGCATGTCATACACAGCCTGACACTTTGCACACTGGGGAGGCTCGTACTCAACTGCTGATAACAGGTTGTAGGGCAATTATGCTATTCCTGGCCTATTTTTAACTGAAGGAACACACAGAGACACATGCAGATGCAGACACACTGCCAACTTTTAATTCAGTAGAAGGACAGGCTGTTGCAGAATAAGTGAGTGCAGGGTACTGAAAGAGAAGCTCAATCTTCATTTATGTGGAAGGGCTCACATAGTAATCCCTGGAGGAGCAACAGCAACACTACAAAAGTGACAGCTATTTTCAGCACTGAAATGCTGGGGTGGGAGTTAGAATATGAAAAGGAAGATGCCTTATACCAAATTAGATCATTAGTCCCACCGGGCTCAGTTCTGTCTACACTAACTGGCAGCAGCTCTCTAAGGTCTCAGGCAGGGAGTCTTTCCCAGACCTACCTGGAGAAGCTGAGGGTCAAACCTGGGTTTTTCTGTATGCAAAGCTGGGACCCCATCACTGAACTATGCCTGAAATACAGTGGCTTGCCTAAGGCTACCTACTAAGTTCATCACCATGGTGTGAATTGAAATAGGAAAGCTGGGGCAGAGCATATGCTTTGTCTGCAGAAGGTCCCAGGTTCCATCTCAGGCAACCCTGTCTCAAATCCTAGAGAACTGCTGTCAGGCAGTATAAGTAATGCTGTGTTAGATGGCATATAAGAAAGAAAGCTTCAAGACACAGATTCAAAATGTATGCATGCAGGTCATGTGTGCAGCTTGCGACCTCAGCCCTGCCCATCCCATGTGCAGAGCCTACACACTTTGAAGGTATGAATGAGGTTCCAGAGCACAAACTGCAAGCTCCACGCATGAACACGCCCACACACCAGCTCCTCTGCAAAGATGGAACCACTGTAATTACTTCAAAGCTATCAGTAAGCATGGCTAAGTGCAAAGTCGTTTGCAACTGAGAAGCCTCCATATCACATTTCCTTCTCAACAGCATCATGTGGACTCGTTCTCTGTCTTGGTTTATGGCAGCTTCCTATGTATATATATCCACAGAAGAGAGGAAGAAAGTTATGCATGTTAAACTGGCATGGGACAGAAATAGGCTCATCCATCTATCACCAATTAATCTTCCCCCCCCTCTCTCTCACCCTCCCTCCCTCCACATACGTATCTATATACCGTACATCTTTACACACGCTCTCTCTCTCTCTCTCTCTCTCTCTCTCTCTCTCTCTCTCTCTCTCACACACACACACACACACACACACACACACACACTCACACTAACTAACTAACTAACAGGATGGATTACCCTGTTCCGTGTCAGTTTTGCATGCATTCAATCATAAGTCATACAAAATGTACATTTAAAACATATACATTTCCCCCAGTACTGTATACACAATTTTGTATGCACTTTCCTCCAAAAGAAGCATTTTCTATTTCCCATGCCCCTCCATACATATTTCTGGATATTTTTTCTACTCAGCCTCCCTAAAATATTCATTTATATATGCATTCTCCTTGTGAAGCATACATTAAAAAACAAGCAAACCCATTGTCACAAAAATCTGAAGAGGTGCTCCATCCAATCGATAACTGCATTATGATTTACCTCTATGTTTGGGAATGGGAAATGATAGGTCAGTTGACTTTAAAAATGTGGACCTGATGAAATTCTGCTCCATCTTCATTAACTCAGCTGCTTTTATGGTTTTATTTCAATCAGATGACATAAGAAGGTGCTTTGGGGCAGGGCAGTCATCTCTTTGCTGTCTCTCCTCTTTCCAAAGTTTGCATACGAAAAACAACTGTGCACTTCCAATTCACACACAGAAGTAAATGGAGAGAATCTGACCTAACAAGGTCTTGCGTGGGCAAGCAAATTAGAAGCATCACTGCTGCCATTAACCTTTCAGAGTAAATATCAATTATGAAAACTTGCTTCGGTACCTATGTCCCCTGTTTGCTGCCGTGAATTAAGAGGGTCATCAGCCTTTTCGACAGATCTTGTTCATTTACACCTGCTGCCTGCCAGCAGGGGAGCCCACACCCCCGCCGCCAGTGCACTGAGCCAACCTGCTTTAATTCATTGGTAATTATCTTAATGAGACACACGCAGGACTGAACTAGGAGGACAACTTGTTCTGCTAAATGGGATGTGCTGGTTTCGGGGGGTTCCCCTTGGCACAGCTGGGTGTTGTAAATGAAGTTTGTTTCTTCAAAGCTGATCCTTGCTCGCTTGAAATTTGACAGATCTCCCTGTCATTTGGAGAAGGTCCCAGGTCCAATCTCTGACATATCCAAGTAGGGCTGTGAGAGAACCCTGCCTGAAACCCTGGAGAGCTGCTGCCTGTCCATGTAGAAAATACCTAGCTGGATGGACCACTTGTCTGACTCAGTAGAAGGCAGCTTCTTATTAGGGAAAGGGCTGTAGCTCCATGCAGTGGCAGAGCTTCATGCTCCAGCACCAGGGGGGGGCGCGGCAGAGAGCAGGCGTGGGCGTGGCTGGTGCACGTCCGGGGGGCATGGTGCGTATCCTGGGGGCGTGGCACGCCTCCCGCAGGGGCATAGCACACATCCTGGGGGCATGGTGCGCCGCCTACAGGGGTGTGGCGTGCAGTGCGGGGGGGCAGCCACGATGGCTACCCACCAGGATCGCGCTGCTGGGGGCAATGCGCTTCCCCCGCTCCTCTCTTCCTCCACCAGTCGCTCCATGGCAGAACTTGATTTGCATGCAGATTCTCCCAGGTTCAGCTTTACATTTCTTTACATCCACTGCCACAATATTTAGTGATGGCTACCAACTGTGGGTTAAACCACAGAGCCTAGGACTTGCCGATCAGAAGGTCGGCGGTTCGAATCCCCGTGACAGGGTGAGCTCCTGTTGCTCGGTCTCTGCTCCTGCCAACCTAGCAGTTCGAAAGGACATCAAAGTGCAAGTAGATAATTAGGTACCGCTCCAGCGGGAAGGTAAACGGAGTTTCCGTGCACTGCTCTGGTTCGCCAGAAGCGGCTTAGTCATGCTGGCCACATGACCCGGAAGCTGTACGCCGGCTCCCTCGGCCAATAAAGCGAGATGAGCGCCGCAACCCCAGAGTTGGTCCTGACTGGACCTAATGGTCAGGGGTCCCTTTACCTTTTTACCAACTTGGAAGGTTTCAATATAGTATTAAACAAATTCGTGGGGAATGAGGCCATCAGTGTCTACTAACCCTGATGTTTGTGTTCTGCCTCCACCCTCGGAGGCAGTATGCCTCTGAGTGCCAGTAGCTGGAAATCACAAGGACTTGCTGTTGTGCGCAGGTCCTTCTTTTGGACTTCCCATAGGCACTGGCTTGACCACAGTGAGAATAGGATGCTAGAGTGTGATGGATCCAGGAGGGCAGTTCTGTTCTTAACACCAACATGGTGTCTTGCAAGATTTGAACCAAATGGGCATAGGTTCTGTTCCTAGGCCCCTCACCTGTTATTTCATTTCAGTTCCACCTGGTTTTCAAGAATAAATATAGAGCCTATAATATAAATATGTAGAAGGAAAACCCATTGTACTACCTGAAACATTTTCACAAAGATGGACAACCCCTTTATTAATGAGATGCAAATTCAATTGGGAAATGTTCAAAAACAATTAAGGTCCTTTTAAACAAAGTCCTAGGACAGAAATGGAAAAAAAAATAGTGGAAGAAAATATAATGCCAAAAGGACTAATATCATATTTGTAGAAAACCATTATAGAGGTTCAATTTTGTCCACAGCAAAACTTGAGACGGTGGTGGGAAGTGAATTGGGATTTAGAAACTGAAGAAGATGCATGCAACAAACAGTGGACAAAAGCGCCATACAAAGCCAATAGAAAACAACCAGAGAAATAAAGCTTTAAAGCAACCTTTGTGAACCTAGTGCCCTCCAAATGTTTTAGACTACAACTACTGATGTGAGTTGCAGTCTAAGATATTTGGAGGGCACCATGCTAGAAAATAATGCTTTTTTACAGGGATGGGAACCCATGTCCCCAGATGTTGCTGGAGCACAACTCCCATCACGGCTGATCATTGGAGGCTGATGGAAACTGGAGACCAACAACTGCAGGGCCAAAGATTGCCCAGGAATTCATGTGCAGGTGAATATAAGCAGATGTAGCTAGACTGAATTTTTCCTGGTTAATAAAATGAATATCATCCGCTATTATCTCTGATTCAGGAAATCCTATGTGAACCAGAGGGAGAAACCAGCAAAGCTTGAACCGTTCCAACCTGCTCACAGGCTCCAGGTGCTTGTGAGTAATCCCAAGCCACCGTGCCAGCCAAGAATCATGAGCCACATGCCACTGGATATCATGTCCCGTGATTAAACATCATAACTCATTCCAGCCATAACTTCTGCTCGTTATATTCTAGCTTTCCTTTTCCATTCCTGCCATGGCTCTTTGTTCTTCCCTGAACAGTATTTTATTTTATTTTATTTATTTATTTGGAGTGGATTGGGAAGGACAGGAAAGGACAGGAAATGGAAAAGTGTTTTCACCCCGAAAACCCGGTCCCCCTTCCTTAGCACTCCGTATGAGTATCTCTGCCTCCACCACCACCTGACTTCCATTTCATCCAAACAGCTCGACTCTCCAGTTAAAGCAAGAGTCTCCTCCCAGGTCCCAGGTCATCAGAAAGATTATTTTTATTTAGGGTTGCATCTATTTTCAAATTGCAAGCATTCCCCCACCCCCACCCCCTTTGCTCATTATTAATAAATACACTTCAATTTATCAAAAGCTCCCTTTCGAGTGCTACTGGGAGCCCTGGGGCAAAAGGAGACAAATTCTTTTCTTAAGTTGTTCTGAAAGGTGCTGGGCTCAGCGACCCTCACCCCCATTAACCTACCAAAGCTAGTTCACTCCTACTGGGAGCTCTGCAGCTTGCACAGCGGCAAACTCAAACTGATCTTGTGCCATCTCAATATATTTGTTCATTATCTTGCGCACACACAGAAGCATTTGGAAATGTACTTGGGGCACAGGCCAAATTGAATCATCTGCCTTCATTTTCTACACGATCTGAAGCTACAGCTGCTACAACAGGCTGTGGGATTTCTTCCCCCACCCCAATTTCTCCCTCCCTGACCCCCCTCCATCTCTCTCTTAAAGCCACATCCATCTGTTTTTGCTTGTTTTTTTAAGCACTTTATGAAGTTTGATTCTTAGCATACAATTTTTTTTAAAAAAGTATCACAATTAAAACTTCAGGAAGATTCCTTTTTGTTTTGCAGCAGAAAGGAGAGAGAAAAGAAGCTGGTGAGGGAAACTGTGTGCCTGCCCCCATGAGATAATCCATATGCAGAATCTTTGTACCGCAAAGTTTACAAAGGAGACGAGTACAAAATGTATACCGGATGCTTCCAGGCGATGCATTTTTCTCCCAACTATTCTTGTGGGGCAAACGTTGTTGGATTATTATCATCATACTAATTATCATTTAATTTATTACCTGCACTTCTCCCTAAGGTCCCAGGGTGGGTTGCAGTATTAAAACTCAACATTATACAACACAGTATTTAAAAGTAAAAAAATAGTTACAGAAATAAGCTGGGTCCTAAAAAAATACACCTCAAACCACAAACCAAGGCAAAGAGGTGCATGTTCAGCATCCACTAGAAGCTGCATAATGAGGGTGCTAGAGCAGGGGTCAGCAAACTTTTTCAGCAGGGGGCCAGTCCACTGTCCCTCAGACCTTGGGGGGGGGGCTGGACTATATTTTTTGGGGGGAAATATGAATTCCTATGCCCCACAAATAACCCAGAGATGCATTTTAAATAAAAGCACACATTCTACTCATGTAAAAACACCAGGCAGGCCCCACAAATAATCCAGAGATGCGTTTTAAATAAAAGGACACATTCTACTCATGTAAAAACACGCTGATTCCCAGACCATCCGCGGGCTGGATTTAGAAGGTGATTGGGCTGGATCTGGCCCCCAGGCATTAGTTTGCCTACCCATGTGCGCTAGAGGTACCTCTGTAGGGAGTAAGTTCCACAACTTAGGGGCTGCTGCAGAGAAGGCCCTCTCCTGGGGCCCCACCTCCACAAGCTTCTGAAGGCAAAAAAGGCTACCAAGAGGAACTCTGCCAATCTGGCTCTGTAGGGAAGGAGGTGCTCTCTCAGGTATCTGGGCTTTGAACACTACTGCAAACATCCTGAATTGGGCCCAGAAACAAATGGAAACTAGAGTAGCTGTTTCATGAGATTGAAATGGAACTCCAGCCAGTAATCTGGCTGCTGCACTTTGGACCAATTGAAGTGTCTGAGTCTTTTCCAAGGGCAGCCCCACCCAGAGCACAATGCAGTAATCCAGTTTGGAAGTTGACAGCTCCTGATATCTCAGATCACTGCTCATGCTAGCAGGGGCTGACTCGTGTATATAGTCATAACATTTCTCAAGAGTCACAAATGGGACTAAACCAAGGGTCGCCAAGGTTTACCTTGCCTGGGCTGGTTCACTCCAGCGGAGATCCCTCTGTGGGCTAGATCACGTGCATGCGTGAGTGTGCATGCCAGTGATTTCCAGTGTCTGCGCAGACGCTGTGCGGGGACTCGCCAAATGGGCGGCTTGGTTTGGGGGCAGCTCGTGGGCCGGTTAAATGACCCCCACGGGCCGCTTGTGACCCATGGGCCTTAGGTTGCTAACCCCTGGACTAAATATAGGAAGAGCCCTGCTGAATCTTATCTATGCCAGGTAGAATACAAGGAACGGTACAGCATTTGCTTTGCACTCAGAAGGCCCCAAACTCAGTCCCTGGCCTCTCCAGGTAGGGCTGGGATGGAGAGCTACTGCCAGTGAGTTCAAACCAGGGAAGAAGAACCTGTGGCCCTCCAGATATGGCTGTATTACAGCCAGAACCAGTCCACCCATAAGGTGAGGTGAAGCAGCCGCCTCAGGTAGCAGAAGTGCAAGAGGCGGTGCTCCACCTGGCCAACTACTTCCACTGCTGGTGAGGAGGCGGCGTTCCAGCACACGGTGTTGCCGCCCATCTTCCCTGCCCCTGGGGGGAGAAGCTGAGTGGCAATGCTTGGAGAAGAGCCCCAGCGCACACCAAGTTGGGTGAGAACTGGGGCATTCCTGTGAGCCATATTGCTGATCAGGCTGCCTACCACCTAGGGGAGAAGCCAAGTAGTAATACTTAGAGGAGCATTCTGGCTCCCATTGAGTTTAGCGAGAGCAGGAACATGGCGGCAGAAAAGGGCAGGTGTGGTGGCGGGGGGCAGGAGGCAGCAATTCCTGTTTTGCCTCCGGTGGTGAAACGGAACAGGCTGCCCCTGACTACAACTCCCACCAACCTTGACCACTAGCCATGGTGTCTGGGGCTGATGGGAGTTGGGAGTCTGACAACATCTGATGGGCCAAAGGTTCCCCATGCCTGGTCTAGACAATACTGAGCTAGGTGGAGCAGCAGTCTGACTCCATATAAGCAGCTTCCAATGTTCCTGATCAGCTCCCATAGCGACCAACCAGCAAGATCTCCTGACGGGCACCTGCTATTTAGAGGCATACTGCCTCTGATATTGGGGGTAACATAGCCACTGTGACTTGTAAAAGGTAAAAGCAGTGCTTTTTCTGAGGGGACGCAGAGGTACACATACCCCTAAACATTTTGTGAATCTTTGTACTTTTGTCCATTTGCTGTATTTATTTTCCCCAGTTTTAACTATCAAAATGGTGAGAGTACCCGTAAACATTTTTTTAGGGGGGAAAAAACCCACTGGGTAAAAGACCCCTGGATGGTTAAGTCCAGTCAAAGGCGACTATGAGGTGAAGCGCTCATCTTGCTTCAGGCCGAGGGAGCTGGTATTTGTCCACAGACAACTTTCTGGGTCAAGTGGCAAGGCAGGACTAAACCGCTTCTGGCGCAACGGAACACTGTGATGGAAGCCAGAGCGCATGAAAATGCTGTTTAATTAACAGCCTTACCCTCCTTTTAAAGCCATCCGAGCTGGGGACCACCAACGCAGATTGTGGTAGCAAATTCGATAGTTGAACCATGCACTGTGTAAAGAAACACTTACTTTTGCTTCCTCCAAACCTCTCACCCTTTAGCGCCATTGAATGACCCCATATTCCAGTATTATGAAATTATTCCCGTCTACTTTTCCTTTTTGTAGGGTAATGCAGCCCCCAGGGCTATCTTAAGCATATGTAGGGTGCAAGGATCTGCCCCAGGTTGCCCAGTCCCAGGCACGCAGAAGGGCAGCTGCTTCAGCGTCTTGCTGGCTCGGTCACCCCTGAACTCGCGGTGCAGAGCCGCCCACAGCAGAAGAGACCGCCATGGCACTCCGACCGAAGGGTGGGCTCTTCCCCAGACTCAACTCTCGGGCCCCCGACTCTTGGCCTAGTGCCTCTGAGAGCCCGGCGCCCGGGTGCCCCGCACCCCTAGTGCCTATGGGTAAGATGGCCCTGGCAGCCCCCATGCTTTTATAACATTAGGAGATTTAAATACACACACCTTCTCATTATGAGTGCCCAGTCTACTTTAAAATACAGTGGTGCCCCGCAAGACGAATGCCTCGCAAGACGGAAAACTCGCTAGACGAAAGAGTTTTCCATTTTGGAAGTGCTTCGCAAAACGAATCTCCTATGGGCTGGCTTCGCAAGACGAAAATGTCTTGCGAGTTCCTGCGGGGTTTTTTTCCTTCCCCCCCTTTTTCTAAGCCGCTAAGCCGCTTATCAGCTGATCCGATAAGCCGATAAGCCGCTAAAAGCCGCTAATAGCGCTAATCCATCAATGGGCTTGCTTCGCAAGACAAAAAAACCGCTAGACGAAGAGAATCACAGAACGGATTCTTTTCGTCTTGCGAGGCACCACTGTATCTAGGAAATTAGGTGAAAGCCTATTGTGCAGGTGAAGTCATTAGAATTGCACCCACAGTTGAGTCAGAAGATTTTGAGCAGGCGAGCTTTAAGTGGCAGACTATGCTCAGCTGATGTACAGAAGGTGCCAAAATTATAAATGCCTGTTCTTGCCAGAATGTGGTAAAAGTCAGTGAGCTGCCTTCATTTTTAAAGCTCGAAGCAAACAAAACCATTTGGCTTTATAAATGCATTTCTTTGACTCTTACAAAAAAAAAAGGACCTATGTATCAAAACAAGATGGAATCATATTGCATCTGAGTTGTTTCCTTGAAAATCCAGCCTTAATGCATTCTAACAGAATTTATCTATCCCAAGCATACCTCATAATGAGATCAACTGGGAAAAATATCAGCCTTGTTTGTATATTTTATACGTGCTCTAACTTGGCAGTTTGGAGATTATGTATTCCCCAGGTCCCTCCTTAAATCGCTTCACACACTGCAATTTGATTTTCTTTGCTTGCCCTTTTCCACAATTTCTCCCCCTTACATTTCATTGAGTTCTGGCTCACAGGGCAACATTCCCTTTGAATTAAGGGTGCAATCTTTTTTCCTCTCAATAAGGATATGTGGCACGAAAAAGCAACGTTACGGTTTGAAGATTTTATGATTGAAAGAGGACTCTGGTGTGCGCATGCTTGCATGGACGTTTGTTTTGTTTTAAATCCAGTGAAAAGGCAAATCCTGCAATTCTAAGTAAGGTCTGTAGATGTGTGTGCCTTCTGATCTCACCAGTCAACAGGGATGTGCATCGTGCATGTTTGCAAACAGAGCGCACCTCACACTCAATTACTGTAGCAAAACACATGCATTGGACATAGGTATCATGCAACGTGAGACTAATCTTTCTAAATTGATGGATCATGCAGCTGACAGTTAAATTTGCAAAAAAGGTGGTCATGGGGCTAAAGCCCTAGTACACTGTCTGAGTGTGAAGTCAATGTAAACATTGCTTAATTCCCATAGAATGCCATGCACGGCTGGATGAAGTTATAGCAAGGTGACTGAAACCACTTTTTAAACCTCCAAAGGGAAAAAGAGAGACATTTAAACCACGAATTTGAATTCCAATTCTTTAAATAAACAAAAGTATCAACACCATGCTCACTTACAAACAAATAAAACAAACTACCTAGGAGCATGAGTCAAAAACTAGGATCATGTATGTTACTATATTATGCATTGTTTGTGTTTTTATATTGTAAACTGCCCTGTGATCCTAGGATAAAGGGCAGTATAGAAAATAAATAAATAAATAAATAAATACCAGTATGTGTGTGTGTGTGTGTGTGTGTGTGTGTGTGTGTGTGTGTGTATATATATATATATATATATATATATATATATATATATATATATATAATCTCCCTGCTCTGCACCTTCTCGAGTGCTTTTACCGCATAGGAAACTGAGAGGTATTTGGGCAGGTGTGTAGAAATCTATGGACTTGAGTGGATGGAATGTAGCCTATTGTGCAAAAAAGAGAGATTCACATCCATTTTTTCCTCTGGCCATGCCCACTGCTAGTCTAGAAGGTTGCCCCTCAGTGAATGTGGGCCTCAGGCTGAAATGTGTCTGAAAATAGGCCTTAAACAGCTTCAAACCCATAACTAGCCTTTATTTCACCCTGGTCAAAGACCTAGTTTGGCATCTCCCATGCACATTTGTGTACACACACACACACACACACACACACACACACTGGGAGCCTCAATGGTGCCCCTCTGGAGGCTTCACCTGGAGCAAAAAAACTGGCTAGCTCCCACTCCCACCCCCGTAGCTACGGATCTGTCAAACATATTATGAAACACACAGCATTTAAGCTGCTTAAGGAAGTCCGGAGGCAGAAGATGCACCCATCAAACATTTTATTAAGAAAATTCCCAGGAGGGTGAAAAATTAGGACCAAAAAGATTTGGGATCTTCTGTGATAGATGATACAAGACAATCCAACTTTCCCACAGGAAACCACTTTTAAAAAGCCTCTTTATCCCATGTGTTTCCAGCTAAAAAGGCTCCCAGTGTGCCTTTACGATCAATAAAACAACAAGACAGTCTTTGCCCTCAGGCTTACAATCTAAAAGACACAACACAAAAGGGATAGGAAAAGGCTCTAGGTATCAAATACTGCCTCAGGGATTAGAGCCTGTGCAGAAGAGTGTGGTCTTGTAAATAAGTCCAAAGTTACTACAGTATTCTGTATAAATCTTTACTTGGTTGCTGAGTGTTAATGTTTCTGGGTCCAACAACAGGCACCAAGAATGAAGAGTAGATTTATAAAAATAAGCTTTGGAGTAGCTTCTAAGACCCTCTGCTAGAACTGAAAATTGAGGCCGAAGGAATTGTCTGGATCACGTGAATCCAGGGTAAGTCTTCAAACTGCCAAGTCCTTAACATTAAGGGAGAGTCCACAATTTACAAGCTCTATCCTTACACTCGGGGATAGGGAAATAGGAATGGAAAGTGCCTGTACAGTGGTACCTCGGGTTACATACGCTTCAGGTTACAGACGCTTCAGGTTACAGACTCCGCGAACCCAGAAATAGCACCTCGGGTTAAGAACTTTGCTTCAGGATGAGAACAGAAATTGTGCTCTGGTGGCGCAGCGGCAAAAGGAGGCCCCATTAGCTAAAGTGGTGCTTCAGGTTAAGAACAGTTTCAGGTTAAGAACGGACCTCCAGAACGAATTAAGTACTTAACCTGAGGTACCACTGCATTCACTTCATTTATGTGTCCCATGTTCAGAAATCAATCCAGCAAATACGATCGGTATCTGCCGTTGTTCTTCCTTTCAGTCCACAAATATGCAGTGGGTTACGTTTACTGCAGACACCCCATTTGCATTGTGTTTCCTTTTCACTGAAACGGATGAGGTGGAGTAACGTAATGACAACATAATTATGCAAATCCCATAAGTTCCATGATTTTACCACAGTGGACTGCAAGATGACTTGTGGAGTTTTCAAGGGAAGATGAACTGTAGCAGAATGGAAGCAGTGATGCATAGAGGTTGGAGTGGAAAATGATGCCTTCTTACATCTCTACTGGAGACCGACAGGAGAAGAAAGGAAGGAAAGCTTTATCCCTCCTGCAACATCCCACCATTTTTCTAAGCTGGGGGCAGAGGAGGGGACATTCCATCTCTCCCCTGTCAACCCACTCACTTGCCCAAATGGACTTTCTTTTCACCTATGGATACCAGGCTAGTGTTTAAATCAGGGATGGGGAACCCGTGGAATTTCACATGTTTCTGAACAGCCTGAGCCCACCCACATTTAAAACTCTGGTTACTGGGAAGCAAGTATTATCAAATACAACACAAGCCACTGATAGACTGAGGTTGAATTGAGCAAGGCGGAAGATGATGTGTTAGTACGAGACTCAGAGAGCAAGCTAGACTAGGTTTACACAGTGTTTTCCCCCCAACATCACACAGGGAAGCGATGAGAACCGACAGCTTTAATGTTGCTGTCATCTACACATAAAGATACCATCTATTAAAGGCTAATATCAAACAGCTGGGATCTTCAAAGCAACTGTAAATTTAATATACATATTAAATTTTCCAAATGCAGGATGCAACGTCTCATAATGTTACGGAACCAAAGAAGAAAAACTATCCTTCAATTTACTGATGTGTTTCCTTGATGCAAATGAATAGTCATTCATCAAATGCTAGTAGCTGTGAATAAAAAAAAACCCAGCATGTGTGTACACACAAACATACACGAACATCTGGAAAAGAGCTATACTAAGAAGATCTGGAATCCTGGACTTGGATCAAGAAGTGTCACGGGCAGCTCCCAAGGTTTGAGTGGACACAGAGGGCTTTGCACAGCAGAACCCAGGCACAGTCTATACAAGAGCTTAGATTGGGAAACAAGCCGTGTTTGAATGGATGGGTTGGCAAACAGGCTCTTCCTGCTTCCTTTTGCTGGGCTTCTGGGAGGCTAGGGGCCAAATGGAGCAGAGCACAGCTGGAGGTAATTTAGGTAGACAGAGCCTAGCCAACGTCCAGTGAGACTGACTTGAGGAGTGATAGCTGGCAGGGAGATTATTACAAAATGCATAATGGATAAAATACGTGCTTAAGAGTAATTGAGACTGAGCTGAAACAAGAGGGGATTTGGGAAGCAACTCCACTAGAGACGGTGATCCAGCTTCTATCTCTTGATCACAATAGCCGGAATTTTGTTCCTTCCTCTTTCAGGTCCAGAACTTCAAAGAAGTCAGTGACTTACCATATTCTGGCCAGGCTACAAGCCCTTTCCACTAAGACAGACCTGGGTCACATCGGCACCAAAAATTTAAAGCACTATGACGTCAGTCATGGCTTTCCCCAAAAGATATTGGGAATTGTTGTTTGCAGAGGGTGCTGAGAATTGCTAGAAGAACCCATCCCTTTCCCTTTACAGAGCTGCAATTTCCAGAGTTCCTTGGGAAGAGGGATTGATTGTTAAACCATTCCTTTAAAGTAATATGGGGTCTCTATACAACTCTCAGCACCCTTAACAAATTACAGTTCACAGGAGTATTTTGGGGGCCATTAGTATATTAAGTGATATGATACTGCTTTAAATTTATAGTGCAGATGGGGCCTCAGTCTGATTTACCTTGAGAGTAGTTCCAGATTAAAATTTATGGTTAAACCATACATTTATAGTTTAAACATATAGTGTAGGTGTGGCTCCACCGGATATCACACAGCAACATAGGTTGGTAGCAAGTTCCAAGGTAGAGCAGTCAGGCTCTGCAGAACCAAGGAGAGATTCCAGTTTAGAGCTTCTGGAGAAGGCTAGATGTTGATCCACCAGAATCTAAAGTCAACTGAGTCTGCCTGTACTGTTTTTAATTTTGAATAAACAAATAAATCATTCTTTATATATTCTTAATTGTTATTTGCTGCTTTGGGATCCATCCAACTTTGGGAGGAAGAGGATAAATATCTCACAGCCATCACAACAATAATGTACCTCCAGCGGAGTTTGCATCTTGCCAGAGCGCTACATCACAAGCAAAGTTTCAACATCTTTGGTAGGTTCCTAGGCTTGTAGCTGAGCACTCTGAACACAGGAAGCTGCCTTAATTCCGAGTCAGTCTGTTGGTCCATCTATCTCAGTAATGTCTACACTGACTGGCAGTGGCTCTTCAGGATTTGAGATGGGTGACAATTTCCAACCCTACCTGGAGATCCTGTGGATTGAACCTGGGGCCATCTGCAAGCAAAACAGATGTTCTACCATTGTGCTATGGCTTGTATTTCCCCTGGAGGCAGAACACCGAGAAGGGGCTCGTGTACCTTCTCCAGTGGGGATTTATTTAGTTATTATTTCAGTAGTGTCTATTAGCTTAATGCCACAGTTTCTCTGTATACAATTAGCTCAGCACATGGGCTGCAAAAGGGATACCACATAAAAATCGGGGGGGGGGGTTACTTAAATATATGCTGAAATAATAATAAAAAAGTCACAAAGCATTGGAAATATAAATGAGAAAGTATCCAGCTCAAAACTTCTAGGTCAATGAGAGGCAATATGCTGCTGCCTTATGGAACCATTTACATAAAGCTGTAGAATATAATTGTTCAACATAAGGAAAATGTATTTCCAAGGACATCCACCACTTCTATCATTCTACCATTTAAAATTTTCAAACATAATTTATGTATTTGTGATACTGAAATGCTAATAAGCTCAACATTTAGATCATCTGAGCCTCTGATGCCTTTAAAAAAAGAAGCCTTGAACATCAGGTCTGACCATTCAATCCTAGCCAGAAGAATATGCAAATACCAAAAACTTTCCCCCTACTCTCAAGCTGGTTCACTATAACAGCATCTCATTATATATTTACAGCCCAAATGGACCTAGAAAAAAGCTCTACTGCATCCAATGGGCTTATTCTCCATTATGTGTATTTAGGACCACAGTTTTAGCTTCGCATTGAGGGCTTATTCTCCATTATGTGTATTTAGGACCACAGTTTTAGCTTCGCATTGAGTGAGTCATTTAGGATTGCAGCGTTAGCTTCTTACCTGTGAGTCGTGGAAGATGTACTGCTCAGCAGGATCCCTAGAGAGAGACTATCAGGGTGGAGGTATTATTTAGGACATTTTGTTGGCGTCAATATTGAATTCTGGAGACAATTTTTGTTCTCATTGGTATTTTTGTATCTTTGTTGTTAGATCTTTGTTGTTGTCTAATCTTAATACATTGTTGCACATACTCGAATGTGGCAAGAGACTCAATGAGCGCAAGCGCTTACCAGGGGTTTGATTTTCTTAGAATGAACGTCAATGGAGACTGCAGTGTCTTTAAGATATATGGTTTTATATCCTGAGCATAGGATGGAAGGGCTCACGGCATTAGCCATTTGTCTCTAAGCCACCAGGGTCCTCTCTTGCGGGTGCTAAGTCATTATCTTACAAAGAAACTGGGTTGACCAGTTTCCTCTACTACAATCACAGCCTTGGTTGGGGCCCACAGATATCATCCAGACCAGCCCCCCCCAAGCCCGTAACAATACATATACTTACTGAGATGTTTTCATGCACTGTTTATGACTACTTAACTTTTGTTATATTTTTTGTAATTATGAAAATTCTGAAGACGTGGCCCCTAGTGTGTAAATACTCAAATGTCTGAGGCATGGGAGACCAATAACAGAAATCAACCCAAGTTACTGACTCATAAATCTTATATATTCTGAGAAAAATTCTTTCTAGAATCTAAACTGACTTTGCTTTATGTTAGCTTTTGGGACCTTGAACTTGTTATGAACACACAAGCTGTTCACCTGACAAGAGTCTACAGCAGAGCTTTCCAAAGTGTGTCACGACATGCAGTGTGTAGGTGTGTCGTGCAAACACTCTCCGTGTTCCTCCCAGGGCTGGAAATGGGTTGGTTTAACCTCCAGTTTGCTAGGGAAACTGAATTACTGTGTCACGAAATGATGCATGTCTAAAAAGTGTGTCACCAAGATGAAAAGTTTGGAAAGCTCTGGTCTACAGAAGTAAAAATTGTTGCAATAAATGGCAGGTTTCCTTCCTGATATTCTATCAAGATTTTATTAGTTCCAACGCACACATCTGTATGGACACGCTTATAAAGCTTCCATGTGGAATATGTCTGTATGTGCTTGTGCAAATAGGTGAGGGGGGGGATTATTTGCTATACAGACTGACTAATATATAAAAGGGTTCTTGTTTAAACAGAAGTCCAACATATTCCGATCACAAATACAGCAAAAAAATGCCAGACAAATGCTTGACATTTTAAACAGAACGATCCTTTTGCTGCCATGCTCACCCAGTTCTAGCTGTCTCTCTTTGGCCCCATCTGCGCTTTATATTTAAAGCACAGTGGCGCCGCTTTGAACAGTTATGGCTTGTCCACAAAGAACTTTGGGAACTCCCCCCACAGAGCTACAATCTACTGAGAGGTTTAACAGTTGATGCCTTTTCCCAGGGAATTTTGAATAGTGTAGTTCTGTGAGACAAATAGGGATTTGATGCAAAAAAAAAAAGAAAGAAAGAAAGAAAGAAAGAAAGAAAGAAAGAAAGAAAGAAAGAAAGAAAGAAAGAAAGAAAGAACACAGGTGAGCCTCTCTCGGACCATTTCATAACCACAGCTGATTCTAGTTCTGCTGGGTCTGCTCTGAAAGAACATGAGACCACAACTTTGCTGAAGTTGAGCACATCAGTGCTTGGAGACTCAGCAGTAGAAGAAGCCGCTTGGGCGCCTGGGCCAACCCTCCCCGCCCTACAACTGGGGGGGAGGAAGCGGGTGGACCATTTGGGCAGCATGGAGCCTCGCACGCCCAAGCCACCGTGTCTCTCCCAGGAGATACGTGTGGCTCAGGCGTGCTGCAGGCCCTGTGATGAGTGCCGCCCGGCATTTTGTCACCCCCCTCAGTGGTGACACCCAGGGCGGCCAACCCCAACTGCACCCCCCCTTCTTCCGCCCCTGTGGAGACTTCCTGGGAAGCAAGATTTTGCCACCTTCCTTCGTTTCCATGGTGGAAGACAAGTGGGCTATAAAACTATGAAAATAAATGTACTCGTGTGGAAGGATTCTTACTGTATAGAGGACTATTATATCATGCTTGCCTTCACCTAACAATCTGAGATTACCACCTCAGTGAGGAACAGGCCTATGATTTGTTAGACCAGGGGGTGGAGGACTGTATTCTGACTAAGGGCCACGTTCCGTTCTGGGCAGGGTTCCCAAGGGCCACATGCCAGCGCTGGGTGGGGCAGCAAATGTACATTTTATCCTACCGATTGCATGCATCCCTACCTCTCTATCCTCCATCCAGGTGAGCAAGAGGTGTTACCAGAGTTCGAAGACACTCCAACCAGGCCAGGCAAAAACAAAATAACCCTCAAAAAGGGTGCCCAGCAGGACCAGTCAGGGGTGTCACTTGGGGAGAGGGTGTGTGGCTGAGGAGGAGAGCCGCAAAGAGGGCTGGAGGGCCACACTCTGCCCCTAGGCCACACTCTGCCCCCATCCCTATGAAAGACAGTTGCCGTGGATACTTTCTGTGAGACAGGAGTGAGGAGCGATGCTTCGTACGTCACTCTTGCCGTTGAGGTGTTTGGGCTCTCATAACAAAACTGGCTCCATTAGGAATCACATAGACAAATTCCCCAGAATACCTCAGGGACACATCCTGGGTTTTTCCCCTGCTGGGGAGGGAGGGACACCCTGAACCACATGAATTATTTATGCCCCAGTATTTCAGCTGAAGTCATTTGATAATGTTCTGCCCTGAATAGCTAAAAAGGGGGCAACAATTGTTTCTGTTAATTATTGTCGTCTTTTGCTTGGTGATTAACATTCACGGCTGAGGAATAGGAAACACGTCTTGTCATCCGCCGCCCCCCCGAAGTCGCGCTGCGATAAGGACATGCACGGGGGCACTGTGGAATTGTTGTTTATCACTTAATATAGAAAACGGATCAGCTGAATTGCCCAAAGAGCCAGGGAATAAACAAAAGCTGGGAAAGCTGGATGCTGGGGATGCTGTGATTCGACACCAAGCATTCATGTCCTGCTACTGTGCAACAGGGGGGGGGCGCGATCGGACTTTGCTCTCCAGCCACTAGGACTGACTACTAAATCTTGCTACACAGCATACCGTCTGAAACTAATTGCTAACTTTGTCATCATAAGGCAGAGCTGGGAAACCTTCTCCTGTCCAAGGGCCACATTCCCTTCCGGGCAACCTTTCGGAGGCCGCAAGCCAGCATCACGAGGGGAAAGAGACAGAAAGAAATGCGTTTAGGACCACAGTGTACACAACTGCCCATTGCTTCAGCTGGTTTTCGATGTGACGTATGACTAGATTGTTGTCAATAAATCTGAACAAGTTAATGCCACAGGGCCCCCCAAGACTGGTGGCTTTTTGTTTTGTTTTCGCAGGTGTATTCCACAAAAGATCAGAGATTGTCTATTAGGAAGCTGTTTTATAGTGAGTCAGAACACTGGTCTCCAATTAGCTGACTGGCAGAAGATCTCCAGGATTTTGGACAGGGGTCTACCAAGATATGCCAGGGATAGATCCGGAGACCTTCTTTAAAAAATAAAATAAAAATAAAAATGCTTTTCTTCTTAGAGATTGAAGAACAACATTTATACAGCAAAAGAAACCCTTAGTAGCTAAGATGCAGCACAGAATAAAGCCAAGTTACTGTAACACAGCAAAGGAAAGCAAGAGTCCCAGTTATTCTGCACTATAAAAGAAAAACAGCCCAATATCAGGAACCAAACCAGCCAAAAGATTATACATGCTGCGGTAGTAAATCCCTTGTGGTCCATCTTGTTCATATGCGTAACCAAACAGTTCCACTCCACCGTGAATTTGTCTGCGGCCTTTTCCTTTCTCCCCCTTGCTATTTTAGCTTTCATTCAAAGCCATCTGCCAAATCCTTTGGTACAGTGGTGCCTCGCAAAGACGAAATTAATCCGTTCCGTGAGTCTCTTCGTCTTGCGGTTTTTTCGTCTTGCGAAGCACGGCTATTAGCGGCTATTAACGGCTTAGCGGCTATTAACAGCTTAGCGGCTTTAAGAAAAAGGAAACAAACTTGCAAGAACTCGCAAGACGTTTCGTCTTGCGAAGCAAGCCCATAGGGAAATTCGTCTTGCGGAACGACTCAAAAAACGGAAAACTCTTTCATCTAGCGAGTTTTTCGTCTTGCGAGGCATTCGTCTTGCGGGGCACCACTGTACTATAGAGTGCTTTTCTTCTAGGAAAAAAGATACTGGTACTGCGTACCCTTGAGTACTTTCAGGAAAGAAAGAAAAACCCTAAATGCACTAGTGCTATGCCATAGGAAGCGCTCCCTCTAATCCCTTCAAAAATCTGGCAGTCACCAAACTGGCCGCTAAATATCCAACCAACGGTTTAAAGTGAACATTCCAGTTTTCACCTTGAAATAAATTCAACAGGCTAGCTCACTTGTGTTTTAGGACTCTTTTGCACGCGAAGTAGATGTTCTACCACAGAGGTCGGATCTTTCCCTTCATCTTTCATGTAGCAAGGGATGGCGTTAGCCTTACTGCTGTAGATATATTCGCTCAATGGCAGCAGGGGAATAACAATCATAAATATAATATTGCTGTTTATCATAGGGCATACTGTCCAGACTTGGATTCTGAGTCAGGCGTATCTGTAATACCTAACAGATTGTCCTATTACAGTACAATCAAATATTAGGTGCTAGGGCCCAGCTCAGGCCATTCCCACCTGTCCTTCCCGCAACTGATATCTTCCCCACTTAATATCAAATTGTCAGTGCCCTGTGTTGTATACAGAGATATCCCTCCATCCTGCATATTTTGACCTCAGCTGAATATCTCTCTGCCACACAGCAGGCATGCATCTGCCTTGCCTAGCGCACTTTTCTGCTAGCGCTTTTTAGATTAAATACCGCCCACATTATACCTGTGAATCTGCAAATCAAAGCAATATCAGTGTTAAAGGAAACCATTAGCACAGGGCGATGGGAAACAGCCTGCCTCAGAGAGCCAACTGTGTTACCTCCCCAAAACAAAGCAATTAACATCTGAGTTTACAGGGAAATATGTTAGCACAACAGATGTGTGCGCATGTTTTCTCGGCCCTTTGGTAAAAGGCACTGTTTTGGGGGCCAGATGTTTCCGTTCATGCCAAAGAAGAATCCAGCTGCATCAAGCTGTGAAAATTTCTTCTGATCTGTCAAAGCCTGCCATGAAAAGGAGGGGGAGGGTGGGGGAGAGAAAACGAACCTAAGTTTGAAATAGAAGCCTGTTCCCCATCGGGAATTCCTCCACCATCTGTATTTAAAAGCTTTCGACTACTTGAAGCCTTCTGCAGAAGTTTGGAATGCACTTGGTATAACACACACATAACACACACACACACACACACACACACACACACACCCCACTTCCACCATTCCCTTCCCTAAAATATTACAGCAATGCTTCGATAAATGATGCAGTAGATGCCTTCCTATAGGTTTTAATTTGAAAGCCCATCTAATTTTATTTGTGAACTCGAGGGAACTGCAGACAAACTAGCACATCTAATTCCTGAATCCCTCCAATTGAGTAATATATTTTCACCTCTCGCCAGCTTCTTCACAGGCCCAATTTGAATGCAATGCCAGGCAAGCTAAAATAATAACAATAATAAATTGCTTACCTGGGAAGCATTCAGTGCAGCTGCTTCACATTTTACCATGCCCTGAGCTCTGTCACATGCCCTTAGCATTCCATGGACCTGGAACCCCTGGCATGTGTTGTACCACACATGGAGCACAACAGCCCATGGTCTGACTTACACCATATCCACACCATACATTGAAAGCACAAAGAATCCTGGACACTATAGTTTGTTAAGGGTGCTGAGAATCGTAGTTCTGTAAGAAGGATTCTTTTTTTTGGGGGGGTGCACATTTCCATAGTTCTGCAGCAGGTCCATAGCACACAATTTCTACACTTTTTACATATTAACATTCCACCATCTGCCCTGCTTGTTCCAGGTGTGCCTTTCAGATTTCTCCCCTCTTGCAGACTTATCTCTTTGGTGGGGAATTAAACACGAGCCACTACAAAGATCATCACGATGGAGTTTCTTAGGAAGAAGGCGGGCGCCTCTGATGGACAATTTAGGTTCCACCTGGTGCTTCTAAGAAGATTTGCAGCTCAAATTATTAATCAGCACCTCACACAGCCGGTGCTGAGAGCACACTGCTGGTGCTACATGTCATCAGCTGTTAAATCTGGATTTGAGAGCAGACTCAGGAGAAACCGAGGCATGATTGCAAAAATTGATGTTTTTAAACTGGCAAAGGGAGCTGGTATTTCTTCTCTCAAAGAAGGAAATTATGGGTGGGGCAGGTGGAGAAACATACAGGGCAACTGCCCTTTGACACTCTTTTGCAAAGACCAGAAGTGTTTACTTTTCCCATGATGACAATTGCCGTTTCAGAAGTTTCTGCAGGAAATGAAGAATTTAGTTATAATAACCACTTTTGCACAATGCAGCTCCTGTTAATCACACATAATCATGCTGTGAGTGCCTCAATTTGCATCGGGCTACCTGTAAGTATTACTTTAGTTGACCTTTCCATTTAATCTGTCCCTAGGAAAATCTACAGAGTTACACTTTAAAATCAGCACCTGTGAAAGGGAGGGAAAGAGAGGGGGTGGGTGAAATCTTTCCAAGGAAGTGATGCAAGTATTTTAAGCAAACAAACCCAGAAGCTAATGTTTAACAGATAACAGACTGTGCCCAGCATACCAGGGTATCTTCCCCCTTAGCATTAGGAACAGATCAGAAGAGCAGCTCTGTTCTGCACATGGGGAAGGTTGAGATGTACGAGGGCTCAAAGCAGGGCCTTTTCTCCACTGGCCCCTAAACCATGGGTAGGCAAACTAAGGCTCGGGGGCCGGATCCGGCCCAATCACCTTCTAAATCCAGCCCGTGGATGGTTTGTGAATCAGAGTGTTTTTACATGAGTAGAATGTGTCCTTTTATTTAAACTGCATCTCTGGGTTGTTTGTGGGGCATAGGAATTCTTTCTTTTTTTCTTTCTTTTTTTCAAAATATAGTCTGGCCCCCCACAAGGTCTGAGGGACAGTGGACCGGCCCCCTGCTGAAAAAGTTTGCTGACTCCTGACTGTGCAGCTACTTTCTAAGAGAGACTCAACTGATTCGGACATTCTGTGCTCTCAGAAAACATATTGAAGGCGCACATTAATTTGACATTGTTATGGCTTTTGGGTGGGCTAGGGTGAATGTCTACCCCCCTTTTTTTTTAGTTCTTGGAATAGCATACCCAACATTTCTCCAATGAAAATAGGGACGTCCCATTCCATAATGATAATTTTACTATTTATACCCCACACATCCTGTTAGGTTGCCCCAACCCTCTGGGCAGCTTCCAACATATATAAAAACACAATAAAACATTAAACATTTACAAAAATGTCCCTATACAGGATTGCCTTCAGACAGCTCAGGACTCAAATAACTCCATACCTTCCAGCATTTCTCCACTGAAAAATAGGGACATCCTAAGGAAAAGTTCTTAGGGACGCGGGTGGCGCTGTGGGTAAAAGCCTCAGCGCCTAGGGCTTGCCGATCGAAAGGTCGGCGGTTCGAATCCCCGCGGCGGGGTGCGCTCCCACTGCTCGGTCCCAGCGCCTGCCAACCTAGCAGTTCGAAAGCACCCCCGGGTGCAAGTAGATAAATAGGGACCGCTTACCAGCGGGAAGGCAAACGGCGTTCCGTGTGCTGCGCTGGCTCGCCAGATGCAGCTTTGTCACGCTGGCCACGTGACCCGGAAGTGTCTCCGGACAGCGCTGGCCCATGGCCTATAGAGTGAGATGGGCGCACAAACCCCAGAGTCTGTCAAGACTGGCCCGTTCGGGCAGGGGTACCTTTACCTTTACCTTTAAGGAAAAGTTGGACATTCCAGGATCAAATCAGAAACCAGGAAGCTCTAAATTTTCCCTGGAAAATAGGGACACTGGAATACCCAAAGATCTGGAATACCCAAAAATAGCTTCCTGGTTACAGAAAAGCAAAAAACAGCTAGCGCCCCCCCCCCCCAGCTATGGCTCTGCAAAAGTTGATTGATGTGAGCTAGAAGAAAAGGAAGGCTTTTCAAGATATATAATATTTTCATTAGCTTCCTTTAATTCATAGTTTGGTGTGGTTAGGGCACTTTGTATAGGGTTGTTAGTGTTGTGCTGAACCAGATCCCCCAATTTCTGGAAAGTTTTGTTCCCCTTTGGAAGAGGGTCCAATTTCACTACCCCATTTTCAGGGCAATTTAGTATTTCTGTGGGTGTGGGGCTACAGCACATTTTATGGCTGCAAGGTGGTCATGGGTGGCACATGCATTTTTCTTTCTAAGGCAGGGATCTGTATCAAGGGGGCGGGAATACAATACTTTAAAACATACAAAAAGTTAAAATTCTGAACAGATTAAAATTCACACCAGCATTTCTAAGCCTCTGGGCAGGCTTGCCTAAACAAGAACATTTCAAGCAGGCTCCGAAAAGAATACAGCGAAGGCGCCTGCTTGATATCAATATTTGGAGGTGTGAAATTCAAAGGAAGGCAATGTTTTTGCTCACATATTGTTTCAGAAAATGTGAATTAGGTATATTTGCCTTTAAATGAGAAGGGAATCAAATGTAAGTGTCCTTAATCTTCAAAATAGATTTGGCTAACAGAACTCTTAGTGCAGGCAAAGAGAGGAAATGTCCATCTATTTCATTCTGGCAAGAGAGATTCAAGGGCCCATAGTGGTTTCTATCTTCTTGCTATACCTTCAAACCTTCCAGCTTTGATACTTATAAAAACTGGCACTGCCTAAACAATCAAGTCTTTACACATGCGCAATGGGTATTATGTGGCCCCTGAAGTAGTGCCAATTCCACTGATCAAAGCGGCTGAGCGGGCACATGTGGGATAAAATGACAATATAGTAAGGGTTCTTGGCAGATCAGCAACCACTGCAGATCTCTGATCACAGGTGTTATATGCTGCTAAGGCCTCACTCCTGCCAGTAATCGTGCTGTAGTTTGTTGACGGTGGGGGGAATTGTAGCCCTGTGAGGAGTAAGCTACAGTCCCCACAATTCTTTAGGGGGAAGCCCTGTGCTTTAAATGTACTTCAGAGGTATAATGTGTACTCAGCCACCTCCATTGTCTCCTTTCTGCTTTCCTCTCCCCAAAGTTTTAGACAGAGTCACAAGGCAAATCACCAACAGCCTTGATAAAGGAGTGCTAATTTTTTCATTACAATCTTTCTCCCGAGGTTTGGCATTTTAATAATTTGTTCCGTATAAAATTTAACATGTGGGAAAACTGTTCCACGCAACCTTTCCAGATGCTCGCTTTCCCCCCGCCTACTGCTAATCATGTGAGCCCCATGGCTAAAGAAGTAGATTTAGGCCATAATTAAAACTTTATGCTCTTTTGTAGTTATATGCAACACACGATTATATTTATATGAGGAACACGCCACATTTGCAAATTCTTGTTTTACTAGGGATTGCCTTTCAAATAAGCGTTGAGCTCCATCCCTCTCTGCTCTTGATCTGTCATGAAATAGGATTCTTTTTTGCAAAGAGCGGCTGCAGTCATGTCAGAAAACACAGGATATGCTGTAAAATCTTTTTCAGCCTCCTTAGAATGGATCAAGGGCCATTGCTTATGGAACACTTTTGCAACCTCTGGTGCTAGACACATGTAAGGGCAGACTTTCTGGGTGAGGTCATTTTCAGCCTGAGGGCCACCTTTCCCACCTGGGCAGCCTTCTGGGGGCCACATGCCAGTGGTGGGTGGGGCCAGAGGCAAAAGTAAATGAAATATCTGGAAGACCACCAGCTTGGGAAAGGCCGCAAAACGCTGTTAGTCCAAAACAGATCTACTGGGGAGAAAAGCACCACCAGACCCTATTTTTCAAGTACATCCCTGATCAGTCCCAGTTTCTGATTTGATCCTGGAATGTCCCTCTTTTCCTTAGGATGTCCCTATTTTCAATGGGAAAATGTTAGAGGGTTAGCAATGTTAGCATGTCTCTATTTTCATTGGAGAAATGTTGGAGGGCATGGAGTTATTTGACTCCTGAGCTCTCTAAAGGCAATCTTGTATAGGGAAGTCTTTGTAAATGTTTAATGTTTTTTTGTGCTTTTATACATGTTGGAAGCTGCCCAGAGTGGTTGGGGCAACGCAGTAAGATTTGTGGGGTATAAATAGTAAAATCACCATTATGGAATGGGGCGTCCTTATTTTCATCGGAGAAATGTGGGAGGGTATATGCACCACTGAGCAAAATGTAATTTACTTCTGAGTAAATGTGACAGGGATCATGCTGCAAGTGCTATTAGCCAATGAAATCAGGGCTGCTTCATATGTTGGGTTTTCAGTACATTTAAATGGCAGCTGCACTGAATTTTCCCCCCATGTAGACAGGAAGACATGGTGAAAAGTCTTCTACATGCCCTGGAGGTGTACAGAGGAAGAGATCCCACACTGCATGTACACAAAGCAAGGACCTGTCTACCATGACTTATGAAGCAGACTGAATGGACTCAGGTTAAACACTGAAGGACAGGTAGCTGAAGCACGCTTAGATGCCAAAGCACATTAAAATCACCAGGGACTTCAGTGCTTGATTGATTCTGCTGTTCGGTTGTTCGGCTATGAGAAACTGGGTCTCTCAACACCCAAGCACAACACTTTGCGGGTGAGGCAGCATGGGCTCTCAACAAAACAGTATGCAAATGTTTTATTTAAGGACTGTACACTTCTATATAACTAGAGAAGACAGCACAACTCCGTCGTGTCTTTTAGTATTAGGATTCTGGGTTTGTATCTGAAACATTGTGGCAATACTATGCCATATACAGCAAAGCATCCTCCATCTAATCTACTTACACTGCACATAAGACAAAATATCCTCGAGCCATTTTGGGTTCTGGTTACACACACCAGAGCACTCACATAGTTATAATGTGTCATGGAGCAGCTTTAACTTATTACTTGTGTAGATAAGTCACACTATTGAAAAGACACACGTGTGTGTGTGTGTGTGTGTGTGTGTGTGTGTGTGCGCGCGCACACACTAGGGGTAGCAACGTGATTGGCGCAAAACAGGAAAAATCTAGTTAGGGTTGATGGGAGTCAATGATGATACAACAGTTACAATGATTTGGGGGCAGGTGACCATCCCTAAAGGGTGAAAGCTAAGTTGTGAGCAAGCTCTAAACCAGGGTTTCCCAAACTTGGGTCTCCAGGTGGTTTTTTGGACTACAAATCCCACCATCCCTGACCACTGGTCCTCCTAGCTGAGGATGATGGGAGTTGTAGTCCAACAGCTGCTGCAGACCCAAGTTTGGGAAACCCTGCTCTAAACCAAGTACATGACCATGACATTTTGTCACAAACCAGAAAATGGAGTTCCCCATCATTGCTGCCTCCACCTCCCCACTGCCAATACAACTGTCTGAGGCAACTGGAGGCAGCCCAGAGAAGGCCAGGTGCTCTGAAGGAAGCATGGGAGGAAAAAAGCATCAAGTGCAGGAGGAAGCAAGCCGCGTGCCCTTTGGGAGCCCAGATCTGCTGCCCCTCCAAGCTGTCCCCAGCCTGCCGCCTGAGGCAACTGCCTCTCCAAAGCTAATGGGTGGGTTGCTCCTGTCTAAAGACATGTATGGCTAATAGAAATAAATTAACTAAATTACTTAATTTTTTAAAAGTGAAAAGGAAGTCATAGAGCCAAATCATATCTGAAGCCACACCTCCTGGCACCAGAAGACCTGTCCTATAATCCCAGATATCTATGTCAGCAGCCTTTGTTTGCTTCGTGCTCTCTTAACAGATTAGGTAAAGGGACCCCTGACCATTAGGTCCATTAGGTCCAGTCGTGGCTGACTCTGGGGTTGTGGTGCTCATCTTGCTTTATTGGCTGAGGGAGCCGACGTACAGCTTCTGGGTCATGTGGCCAGCATGACTAAGCTGCTTCTGGCGAACCAGAGCAGCGCACGGAAACCCCGTTTACCTTCTCGCCGGAGCGCTACCTATTTATCTACTTGCACTTTGACGTGCTTTCAAATTGCTAGGTTGGCAGGAGCAGGGACCGAGCAACGGGAGCTCACCCCATCGCGAGGATTTGAACCACCAACCTTCTGACTGGCAAGTCCTAGGCTCTGTGGTTTAACCCACAGCGCCACCCGCGTCCCCCCTTAACAGATTACAGCTCCCCAAATTCTTTGGGGGAAGCCGTGACTGTTCAAAGTAGAACTATAGTGCTTTAAATGTGTGATATGAATGCAGACAGAGTGTCATAGGTCAAAGCTGCAATTCAAACCATGTCTGGAATTAAATTCTATTGAATTCAGTGGAGCTTCCACTGAATATGGGGACCACATGATTTACCATTTTGGGAAACAAGCCCCCTCTTCAGAAACTGGGTATACTGGGATTATACAAAAAGAACTAGTATGCTAGAACTGATATGGTCACTTGCCCTGCAATTTATTTATTTTGTGTATAGAATAATATTCCGTCATAGCAGCGCACACCTTCAACTCACGGGGGACAAGCCAGACACAGGTTCCCCCACCTGCATGAAAACTGGACCTTTGTTGGAAGCAGGAGCTAGCAAGCAGCCCAAGAGCATCAAGAGGGCACCACGTTGCCTACTCCTGCCTTAAAATTGTTGAATAGATTTACAGACCTGGCTGTAAGAGAGTAAAATATGCCAGGCAAGGGAATGGATCATTCACTTCTCAGCACCCAGATGAGTGTTGTGAGATGAAAGTCTGTGGAAACAGCTACAACACTGCAATGAGAACCTGGTTTATCTTACAGTGGCACCTTGGTTTACAACCATAATCCATTCCGGAGGTCCGTTTGTAAACCAAAACAGCTTGTAACCCAAGGCACGCTTTTGCCAATGGGGCCTCCAAAGAAAATGTGTTTGTAATAAAAAAAGGGGTTGTAATCCAAAAAAAGGTTGCAAACTGGGACACACACGTTTGACGTGTTTGTAATCCAAGACGTATGCAAACCAAGGTACTACTGTATTTTTTTGGGTTGGGAGGGTGAATGATTCTACCCTAGAGTAATGGCAAATAATTGAAACAGTAGAAGCTGTCCCAGCATGGTAGATTTTTATTTTTATTTTAAACAAAGCTGCCCTGGGGTACAAAAACCAGGGAGTAGGGATGGGAAAGCTAGGAATATTTGCCACAAAACCTATTGGGTTTGTGTAAGCCTTAGTCCAACTGGAGGTGCCCTGACCTACAGCCACAACTAAAGAGATGCCAGTAGCATGTGAGACAGGCACTGGTTGAATGCTGCATTCTTCACTTTACTGATGAATATAAAAATGACCTCGAACTAAGAAATCACGACCTTGGAAGGTGAGTGCTGATTTCTAGCTTTATCCACCTTTAATATCACAGCTTAAACTAAATCAACAGTGCATTTTAAAATCTATATTGTATCCTTCCAAATCTATTTGAGAAACGCTGAAAGTCTTGAAATGTCATTTGTAGGAGAGGGGAGCTTATGGTAGGTCAGAACTGTATATGTCTTTGAACTTATTATGAATGTCACTTAAACTTTCTGATGCTAGGCCAGGAAAGCAAACCCCATTTACTGCAAAATGGTTATTTTTTTTGGTGGTGGTGTGGTGGTGGGGAAGTAGGGTGACGTATTTATTTTAAAAATGTACCGGTAATTCTGTAGTTGCTTAATGCTCTCTGAGTTTTTGTGGAAGTTGTGGTTTGGTGTATGGCAGGCCCAAATCCCAGATGTGTATGTGGGCAAGCTCTGGTTACCTATGCACTCTACACATGGTCAGAGAAACTCCTCCACTACGTCTGTCTGGATTCCTTCCTGTTTCTTTCCCTTTTTCTCCTCACCTCTAAAAACGGTTAGGCCTCCTTTCGGCTTTTTCTCCTATCTCCACTTGCTGCATCCCTGTGCTTCTCGGCCCCCGGCCCCGCTTATCTGAGCTTCTGTGACCTCACACTATCTCAGCCAATGGCAGGAGGACTATAAAGATCTTTCAAGAGCTGAGGCCTGACAGTGAAAACAGTTCTAGAGCTTTCTGGAAGTCCTCAATAGATTGAGTGGAGTGATAAAAAGGCAACATGCAGGTATACAGTGGTACCTCGGGTTAAGTACTTAATTCGTTCCGGAGGTCCGTACTTAACCTGAAACTGTTCTGAACCTGAAGCACCACTTTAGCTAATGGGGCCTCCCGCTGCTGCTGCGCCGCCGGAGCACGGTTTCTGTTCTCATCCTGAAGCAAAGTTCTTAACCTGATGCACTATTTCTGGGTTAGCGGAGTCTGTAACCTGAAGCGTATGTAACCCGAGGTACCACTGTATAGTGTTTTTGCTCTCTGTTGAAACCAGCTCAGTGGTGGCGTATCTGCTTTGCACACAGAACATCCCAAATTCAATCCCTGGTATTCCCAAGTGAAGCTTGGAAAGATCCCTGGCTGAAACCCTGGTGAGCTCCTCTCAGTCACTATTGACAATATGGAGCAAGATGCACCAATGGTCTGACTCTGTTCCAGGTTGGAGTAGCTCTGACTATCTCATCGCCGACTTGATCAGGCAACGGCAAACATTTCCTGGGAGCTTAACTTTGCAACTCAACCATATGCTACGCTGAAACCAGAGAATTAAGCTTGGTTGTCCAAATTCCCCCAACAGTTCACTCAACACAAAGGTATTTTGTGAGCTTAGATCCATCTCCTGCAGATAAGGCCCACGGGAAATAAAGGCGACAAGAATACAGAATTTACTAATAGGCATTATTTCTCTGATAGCAGCAAGCTAAAGCTGTGTATAGCTTGGCAACGAAACTGTTCTAGACCTGATAAAAGAATAAATGCATAAAAGGAATAATCCCCCCCAGATCCAATGAGCATTCCAAGGGTATTTATTCACTGTTTTTCTGAAGGCTCCGTGCTAACTTGAGCAGAGACTGTGGCTCAAGAAACAGCTGCCCACATCCAAACCAAGCATTCACACACACACAAAGGATCCTGTTACAAGTAATTTTTTTTTTTAATAAAAAGCCCAATCACCATATAACAAACTGCAAACTTGACAGTCTGTCCGTCTGAATTATTGTCAATGGCCATGTGTCATTTATTTCTGCAGAGAGATAGCCGTTATCTGTGGGTTACACACGGCAGAGAGAATTGCTTTATTGGAGGGATGCCAGTCTGGCTACAGCGAACACCTGGTGTGACAATGTGGGCAGGCTCTAGTCTGCTGACACAATGGACACCAACCTCCTTGTGTCTGCACATGCACAAAAACTCTCTCTCTTTATCCCCTAACCCCCTGCTCTCACACACATAGGGCCAGTGTGGAGTAGTAGTTAAGAGTCAGACTAGGGCCTAAGAAACCATGGTGTGAACCATGGTTATGAAGCGCACTGGGTAACCCTGGTCAAGTCATGAACTCTCAAGCCTAACCTACTTCACAGGGTAGTTGCAAGAATAAAATGGGGAGGAGGAGGAGAACAATGCCTTGAGCTCCTCGGAGGAATGGTGGAATGGAAATGCAATAAAATAAACAAATAAAATATATGCACACCTCTCAGTGAGATGCTGGGGGTGTGCATTGTAAGTGGGACCTGCAAGACAATGCTGCACAGGGTGCCAGCCAGTCGGCCATGCCCTTCAGCAGGCTACCATTCTATCCTGTCTCCCATTCACCCCAATTTTCCGTTTCTTTTTACTCAGCCGCTTGTGAGCTGGTTCTGTTTTCTGCGGTCGTGGCAAATTTGAGAGCACTGCCAAGACAGCGTGGTGAATTGTTAATAGTAGGTTTTAGTTTATGTTGGGCAGATTGTTTCTGTCTGGGGTGTATGGTTTTTTTTTCTTTTAAAAAAAAAAATTATGAGCTGTGGTTGGTTTTAACGTTTTAAAATTGCATTTGTATTGGTTGTTCTTTATATAACAGTTGGTGGAGATTTATTCCTTTAAAAATGGGTTATACGTTTATCAGGCTTAAAAACAGCACTATATGTAGACTTCAGGGGATAGTAATAAGTCTTCGATAGATGTGCTCAGTGTTTCACGTTTGTTCTATGGCTGAGGGCTATGGCTAAAGACTAAAACAGATTCATATTTCACTGGTATACACCATGAGTCCTGGATAAAGAGTTAGTATTTCTTAGGCACAAAACTTTGGGATTAGAAACCATCCTGATTATATAGCTAACCTCAGAGGACTGAGGTTTCCTATTTTCCATTCATCATGTACAGTCCTTTGTGGGTGCAGCAGAATGAAACTCCCAGGGACCAGAAGCATACTCCCATTTACAATGCAGAAGCCCTGTTACTCCCCCCCCCCACCCTTCAAATGCTTCCAAGGAGTATCAGTGAAATTCACTCAGAAATTTTGTTTGAGAGGGGCTTGGACTAGAGCTGGAAAGACCCGGGTTCCACTTTTCTGGGTGACCTCTGATCGTTCTCCCTCTGGCTCTCTTTCTGTAACCCCTCTCTAACCTACCTCAAGGCTTGTTGCGAGGAGAAAATGGAACAGAACAATAGAATTGGAAGGTTGGAAGGGATCCCAAGGGTCATCTAGTCCAACCCCCTGCAATGCAGGAAGCCCAGCTAAGAATTGTAATAACTGAAAACCTTTCAATTTTTTCTTGCTCTAACCTACCTCACGGGGGGGTTGGGAGGAGAAAGCGGAGAATTGTAAAGCACTTTATATGGCAAACACAACTGGGAGGGGCAACTGAACAGCCGTATGGATGCAATGAACAAAGCTAATGGTGTTTGCCAGCATGCAGAACGAAAGCTGCTATCTGCCGAATTGCACAAAATAAAATGGGAAGAGGACAGATGCAAAGCAGTTCCAGTGAAGCTGTAAACTAGGAAGCGCTGGCTCCGATCTGCATGTTCATTGGTCACTCTGCTCATAATCTTTCATCAGAGGAACATCTAAACCAAGAAAGCTTTAGGGCATACTCTATTCATTTAGCAGGGAGAATATTCATTAAATCTTATTAAATGGCTTCAGAACGTGAGGCGTGCGTCTCTTAAAGCCAGTGGATTTGTTCAAACGAAGGGGAATGTCGGCATTTTAGATCATTTCTGTTTGTTAAACCATTTTCTTTTATCGTCTGCTTTAAATGGATATGTATTTCTAAGCGGGGCTAAAACTTCCCTCTTTGTTCTGTTTGCTAAGAGAGCAAAACACAACAAAATGAAACAAATTTATGACGCTATTGCTGTGAAATGTCTGCAAGCAGCAGAGGGGAGGGGGGGGTACGGCTCCTCTCCTCTCATTTAACCAGTGAGTTTTGAGGGACAGAGGGAGGCAGGGAAGAGAATGCACTTAACCAATTTTCTAAATATTCACCCTCAAAGCAAAAATATGGAAAGAGGGAGAGAGAGCGCCCTTTCCAACCCTTACTTAACTGGGAACAGAACATAAAAAGCTGCCTTATACTGGTCCATCCAGCTCAGTGTTGTCGACAGTGTTGCCATATTTGGAGTTTCAACCTGGGACTTTCTGCATCAAAAGAAAGATGCTCTGCTGCTGATCTATGGCCCGTCCTCTGCCACTTAGTCAAACTTGCCCCCCTGTCTGCATCCTGTGGAGCTATGGTCAGTTCCTTATACCCAAATGACAAATGCTAATGTTTTGCTACTCCTTTTTTGTTTGTTTGTCCTGAGACCTGCGGGATACATAGTTCGTTGACAGTTAAAACACACTCAGCAAGCGTTCGCAACTTCTTAGGAGTTCCAACACTTAGCAAGTTGGGGAAACTCGTCTTTGACGGGGAACTATTGATAGATATATTGATTCCATTTGGATAACTGGGTCAGTTACCTACTGAAACACTTACAGTGTGTATAGTGAGCTGGGTTTGGGTAGTGGATCTAGGTTAGAGATTAGACTTTACCTGTTGCAATCACATCCAAAGGTTCCTAAGAAAATACCAAAGTTGTTTATTGCAGGAAGCACATAACATGGTTTAAAAAGTTTGTACAGTGGTGCCTCGCAAGACGAAATTAATCCGTTCCGCGAGTCTCTTCGTCTTGCGGTTTTTTCGTCTTGCGAAGCACGGCTATTAGCGGCTTAGCGGCTATTAACGGCTTAGCGGCTTTAAGAAAAAGGAAACAAACTCGCAAGAACTCGCAAGACGTTTTGTCTTGCAAAGCAAGCCCATAGGGAAATTCGTCTTGCGGAACGACTCAAAAAACGGAAAACTCTTTCGTCTTGCGTGTTTTTCGTCTTGCGAGGCATTCGTCTTGCGAGGTACCACTGTAGTTCCACTCATACTAACTAGTTCAGAGAAGAACAAGGCAGCTATGCTTGCTCCCTTGTTCTTTAATAAATAAAGATGACCTCTTTCTTACCTTGAGGTCTAAAAAAGAAATGTGAGGAGGAGGAAGTTGTAAGTGGGATGCAGCCTAAGATGAATCAGTCTAAGCAACAAGGAGATACAGAAGTAAGCCAATAGGTTAAAAGTGCAGTAGTACCTCGGGTTAAGTACTTAATTCGTTCCGGAGGTCCGTTCTTAACCTGAAACTGTTTTTAACCTGAAGCACCACTTTAGCTAATAGGGCCTCCGGCTGCCGCCATGCTGCCACCGCAAGATTTCTGTTCTCATCCTGAAGCAAAGTTCTTAATCCGAGGTACTATTTCTGGGTTAGCGGAGTCTGTAACCTGAAGAGTATGTAACCTGAAGCGTATGTAACCCGAGGTACCACTGTATAGGGATAGTCTGGGAGCATGTATATACTTTCCTCTTATCAGTTTTAACATGCAAACTCCTCCACCTCCTCCTCCTCTTCGTCTTCTTCTTCTTCTTTTTAATTTTATTTATACCCTGCCCAAGACTGGGTGGCTAACATCAGGTATAAAA
Source organism: Podarcis bocagei (assembly GCF_964188305.1). Lineage (NCBI taxonomy): Eukaryota > Metazoa > Chordata > Lepidosauria > Squamata > Lacertidae > Podarcis > Podarcis bocagei. Next base: position 11,415,606 of record NC_138142.1, on the reverse strand, counting down.
ACTGATGATGGCCTTATCCTCTATGAATGTCACCTTTTCCACAGCTGCTAGACACTGGGTCAATATTCAGCAATCTCTGACACTGGACACACATATATAAGGGTAGAGTTTCTAGGTAAGCCTGAAAAAAGCCTACAGGGAACCATATTCAGCCTGAGGGCCACATTCCATTCTGGATAACTTCCAGGGGCCACATGCCAGTGATGGGCAGGGTCAGATGCATAAGTGGGTGCGGTAATAAATGTGTATCTTACTTTTGTACATTAGGCTAGTTTCCACCCACACATGCACACTCTGCTCTCTGTCTTCCGTCTAGGCAAGCAAGAACGTTCAAGCCAGGCAAAAACATACAAGGTGGGTGCAAAGCAGGGCTGGTGAGATGGGTGGTCTGAGGCATAGAAGCCAACTCCCAGGGTCTGAGGGGTTTTGTGCCCCCTAAAATATTTGAGGGGGGCATATGCCATTCAAATGGTGTGTGTGCACCGCATCATGTGATTGATTTTGTGGGGTGGGGCTTACCTGCCCCCCCCCCATTTTTTATTCAAGTTGGCACCCCTGGCCTTAGGAGAGTTCCAAGGCCTGGAGAGCTGTATTTCTACCTAGGGGCCTGAAGTTCACTAAAAGTTCACTGGCTCTCAAAAGCCATCGAAGGTGCTAAAGGAATTCACTAAAGGAAGGTGCTAAAGGGAAGTGCCAAAGGAGTGAGGAACCCTGGGAAATTCATCCTGGGTGGCATTAAACTTCCCTGTGTTCCCAAATTAACACACATACACACACCATTGCCTCCACGCAACGTCACAATCAAACATTGTGCTTTTGGTCCATTATCAGCCAGTATGTACTATGGCATGGCATCAAGGAGGAATTCAGTATATCTGGTCGGAACAAAGAGATAGAATAAATGTCCTTATCGTTCCATTTTACTGTAAATAATCCTTAAGTGCAAAGTCAAATATCAGCTATACTCAGCGCGGCATCATAACAAAACAGGCACTGTTAACCTCCTGGTCCCAAACTGTGCAACTCTTAATTAACATCTGACGTGTATCCTCTTTTGTAATCACCCATTACTGATTAAATGACAAGACGCGGAGTCAGATGCTTAATCCGATTGGGTAGCTGCTAAGTTACCAAGGTGCTACAGTGGGGGTTTTTTAAGGTTGTATTTTTTAAATTGCCTGCGAATTGATTTCTTTTATTGAATTAATAAGTGTTATCATACTGTACAGAAGGCAAAATTGCTGCTGAATGTGAGCGATAACATATAATTACAGAAAATCAAATCCTAATCTACAAAGCTAAACCAGGTGTCAACATTTTAATTGTAGTTAGGGGAGTGGAGCTGGGTCGGGAGAATTCCACGGGTGTCAAAGGCAAGAGAAAAGTGTAAGAGAAAAGTGCGGTCTTCAAAACAGCCTGGGAATGAGGTCACTTAAACCTCCAGAGGGGTGTTAAAAACCCACAGATAACAGAAAGCTTTGTATTTAAGTTTCTTTCTTGTGTGTGTGCTTGTGTGTGTGTGCGCGCGTGCGGGAGGGGGAGATGTTTACATTTGTGAAAACCTAGCTACTAAGTACTAACCAGCCTGATTAATCCTTGGTTAATTAATAATAAAGCACTGCCTTTGGGCAGGGAAAGCTGCTCTTAGGGTTCAAGGTTCCCCCCTCCCTATGCATTTACGCTGCAGCTGATAATTTGCACAGCATGCTTAATTTGCTAAGTGCTTTACATTCTTTGTTGCATTCACACTTTGCAACAACTCTGCTGAGGAAGGGCTTCATGGTTTCTGTTTTACAGTTGGGGGGAACAAGGGGGAGAGGCTGATAGCGAGGGCTTTGCGCAGGCCGAGCCTCTGTGTGTTCGTCTGATGTATCCCACCCCACAGGTATTTAATCAAAGCATGCTGCTTGGGCTGGAGGGGAGGAGTGAGCTGCAGTCGTGTCCTGCAAGCCATTAACCAGAGAGGAAGAGGAGAACATACCAGTGAGATGTGAACATCCAAATAATTCAAACAAGGAGTAGGAGGTATTACCAAATACCAAACCGACAATACAGGAACTATATTTTTGTCACCTGAATACAAGTTTGGGCCTCTATTAAAATATCCCGTTCTTCTTCGAAAAAAGAGAAAAAGGGAGGAAGCCTGGAAAAGATTCATCAGCCAATTGTCGCCATGGCAACATGGTCACTCTTTAGTCATGTAGATATGATGCTTATAGGCCCAGCTAGGGCCATCAACTTAACAAAGAAACTGGTCTGACCAGCCTGGCATGTTCCCTCTACTACAGACTAGTGTCTTGCAGATACAAAAACACAGGCTGGGTTGGGACCCTCGTCTAAACCAACCCCCAATCCTATAATGATAGTATTGGCAAATTGCCTTGATTGGACACACTGGACACGACTAAATGACTTAACAACAAAATCTAGAAGTAGTACCTCAAGGATGTAAGGAGGCGGCTGGAAGGGAAGCAGCAATACGTGCCCTCCAAATCGAAAACAGACCCCAAAAGAAAAAGATGCACCCAACATTTATCAATTTCAGTGCTGACCCACTGAATTGAAGGAACATGACTAACTTAAGTCTATTAATTTCTATGGATCTGCTCTGAGTAAAACGTGATTGACTACCCCCAAAACCATTTAAAAACATACAGACTATTGATAGGAAGCACTGAGAGTGTTTTAGACTTCTTCTTTTAAACAGACTTTGGAAGAGGTAGCTAACTGTATAGAAATACCTGTAGTAAATAAATAAAATGCCAAGTTCTGGAGGGCAGGACTTCACACCCGGAGGGGATGGATGCAGAGCATGTCCCAGAGGTGCTGCTAGCATCTGTGGGTGCCACTGGTGCCCCAAACCCAAGGATGTGTCAATTCCATCCTCTGACTAAGAGGGCTCCACTATGAAAGGCCGAGGAAGACCTGAGGCTTCCCCAGTCTTGTCACAGTCCCTGACCCATTCTCTGTCTCAGACTGAAGACTCACTTCCAGCGATACGGTGTGTTCCTGATGACTTTAAACCTCCCTCTAGGAATGGCACACTTGTTGGTAGAGGGAAAGTGGCTGGGTAGCTAAGAGCGGAAGGTTGTACCAGTGACGACAGCCTCTAGTCTAAACCCAGAAGACAAATTGATTTAATAACTAACTTAGCTAAATCGTTTTCTAAATTGGTGCAATTAGTAGCTCAACCACTTTTGCGGGCACTCAAATCAGCTTAAGTGGGTCAGGGAGAGATATTGATTTTTGCTTTCTTTGGCTAAAACAATCCTTTTACTTGGATCTGATTTAAGAGCTCATGCTAGTTGGTCATGCAGATTTTAGCTACAAAAACGCGCACACATACAAAACAAAACAAAACAAAACAAAACAAGGTAATTATTTAGTTACATTTTATTTTTCCACATTACTCCAGGAGCTGAAGGCAAGGTTACAAGATAAATTTACCATCCTATCACCATGTTAGGGTAGGTTAATTAAAATAACTCAGGGGACTGTGAGAAATTAGAATGGCACCCAACCAGCACTGAACGAGATACTGCTTCCCCCGTGGCACCACCAGGTAAACCCACTGTAGGGGTCAGCTGAGGGCACATTGCCAAGGCTCTTTTCAAACTTGGAGATGGCTCTGGTAGGGGAATTAAAAAGCAACAACCCTACATTGGTATACACCACCACAAGTAGATACATACATAATAATAATTTATTTGTTCAGCTTTAAGCCACAACCAAACAGAAAACAAAAGCCACACAGAGCTGAACAACAAATTTAGCTCTTAATTTCCTGGCTGCCACCACAAGTAAAGAAACACGAAAAGTAACATCGTTCTCATTATCGAATGGTGAAAAATCATACAAACTCACTGCAACTCCAGTAGTTATTTTTCTATGAGGAACTTTGTAAAGTGGGTACAGAGTAATATAACAGGCATTATCCTCTATGGCAGTTTTACAAAATGCATAAGATGCTGTTCCAAGGGAACAGAGAAACCTACCTAACAGGATTGTTGTAAGTATAAAACAACAGCAGCAGCAGGAGTATGTATGCCACTTTCAACTGCTTGGAGGAAATGTGGACAACAACAACAAAGACCTTGTTGCAAGTACAAATACCTTTCGTCTTTTGAATAGCCTTTGGCCTACAACCTGTGGTCCTCCACATGTCAGACTCCAACTCCCATCAGTCCCAGTCATCATGGCCAGTGGTCAAGAACGATGGGATGTGTAGTCTAACAACTCCCCGAGGCTCTAAGGTCTAAAGCAGAGGCTGGCAGACAGCATGCTAAATGCACCTTTCCTGTGCCCCTATCATAAGTCCTTTCTTGCTTGCTTCTGGTGCTACAAGGAAACCAGGTTGTTGCTGCAGAGCACAAACCACTAGTGATTAATCCAGGCGGGTGCCCCTCTGGCTTCTGAAATGTCACCAAACATTTCCACATCCAAAAGGGCTAGAATATAAAGGCCGGAGTGTCACTGGGTGGGGGCAGGAGAATCATGAGTACCACCTTGAGCTCCTTAGAGGAGAAAGTGGTACAGTGGTGCCCCGCAAGACGAATGCCTCACAAGACGGAAAACCCGCTAGACGAAAGAGTTTTCGGTTTTGGAGGTGCTTCGCAAAACGAATTTCCTATGGGCTTGCTTCGCAAGACGACAATGTCTTGCGAGTTCCTGCTGGTTTTTTTTCCTCCCCCCTTTTTTTCTAAGCCGCTAAGCCGCTTATCAGCTGATCTGATCAGCAGATAAGCTGCTAAAAGCCGCTAATCCGCTAATCCGTCAATGGGCTTGCTTCGCAAGACGAAAAAACCGCTAGACGAAGAGAATCACAGAACGGATTCTTTTTGTCTTGCGAGGCACCACTGTATATGGACTTGATAAAATAAAAAATAACCGTGAGCGTTTTGTCTTTAAAAGAAACCCCAAGATTTCCACGATACCAAAAGCTCCACACAACGCCAGCATCATAGCTGGCTCCTTCCAGATTTCATTCTGGCAAACGCATCAGGACCTCCTTCCCCACACATCATTCTGCCCATGTGCACCACCTCCAAGTTTTTACGGGGCTTGGAATCCTCCTTTGCTGGTGTTTCTTTTTCCAGCCTTAAAGCCAGCTGGCAAAGCTGGAAGGTTAACCTCACAGCTGATGATCAACATGGGCTGGCCAAATAAAATGTAGCCTTTTAAACATAATTTGCACTTGGCGCCAAATGCATGGAGGGGAAAGGCACAGCAATTTGTACTTTGGGCCGGCTACTAACCCGGCTCCAGTGCTCTTTGATGCCCCCAATTTGCATCTGACAGGCCTAATGCATCTTGGAAAGCGGCAATGAGAGGAAGAGGCCCCAGAGCTAATCAGAACTGATGTATGAAAACTGAAAACACCTAATTGGCTCTAATTTGTTGTTAACATTCAGCTTGCTCTCTTGCTAAAAATAATATTAAAAAAAGAAATTAAAAAGGTATAACAAGGAGAAAAAGAGAGAGCGTGTACGCACCAAATAGAGTGTTCCTCATGATTATGACCTTGTACTGGCTTTACTTAGATTTTAAAAAGTAAATCCAAAGAGAAAATTTCCGTAGTGGCGTGTATGTGTGGGCGGGCAGCAGGGGACACAGTGAAGCCCTTGCTTTTCAAACTAATGGTCTTGCTAAACTAAGGCTACATTGGACTCCCCCTTAGCTGGGTAGTGCTAACTGAAACAGCAGCACAGTCCTATGCATGACTACTAAAAAATAAGTCCTACTGAGTTCAATAGGACTTACTCCCCAGACTGCAGTCTAAAGCCCCATTGAGCTCAGTGGGGCTGTGATAAGACTGCTACTTTACTCCAACTTGCTAGGATTGCTCTGTTAAGCTGAAATCCCATGCAGAGTGACCTGGAACTAAACCCCATACAATTCAGTAGAACTTGTTTCCGAGTAAACATATATAGAAAGCTTGTGCCATATATTTGGGGGCTAGATAACCCCCAACATGGGACATGGGTGGCGCTGTGGTCTAAACCACTTGCCAATCAGAAGGTTGGTGGTTCGAATCCCCACAACGGGGTGAGCTCCTGTTGCTCTGTCCCTGCTCCTGCCAACCTAGCAGTTCGAAAGCATCCCAGTGCAACTAGATAAATAGGTACCGCTCTGGTGGGAAGGTAATCAGTGTTTCCGTGTGCTCTGGTTTCCGCCACTGTGTTACATTGCTCCAGAAGCGGTTTAGTCCTGCTGGCCGCATGACCAGTCTGTGGAGAAACGTCGGCTCCCTCGGCCTGAAAGCGAGATGAGCGTCGCAACCCCATAGCCACCTTTGAGTGGACTTAACCGTCCAGGGGGTCCTTTACTTTACCCCCCAACACTCTGGCATCAGCAAAGAAACAGCAGAGAAGAGTGAAAGAATCACAGAATTGTAGAGTTGGAAAGGAACCACAAGGGTCATCTAGTCCAAACCCCAGCAATGCTGGAATATTTTGCCTGACATGAGGCTCAAATCCATGGCCCTGAGTTTAAGAGTCCCACACACTACCAGCTGAGCTACTCCCTCCTTCGTCTGCCAAGACACTCCTTCAGACAATGGTTGTGGTGGGGGAGCGAGATATAAAAGTGACACAGGGTGCGTGTGCAGGGGTTAAGCAAGCAGCCCACAACGCTTGAAAGGTAGGCCTTGCAGTGCTTCAACATGAAACACAGCTGTACTGGTGCCAAGTGAGGATGGAAAACAGAGATACCTTCAATATGTGAAGGATTTCATATTTTAATGCAACGCAGATGCAAACCTCTGAATGAATCACTCTCTGCCTGTAATTAAAAAAGATTCTTCTGATGTCTGAAGGCTCTTCCTGTTCAGAAAGCCTCCTGGACGGCATTTCATCTCTTGTCTTCTTAAGTCTGATCCGAATTTGGAGGAGGAAAGAGTCCAAAAGCGTGATGTCACCCCAGACACCGCTCGCAATTCCCCTTCTCCCCTTCTGAGGAACTTGATTCTTATTGTCTGTCCATTGCCTCCTTTGATAGCTCCCTCAAGAGCCCTCAGAGCTAAATGAGAGCAAGCAAAGATCTAAGCAGAACAGCATTCCTATGGAATCCAAGGCAATCCAAGGCATTTTTCATGCAAGGCAACACTAGCTCCTTAGTGATTTAGTGGCAGGACTAAGCCACCCCATTCCCTTTATACTGGATATTTTTAAAAAAGTTATGAAGTCATTTTAGAAAGCAGTGGTTCCAACTAAATACCCAGAGCTTTTTGCATGACAAAGAAGGGTTTTTTATTTCGTTGTTTTTTTAACCCCATCTGTGCTCCATTTTGTGAAAAATTGGAGCGGGGTATTTAAGCATGTATACTCAAAATAAATCATTTTCCAAAATGCCAGAACAGATTTTTATGTCACACTGAACCTACATTTCCATCAGACTGCTACATAAAGAACAAGCCAAAGTCAACATCTGAGCTCAGGATACATTCTCATTTTTGATCTTAATAAGGTCCATCTCACACTCTGAGCACAGTAATATGAAATAAAACTACAGAAAGGGGGGAGGTCTCGGATTGGGTGCAAACACTATAGCAGAGCCCTGTGTTAAGATGCACTTTGCGAAACCTGAGCTGACACACAGCATTTTTACAAGGTGGTCTCGCAGAACCTTAACTTTGTCTGCAGCAAGTCAGCTTAACAGGAAATGCATAGACCCAGGTTTACCAGCGATAACAACAATAGTCTTAAATCTACAGTATGGCCTTGAAAGAATACCACTCTGAAGTGTTTCAATCTTTTGCCTTTAAACACAACACACATACATTCATACATTTGATTGCTTGCTTGCTTTACTTGCACCCTGGGCCAAATAGGAGGGTGAGGGCTTCAAAGTCACAAGGAGGGACAAGACGCAGAGAGTCTGCTTCACTTGCAGGTTCAATCCCTAGCATCTCCAGTTAGAAAGTTCAAGTAGCAGGAGAAAGGAAAGACCTGTCTCTCTGCCCCTGGACAGCTGCTGCCAGTCAGAACAGACCACACTGGGCTAGACAGACTAATAGTCTGATCTGGTGTAATGCAGCTTCCCAGAAACGTTAATCTTGTTGCTTTGCATTTCCAGAAGCTGACTGGTAGTAGAGTGCATGCACGTCCCAATATGTTACCAGAAAATTGTTTGTGAGAAAAGCGTTCCCATAACGAGCTGATGATTTTCATATTCTCCTATGGGAACATTTCTAATTGGTGATCTCTTCCCTGCCCCCTGCTCCCACCAGGGTTTCTTCTTAAAATGGCTGCAGCCAGCCAGCCAGCCAAAGACAGACAAAGGAAAAACTGATTTGTCTGGTCTCTCCTGCTCTCTGATTTGTCCGATCTCTCTCTGTAGCTGCTGCCCCAAAATGGCTGCAGTCAACCAGCAAAATATAAACAAGTAAAGAAGTGGGCAAACCCTGTCTATTTGCATATCTGAATCAGCCGTGTGTGTAGCAAGGTTTGGTTATAATTCTTTGTGTTCAGATAAGTGCATTTTCCCATAACAAGTGGGTGGATAGCGGGACCAATGTTTATTCAAACAACACCGTAGCAGCAAATGCTCTTTCATAAACTGCTGGTTGTATCCTGCATTATTTGCCTGTTAGCACAAGGGCTCTTGTGTTAGAGGACAGGCAAGTTTTAATGTTGCACAACAGAGGAACCAAATGTGATGGTTGCACTAGCAGGAACTTGTTGCACAATCTATTGTACAACAAAGTTACCAGCAATCTGCTGACTGCATGCCCTTGCACTATGATGTTTTGCTGGTGCAAGTACTGTGTACCACTAAGTGGATTTAACTTAGCACTAAATTGGATATACAGTGGTACCTCGGGTTACAGATGCTTCATGTTACACACTCCGCTAACCCAGAAATAGTACCTCGGGTTAAGAACTTTGCTTCAGGATGAGAACAGAAATCGCGTGGTGGCAGCGCAGCGGCAGCGGGAGGCCCCATTAGCTAAAGTGGTACCTCAGGCTAAGAACGGACCTCCAGAACGAATTAAGTTCTTAACCAGAGTACCACTGTAATTCTCCCCTTCAAAGCCAGGGGCTTTTCTGCAAATGCACCACCTTTTCTAAGAGCTCCATTTCATTCCAGACTGAGAATCATCTTTGTTGTAGATTAAATTTGAATCCGTCCAGATGCTTCTGCCAGATAAATGATATTTTAGGTGCTGCTTAATTATCAATGCTTCTTCCAACTGCTGGGCTGAAGACTTTGCTGTACAACGTGCCCTTCACAATTACCAAGTTCACTGAGAGCTACTCACGTGTGACAATGCTGTTTAAGCCAGAGATGGTATCTGTGGAAGGACTGTACTGTAGTAAAGCCTATGAATGGCAATAGCATTTCACTAGCAGGATAGCTCCACTGAAACCACTGTTTTTCTTAAAGGAAAGGCAGGAACGCAAGAAGCTGCCTTATACTGAACTAGACCACTTCATTCAGTTCAGCATCATCTACACCAGGAATTGTCAAACTGTGGTCCTTGAGCTTCATTCAGGTGGCCCACAACACATCCCCATTAAACTGTATTTTTAAGTGTATTTTTATTGCTTCCTTGATTTCTTCTGCAATACAACCAAATGCAATATAAGAAGGGAAGGGAACAATCAAACACAATTAGAAACCATGCAGCATTTAGCACAGGGCACTGCAACTGCGACAACAAATAGTAAAATCATGGTCTGCCAGAACCATTGGCAATTTTAAAGTGGTCCAAGCGGGGGAGTGAGGGAGTTAGGGAACCGCTAGTCTACACTCACTGGCAGAGGCTTGCCATGGTTTTAGACAGGTAAACTTTCCAGCCTGATCTGAAGATACCACAGAATGAACCTGAGACCTTTCACATTCCAAGCATGTGCTCTGTCACTGAACCATTAAGGACTCATGGTCTAATTCCCACCTGGTTGTAAACCTCTGTCTGGATTGTATTGTTTCAGATTACAGAGAGGGGCTCCCATGCTCCCTATATCAAACGGTGCACCAGGTGAGAAAGGCCTTCAACACCTGCTTCCATTCACTGCACCTTCCTAGCAGTTGCATTTGAAGCTCTTTCCATGGCTCTGATGCATGGTTTGCACTGCATAGTTTACCCATGTTGCACAGGGTGATAAATCTGCATGCATCCATCCCATCACAATCACTCAGATATGCAGCAATCGGCAAATGGAACACGGATGTTATAAATGAACCTTCCCCCAACTGCAGTCCTTCTAATGCGTTGAACTAGAAACCCTAAAATCACTGACCACTGATAATGAGGGTTGGGACTTGTATTCCAAGATTTATGGAGGGCACCAGTTTGGAGAAGGGTGCTGTAAATGTTTATCTGAATCAAAACACACAAACATCTCACAAACACTAACCAAGCTCTGGCTGTGTGGGTCAGTGTTGACAGCTTTACAAATAAAGGCGAACTGGTTTTATCCTTGGTTTCAGGTGTTGAGCGGACATTTGAGAAGATGGCCTGCTACAGACTCCTCCCCATTCCACCACACCTCAATTCAACACCTCGGGGAGTTGTTCTGGATTGTCTGCTTCTAAATCTGACCTTAAATACTCCTCTATCCACCTACATTTCCAGGAAGGGGAAAATTAGATCCCTACCTTTCTATGAAGAACACTCAGTGATAATTAGCACATGGGTAGGCAAACTAAGGCCCGGGGGCCGGATCCGGCCCAATCGCCTTCTAAATCTGGCCCGTGGATGGTCCGGGAATCAGCGTGTTTTTACATGAGTAGAATGTGTCCTTTTATTTAAAATGCATCTCTGGGTTCATTGTGGGGCATAGGAATTCGTTCATTCTTTTTCCTTCAAAATATAGTCCGGCCCCCCAAAAGATCTGGGGGACAGTGGACCAGCCCCCTGCTGAAAAAGTTTGCTGACCCCTGTATTAGCACCTACCCTAACTCAGTGCCAGAGCTTCCGCTTTGCATGCTCAATGTTCAGTCCCCATCATTTCCAGGTATGTCTGGAAAATTATCCCTGTCTGAAACCCTGGAGAGCTGCTGCCAGTCAGCACAGACGATAATGAGATAGATGTACCAATGATCTGGTGCAATATAAGGCAGGCATGTTCCTACCAAAGGCGATGCATAAACACTTGCCAGATCCTGCTTCAAGGGCACAAATGTTCTTCAAGACACTCAAGTGAATTCTCTGCTTTCGTAGCATCTTCCTTGCCTCTGGGCACAAGATGTAATGAAGGATTTCAAAAGCGGGCCGTAAAAACAACACCCAAAAAAATCTATCCACTGTTCTCAAAATGATTTATGCCTTTCCAAATGATGCCTCTCAATTCCCCGAAATAGGAGAGAGATCACACTGGAGGAGGCAGCCCTGACCCTAGATCTCCCTCTGCCGTAGGAGCACTTATAACTTATTGCTGTATTTTGGTGAACAGTAGCAATCAGATGTGTATTTATATATTTGTGGAGGGACTAGCCAAGAAAATACAAATATTTTGACAGCCAGAAAACCTAGAAGTGTGGGAAATGTGTGTGCGAGAGAGGGAGGGAGGGAGATTCTCGCTGCAAGACACCAAAATCCATATTAGTCCTAACATGTGGCTCAGCAGATATGTGTTATCTGGGGCTCACCAGCCAGCTCCTGCAAGTCCAAGATCAGAGTGCCACGGTTAACACTCCACTGGCTCTATCATTCTCAGGAACACAGTGCTTGCCTTTAAATGCATTCGTTCCGGAAATCATGTCACATCCCTTCGCAAGTAAAACACACAACTGGTTATCGCTGGATGACACACCAGGCACTGCTGCCCTTCCAGTGGGGTCACTTGTCTAGGCCCGGCTTCACAGCGAGCGTTTTCGACATGGGTAACTTCAGATTAATGTTTTCCCTCCACCCGTCCCGCCTCCCTACCACGCTTTCTTCTGCAGAGCAAAATCTAGCCTTGCCAGCTCTCCCAGATATACGTATCCATCTGGCAATGTGGAATTCACACACAGGAGTAAGGATTAGCATCCCTTGACACAATTCTCAGGATATCGGTTTTAAATGCAGGCAGATTTGAGGTGCTGCTTCTGACTTTACGACAGGCGTGGGGCAACCTCAGGCCCATGGGAGGAATGTGGCCCTCCATACCTTTTTAAATGGCCCTCAGGACTCTCCCTAGGCTACAGACCTCATGGGTCCTCCTTCATACCCTCCTCAAGTGCTTTCTCCACAAGCAATGCATCTGTAGCAGTGCCTCTTGACTGCGGCAAAGAGAGGTGTGTGAATATGCACGATAAAGCCTTCAATTTTTTAACATGGCTGGAATGCTATACAAATGGCCACATCTGTTAGGCCACTCCCTGCTGCCCTTGGCCCCGCCCATCGCTGGCATAAGGCCCCTAGAAGGTTCTCCATGGGGGAAATCTGGCCCCCTCTTGAGTTGCAAAGGGTCACCTGCCCCGCTTTCCAATATCCTGACCAGCATCTTGGGCCTTGCATGTTATTGCCATTACTGATAGGTGCAGGGTCTGCTTCAGGGTTCAAGGGCCACATCCCAAGAGGGGCCCCGCTGCTGAACTCCAGAGTCCCCAGACTTTGCTGCTGCCCCCAACACAAAAGCAGTGACAGAAACATGCAGAAGGAGCAGCAGTCCCTCCCTGCCTTGCCCCTTCCCCTTTCAAGCAGCGATGTAAATTGGGGCCAGAAAATGAACAGCAGTGGTAGGCACTGGGGTAGGCAACCTAAGGCCCATGGGCCGGATGCGGCCCAATCGCCTTCTCAATCTGGCCCATGAACGGTCCAGGAATCAGCGTGTTTTTACATGAGTAGAATGTGTCCTTTTATTTAAAATGCATATCTGGGTTATTTTGGGGGCATAGGAATCCATTCATTTCCCCCCCAAAAAATATAGTCTGGCCCACCACAAGGTCTGAGGGACTGTTGACCGGCCCACAGCTGAAAAAGGTTGCTGACCCCTGGTCAAGGAGCTGGGCCCAGGGTGGATAAAAATCAATTATTTTTAAAACAAAACAAAAAACCCCCAAAATCAGATTTTTAAAAATTTAAATCAGATTTTCAAAATAAAATGCTTTTGGAGGAAAAATCTTTCCAAAGATAGTTTTCTATTGAAGTTACATTATAGTCCAAAGGCTATTCATCAGGAAATAAGCATTTGTTTTAAGTTTTCCATGTGCGCTAAAACTCAGGCTAAGGTGTTTTTTTTAAAAAAAAAATGGTTTAACCACATCCGTTAACAAACATGGATACATATGCTATAATGTTATTGTTTTAGTTAAATAAATTGTTTAAATTGTTATTAAGGAAATGATTATTTTTCTCCTTCCAATAAAGTACAGCAGAAAAGTTTTCCAAATATAAACAGTTAACTTATTAAACTTCGCAATAATTTCCTAATTATCTGTCTATGTATTTGTAGTAGTATAACCAAATCAGTAATTTTTGATATAACTGTAACCTACTCTGAAAATTTATTATTCCAACAATGACACCTTCATCTGGTTGTAAATATTAAGATTATACCAGCAAGAATGAGTCTTTCTGTAAAAAAAAAAGATTTAAATCAAGTCTTACTGACTAGTGATTTAAATCAATTTGATTTAAATCAAATTCACCCTGATCATGACCAAATGTAACTTCATGAATCGATAACAGAAACAAATTCTTATGAGATATTAAAGTGGGTATTATGTTTAAATGGTTTGATTATGTTCCGTTTGGCAGCAGCGAAAATGGAAATAGCCCAGCAACGGAATTGTGGCTCTGTTTTTACACAGGAGTAATGTTGGGCTCTTGGATTACAATAAAAGCTGGTCCAACAAAGCAGATTTAGTGGATGATTTATCAAGTCCGACTCATTTGAAGTCACATGGTGGCCCCTCTTGACTTAACTTACCCATCCTGGTTGTACCAGTAGACATCAAAATATCCATATTATCTTCCAATATTTTAATTTGAAAACACAGTCTCATATTTATATTTAGCTTTATTATATGTTTGTTTCTGGATACATTTTTAAATGAATCATTTCCCATTGTTCTTCGGATATGGATTTTGAAATTAGTTTTTGCAATTCAGACTGTATGTGCAACCTTGCATGTGATGGATTTAGTGTTTTTTTCATTAAGGGGAGGGAATTACCCCTTTCCTCTTTTTGGGTATAGTTTAAAACTGATAAAAGAAATTTTAAAAAGAAGAAGATAAGCATGCTATATTTCATTGAATATTGCAATAGTAAGTTAGTACAAATACAGGTTATGAGTTCACCTTATATTAATATGAATTAGGACCATAGCTGGGGTAATAATTATAGGTCTTAACATATAGTAGGTGTGGTGAACCTGTGGCACTCTGAATGCTGTTGGACTCCAACTCCCATCAGCCCCAGACAGTATGCCCAATGGTCAGAGATGATGAGAGGTGTTGCCCAACATCCAGAGGGTCACAGGTTTCCCCCCTGTTAAACAGCATTATGGTATTATTATTATTAACAGCTTTGCCTCTTTGGAAATATTCATATACGTCCTTTTCATTGTTCTGTTTTATTTTCTACATGGGTACTATTTATTTTCCTTTTTCTTCTTCTTTTTTGTTTCTTATCTTACTCTGTACAATTGTATTTTTAAAAAATCTTTCAATAAAGAATATAAAATAAAAAATGACTGACAGCAGCATAATATATTCAGCAAAGGAAAAGAAATCAGGCAAATTTGCATAAAATTTAAACTAACTGCAACATCCAGCTTTTCTGGAGTACTTAAGTTTACCTTGGCACCAGAATGTTGATTTACTTTTAAAGCACCAACTGTAGACCTCTCTAAATGCTAACTGAGAGCAGCTCTCCAAATTTCATGCCAAAGTCTTTCACGGTCCAGCTACCTGACAGACTCTATATAGAGATTCCAGAGACTGGAACTGGAACGCTTATATGTAAAACATGTGTGCTATGATTGAATTCATAGTCCTTCATAAAGCTTGTGGAGTGCCATGACACTAGACCTCATGGAAATGGTTGAGTGGCAAATACTTTGTCTGCTTAATGGAACCAGTTGTGCCCTCCAAGTGCTCCTATCATCTCTGACTACTGAACACATTGGCTGGAGGTGATCATGTGAGTTGCAGTTCAGAACATCTGGAGGGCACCAGATTGCCTACTGCTGGTCTACACGCACAAGCAGCAGCTCTCCAGAATTTCAGACAGGAGTCTTTACCTGGAGATACCAAGTACTGAACTTGAGGAATGTGCTCTATGCTACAGCTCTTGTCCTGAACTCCCACAGGGTGAAACTATTTTAATCCAGGATGGATGCTACCAAGAAGTTGTGTGTACAAGGTATTGTGTGTTGGATGCAAACTGACCATACTGAAGCACACACTGCAAAGCTGGGAATCAAGAGTGGGTCCCTCCTTCTCCCCCCTTTTTTGCAAATTGATAACAAATGATTTGGGTAGAGGGTCCTTCTCCTGTGTTCCTTGGAGATTCAGATCCATATACAATTTACAAAAATCCTCATCTACATCACAGCATTTAGGCTCCAAATATGAAATGGAATCCTCTCCCCTCTTCCATCTGTAAGAATAGCTATCACCTCCCCACCCCCCAATTCATTTTTCACTGGTTCTGTGCAGCTTTATGCCATAATTTAACCACCTGCCTTAATCTATATTCAGGTTGTCAGTCTCTTTCTACATGTGGGGGTTCTCCTACCCCCAATTTGTGTCAACGCTTGAACTGAGATTTAATACAGAGATGACAGATCACCTTCTTACTTCTAAAATAATTTCTAGAAACAGATTTGCAGTGCTCTTTCACTCCCTTCCTCCCTCTCTCAATCTCAGGCGCGCACACAAGGATAGCACTGAAGCAAAATAAAGATGACAGCACATTTGAACAAGGCAGCAATAAAACAGTGATAGTAATAAAGAATAAAAACGCTATATCAGGTTGCCATGGGAACTAGTATTCAAGGACTCCAGGTAATGCTGTAGAACACGCTATTGAGCATAAAGCACTAAGCAGGTTAAGAGGTTATTTATTATGTTACAACATGCCATACAGTGCCCTCTGGTGTGTGTGCAAGACAGAAATGTGTGCTTTAAAAACAACAACAACAACAACATCCAAAACTCTTCTGTAGCCTTTATAAGGAATGGGCGCTTGGCACACTGAAATAAAGGTCTTTATCAAGGGCAATTGTCAACTTAAGTGGATTCACAGAAAGAACAGATAAAAAGGAAGATTGAGTTAGCCCCTAGGACTTTTTGCACCGTCTACAGGTGACCAAATGTTTTGATCAAACCAGCAAGCATTAGCTGTGGCAGGCAGATGCACGAGGGACTGAATTGCTTGCTGATACTGGGAAGCAAACAGAAGTGCACAGAATTAAAAGAGAGCACCACAAGACTTTCCAGCAATAAGGTGTGTTTGGTTTCAACTTAATGTTGGTTTAGGGCCAGTTAGAATGTTGGACATGAGAGATGGGGGATCTCATTGGTGGACCCATATCTATGGAACTCTTTATTTCCCAAGAGCAGAGGAATGAAATATCTGGCCTGTGAACTCAAATGTGGGCATTGAGCCCTTTCTACCTAGCTTGAGTGCTTTTGTCCCTCAAGAATGTACCCTTGAACTCTTGATAATCTCTCTCGCTTGCCTGGATTTAGCACAGAGGTGGTGGAAGTGGGTGGGTGGAGAAACTAGTCTAGTGTGTGTAGAAATGTAGCTCCACAGGCCTCTCTTATCTGCTCCTCTCCAAGTCACACACTCTCCTGAGTCACATTCCTGCTCAGCACCCTCTTTGATTGCTTTTGCCAGGCTAGAATGTGTCAATGTACTGTGATAATGTCTCTTGTTTGCCCAAATGGTTGGATTAACATGTGAGAATTAAAAGGGATCTGAATTTTGCACAGTTGGAATTTTCTTCTTTTTTACAAAAAAAAAAAAAAAACACCTTTAAAAGATGTTGGCAATAGCCTCAGTGGGGCGCTGGTTAACATTATCCTCTTCACCAAGACTGTTACAGTGGTACCTCGGGTTAAGAACTTAATTCGTTCTGTAGGTCCATTCTTAACGTGAAACTGTACTTAACCTGAGGTATGACTTTAGCTTATGGGGCCTCCCACTGCCACCGCACAATTTCTGTTCTCATCCTGAAGCAAAGTTCTTAACCCAAGGTACTATTTCTGGGTTAGCGCAGTCTGTAACCTGAAGAGTCTGTAACCCGAGGTACCACTGTATTGCCATCATAAGGCCCCCTCCTCTCCCCAAACCATGTGATACACACAGAATCATAGAATCATAGAGTTGGAAGAGACTCTTCCAACTGTACAGCTCTGTAACTTATGTCCACCCAAAAGTAAATCAGATTAAATTGGGTGGGGCTTACTCCCAGTTAAGTGGGATTAGGGTTGAAGCCTTAGGTGGATATCACACAGTTTGCCAACCTAACTTTAATTGTATTTGGAGAATCTTTTTCTTAAGCCCAGTGCAGCTGCCTTAACAAAAATAAAATAATGTCGAATCTAACTTAGAATATCTATATTCTACTTGGAAAAAGTGACTGGACAAATATCCACTTCCTTTCTGAGCAATTAAGACACATCTCAGACTATTATGAGTGTTCGCCCTCTGGACCCTCTCCCAGAGGCTGCAGTGCACATCTAGAAATACACAGCCTGTCAGATCCTATTACTTAATTAAGATTTGGGCTTTCTTACTATCGCCTTGCCCATCAGAAGGTTCAGAATCTGTAAATATGTTCCCCATTTATAAAGTAAACACAGGATTTAGTGGTTTTTATTAAGGTCAGCCAAGGAAGAAAGCAAACATGATGGGGCTGCCTTATACGAATCAGACCACTGGGTCCGTTTAGCTCCATATTGTCTGCACTGATTGGCTATGGATCTCCAGGATTTCAGGCAGGGATCTATTCCAGCTCTGCCTGGACATGCAGAGGGCTAAATCTGGCACTTTCTTCATGAAAAGCAGATGCTCTGTTATTGAGGTATGAATAATAACAAGAACAACAACGCAAAACAGTCCACAAGGCTGTGTACATATTTAAAGTGCATTCAAAGCACAGTCCCGACCTCAAATAACTCTGGGCAATGTAGTTTGTTAAGGTTTGCTGGGAATTATAACTCTGTAAGGGGTAAAACTACAGTGCCCAGAATTATTTGAGGGAAAGAAGGTGCTTTGAATGTGCTTTAAGGTATAATGCGCACACAGCTTTTGCATTCACAGCAACAGGACCAAAAGCATTTTGGGGATGTTATTAATGAAGTTTATTACGAAGATAAAGAGAAGGAGAAATTTTCAGCAAAACAATGTTCATATGAGGGCCAGCAATAGTATAGGCTCTCATCAAGAATAACCGGACATTCACCCTGAAATGTCTTCAAATTACGCTTTCGAGTCACCTGATCTTCTAGATAAGGAGGACAAAAAGCTCAAAGAATGCCGTGTTTCCCTCAGCCCCTGCTGGGGAAGCCTTCACCCAGTTTAAGAAAACTTCAGTTCAGTTCTCCCCCCACTAAGTGGCACCAATGCACCACGAACCACAGTGAGTAAAGGGGGGGGAAGACTCGTGATGGGCATTCCGTCTCATTTTGCCTCTTTTGCGCCTCGCTGGCTGTCAGTGAACGAGAACAGTCATAACATAAGTTAAACGCTTTCTGACAGAGGCTGTGTTCTTCAGCAAGTGATAAAGCAGCCAGAATTAGCAACTATGTCCCATACTTTCTTTCTTTTTTTGGCAATTGTAGACTGAAGAGGTTTTCACCCATTTTTCACCCAGCACCCTAGTAGCTCTTGGATGGCACCAGTCACCATTCTGAAATTGCTTATCAATGGAAGGAGCTGAAGAATATTTACATGTACGTGATTAATGCAATTTTGCGCCACTGCCCAACGAGAGGGAGGGAAGTTATTCCAGAACAACCCTTTGATTATATCTCACCCTCACACACACAGGAACAGCAGCTTTTCCTTTGAACCCACTTATTTTAAAGATGTGGGGTGCACTTTTTATACTTAGAATTTTGCTTGGAGGAGGAGTAATGATTATGAGGATGGAAAATATCCTGTAATACATGATCCAACCACATATCCATAAGGGCAGGTACTGTCTACTTCAGGGATGGGAAACTGGTGGCCCTTCAGAAGTCGTTGGGCTCCAAGTTCCATCAAATTCATTAAGGAAGGAAGTGAAAATAAAACTGCCGATAACATGATGCCATTGTACAAATCTGGAGTTTGACCACACTTGGAGTTCTGAGAACCCCACCTCCGAAAGGACATTGTAGAGTTGGAAAAGATTCAGAAACAAGCAACCAAAATGATTGAGGAGGAAGAGCAACTGCCCTGTGAGGAAAAGTTGCAGCATTGGCTGGCGTCTTGAAAGCTGGCATCTTCCAGACAGTGTAGATAGGTAAAAAAAGAGAGAGAGAGGAAAAGGACCCCTGGACAGTTAAGTCCAGTCAAAGGTGACTATGAGGTTGCAGTGCTCATCTTGCTTTTAGGCCAAGGAAGCTGGCGTTTGTTCAGACTGCTTTCCGGGTCAGGTTGCTGGCATGACTAAACCGCTTCTGGCACAATGGGACACCATGATGGAAGCCAGAGCACATGGAAACGCCGGTTACCTTCCTGCCGCAGTGGTGCCTACTTATCTACTTGCACTGGCATGCTTTTGAACTGCTGGGTTGGCAGGAGCTGGGGCAGAGCAACAGGAGCTCACCCTGTTGTGGGGATTCGAACCACCAACCTTCTGATTGGCAAGCCCAAGAGGCTCAGTGGTTTAGACCACAGTGCCACCCGTGTCCCATTCACTGTAGATAATACTGAGCTAGATTGACCAACGTGCTGACTTGACTTAAGGCAGCTTCCTGCATTCTTAATGTGTTTATCTGAATCCAGGATTTCCCCCCGTCAAGACTCTACTTTGAAGCAGAGTTCAGGATGGGCAACTGCATGAGAGCACTGGGGTAAGGGGCTGTGCACACATTTTTGCCAACCTCTCTATGTGCTTCTAGTGCTTAGAAGGATGCTTTCCCAATCCCCAAGGGGTCCCCTGCTTGGGTGGCAGGACCCACAACCCCAGGCAGCCTGTTAGATCTTTATCTTTCTTTATTACTTCACCTCTTAATCCCTCTCCCTCCTTTTGGCACTTGATCCAAAGCCTGATTATTTTGTTGTTTGCAGTCAGCTGAAGTAATTAAACCTAACCCTCCTCCTGTGGGAGTCCCGCAGAAGGTTAGTGATCCACAGGCAAGGCATGCTGTTATTTATAGCTGATTAAGCCCCATTCATCTCCATTTAAATGTTCCAGGAGATGGGAGAGATCCCAATACACATCTGTGCTTGATTAGAAACACCAGCTGTGTGTGGTAGCCTAGTCCCCATTGTGGAAAGGGAGGCGGGAGAGAAGCAGCACTCCTTGGCATATCTAAACAAACCAACATGGCTTTAGCCATAGTTTACATTGCTAAGAGCCAAGCCTTTGTTATGGAGCCGACACCACAATAAACCCAAGCTGGAGTGCAGATGGGGGGGGGGGAGGTATTATACAAGGCTTCTTCATCTGTGGGATGCTTCGGGTCCAGCCTATGTGGTTTCACTGGAAACAAAAAGGGGGGGGCAGGAATTTAACACTGTTGAAGAGGACATACCATGGCTTAACTCAGTAAAGCAAAGCAGCAATACAATCAGAGGAGGAACCACTATCTCCTCCCCTGGGACCAGCAAGCTCCTGCTAAACCATGGTTTAGCTAAGCATGATGTGTGAACCAGGCCAAGGCGTTTAGTTGTACATTCGAATAAAACCGTGGTTTGTGGCACAAAACACCACAAAACTTTGGCATGGGTTCAAAAGAGATACATAAATGTTGTATTTCGGGTGCTCACTAGCAATCACTACAGGGTATGTCTGTGGAACAGTTGGGGGGCATAAGAAACTGGAGACTAATGGAACAAAAATCAAAGGTTCAGCTCAGGTTTACAGAAGATGTAGGGTATTCACTAGGGGTCACCGGATGATATGCTTGTTGCATGCTCACAAGCGGTGTTGGAAATTTGGGGTACAGAGCAGCACCAAAATTTGGAGGAGGTATGATCATGCTGTTTTTAGGGTAGTCACTAGGATCTCACCACTGGGTAGTCCCATTTGCACACTTGTGAGTGGCAACACCAAACCCAGGCTTGTGGCACAAAACTAGCATACACAACAGTGGGACAGGTTTGAAGAAGATGGACAGTATTGGGTTTTGGACCACTAACTACAAAACCCAATTTAATGCTACAGTAGGCACTGGTGGCACAAATCTCAGGTTCTGTAGCATAATATAGCACAAAACATTTTCATTGGTTTTGTGGGTAACCAGATTTGAGGGTTCTTAGTCAATGGAAACAAGAACATAGGGAAGATTACTCTGGCATACTCTTGAGACAAACTATACAACTGTGTTTTCTTCTCTCAACTGCAAGCAAGGCAATTTGGCCTTCGATCTGAATCTTGCCAAATGTTGGGCTGTGCTGTTCGTGTCAAACTTTAATCAAGATTAGGAACATCTGAGTGAGGCATAGTAGCTCTCTACAGACAAGCAGGGAAGGGAATAAAAGTGTGTCTGAGAAACATTCTCTATCATTTTGTTGAGTTTTCTTTTTGCCTTTGGCAAACATTCCTTCCTTAACATCTGCAAAGCCCTTGACGATCCTTGCATTAAGGTGCTATTTAAGTGCAAGGCCTTTGATGGCTGTGATTATTTAGAAGGCTGGAGGGTTCAACAAAACCCAAAGACCTATTAAAAAGCATCTTGCAGGCATGAGTCAAATGGGTTTCTACACAAAGCCTTCTTCCACAGTAAAAATGCAAACGGAATCATGTAAATGCTACTAGCACAGTAATACTCAGGAAGAAACAGTCATATCTACTGGGTGGGCTGAACACAATGAACACTTCACCTGGAAGCAAGTCTACTGTGTTCAAAGGAACTTTCTGGTACTTCTGAGTAGATATCCATTGGATTGCTCTATAAGTTAGCTGCAGCTGCCCAAGCCTGTGCAAGAATGGGGGGGGGGGAAATTATAGGATTCCAACTCTCATCAGCTCCAACTAGCATGGGCAAGGTTAAGCAATAGTGGGGGTTGTAGTTGGGAGGGTAGCATGTTAGCAACCCTGACATACAGCGTGGAAGTGAGGAAGTGCCATCCATAGCTTAGGGGTAGAGAAACTCCCTTGCATGCAAAATCTCCACCTCCTCCTGATAAGGCCCGGAGAAGGCACCCTCAACCCAGAATGAATGCTGTCAGCGCAGACAATACTCATCTAGATGGACCAATGGTTCCTGTCTTCACTTTTCCATGGTGCATTTCAGAGGCAGTATACTGCACCCTGATTTAGAAGACTGGAGTTGAAATCCAGCTCCCAGGTATGAATTCTCTGGGTTTTTTGTTTGTTTTTATTAAATTTGTATATCTCAGGGTCGTTCATATCATTAAAATGCAAAATACATAATAAAAACAAAACAAAATAAATAAATACTGCCCCTCTAGATGACTTAATTTCAACTCTGTAAAACCCCCACCTTAGTGAACCACAAAGACAAAAAAGCCAAATTCTATGACTGTTAAAAAAATTTCTTGAAAATTCAGTCATTTTAATGATTGCTCTGTACTGTTTTTAATGGCTCTGTGTGTCTTTTTATGTTGCTGTATTTTGTGAGGGCAGTATATGAATGCTTTAATAAATAAAATAAAATAAAATAGAAATTA
Organism: Podarcis bocagei; assembly: GCF_964188305.1. Taxonomy (NCBI): domain Eukaryota; kingdom Metazoa; phylum Chordata; class Lepidosauria; order Squamata; family Lacertidae; genus Podarcis; species Podarcis bocagei. The sequence continues at coordinate 11,392,876 of NC_138142.1, read as the reverse complement.
TATATAAAGACCAGCTTGAAAAATACAAGGAAAATTTCACAATGCAAAATACAGTTAAACAGCCAAACAAATGAATTTCCTCTAAAAATCATTATTACAATTGAAAATCAACTAGAAAATACAGGGTTGTATGCAAGTTTGTTATGTTAGTTATGTCCATTAATTTTGATTGGCCTGCTTTGAGTAGGACTAGCATTTGATCAACGCATAAATTCCATATTTTAAAACATCATTATTGACGGCTCTATCCCAGAGCTGTTTCATAAAAACAAAAAAGATTAAGCAGTAGTAAAGAGGGGGTTTGCTGTACTGTCACAGCCCAAAGATTGGCTCAAATGAATATTACAGAGCTATTTAAAAAAACAAAAAACAAAACCAGGAATGATACTCCATTCCCTCTATTCTATTCTCTTTTCCTTGCCTGACAAAAGAGCATAATTAGGCATTGACCCAAATGGTACGAGCTGAGCAGCAAACTTTGTCCAGCTGTTGCCTCCATTTCTGATTCAGGATCTCAGAGTTGAGAGAGACCCGCCCCCCCCCCAAAAAAAACACCAAACAGCAACACTAACAAACAACTCCCTACCTCATTGCAAATGTCAAGGGATTCTGACCAAATCGTAACACTCTCACCCTCCACCTTGCAAGTGAATTTTTCCCAAGCAGGGAACCCTGACTTTGAACATATGGATTCAAGCACTGGAGATTTATTTGTCGATTACACAAACAACCTACTTCTGATGCCAAAACATGGACTTGGAGCAGCCATGGCATCGCTATAGTTAACAACTTATTCTAATACTTTATAGTCACTACTATATGCTGTACTGGCAAGTCAAACCATGTAAGCAACAGAGAAAAGCAGCAGAATCAACCTTGTATTAAATCCTACACTATCAGCATCTGTTTCCACAAAGATAATTTCCCCCTCCCCATGCAAACAGAGGGGGGCATTCGGAGGATTTATAAAAATACATTTTGAAGAGGTCAATTTAAACTCACTTACGGGAAGGGAGCGAAAAGTATTCCACAAGAGAGAGAGAGAGAGAAACAGAAAGATCCAGGCAAGATCCAAAATGACTCCACTCCCAGGAAGCGGAAACACTTTTCAACTGGTTGCTGTAATCGGCAGAACCTTATCAAGAGCTTTATCCTTTTTTCAGCGCTTATCTAAACCAAACAATCAGTAGAACAGCAGCTGATAAGGCTTCCCGACAAGGTAATTTCAGCAATTAAAACTCTACCAGGCCACAACTGAGACCAAGTGCACATTGTTTCCACTTTCAGCCTGTGAAGTCTCTTCTTCTCAAGCTGCTGATTTCTTTCCTCTGCTAGGACTCTCTTGCTCTTAAGAGAATCCCCAGCTCTTAAGAGAATCCCATTATTCAAAGGATATCAGCAGGTGCCCTGTGATCTCCCTCCTCACTTGGTCGGCACAACCCGTCCACTACTGTGGTTTTCGCTTCACCAGAGCCAGGTGCTATAACCTAAGAAGGCAAGACAATACTCAAGAGTCACTTTGAGCGGCCTTTGAGCTTTATTTCAGGGATGGGAAACCTCAAGCCCTGAATGTGGCCTTTGGGATTCTCGCCTACCGACACAGCCATCACCAGCCACACCTGCTCACAGTCCTGCTTTGCACCTTCCTTGAGCATTTTTGCCTAGCTAGAATGTTTCATGAGCTCTGGTGCTGGTTCTTTGTTTCCTGGATGGAGGACAGAGAGAGGGGTTGGTGAGTGTGTCAAAAAGAACCATGCTGCACAAAGGCAAGTGTGGGGCTGGTGGGTGTGGTTTGGAGCAAATGGCCTCACAAGTCAAATTTGGCCCATGAGCTAGAGGTTCGCCACCACTGATAGACAGGCACTTTTCTCTCCCTGGTCCATGCTTACTCTAAGTGAATCACTTCCTCTAAGTCAGGGGTCTGCAACCTGCAGCCCATAGGCCACAAGCAGCCCACAGGGGTCATTGAAACGGCCCACAAGCTGCCCCCAAACCAAGCCACCCACTCGGTGAGTCTCCGCATGCAGCACTAAACCGGCGCAGCACGGAGCGGGGACTCGCTTCCACGGCCCCAGAAACCACGTCTGCACATGCGCAGACATGATCCGGCCCACAGAGCGATCTCCATGGGAGTGAACTGGCCCAGGCGAGGTAAACCTTGCCAACCCCTGCTCTAAGTACACCACCACAAACACAACAGCCTTATCAAAGGGGAACAGGGAAAGCACATTTGGTGTGCTGTCTGCCAGCCTCTGCTTGAGACCTTAAAGCAGATTTGGAGGAATCATGTACAATTAGACAGTATATGCTTTACAGGAAGACACAGAATACAGAATTTTGCATTGTTGCAAGTAAAGATGTGTGACGTGTGTGAAGTGACATGCATTCTAAAAGAAAGCACGGTCTCAAATTCTTTCACATCAAAAAAACAGGCACATCTTTCTCAAGGCTGAATGGTCATAACTCAGCAGCCTCTAGACACAGCAAGCGTGAACCTAAGTTTGAAATTTAGAAGCCATGGAATTCTAGATTTTATAGGCTATCAACCGAATCTTGTTTTGTTTCATTTCATTTAGGGGATGGGAGGGGGGAGATGGAGAGAAAGATAAATCCCAAACAGACAAAGCAGCAGAAAAGCAATCACTCTGGCTGGTGAGTGTTGTGGGATTTTCCTACAACTTTTTTTTTCAATCAAAATTTAATGAATCAAGAAACAGAAACAGATGTGGAGAACTGTTTCCCTTAATAAATCATGATGCATGCACTTGGCATGTGAAATGCAAACTAATCTGTTTAAATTACAAGAGTTAATGTGCTTATAAAGAATAATAGGATGTCTTCATGGTTTTAATCACAAAAATGTATCTTGAATTTCAGGAAAGATTACCCAGCTCAAGTATCAGATTTTACAGCTGAACACTCGTCATAGTAAGTTCCATAAACATCCACTAAGCAAATCTAGTTTTCCTTATAACCCAAAGCGTATAATTTACCTTTCAACCAATCTTGAATTACAGGTTATATTATGAATTTCACCACCTCATGGGATACAGAGGCACATCTTTTGCTTCTTTTTAATAACTATGGGTTCTCTTGTTTCTTTTGAGTCAATACTCATTAAAACAAAAACTCCATTTATGCAACTTTACAACTACGAGCTCCACGATTCACTGCAACGATGAAAAACCACATGAACGAAAACCAAACAACTACAAAAAATCTATGATACAACATGACTGTGAGTGAAGTATACACATGTAACAGTAGGAATTACCTATAATGGAAGCAAGGTACCCAGTGTTAACACAAACAGTTTGGTGCAGTTCTAATACTCTATTCTGTTATAATATACTCTGTCAGGCACTACTCTACTGATGTATCCCCAAATGTTCAGTGGGAGTGCCAATGAGTTAATGTGAGTCGGAGCAGGATTCACTTTCCAAATGTCTGGAAAGGGCCCTGGCCACTGGCTCTTTCCCCTATGTGCCGGAGCACCTCAGACTGGCAAAATGCACACCAAGGGAAAAGAGCTCTTAAATGTCTACTTCGGCTACCACTAGAGGAACACAGGAAAAATCCAGAATATAGGCAATTGCTGTTCAGAGCACCCCATCTACGTGCCATAAACTGTCACTGTGAACATTTATGGTAGGCCATAAACACATATTTATTGCAGGGCAATTGCACCCTGTAGCCCAACCTATGGAGCAATGCTACTTATTGTGTCAAAAGCTTAGCAGGGAGCCTAGGAAAACACACATAACGCCTTTTGCTACCAGTGTCTTGTTACCACTTGCGGTTTGCCTGCTTTCAATTAAAAGCGGTGCTTCAGGGAGCCCCAAAATCATGTCATGTCATTATCATGATCATGCCATTATTATTTTAAAGCAGATTTATCCAACCTGGTGCCCTCCAGGTATTTTGAACTGGAGCTCCCATCAGCCCAACTGTGCTGGCTGGGGCCGATGGGAGTTGCAATCTAAAATACGTGGAGGGCACCAGGTTGGGGAAGGCTGCTTCAAATGTCTCCCCAATGAAAGTGATAATGCTTTCGAAGCTGCTCTTCTGGGTCTGGGTGTTTTCATACCTGCTGTGTCCTTGTGACAGTGGGGATGTAATACACATCTCACTCTGGGGCATTCCTACCTCAGTGGTGTGAATGATATTGTGGGCTGCAAATGATACACACACCTAAGTAAGTGGAGCCTGGTCTATTAGAGCAGTGTTTCCCAAACGTTTTTGGGCAACGGCACACCTGTTTACTGAAAAAAAATCTCGCGGCACACCACCATTAAAGCCCCGCCCCGTGACGTCAGCGCGCAGCGTCACGCCGGGAGGGACGCACAAAAGTGAAAGTTTTTCCCCTCCCCCTTGCCGGGGAACCTCCAAGCTTTGGGCAGGCAGGCAGGCAGGCAGAGCTGGGAAGGGGGTTTCCAGGGGACACGGCAGCTCCTCGAAAGGCTTCTCTCAGCTGCGCTCAATCCTCCTCGGAGAGGATTTCCCCTCCGGTCCCATGCCTTCGTTTGGGGCATCGCTCCGGCTGCTCCCTCTCCCGCCGCACAGGAGCGATGCCTCTCTCTGGCTCTCCCTCCGCGCAGGCTGAGGGAGGGAGGGAGGTGCGCGTGTGACCCGTCTCTGCTGGGAGACCAAACCCAGCGAGGCAGAGTCGCGCGGAGGCGCCCAGGCAGCGCTGCCGGCTGCGAGGAGGAGCGCCAGGCAGCAGCAGGAGGCGCGGCCTCTCCTCGCCGCCGCCGCCCCGCCTCTCGCCGCCCGACTCGCCCGCCTCCCTCCAGGCATCTCGCGGCACACCAGCCGATGTCTCACGGCACACTCGTGTGCCGCGGAACACCGGTTGGGAAACACTGTATTAGAGCCATCAACTTCAGTCTGCCCTCAGTCAGTCCTCACTGGCCTACCTACATGCAACCAGTTCAGGGGGTTGTGTTGCCTGCCTGCTTCCTTTTCCTTAGTCTCTTGAAGAAATCAACAGGGAAGATGATGGGGTCAAAGCTGGTTCTGCCTCTCATTGACTCTGGCACCATCGATTGTCAGACTCTCTGCCTTCTGCTTCCCCAGTTCCAATGAGCACCAGCCCCCACCGAGTAAGACTGATGGGATCCCCAAGTGATGGGATGATTTATGGAACTATGTCTGAGGGATGGATGAGAAGAATTCAGATTTTTTATTTTCTCTCTGTTCAGCTCAATGCAGGAGGAGGGACCCTTGCTTTTCCAAGACATCCAGCTGTGCTGATAGTTGGCTCGCCCCTAAATTGTCATGTTCCAGTCTTCAGACATCTAGGAGAGTGATGCTCAGGCACAGATGAGAAGTGGGAGGAGGCTGCCATGGGGATCACAAGCCTGTCTGAAGCCCAGACTTTCAGGGAGAGCACTTCCTTTGAATGCAGAAGGCCCCCAGTTAAATCGCGAGCATCTCCAGTTGGGGCTGGAAGAAGCTCAAACTATATAATGCCGACATTCCTGGATCAGGGATGAGGAATATTTTTCAGCCTGAGGGCCGCAATCCCTGCTGGGCAGCCTTCCAAGGGCCATGGGCAGTGGTGGGCCAGGCCCAGAAGCAAAAGTGGGAGGAGCAACAAATGCAAATGTTACCTTGGTACAGTAAACTAGTTCCACACATGCTTACAAATCCCTCTATCTTCCACCGAGGAGAGTACGAGGCGTTTTTAGCATTCAAGGGCACATTCCAACCAGGCAAAAACACTCAAGAGTTGGAGCAAGCCTGCAGAGAGTCTCAAAAACCAGGTGTGGGGAGAACATTTGGCCTAAGGTTCCCCACCACTGTCCTGGAGGATGGAAGAGGATCTTGGAGCCTTTTTGATTAGCAGCAGGGAATGCTGAGCAGATGCTTTCCTGTCACTATGAAGGCTGGTGATTTTGGGAAGTATGTAAGTGAAGTAATGGATACCAACTGCACAACACCACACTGCTGTGGCTTCCATCCCCGTAGTGCCTAGGCAGAAGTGGGATTTCAGGGGCAAAGGGCTTAATGCTGCTCACAGAGTACACTTAAAGCTGCTAAAGCCCCTTCCTCTGAGCTTCCTGACTTGTGAAGGAAAGGGAAGGTGCACACACAGAAGGGCGGGGGGAGGGCAGAAATAGTGTATCTAGAGATGCCAGATCAAATGCGTGCAGCATTTTATGGCTGATGGCAGGAAAGTGTTTAAAGCAATCCAGATGGATCATAGGGGAAGGGACGTAGCTCATGGTAAAAAAATTGCTTTGCATGCAGAAGATTTCAGGTTCAACTCAAGGTGTCTCCAGGTAGGGCTTGGAAAGACTCCCTCTCTGAAACCTGCAGCTGCTGCCAATCAGTGTAGACAATTCTGAACTACAGTGGTGCCTCGCAAGACGAAAATAATCTGTTCCGCGAGTCTCTTCGTCTAGCGTTTTTTTCGTCTTGCGAAGCAACCCTATTAGCGGCTTAGCGCTATTAGTGGTTTAGCGGATTAGCGGCTATTAAAAGCTTAGCGGATTAGCGGCTAAAAGGCTATTAGCGGCTTAGAAAAAGGGGGGGAGCGGGGGGAAACCGGAACACTTGCAAGACGTTTCCGTCTTGCAAAGCAAGCCCATAGGGAAATTCGTCTTGCAAAGCAGCTCAAAAATGGAAAACCCTTCCGTCTAGCGGGTTTTCCGTCTTGCGAGGCATTCGTCTTGCGGGGCACCACTGTAGGTGGACCAAGATCTGACTTCCTACATTCTTCTGCTATCAAACCAGTGAGCCACAACCTATAAAGCAATGAATACCCCTTCTGGCTTGGTAGCCACTCTTACTCTTGACTGACTGCAGGGTTGCATAATAATGCCCAACCACCAAGCCTATCCCAAATAAAGGTTTCTTGGCAAACTGGCACAGATTCACTCTGGCTCAAGATTTCACCTCTGCCAGACTAAGAACCAGGAGGGAAACTTGTAGCATATGGCTTAGAGCACATTTTCCTTTTAAACACAAACATTTTGCATGTGTCATCTTTATGCACACGGGTTAACGATGTTTGCTGCTGTTATCGGGGCAGGGTTAAATTTAGCTTGAGTAAAAGGAATTGTAGTGCTGTGAAGTCATAAACACAAACCTCCCATGAAAATGAAGCAATAAAAACCTGGCCTTTATTGACACAAAGGAAACACGGCATGCTAAAAACTCAATGTGTGTGTTGCATATTGCTCTAAGTTTTGATAAACTGAAGCAAATTGACTCCCCCCCCCCTTATTTCTTCCCTCCCTCCTTCCCTTCGCCCCTGCTTCTTTGCCCAGAAAAGCAGCCTGGCCCGCCAATTTAGCAGGGGAAGGTTTTCCTGGTAGGGAAGAGCTTCACACATTAAATTTCTCTGTAAGCCCAGGAAGACAAGCACTCTGTTCTCCTGCTACTGGTTCCCTTCCTTCGTTGGGCCAAACAAGGTAATGGTGAATGAGTCCAGATACCATCTGCTGGAAAGGGGCAATAAGGATCAGGGTTATCAGCAGGTGGGGAGGCAAGGTTCAACATTTCCCTCTGTTGCTGTACTCCTGATGGCAATGGCTTCTCTCAAGCAGCTCCAGGGGGAGGGGGCGCTCCTTCTTACTAAAGGAGGTTGCTCCCCCCACATTCCCAGGCCTGCACTAGAGGAGCAAAGCACTAAACCTCCTACCCTCACTTGCTGCAGTCACAATAGTTATCAATCCACACACACCCTGCTGATGCTATTTACATTTCTTTTTTAAAAAACAACAACACCCTGCACGTTAAATTCAAAGCCAGTGGAGGCTGCTCCATTACAGTGAATGGGTCACTGCACCACCAACCTCAGTCTGCCCTCAGCCACAGCCCCCTCCCCCACCTTGCAGAACTGCCTCCTTATTTGCAAACAGTCCAGGAAGCAGAACTCAACAGGGGGGGGGGAGGAGGTAAAAACTACAATAAGCTGGCTCGGTCTATCTTCTTCTTCTTCTTCTTCTTCTTCTTCTTCTTCTTCTTCTTCTTCTTCTTCTTCTTCTTCTTCTATCACTCATAGCCAAGTAAGATTGTCTTCCATGAACATGGAGTCCGTAAGTGGTGACTGTGGAGGCCAGTTCTGGATCCACATGTCCTTCCACAGTGGGGACATAGGTTTCTGGGCGGGAGTTGATCACGGCAAGGATTTGCCAAACATTCCTTCCTCTTAGCACGTTTCTCCCTTTCGTCCTGAGTTTGAGCATCTTCAAAGCCCATGACACCTTTGGTAAAGGCTGTTCTCCAACTGGAGTGCTCGCAGGCCAATGTTTCCCAGTTGTCGGTGTTTATACTACATTTTTTAAGATTTGCATTGAGAGTGTCTTTAAACCATTTTTTTGTTGTCCACCAGCATTACGCTTTCCGTTTTTAAGTTCAAGGTTGGTAGTACAATAGCTTTGTAAACAAGCATTTTGGTTCACCTGGGAATATCCCAGTCCTCAAACACTCTGCACTTCAATCAGGAGAAAGCTGCACTTGCAGAGCTCAGGCAATGCTGGATTTTGGCATCAATGTCGGTCCTTGTGGAAAGATAACTGTCCAGGTAGGAGAAGTGGTTGACACTTTCCAACGTTACACCATTGAGTTGTATTTGTGGCACTGCAAAGGGGTTGTTTTGTGCTTGTTGGTCAGCACTTTGGTTTTTTGGATGTTGAGCAACAGGCCAAGCTTTCTGTAAGCTTCTGTGAAGATATTTACAGTAGGGTGGTTTGGAGGTCATCCTTTGAGTGTGTGCACACTATGTTGTCATCGGCATACCTCTGCCTGCCTGCCTGCCACCTTACTAGTCCCAATGGACAGCAGCCACTCCAAGCAAAGATGTATGCAATGTCACAGGTAGTTTGGCTCTCATTCATTCCTCCTCATCAGTGGTACTATGGGGGAAAGACTTTGGGGAAGTAGTCCAGAGCTCCACGCAGCATAATGAGCAGGAGGACACCCCACCAAATGCAGACTGGCAGCAGCTTCTTCAAGGTTTCTGGTAGAGGACATTCTAGTAGAGGACGTTCCCAGCTGTTCCTGGAAATGTTGGGGATCAAACCTGGGACCTCCTGCATGTAAACAGAATAATAACTAAGCCTTTGCCACTTGTTCTCTCATTGCTCAGATATGGAGTCCTCCTTGCTTGGCTTCAATGTCTGAGCTCCCTTTGTTCAATTCCAGATTTCATATTGTACTTCCTGCTTCCTATGGGAGAAAAATATAAATTCCATCTATGCTAGTGAGAACCCAAGGGGAGGAGGAAATGGCACAGTTTGCCCTATTAAAAAGTCTCACAATCCTAGAGCCTTCCACAGCTAATTATCACACAACGGGTGACCCATATTTCCTCTAATATTTTGCATCAGGCAGTATTTCTTGGTCAGTAAGGATGCAATTCCCAAATGGGCAAAAGATCTGGAGCCATGACTTACATCTCATTCCTGCAGGAGGGCTGAGATGGCTGCATTGTGGAGAGCTTAAATCTTTCCTCGGGGAAACAGAATGTTAACTAGTTCATTTCAATTCAGTGGCCAACCTAACGTATCCGATGATTTCGGTACTGCCGATTTACTGCGCTGTTAATGAGATACTGAAACACAGTTGAGGCGACAGCCTTTTAACACGTTCCCTGTCACAGCACTCTTGGGAGATCAGAATTGCTCCAATTGTCACAATTGTCATTTTACAGATATGGAAACGAGGCCCACAGAGACTAACGGTACTTTCGCATGGCTGATTAGCTCTGAATTATCCCATCATGAAGCAGGTATTCTGTTATGATTATTCTGCAACTGTGCAGCCAACACATATATTTTTTTAAAAAATGCAACCATGGGCTGGTGTTTGAAAAATCACTCAGAATTTAAGAATGGACACCCTTGCTCAAGAGTAGCATGCAGAAGGTCTCAAGTTCAGATCCTGCCATCTTCAGTTAACAGATATTCAACGGACAGCTGAGCTAGGAAAGACTCAAGATCCTAGAGAGCTATTTCCAGGTGGAAGACAGGATTGAGCCGGATCAACTCACGGGCAAGATTTGCAGATAACATTAAGCCATGGTTTGCTTTTACAGTCTACAAACTATGGTTAGTTTGTTGTTAACAAACCAGAATATGAAAAAAATGGTTTGAAGTTGGCTTATGGATCTCTGTTTGCATGAACCATGGTTTCTCATGTTATGCCCAAGCCTGGGGGGTTCTCAATACCCAGACTCTCAGCTGGCCACAAGAACATAACAACAACAACAACAACAACATATTATCTGTAACCCATCTGGCTGGGTTTCCCCAGCCACTCTGGGAGGCTTCCAGCAAATTAAAGCAAAGGAAGAGCAAGGAGAAAACCAAGCCAATGTTAAGTGAAACAAGTCATGGTTACTTTGGGAGTGTAGCTCAGTTGTACAGCATCTGCTTTGCATGCAGAAGGTCCCAGGTTCAATCTCTATTAACTCCAACAGTCTGGGAAAGATGCCTCCCACCCCGCCATAATCCCAGAGAACGTCAGTGATTGTTAGTGTAAACCAGTGGTTTTCAACCAGTGTGCTGTGGCACCTTGGGGTGCCTTGAATGATGGTCAGGGGTGCTGCGGCAATACCGGCCTCTGTCCCTCTTTCTTTCCCTCCCTCTTCTGATGCCCCCTTGCCTCCCAAAGACTTGCATGGCTGTTTGTTGCAGCAGCCCTGGCTACAAGCTCCCCAGGCGAATGCCTCTGGAGCTGGCCAGTTGGTGCTTCCCAGGCCCCTGTGGGGCAGTGTGAGGAGGCATCTCTCTTTGGGGCTGGGGGGGCAGCTCAGAGACCAGGGGAAGCAGCTGAAGCTGCCCAGAGACTCCCAAGGAGAGGGGAGAAGAGAGGAGGCTGAGGGAACACTCCACGAGGGAGGGTGTTCAAAAAGGGGTGAGGGGCTGCTAGCTCTGCAGGCAAGGGGTGACATAACTGGGCTCCCGAGTCCCACAGGGGTGCTTCAGAAAGAATGTAGTTGGTCACAGCAGCCGTGGAACCAAAACGGTTGAAAACCTCTGGTGTAGACAATAGTGAGCTAGATGGACCAATAGTCTCACTTGGTGTTAAGGCAGCTTCCCATGTTCTGCAAAACTGATTGTAGCTTGTACAGCAAACTATGGTTAAAACAAACCACAGCTCAGCTCCCACACCCAACCGCCTCCCAAACCTCATGGAAGTTTAATCAAAAGTTTCAGAGAACACAAAAGTAGCTTATTGGGGTTTTGTTGAAATATGACAGGCTTTACAATAGGCAGGATGCATAATTTTAGCATCTTATACGTCATCTGTGCTTCCCTAAATTGGGAATTGTAAGCTCTTGTTTTATTTCTAAAAGAGAAGTGCTAGCATAGTATTTTTTTTAAAAAAAAGATAGCAATAAGATCATCTACCCACAAAAAACAACAATTGTGAGTGAAAAGCTGAAAATTATCAAGTCTGAACTCATAATATCAAACATCAAGAATAATAATAATTTAATGACATGACAGTTTATTCAATTTGGAAATCTTATTGATTTTTTAAAAAAAGGTACAAATTCAGGGTCATTTCCACTGTCTTATCTTATCACTTCTGGTGGAATATTAACAAGTCAGGCCTATAAGATGCCAGCAAGCCCTGATTTTGCCATGGACTAGAACAATTAGGGAACGTCGAATGTTCAGGACTTTGTTCAATTTTATCTGTTAAATAGCACAATATTTTCTTTCTCTTTTTGATCAAGCACCATTCTAGCAGGCCATAGAAAATGTTCAGTTTAACTTGGGTTTAAATATTAGAGATGAGGAAGCTGTGACCCTCTAGATACTGTGTCACGGTGTGAGTGTCGGACTATGACTTGGAAGACCCGGGTTTAAATCTCTACTTGGCCACAAAGCTCACTGGGTCACCTTGGGCCAGCTACTGCTTTTCAGCCTAGCCTACCTCACAGGGCTGTTGTGGAGATTAAATGAGGAGGAGGGAACTATGTACGCCGCCTTTAGCTGCTTGGAGAAAAAGGTGGGATATAAATGCAATAAGCAAATAAATAATAGTCTACAACTCCCATTATCACCAATAGTTTTGTATGATGGCATTTGTAGTCCACTGCAAGGCGACAGGTTCCCCATCCATGCTATAGATCAGAAGCTGATGTACTGTAATTCCCATATTTTAAAAATGTTTTCACTGTTTTAATGTTTTGATGGAAGCGATTTATTGTGTATTTTTAATTATGTGTGGATATATTTTTTATAATTGGTTTTACCCCTGTAAACTGGATATATTTTTTATAATTGGTTGTACCCTTGTAAATTGCTTAGAAGCCATTTTGGCAAGTAAGCAGTATATAAGTTAATAAACCATCACCATTCTTGGCCACTCCTCTGCTGACTGGGGCTGATTAACTCTCATCAGCCCTCTGGCAACATCTGGAGTCCAGCAACATCTGGAGGGTGCCACACTGGCTATTCATGGTATAGTGTTGTGGCTATTATGACCCCACAGAAAAGAAACATAAAAGTAGTACAGTAAAGTGTATTTTCTTACTGGAACTTACGTTGATTAAAAAAAGAGAGGATTATATAAGTTTTCAAATTACACAAAATGTATTTTCTGATGCTTACTTCTAGGCATGCAATGGCACTCACTGATAAGAATTCAGAACTTTAAAAACCATGGAAGTTTGTTTTAGAAAATTCTGACCTTCACCTGTAAAACAGCAAAGCCAACTTAGCTGTCTTCAGAAAATTCCCCTCCCTTTATTTCAATCAATAAAGGCATTTACTGTGCTGCAGGTGTAAATATCAATACAACCCTGATAATACAAATGTCTCCTAGCGTTTCTTGCTGGACCTAAAAAAATCCCAGGAGTAGCTCATCAATGAGCACATTCATCACATTTCTGACATTTACCGTACCACATGCCTGACATCCAACAAAGTAGACTGTTGCCTGCAATAAAAATAATAGCCCTCAGATCCCATTATTCCCCATCCCAATTCAAGGGAGAGGTGAGTCAATGAAAAAGGGTGAGTTTATCACCAGTGTTGGTTTTCCTATTTGTTTCTAAATAGGCATCTGATCTTGGGTGGAGGTTCTGTCTTTTGCATTTAAATGATACCCTCCCAAATTATGGACACAATCAAATGCATGTGAATGTCTACATTTGGAGTGCATTGTAGTTCCAAACTAAGCTCGCTTCTTCTATTTAAGAATTTACTATAGGTCTAGACTATAGGTCTAGACTAACTAGACAATACCACTGAATGCACAACTGTATTTAAAATATTTAGTGCTTTTCCCCTCTGCTAAATAAATGGGGAATGATCAGGATTAGGACTGTAGTACATGGGAAGGAATCGTCAAATTGTAGAGTTGGAAGAGACGCCAAGGGTCATCTAGTTCAATCGCCTGCAATGCAGGAATCACAACAAAGGCATCCATGACAGATGACCACCCAACCTCTACATAGAAACCTCCCAAGAAGGAGTCCACAATCTCCCGAGGGAGACTGTTCCACTGTCAAACAGCTCTTACTGTCGGAAAGTTCTTTCTGATGTTTAGTCGGAATCTCCTTTCTTGTAACTTGAAGCCACTGGTTCGAGTCCTACCCTCCAGAGCAGGGGGGGGGGGGAAACAAGATTGTTCCCTCTTTCATGTGACAGCTCTTGAGATATTTGAAGAAGGCTGTCATAACTATTCTAAATCTCCTCTTTTCTGGGCTAAATATACCTAGTTCCCTCAACCATTCCCCATAAGGGTTGGTTTCCAGGCCCTTGATCATCTTGGGTGCCCTCCTCTGCACACGTTCCAGCTTATCAACATTCTTCTTAAACTGTGGTGCCCAGAATTGGACACAGTATTCTAAGTCTGGTCTGACTAAGGCAGAATAGTGTGGTACTATTACTTCCCTTGATCTGGACACTATATTTCTGTTGATAAAGCCTAGAACAGCATTTGCTTTTTGCTGCTGCATCACACTGTTGACTCATGCTAAGCATGTGGTCCACCAAGACCCCTAGATCCTTTTCACATGTACTGCTAGTAAGCCAGGTGTCCCCCCATCTTATATCTGTGCATCTGGTTCTTCCTGCCTAAGAGCAAAACCATACATTTGTCCCTATTGAAATTCATTTTGTTACCTAGGGCCCAGTTCTTCAAACTGCTAAGGTCATTCTGAATTCTGGATCTGTTTTCTGTGGCATTAGCTACCCCACCAGTTTGGTGTCATCTGCAAATTTGATGAGCATCCCCTCAATTCATTTTCCCCCCGCCAAGCGCATAAAACTGAATGAGCATAAGTTAAATGTGTGTTAAATTGCAGACTCATTGTACTTGAAAAAAATCCTGCTGCCACACACTTTAGCTTCTGATTGTGTTAGATCTCAAGTCTTGAGTCAACCTAGACCAACTGAACTTGGAAAGAGAGAATTCCCAGGAAAAAAATAGTGGTGAAGAAAGATTTTACATTGCAATAACCAAGTTCACATGTGACTGGGATGAGTAAGGGCAGAGAAGGGATGCAATCACAAACTTCCCTGATCAAGGCCAGGGCAGCAGATCAAGAAGAATGAATAACGGTAGTTTATAGGACTTGTCTACTTGGCTGCATATGACACGTAGGCAGTCAAGTATATTTAGGAACTCAGGAAGCTGTCTTGTACTTGGTAATCTCCCCTGCAAACAAATCTGAATGAATGCTCAGGATATTATAAAAAAAAATGAGTGTCTGGAAGCAGCTAAAGAGCTGTGGCAGGGGGACATGCTATTTAATGGGTAAATGAACTGAATGTATGCTAGGCAGAGTGTGGTTTAAGGCAGTGGCTTCCTGTTCTCTTTACACATGAAGGCAGGATTGGAACCATCAGGGCACAATAAAACACAGTCTGAATTTTGACAGAAGGTTCTGGGATTATGGTTTAAGAATCAATGTGGAATTGATTCATACAGGACATTTTTTTTCCAGCGGCTGAGTCCAAAACCACATGATTAAGATGAATGGGTGAAATGGGTAAACACACACACAAAAAATGCCATGTATCTTTCCAAGAATGTTTCACACAGAACTGCCAATTGAAAATCTTTGCGGTGTCTCTGGCAATTTAACCCTGGCATTCAAGAGGCTTTCCCTTAATTTTTAATTCCTTAAGCATGAAACACTTGCCTCAATAAATAAATAAATTCTGCACTTTGGGAGAAAAATAACTGTCTTCAGAGCTTACTTGACTCACTATTCTAACCTTGGCTATCCCCTTTGGGCAGAAAACTATATTACTATAATATTATTCTTTATTTGTTGCTTATTTGTTGCTAAAAAGAAAGGTATCACAGAAACTTACAACATCATAAAACACAAACAGAGCAAAAATCTGTTAAAAACCAGATAGAAATAATAAGAAAGGGGGGAAAGCAAAGTACAGAAACAAATATTTCCTACCTAAAGTGCTCAAACAAGCAAGGAGAAATCCTATCCTGAATTTTATGTTAAATCTATTTATGCACTGCGTTTGCATGTTTTCCGTCCTCCGGTGAGCCCAAGGTGACATCCATGGAGACTCTTTATTCTCACAACAACTCTCTGAAGCTATGAAAGAAAGGGCCAGTCAAAGATCACACAGCGAGCTTCCTAGCAGGGCCAGGACTTGAACTTAATTTCCCCGACCCATGCCCAACACTCTCCTACAACATTAAAGCGGCTCATTGCACCTGTAGAGAAGCTTTTGGAAAAGGAATGTGCTTAGGCATTCACTGGAAAGAATATTTTTGGGTGGGGAGGCAGACTGTTGGCAGCCCTCTGTCTTGCAGACAGTGAGAAAGGGTGTTTTCGGGGGTAAACCATTGGAGAATTACAGTGCCTGCTGTGGCTGCAGAGACCAATACAAGAGGTGAGACATGTTTTATTGCAGGTGGGGTAGATGAAGGCTGCCACAAGTGCACCACAGCATTTCTTCTCTGTGTGCTCCTCCCAGCAGTCCTTCCGCCTCTGGTCGCTGCTGCAGATACAAGACCTCACTGTCTCTAGGCACTGAGATCATCCCATACAGCCTACATGTCATGTCTGCAGACATCTCTGTAACACAGAGCTGGTTTGCCAACAGGCCTAGCGCCTGAAACCAGCTCCCTGTAGAGCATGTCCTCAGGGAACCTGCCATCTTCCATTCTGTGGATGTGAGCAAGCCAGCGTAGATCTATCCAGGAACAGTTGGCAGTGTGGCACTGTGGAGCCAGCATCCCAACAGCGGCATTCCTGGTGCATATACAGGACAGGGTGGTCCTGAGGTTGAGGTGGTGCAGGCACACTGGCAGGAGTGCCGGAGTGACTCCACCAGTGTACCCACCTCACCCCTGCCCTGCCCTGCCCTGCATCTGTCCTGTCCTGGTAAGTGACAGTGATAACGCTGTGATGAGGCCCACCGACTACTCCTGCATCTAGCTCAGTATTCTCTAACCTGGAAGGCGGCGGCTGATTTGACACCGGGGGCACGATACAAGAAGACCTGGAATATGGCACACGTGGAAAAACTTAAGGCGCTAAAAGATACACGAAACAAAGACAATTTTGAGAAACACCAACAGGGCAAGGTCATCGCTGTTCACTCATGGCAATCTCTAGAGCAGCCTTTCTCAACCTGTGGGTCCCCAGATGTTGTTGAACTACAACTCTCATCACCCCTAGCTAGCAAGGCCAGAGCTCAGGGATGATGGGAGTTGTAGTCCAATAACATTTGGGGACCCACAGGTTGAGAACCACTGTTCTAGAGTAATCTGCTAAGACAATACACATGTTATTACCTAATGCCTAAAATTGATCTCACTGTTTGCATGTGATTTCTTAAATAACTTACCTCTAAGTGAATGATGTATACAATTGGAATGCATGATGAGGAGGGAGGAGCAAATAGAGGGCCCATCAGTTTTGTTGAAATAATTAAATGGTTTTAATTGAACTTTGAAGAAATGTGCAATTACCGTATTTTTCGCTCTATAAGACGCACCAGACCACAAGGCGCACCTAGTTTTTGGAGGAGGAAAACAAGAAAAAAAAAAATCTGAATCTCAGAAGCCAGAACAGCAAGAGGGATCGCTGCGCAGTGAAAGCAGCAATCCCTCTTGCTGTTCTGGCTTCTGGGATAGCTGTGTGGCCTTCATTCGCTCCATAAGACGCACACACATTTCCCCTTACCTTTTAGGAGGGAAAAAGTGAGTCTTATAGAGCAAAAAACATGGTAAATGTTATTGTTTTGAATTTTGTTGTGCAATTATATTCCTTAGTTGGCTGAGAAAACCACTATTTTTATACTTTTTATAGGGTAGGGTAGGGTAGGAGCACTGGGGATGAGTTTGCGGCACCAAGGGGGCGGTGGCCCAAAAATGTTTGGGAACCACTGGTCTACACTGAGTAGAAGCAGCTCTCCAGGGATTTCAGCTGAAATCCTAACCCCATTTACCAGGAGTAAGCCCCAATGAATTGAACTGGACTTACTTCTGAGCAGGTGTTTCTCAAGCCCTCCCAAGAGATACCAGGGATTGAACCTGGGACCTTCTACATGAAAAGTCCGTGCTCTAACGCTGAGCTGTGATCCTTCCCTGCAAGTACCTTTCAAGAAAAAGAGTCAGACCCAACCACCTCCTTAAAAGGTAGAAGCAGCACTGCAGATATCAGCCACCAACTTTCATTTAAATGTGTGCTGCCGGCCTGATTTCTCTAAATGGCCATGGACGAATACGTTCCTCATTTATTAATCATTCCACATGAAATCCATTTCCCGAACGATTTTACTGCAAGTTCACAATGCGTTTGAAAATTCAGAAACCCATGGAAGGGGAAATGATCCAGTAGATACTAAACCCCAAAACCAAGAGCTTGACATAAATAATTGTATCTGTCTGTTTAAAAACAACAGAAAACAACAGCATGCATAATTGGATCCAATCCTGAAAACATTTTTAAATTAAAATTAAAAGCTTACTTAGAAAAAGGGGGGAGACTTTCATAAATGGTGATGGGGGAAAGCGTGGGGGAGAGAAAATGTTCCCTTAAGTTAGCTATTATAATGGCTTGTAAGTAGCTTTTGGTAAAAGACAATAAATGAGACAGATGGTCGAAATGTGCTTGTCTCTCTCCCTCTCTCTGCCCTCCCACCCCTTTTATTAATAGATAGATGGGCTACTCTTCAACAGCTGAATGAACAAACACTTTGACTCAGCTGCTAATGGCCAATCCCCCCCCCCCCTGTTTTATAACAAAAGAAGAGAGTGGTACAGATTTTTTTAAAACAAAGCTGTGTGGGGGGGGGGAGACACCCTTGTGCAATTTTTAATTACATGGATGCAGGAAGTCTTTGATAAGAAAGATAGGCGCAGTAGGATAGAGTAGACCATGCTTTGAATACTTGTAGGAATACTTGCAGGTACCTATGGAACCAAGCCCTGGAAATTGTTTGAGCCTTTGGACACACCCCACCATCTCCCTGCAAGTAAACAACCAATATATCCATAATGAAGATTCCAGTGTCAGTCCCAAACCCTGCAGGATCAATTTTATGTATGCAAAGTGGGTTGTTTGATTTTAAACACAGGGGACCCATTAAACAAATGTGATCTTCCACCCACAGTTTTCAGTGATTCCAGTTCCATTCCTGATAGCATGTCAGGACTCCTACTATCTCCTGCTGCTGCCTGTGTGAGTCTAGGCCCAAAAGATGCTTGGCGAATTAAGAGGGCATCCTTGGCCTGGGCACCACTATGACTTCCCAACTCTTCCAAAAATAACCTGTGGCTCCCATGGGTCCAAATATCTCATAATGCATTTAAAAACACAGAGTTGCATCCAGTTAAGTTCTACTCAGAGGACACCCGTTGAAATTGATGGATCTAAGTTAGCCATAACATTGTAGAATAGGAAGGTACCCCTAGGTTCATCTAGTTCATCCCCCTGCAATGCAGGAACCACAGCCAAAGAATCCCTGGCAGATGGCCATCCAACTTCTGTTTAAAAACCTCCAAGGAAAGGGAGTCTACCACCTTCCAAAGGAGTTTGTTCCATGAACAGCTCTTACCGTCAGGAAGTTCTTCCTAATGTTTAGTCAGAACCTTCTTTCTTGTAATTTGAATCCATTGGTTGGAGTCCTACCCTCTGGAGCAGCAGAAATCAACCTTGTTCCATCTTCCATGCATCAGCCTTTCAGGTCTTTGAAGATGGCTGTCATGTCATGACATGACTTCCCCAGGCTAAACATACTCAACTCCCTCAATTGTTCCTCATAAGTAAGGCTTGGTATCCAGACTCTTTATCATCTTGGCTACACCTCTCTATACATGATCCAGCTTGTCAACATTCTTATCTGGACAGAGTATTCCAGGTGTAGTCTGACCAAGGCAGAATAATGCCCTTTCATTTTATTGGGTCTACTCAGAGTATTACTAACATTGCACACAGCCTACAGTATTGTGATTTGCCACTTGTCATATAATGACAAATGTTTTGTATGATATTCATCATATAATGTACTGTATTTCATTTAATTTATTAACATCATTTGTATGCTGTCCCATTAATCTAAAGTCTTGTGGATAGCTTACAAAAATACATGATAAAACAATGTAAACACAAAACAAAACCATAAAACCAAAAGTAACATAAATACAACAAGAAAACAACACTTCCAACAATTCCAAAACCTGAGGGCTCCAGGTTTCCCCTCCCTGCTCTAACCACTGCACCACACTGGCTCTTCCCATAGCTCCTAGTTCATGAATTAGGCCTCCATTCTGATCTCTGCAAGCATTGATCACAGAGACTGCAAAGGGAACACAGAAAAGGCTTTTTCTTCTTTGGCAATGACTCATAGCTGAGTAAGATTGTCTTCCATGAACACAATCTTAATAGTGAATCCATAAGTGACTGTGGAGGCCAATTCTGGATCCACGGGTCCTTCCACAATGGGGACATAGGTTTCTGGGTGGGAGCTGATCACGGTGAGGGTTTGCCAAGCATGCCTTCCTCTTAGCTCATTTCTCCCTTTTGTCCTGAGTTCGAGCGTCATCAAAATCCATGACGCCTTTGGTAAAGGCTGTTCTCCAACTGGAGCGCTCACAGGCCAGTGTTTCCCAATTGTCAGTATATATGCTACTTTAAAAAAAAATAGATTTGACTTGAAAGAGTCTTAAAACCTCTCTTGTTGATGACCAGCATTATGCCTTCCATTTTAAAGTTCGGAATAGAATAGTCGCTTTCGAAGACGATAATCAGGAATCCGAACAACATTACCAGTCCAACGAAGTTGATGTTGAAGAATCAATGCTTTGACACTAGTGATCGTTGCTTCTTCCAATATACTGGCATTAGTTTGCCTGTCTTCCCAGGGCAGTCAGTGCCTCAGGAAAATGGGGCCCAGGTCCTCCTAACTTTTTAAAAGAACAGCAGGACGAAAACTATACTCACCTAGCAATGACTTTATAACAATCACATCTGGGCAGAAATGCCAGCTGGGATTCTCAAGCACCACCACCTGCATTTAACCTCATATTAAACTATAAGTGGGTGTCCACTTGGCAGCTTGACCTCCTGATGCAATTTCAAGGAGCAGCAGACCTATTAACAGGAGTGCGCGAAACACCAAGAGAGTGTCTGTGGAGGCGGGGGCAGCCTTCCAAGAAAAAAGAGAGGCCACAAGAGGCATCTGAAATGAGGCTATTCTAGCAGCAGAAAAATCTTCAGAGAGGTGGGGGGAGGAGAAGAATGTCTCATCCAATGCTGATTTTAAAATAAGTTATTTGCATCAGAATTAAGTCACAGGTCTGGTTTAGCATATTAATAGCTTTGCTTGCTGGAGAGCCAAGCACTTTTCAATAAACAGCAGCCACAGAAGGGTTTAAGTGACTTGTTTTAACTGCCCGTTAAGTAGTCTTGACAAGGAGAATCCTGCCTCTGAAGATGTGCTTAACACACTCCACTAACAGGCTGCAGGTCTCAGGGAAAAAGAGCTTGCCACTTATGAAGCACAGCGCTTTGCAAATCCAAAAGCTGCTAATCTTCAAACCTGCAAGGAGCTCAATCTGTAGGAGATTAGATTCTTGATTATATCAGTTCCTACTGGTATTTCAAAATTAAGGCAAGGACACTCCAGCTGCACAAAATTCATGGGGGGAGAGAGCAGAATTTGGAATATATGTGTCAATTGCACATGTGTGTATGCTTGTGTGTGTGTACTGTCAATTGCAATCAATTATACTATACTCTATAAAACAATTTTAACAAAACATTAAAAAGCATTCACAATTAAAATGTACAATAAAGCTGATTAATACGACACAAACATAAAACATGTTAAAACAGCAATTAAAGATGGAGGTTCAAGTCAGCAGATCAGGGGAATGCTTGTCTAAACAGGTGTGCCTTCAAGAGACGGTGGAATGCCAATATTGATGGGACCTCTCCTAGTTGACTCCAAGCCCATCTTGAAGGGATTCAAACATGAACATCGCTAGGATGAAGGGTACTTTGGCAAAGGGCCACCTGGTGCCCCACCTGCTATGGTTCATGCGAGGCCTTGTGGGCCTTCCTTGATAATAAATGGGGAAGGTGCTCCCCATCGCCATTTTTGTTTCCAACAACGTCCCAGAATTTGTTATTGTTCCTTTTAAAAAGCAGCCCTGCTAACATCAGGGGTGAGCTAGCAGTCTGAGGTTCCTAATCAACCTGCCATCCAGATACTGACCAGGTCTGGACTTGCTTAGTTTCTGGAATTGAACAACTTCAGGCATCTTTTGGACCACCCCTTCACCCAATCACATCTCACCTTCCGTCAATGGAATGCCAGATGGCATACATAAGATGGCTGAATGGAAAACCAGGGAGCTGCACAGCTGCACATGGATTTGAACACAGGTCTACTTAGTCCACTACACCACATTATCTTCTCTGATTTTCTTGTTTGATCTTCATATTCCTTATGGCAGTAGTGGGAACCTCTGATCTTCCAGCTATTGCTGGACAACAACTCCCATCATCTCTGACCATCAGCCATGTTGGCTGGGCCTGATGGGAGATGGAATCCCACAATATATAAGAGGCCAGAGTTTCTCTACCCCCATGATAAACAATACCATTAATGTCATCTATTAGAAGCTATTCCACTTGCCTGTAGCAGAGAAGTCGTAGCTCGCTGGTACATCAGCTGCTGTACATGCAAAACACCAGGTTTAATCCCTGGGATTTCTAAGTAGGGCTGGAAAAAGACTTCTGTCTGAAACCCTGAAGAGGAGCTTCCAGTCAGTAAAGATCACGAATTCCCAAATTGTGGTCTGTGAGCATCCTTCAGGGGTTCCACGCCATTTCTGCTCCAGGAGGACATGCTTGGAGAACCATTGGTACAGACAATAAATACTGATCTAGACGGAGCAATGGTCTAGCTCAGTACAGGGCAGCTCTGTACTGAGCTCCTATGTATTGCATGGCTCAATTCACTAGGATTGGCAGGTACCTACTGCCAAAGGCAAAGAAAAACTGATGTCACTATGAAAAAAGTTATTGTTTTTCTTCTCCCCTTCTTTCCCCCTCCCTTCTTCCTTTTATATCATGCCTATTAGACTGTAAGCCTGTCAGCAGACATTATACATTTAAAGAATTTCATACAGGTCTGAAAAAGCAAATTAAAGAAAATGTTAGTACATAGGGGTAGTAATGTGCAACCACCCCTCAATCAATAGAATAGCCATGCTGAAATGGTGGATAAGATAAGCCAATGGGTCATGGGAACCTAGTGAGTGGTTTATGCAGCTCCTTTAGGAATCTTGGATAAATTTAATTAAGTCCCACAGAGTTTAATTCATTCAGAAAGACCAAGTATTCTTTGTTGGCAAGAACAGAACAGAGGGGGAAAGTCAATATGCTTTCCTCCTTGAGTAAAACATGCTAGTAAATGAACACACGTTCCTGTTTATATCTGGAATCTTCTTACAGAGGAATAAAACGAATTGAACTTTTTCGAAAACCAAAGAGGGAGGGGATGGATGAAAAGTATGTGGCTCTGTTTCACTTCTCTAAACAAAAACAAGTAGTTTTCAAAAATGCATTCTGTTAACTAAAAATGAAACATTACCTCACTGAGGAATATGAGGACAATTTGCAGAATCAAACAAGGCAACACCCCGTCAGCTGTGACAAAAAAGAGGAAGACTCTGTAAGTGAACAAGCGGCTGTCTACTCAAAATTTCTCCATCTTATTCAATCAACTGAAATGTCTCTAGTTGCCATTGCTCCCACTGGACTAATGCTGGCTGAAGCACACACACACAAAAACACACACACAAATCTGCTGGGAAAGTGAAGAAAGGAGGAAGTGGTAATTTGACCTTTGCTCCAAACCCACAGCACCTCTGCGGTGCCCACAGAGCCACCCAGGTCAGGCTGTGTTGCCTTGATACGAATGCAATCCATTGCCCATGAAAGCCAAAGATGCAGTTACTATCAAAACTGACGGCAAATATTCACATCCTTCATCATTTGGTGTGTCCAAAAATATTTTTTTCTATTTCTTTTCTTTTTTGCATAAAAAAGAGTCTATCACTGTGCACAGTCACCTGCAGTTGCATTCCCCTTCTCACCAACACCACCCATTCTCTGCTCCTGCTCTCCTCTTCCACACTGCAGGAAAACCCCCACCAAGCTTCTCCATCATAGCTGCTGCTTCCATGTAGCCAGTATGGTGTAGAGGTGAAATGGTTGGAAGAGGATGTGGGAGACCAGGGTTCAAATCCCCATTCAACATGAGGCTTGCTAGGTGGTCAGTCAGCGTCTCCCTGCCTAACCTACGCCGCAGGGCTGTTGGAAGGATAAAATGGAGAGGGGGAGAACCATACAGGCCATCTGATTGGCTCCCCCAGTGTGTTTACACTGCAATGACCTCGTCACTCCCTCATCCCTCCCGCTCCCCCTCCCAGTATGCCACAACGATGCCCATGGCAGAAAGTCAGGTAAGACTTGCTACTGCCTACCCGCCTGGGCACTGAATCTGAGGCCTTCTGCCTCTGAGTTATGGCCTCACTCCAGCACTTCATCTGCGGTTGATATTTTTGTGCAACTGAGAAGGAAAACTGCCTTTTTTTGGGGGGGGTGAACAGAATGAAAAACAATGTGCTATAGCCAATGTTCTCCGTCCACTCTTGTGCTAGATGGCTAAGTTTGAATGTTCATAGAATTGTAGACTTGGAAGTTGGAAGGGACTCTAGTCCAACCCCCTGCAATGCAAGACTCATGCCTAAATGCTGCAGGACAGAAGAATTCAACACAGGAATTCTGTGCTAGTAGAAAGTTACTGCAAAGCGTTTCGCCCACAGGACACATATACCTGTAAGTGACTTTAACTAACACCCTATATTGGATGCAGATGAAAACTTTAACTGAGGATGACGTTTGCTCTGGAACCTTGTCATTAGCTAGCTGCAACCCACCCCCAGCTCTACATGCTGCAGGTGCAAATAACAACAACAACAACAATTTATTACTTATACCCCACCCAACAACAGCAATAATTTATTACTTATACCCCACCCATCTGGCCGGGCATCCTCAGCCAAACTGGGCTGCTTCCAACAGCATATTAAAAACACAATAAAACCTCAAACATCAAAAACTTCCCTAAACAGTGCCGCCTTCAGATGTCTTCTGAAAGTCAGATAGTTGCTTATTGCCTTGACATCTGATGGGAGGGCATTCCACAGGGTGGGTACCACTATTGAGAAGGCCCTCTGGCTGGTTCCCTGTAACCTCACTTCTCACCGCTAGAAGACCCTCGGAGCTGGACCTCAGCGTCCGGACAGAACGATGGGGGTAGAGATGCTCCTTCAGGTATACTGGTCTGAGGCCGTTTAGGGCTTTAAAGGTCAGCACCAACACTTTGAATTGTGCTCGGAAATGTACCGGGAGCCAGTGTAGGTCTTTCAGGTGTTATATGGTCTCGGCGGCCACTCCCAGTCACCAAACCTTGTGTACAATATTAGTCTGTTATTCTAGCCTAGCTCACAGCTAAAACCCAATCCCATTGAAAACAATGCCACCGCCACTGGATGATGCTTGCTTGCTAATGCACCGAACAGTGCTTTTTCAAAAAAGCTCCCCCCCCCCTTTTTCAATCTGGCCAGAGGCTTGGGTGTTTCCTCTTTTTTAAAAAACAAAAAAACCCCCAAGATTGCACTTCTCCTCTGCTGTTAGACCTGGAACGGAGGTGGAATTATATTAGCTTGACTTGAAATCGATTAGGCCTGTTCCTAAGAGTACAAAACCCATTAGGAATGCAGCATTCAGACACTGGAGAGGAGGAGAAGGTCTAAACGGATTAAAGTTTGGTAGGAAATAAGCCGTATTTGGACTGCACTGCTTCCAGGCTTAGGGAGGAACAAGCAGAGAACTCTCTGTGTTAGAGGCAGACAGTATTCTGACTGTCTGAACTGAACACATACTCAGGACATGCTCAGAATGCAGACATCTTAGGATCCTAAGAAGCATTGCTGCTGGATCAGGTCAGAGGCCCATCGAGCCCAGTCTCCCATTAGGAACACGGGAAGAAAAGGCGGTTTTAGGGTAGTGCGACTGGTTTGGCCGCACTGCAGGGGGCACCACAACAATGCCATAGAATGGAGTGAGAGAGACGGGGGTGTGATGAATTTTAGTATCACACAGGGCACCACTGAAATTTGAGGTTCCAAAGTCTGCCACTGCAGGAAGCTGCCTTACACCTAGTCAGACCATCCAGTTCAGTGTTGTGTACACTGACCGGCGGTGACTCTCCAGGGTCTCAGACAAGGCGACAGTCCTATAGTTATCTGGAGATGCTGAGGATTGAACCAGAGACCTCCTACGTGCAAAGCAAGTGCTCTACCACTGAGCTACATCTCTCCCCTTAAAGGATTTGCTGAAAGCCAAGATTGAAACAGGGACCTTTAGATCATCTGTCAAATGCTCTCCCAGCTGAGCTATTTCAGCCACTGCTCTCACAGTGGCCAAGCAGATGCTTATGGGGAGCTCACAAACTTCTTGTTCACACGTTCCTCCCCTTCTTCCGAGGAAGGAACATGCGGTATATTGGGGCCTCACTAATATTTCCTTTAGGGAGTCTTTCAAAATTTATTTCAAAGTATTTATAAGCTGTTCCTTATCCTCAGTTTACAGGGCAGGGAGCAACAAAGGCATATTAAAACATGTTTTTTAAAAAAATAAAAAATGGCAATAACAAAATCATACTTAGCCCAATTGCAGAATGAACTAAGAGCTGCAACTGAACCATTTAAGAACTACCAAGTGAACGACCAAGAACTACCAACTTAGGCGGTGTCCAAAGGGTGGGGGGGGGGGGAGAAAGGTAGTTTCTTTCCTAATATCAAAGGGAAGATAGTTCCAGATCTGGAGGCACTGGTGGTTTGAAAAGGGAGGTATGTTCTGTGCAGGCTGCTTTAGATTCCTGATTGTGATCCAATTCATGAAAGGCAGCAGGGATGCAGCAGACTAGGAAATGGTGATGGAGAAGACCCAAACTCAAGAGTTCTTATATTATAGGTGAGATACGTAATTAGCTATTACAAAATGAACAGGTCCTCTCAATCATCCTAAGATTTCTACCATTCTGCAACAGTTCAGTCCTTTGCAATCTTGGCTACTGTAGTGTATAAGCCCTCCTGGTTTTTCCAAACCAGGAACTGCCTGAGTCAGTGCTCAGGCACCAAGCTTTTATAGTTTCTGTTCTGTGTTCAAGGCAGCAGCTTAACGCATGGTTTTTCCTTCCACAAACCGTTTTGTATTAAAGTCGTTTTCGTTATGCAACCTCTTGTGTGACCTCCTCTTCAGCACACATTTCAGCAGTGGTGGTTGGTGAAGGCAGGAAGACCAACAGTAGGGGCACCCTACGATCATCATTGCAGGCCCTTCTTTGTGTGCCTCTTTCAGAAGAGGTTTAGAGGGCGGTGACATGAGAATGGGCATTTTCTGCGGTAGCTCCGCACTTGTGGAATGCTCTCCCCAGGAAGGTGCACCAGGCACCTTCATTACACATCTTTAGGTACTAGGCAAAAACATTCCTTGTCTCCCAGGCCTTTGGCTAATTAAATAATATATGGTCTTTTAAACTGTGTTTGGGAGGTATTATTTGTTACCATGGTATGTATTTTTCTGTTTTTATATTTTAAACCGCCCTCGGATGAAGGGCAGTATAGAAATGTAATAAATCATCATCATCAGCGGCAGGTGGAGTCAGAGCTTAGGGCAGATGGAGGCAACTGATCCTAGATTCAGCTCCACTCTCCTTCCCTTCTGAGTTTTGCAAAGGCAACACTGAGACTAAGGAGGAGGAATTTGACAGCCAGTGACACCCCCTGGACTGTCTGTAAGTAAAAGGTAGGTAAGTGGGGCTGGTGCAGTTTGTTATGGCACCTGCTCCATTCGCCCTATTGTTCCAGCCTCCCCTGCTTCGAAACTGCCTCCGTGTTCAAGCTTGATCTGGGATTTTGTTTTTATTCACTAACAACAGCAATGCTAGTTTATAGGTTATGTATTAACCCGCCGACTGGGCACGTAATGGCAAAACCAACGAGAGGATTCTGGACAGAGTCCAGCTACTCTCCACTGAGGGGCAGGGAAAAAAGCCTCAGCAACTCCAGATGCCAACAATGAAAATGTTTTCTGGAAATATTCCTTCATCCCGGAATTACCCAGCAGAGGGCACTTTTGATTCGCAGACCACACGAGGATTTTCTTAAACACAGAGAGGGAAACTGTGCCGAAGCAAAGGTGGTGCTGTCTGCTCAGAAATGAAGATGTTATAGATTTTGGTTCTCCTCCCTCTTTTTCCCTGTTCAAGTTTTATTAAGTTCTCATCTTTAATTCATGCCTGCAGGAGGGTTGATGTCATATATATATATATATATATATATATATATATATATATATATATCCACAAAGCATAGTATTAAGGCCGGCAGTGGTATCTTCCTTGCCTTCTGCTTCTCCCTCCTTATTTCTGACTTCAATGATTTGTTAACATTTGACTAACATCAAAAGAGAGAAATCTATTCTGGCAGGAAGCAGGGCGGCAAGAGCTTAAGAGAGAACAAACTCCTATTAGATCGCTAAGTCTCCTCTCCCTATGAAAGGGCATGAGACGCAGCCCACCTGCATATTAAATTCATCCATCGTCCTCTGCGAGAATGGCTGGATTCCCCCTCCCATTGAAAATGAAAGAACCGACAGGTTCGATTCCCATAACCTGCAGCTGGGAGAGACCCCTGAATGAGGAATCCTGGACAGCCATGGCAATATTGTGCTGGATGGACTAATGGTCTGATTGCAGAAAGCAACTTCCCATGTTGCTGCTGTCACAAGTCTGCAAAGCTTTTTTTTTTTTTTTGCTCAAAGGAGAAACGTGGAAGTGTACAAAGGTGACATTGTGGGGCCCTCAAGGTTGTGGATGATGTACCAAGAATTTCATCACAAGTCAAGGATTACAAATCTTGCTCATGTTGGGAATGCTAAGAGGTGGTTAACTGAGGGGTTGAACATGTTGCCTGCAGGCAAAGAGCTGGCCCATTAAGCCTGGCTGCATATATTTTAAGTAAGGCTTCTGGTATACACACCCACCCACCCCTTCCATATTTAACTTGATTGAACAGGGATAGCCCCTTGCTGATTTGGCTGCTAGCGGTGTGGGCAAGTCCAAACATGCCCACTTCAGAAGCAAAGGAGAGGCTATCACTTCAATATGCAGGATGCAAAAACAAAGCACACCTGCTCTGATAGGTAAGGTGTTATCCAATGCCATCACCACACCCTCCCATGATCAGCTTTCTCCTGCTCCATAAACTCTCCTGCAGGGGAAAGTGCCTCGCAGGTTATAGGACCACAAATGAAGTTGACTGAGTGACCTTGGGCCAGTTTAACCTACATCACAGGATTGCCAACCTGAGCTTCCTTGGGGGATATAAATGTAATATTATCCACATCTATATCTATATCCAACCTATCTATTTGCATTTACCGCAGTCACACTTCTTAGAACAGTTATTCTAAGAAGGGTAAGACGACATTGTCAAAGCAGATGACATGAAAAAAGGACAGTTTTAGTAGGAAGGTCCAAACTTGGCAATTCTGAAGCACCCAAGGAGAAGCACCCAGACTGAAAGCTTTATTTATTTAATGATACTTTTCTGAAACTGGGGGAGCTTCCAGACTGTCATTATTTTCAGGTAAGATTCAATCACATACCAGCAAATTCAGGTTGTGAAATTAAAGCCGATTGAGAGTTCTGATGCAACAAACCTGCTTCCCCAAGACTTTTTGCAATAAGGAAAGTGACTTTATCATCAAACTTCCCTGCAAACAAACTGGAACAACTATCCTTTATGTAGCCAAGTCATCTAAAGAATGCTCAATAAAGAGGTCAAATGGAAGTGTCCTGCATATGACTGGCATTTTCAAAGGCCAGAGAAGACCTTCTTTTTAGTGATGTGAGCTCCTTCTTGATGTAGGCCTTCACTGGCCAGAAGGGAGAGCACCACTGTCCCCCTTTCTGAACAGCTGTGGAAGATGCCCACACTTAATCATAAAGCACAGAATCACAATCACCTACTTCTGACTCCTGGCAATGGAGCAAGTCCATTGCAACAACATCTCTCATCCATGGCCTTCCTTTTAAAAGCTTTAATAAAGGAGAGGTTCTTCCTGAAGTTTAATCAAAGTTCCACTCTCTTTTAATGTGAACCCGTTCATTCGAATCTCACTCTCCAGATAGGGCATAGCTGAGTGGTACAGCATCTGCTTTGCATGCAGAAGGTCCCATCACTGGCATCTCTAAGCAGGACTGGGAATGTCCCCTGTCTGAACCCGGGAGAGCTGCTGCCAGTCAGTGTGGACAATACTGAGCTAGATGGCCAATGTTCTGACACAGTATAAGGCAGTTTCCTATGTTCCTGTATGGGGCAACAGAAAACACTTCAGCATCTATGTGACAGCCTTACAAATATTTGAAGATGGCACTTGTATTGCCTCTTAAGTCACATATCCAATTTCCTCAACCCTTCCTTAGTGGACTTGGTCTCCAGGCCCCTCACCATCTCCTGGCAGATCTTAGGAAGACACATGTCCCACCATCAAAAAAAAAAGCTCAGCTCTTCCTAGGGGTGGCTGAGGCCCACTGTGACTACTGGGGCAGAATACTAGGAGCCCAAAGAATAGGTGGACCCAGACCTAATGACAGGCAGAACCAGTGCATTCTGGTTTTGCCCCCATCATCCTGCTTGCTGAGTTCTACTGAGGAGAAGGAAGCTAGTGATGGTTGTAAGTAAGAAGTGAGGCCAATGGGGATGGTTGAGGGCAGACTGTGGTTGGTGGGGCAGTTTTCCATTTGCCTTTAAGAGCTAGCCTGCACTGGCTTTTCCCCTCCTTGAGACTGCCTCCTTGTCTGTCTCAGCTGGATTCTGATTGGCGGTTGCTGCTGCTTTTAATCTACTTGGATGTTCCATTAAAGGTGACAGCTATAAGATAGCAGGAAGAGACGACCTCCAGCTGATAGCTCTGTGCTTATAAGCACTGGGACACACCGTCTCTATAAACTGTCCACTTCTTCTTAAAGTACACTTGAGAGAGGAATAAACACACACCACACACCACGACGAACCCATGATCATGATAGGAAACTGTTAAATTTGCCACATCTGCACCTTACAATTTATAACACTTTCTGGGCTAGCATCACTATATTGCCTGGGCCCATCTATCGTCCTTCCCGTGCTGCCAGTGGCTTTAAGTGGAGGCAGTTTAGATAAAAGGCCAGAAAATTGTGAGCTCATGAACTTGAGCTAATTGCCTCTTAGCTTTTGAGTCTGAACCTTTCCTTCAATTCCACAATAGGCAAGGTGGAATCATTTTCAATACGTTGCTTAATAGTAGGATTCCTTTCCAAACCCCATCCAGTCAAATAACATCTATATATCTGCAGCAAGAAGATTCAAGTTTCCCCAGAAAGAGGTTTCAATGGGTAAGGAGTGGATAATTTATTGCACACAGCGAATCAAGTGTTTCTTGCTTTTATTACAGTTAACCAATTCCCCCCTCCCTTCTCCAGGAACACGGCAATGAGTAGAATGGAGCACAAAGGCAGAGGAAAGAAAAGAGGGGGAAAGGAACAATTGATCCTGCCTCAAGAGAAGCAGGCATAAGTCCCTCAGAAGAAGAAAACCAGGTTACATCTGGCTATAAAAAAGTATGTCTTTTGTGGTATTTACCACTTTAAATTCCCTGCAATAGACCTCTTTTTAATGGTGGTAAATTGTGATGCATTACTAAGGGAGCACGGGAGACGCTCCCAGGTCACTCCATTAAGATTTGCAAGAAAAGAGCAACATATTCTGCAGACCAAAGTGGTTGAGTGGGCATATATAGGGCAAGGTGGTGGGATATAAATGTAATTAAAAATGTAATAAATTTAAAGATAAACATTGGTAAAGAAAGGAACCACACAGTTAATCCCTACAAGCGTGAGTGGGGTGCCCCATTTCTCTCCTCACCCACCATGCCAAATTTTATATTGTAAGCTCATTGAGGCAGAGATCTTGTTCCCTTGTACTCTATACAGCAACACTTATAGGCACCATATTATTATCATCATCATCATCATCATCATCATCATCAGAATTAATATTAGCACTGAAATTCAAAACAATAATTCATTCTTATTATTAGCCGGGATTAATAATTGCTTCATCCCATTTAAAACAATAATCAATAGCCTACAACCGATCTTGGACAATGACTCTTCCCTCCCAGAGGCCTTGGGTGGCAGCCCTGTAATTGATTACAGAGAGTTTCCCCATCCTAATGCTACTTGCCACCATCAACAGACCACAGGAATATAATAGGGAGCTGCCTTAAACTGAGTCAGACCGTCGGTCCATCTAGCTCAGTACAGTCTACACTGACTGGTAGCAGCTGTCCAGGATTCCACACATGGAATCCCTTCTGGTCTTACCTGGAGATGCTGGGGACTAAACCTGGGACCTACTGCATAGAAGGCAGACGTTCTACTACTGAGCTATGGCCATATAACAGAGATACAGAGAGCAATGGAAACTGACACCATCTCTGTCCTTGTTTGTACTTTGACAACATTAGTATAGGACCTAGCAGCAGCATCCACAATACCAGGGATTCATTCACTTGCTCAGCCTAACTTATGCTATTATCCACCAGCAATGTTTTTCTGCGCTGCACTCTATATAAGACCCGGCAGGTGAGTCTCTATGCAAAATAATAAAAGGACAAAAATTTGATATCAGAAATGGCAACAACAACAATAAAAATGGTGTGTGTGTGTGTGTGTGTGTGTGTGTGTGGACATTTCAACCTTCAGGGACTCTCTGGAACTGACTTTAAGGTGGCCTTTGCAAAGGGAAACTGCAATGTGAAACTGCTCAATTACAGCACATCAAGAGGTTCAGTGCTATCGCTTGTGGACTGAATTAGGACAACTGAGTTTTATTGCCCTCCATGTGTTGACTGGCTTACCAATACCAAGATGTATGCATTACCAACAACTTTTTTCATGAATGGCCACTGTTAATCATGTAATTTTCTGTATTTCATTTTCTTCCAACCTCACTGTTTACAACTCCCTCTCATCTATCTATCCATACATCTATCCATCTCTGCCTACCCCCCCTCCAAGAATAACACTTCATGCATCTGATAAATTATAGTCCACAAAGGTTTTCTAAGAAGACAAAGCCGTATCCAGCTATGTTAGAATACAAACTCTGAAATTAATCACTCCCATTATTTTCATTGGGCCTACTCTGAGTAGCACTAACAACGGATGCAACACAGAGGACTCCAGGAGGCAAAAAAAAAAAAAAGCAGAACAATTAAGCGGCACTGTTTTAAAAAACAACAACAACCCTTTTTAACCCAATTTGTTAAACCCACTGGATTAAAAGAGGTTTAGTGTGGTTTAGTGTAACTCATGCTGGAATAAGGTGGATATAAAACTAGAATAAAACAATCTAAATGAACCAGCCAAATGAGAATTTAATCTCCTTTAATTAAAAATAAGAACCCATTTAAAAAACAACCCAGAAAGCTTTTGGCAGAGGAGCAAACAGAAACCAGAGAACCCAGTGTGCTAGGATAAAAACACATCCACCTTACTTCTATAGCCTGTCTTTAGGTGCCTTTGAAAGAGGATTAGGCAAATTCTGGGAGGATAAGGCTATCAATGGCTACTAGCCATGAAGGCTGTTGTTCTCTGCTTCCACAGTTGGAGGCAGCAATGCCTCTGAACGTCTGTTGCTGGAAACTGCAGGAGGAGAGGGGGTGTGCTTGGGGGTCCTGCTCTCAGATCCCCCACAGGCAGATCTAGTTGGCCACTGTGAGAACAGGATGCTGGACTAGATGGGACATTAGCATGATCTAGTAGGTTCTTCTGATGCTCTTATGCAATACTACAACCGCATTTGGGGATACCGTGGTACCTCGGGTTACAGACGCTTCAGGTTACAGACTCTGCTAACCCAGAAACAGTACCTCAGGTTAAGAACTTTGCTTCAGGATAAGAACAGAAATCATGCGGCAGTGGGAGGCCCCATTAGCTAAAGTGGTACCTCAGGTTAAGAACAGTTTCAGGTTAAGAACGGACCTCCGGAACGAATTAAGTTCTTAACCTGAGGTACCACTGTACTGTGTACAGTTCTGGTCCACCTTACCTCCAAAAAGATATTGTAGAACTGGAAAAGGTTCAGCAAAGGGCAACCAACAAGGGTGTGGAGAAAGTTCCCTATGAGGAGAAGTTACAACATTGGGGGCTTTCTAGCTTAGGGAAAAGGTGGGCAAGGGGCGACATGCTGGAAGAGGTGTATTACAATTATGCACGGCATGGAGAAAGAGGCTAGAGAAAGGCTTTTCTCCATCCCCCAGAACCTGTGGACGTTTGCCATTGAGTTGTGGTCAGTGGCTGGCTGGAATGTGAGGAGCCCAACAGTAAGGTGGCGACAGAGCGAATGACAAGCAGGGTCATCTGATTCTCATTTTTGTCCCCATCCTCCTCCTCCCTGCTGAGCTCTACAAGAGGCAACTCTGAGACTAAGCAAGAGGGAGTAGACAGGCAATGCCACTCCCTGGACTGGTTGTAAGGCTGGTGGGGCAGTGGCTCATTTGCCTAATGGACCAGGCTCCACTAGCTCAGGTCTCTCTGCATACATTGGCATCCTTCCTGAATTATCACACACCCAGAATGGGTGCATTTATTTATTTGTTGAACCTTGCCACAATGAATTGTTACTGCCGAGAGGGAGAGAGAGAATTGTGATTTTCATTTTCTCTTTAGATGCTTTAACAGAATGCTTTCCCCAAAGGGACATGTTCTTCCTTTGGTCTCTGTCCCATAGGAATTATTCTTTATATAGAGTGGATGTCCCCCCCCCCCTTGGGGCATCTTGGTAGAGTTTTGCTTTCAGTGCGATTCCTTATGTTATTGTCATTCACCCCACTCCCACCCCCACCCGGCAAACAGCACCCACACGATTCCATTTTAGAGCTCTCAAAGCAACGTTTTGATTTCCCTACTCTTCCAGTCATAGCTCAAATGCCTCTTCCTGCTTGCATTTCGTGCTACAAATAGTCACTTAAGCCAGTATGGAGAACCCTGAACACTTTGCAAGGTGGCAGCAGCAGAGCATACACAAACGGAGCCACAACGGTTTTGTTCCTTTGCCAGGTATAAGTCTGCATATTGAGATGTGTTTCGGTATTGGCAGATAAGGCAGCACAGTTGTAGAACACAGAGTACTGCCAGGAAGAACACAAAGCAAATCTAAATGACTGAATGTAGTTGTTGCAAGAGAGGAAGCTCAGAGAACTTTGTCTGTAGTGCTTCGCTGAACTGATCAAAGGGTCTCAAGATAAAAATGAATGCAGGAACTAGAAGGTCAAACATTTGCAGAGAGCTGTCTGGAAAGAAAGAAAGAAAATACCCAGCACTTGCACCCTTGGTTCAAACAGAACCAGACAGAGTAAAGGATGGCAAAAAGGAAAAGGGAAACTTTACCACCAGGGTGCCAGCAAAACCTTGATCAAGGTTACAGCACCATTAGTCTTAGGTGGCCTTAAAGGTTTTTGGTAGTGAGGTGATTACCCAAATGCTTTGCGGTGTGGGAATATGGGGCGCAGATTCTAATTCCATCAAAACGTCAGAAATAGTGCAGAATCTTTTCCAGAAACTTTATTCCCTTCCTTGAGGTATCTTGGGAGCTCTCTTACATACAGAATAGGGGTGGCCAAGACTCAAGGCTAGGACTGACCGCAGCCAGCTAAGGATCAAAACTCCAGGTAAGATTATGCTGGCACCATGGAGAAGATAAATGGTGCTATCAACAAAAGCAATGGAATCCCTAGGCAAGGGCATTTTGTCTAACCATATTCTTAAATACAGCTAACATCTGCCAAAAGGCTACAAGGGCTTACTACTACTACTACTACTACTACTACTACTACTACTACTACCATTCAGAATAATAAAGACCAGGGTTTCCAAAACTTGGGTCCCCAGCTGCTGATAGACTACAACTCCCATCATCACTGGCTAGCAGGACCAGTGGTCAAAGATGGGAATTGTAGTCCAAAAACAGTTGGAGAACCAAGTCTGGAAAACCCTGCTTAAGCTATAATGCCCCGTTAATCAGTAGTCACTTTGGCTGTCCCTGAACTCAGCCTTCGTTAAAGTGACTAGGAATGACTGAGAATGCGATATGGAAGGGGTTAAAAAGAAAAACTCTACTGCAGCCAACACACATCCAAGCACATGGTGTTACTTAAGCCTTGCATCAGAAATATAAACCACGAAACGTTTTAATATAAAATGTATTAGCAACATCCTTTGACCGCTAAAGCTTATTTTAAAACCTTCATCTTTGTTCTTTTACGACTGACTAGAATTTGCTTTCAAGCTCTTAGCTGGGTCAGGAAGCAAAGATGTGATGTTTAAAAACTAACTCCTGTGAAAGCAAGGCTGAAATATTTCACAGAACAGGCAGCTAGCCATAACATCATCTCGAAAAGCATTCAGGTGGGACAGCTCAAGCTCAGGTACAGCCGATGAAAGATGACTTCATCAATAAAAGATACCCTATTGTCCTGAGATGTGAAGCTGAGGCAGATCAAATTTTTAACACACTCATAGCGAAGGGTCACAGAAATGGAAGGCTGAATTTGTCAGCTTGGTTCCTCTCAGTTTCTTATTTTTCCAATCTTAAATCCAGTCCTCCATTTCCACAGTAGTTTGCAATTTTATTTTAAAAAGTTCTCATAAAAACACATCAGCTATTTTTTCCTGATACACACATCTTTGCAAAGTAATTTCCTGACATGTATGTTAGATTCATGCATTTTTATGTGCACTCTACCCTAGTATAAGCACTTCTGTGCACGTTATGTGGGCAGAGAACTGCACCACAAAAATTCAGAGAAGTGTGAATCTCAAAGGATGGTTCTGTGTTTGGTTCATGTAATGTTTCAGAAAGTGGAAATTTGGCAGCTGCTTCTTTAAACGTGAACGGGATCAAATTTCTCCTCCATCCCTAGTCACAGAGAAGCTCCTTTCCCCCTTTGGCAATTTTCTGTATCATCTTCAGGAAGCTATTGCTAGAGAAGCACCCACTTAAAAAGGCAGCACCAAGCCAAACACAGCTGGGCTGGAAGATGGCATTAATTCTCCACTGAGCTGCTGAAAATGTTATCCCTTGGCAAGGCAGCCCTTGGACAGCCTCCTTCCTAAACTGCAAATCAGCTTAAGGCCCGTTTTACGATTCAGGGCTGCGTGGCCAGGTGGAGCAGTTTCAAGGTTGTGTGGCAACTGAGCTTTCCTTCGACTGGTTAGAAGTGGCATTTCCCTGCAACCTCCTGAGAACAGGTTACTAAAGAAGGAACACCACAAATTATATGCTCAAGTGTATTTCCAGCCAAACCATTTCCCCATCTGGAAGCCTCTGGTCTTGACATAAACGATAATAGTTTCTTTCAATATATATTTTTTTAAATTATGGACACTGCTGCATTCATCATCTGAGGCCCTTCTTCATGTGCCCCCTTCAAAGAAGGTGCAGAGGTTTGTTGACCTTTTCAGTGGTGGCCCTTTGTTTGTATAATATTTTCTCCAGGAAAGCACATCTGGTGCTACCAATGTCTCTTTTTAGCTGCCAGGCAAACATATCCTTATGTAACCAAGGCTTGTGGTTGTTGATTGGGAGGATAGATAGATTATGTCCAAGGCCTTTGTTTTACTCATTCTTCAAGTGGGGTAAAGGTAAAGGGACCCCGACCATTAGGTACAGTCGTGACCGACTCTGGGGTTGCAGCACTCATCTCGCTTTATTGGCCGAGGGAGCCAGCGTACAGCTTCCAGGTCATGTGGCCACCATGACTAAGCCGCTTCTGGCGAACCAGAGCAGTGCACAGAAATGCCATTTACCTTCCCGCCAGAGCGGTACCTATTTATCTAACTGCACTTTGATGTGCTTTCGAACTGCTAGGTTGGCAGGAGCTGGGACCGAGCAATGGGAACTCACCCCACTGCGGGGATTCAAACCGCCAACCTTCTGATCGGCAAGTCCTAGGCTCTGTGGTTTAACCCACAGCACCACCCGTGTCCCTATCAAGTGGGGTAGGTAGGACTTATTCTTTTTAAAAGATATAGTTGGATAAGCATTCAAGTTTTTGTCTGTTGCTGATTTCCATATCTTTGCTATTCTATTTTAACAGCAAATTACTTTGAGGGGATAAGAACAAATAATCGATATGCAAAGAAAAGCATTATTAGACCCTCCGAGAGTTTTATTTACTGGAACTCCAATTCCAAGGAGCTCAGCCTCCTTCCATTTCTCCAGGCCCAGATACTGTAAATTTCCATTAGTGTGGGTGTTCTGTGTCTCTTAACTGTCTTTTTAAAGAAAAAAACAAAACCCAAAAAACTGCTGAATTGGAAGTCCCAAGATCTACAAGCTGGGGAAAGGACTATACAGTTGTACCTTGGTTCTTGAATGCCTTGGTACTCGTACGTTCTGGCTCACGAACGCCGCAAACCTGGAAGTGAGCGTTCTGATTTGCAAACGTTCTTTGAAACCTGAACGTGCGCAAGGCTTTCGCGGCTTCCAGGAGCTTCCTGCAGCCAATCAGGAGCCGCGCCTTGGTTTCCAAACGTTTTGAAAATTGAACAGACTTCCAGAATGGATTCTGTTTGACTTCCGAGGTACAACTGTAGTTCAGTGGTAGAACATCCGCTTTACATGCAGAAGGTGTACAATCCCTTTCATCTCCAGGTAGGCGTTCTGGTCTTTGTCAGTATAAATCAGATTCCTAGGTCCGTAAAGCAGTCCTTTATTACAAACCACCAGGAATGGAATCCTATTTTGGTTTTAGGGGAAGCACCATAGTTCAGTGGTAGAGCACTTGTTTCACATGCTGAAGGCCCTATTCAACCCCTGACACCTCCAGGTGTAAATGCCCCCAGTCTCAAATCCTGGAAAGCTACTGAGAAGCCAGTGTCGGCAATACACGGACCAGTCCTCTGACTCAGTAGCTTCCTATGTTCCTATTGCCACCCTTCTCTCTCCCACATCAGGACAACTCAATAACCCTAGGCTCAGCGGAAAAGGTTTTATCCTTTTGCAGCTGAAATAATTTGCCAAAATGGCCTCATATTTTCACGACCTCTTCTTTCAGCGAACAATCCGAGCTAGTAATTTTGTCAAAAGGTTCAGGTAAGAACCATCTGAAAGCTCCTTGACTTTGGGGCTTTGCCTCGGGGTTAAAAACTTATTTCAGGTGACCCCAGGTCAGCAGACAGTAATTTGAGTTCCCACAATAAAATCAAACTACACAACATGTTCCTTTTCTTTTCCTTAGGACAATGCAGACTCTTTATTACATTTGTGATTACAACGTGCCTATAACAATGTTCTCTAACAGGCAAGCCTCGGGTCAAATGAGTCCCTTGATCAATTTATCAGAGGTCCCTGGTTGCTGCTGCGGATAGGCTATGTCTGAACACTATCTTTTATTCTCTCCATTTGGCTGGAACAATAGGCTGCCGGAGCACATTTGCTAAGGTTGTTGTTGTTGTTCTCTGTCTCCCACTCCCACCCCTTACTCCTGTGTGCATTTTGAACAATTTAGGGAAAGAGGAAACTGGTGCTCTGCTTGAAGTGAAATTATGAATTCACACACACACACACACACACACACACACACACACACACACACACACAAAATTTGCAAAGTAACTAAGGGTGTATGGTTCGGAAAATGAAATGCTTACATTTAAAGCACTTTAATGCAACTTTAAACTGCCACGATTTCCCCCAAAATATTCTGGAAGCTGAAGTTTTTAAAGGTTGCTGAGAGTCGTTAGGAGACCCCCTACTCCCTTCACAGAGCTACAATTCCCAGAGTTCCCTGGGATGAAGGATTGATTTTTAAAAAGCAAGAGAGAGACAGAGAGAGAATGTACAACATCAGCCCTCAGTAGACTCTGCCACAACAGGCAGTAAGAGGCCCAAAGGTTGGCATGAAAAAAGAAATATTTGACTGCTGGCAAAAAGGGAAAAAAGAGAGAGAAACATCATAGCCAGACACTGGAGAGACCTGTCAGGAATCAGCATGGACCAATGGTATCAAATATTATCGGAAACAGCCTTATTAGAAAAACTAACCAATAAACTGAAACTGACACAGGGATAAATAGAAGAAGACGCCTTCACCCCGGTATGGCTTCCCTTTATCACATACACAGGCCGACAAGACAATGACAAGAATCCGCCAACAGCATATGAATCAATATGGCTAACCTGATTCAAAAACACACACACCCCCCGCTCACACATGAAAACAAAGTTCATCACAGCCAGTCACAAACAAACAACCACAACCTAGGCCAACCCCAACCTCTCTCACCACCAAAGGAACACGAATGAATAGTGAAGAGAACTTCACTAATAAGTGATGCTGACACAAAACCCCAGACATACATTATTAAGTAGAATATAAACATTGCCACCTCACCCCTCACCATGCCCCCTCTTTCCCCCTTTTCTTCCTAATGTAACACTAATGTCTCAACAAATGAAACTGATCTGTAGAAAACGTAACTTGAAAAAAGAGACATTGCACATACTTTTGTAAACCAAGAAATCTTTAATAAAAAAGAAAGAAAAGAGAGAGAAAAAGAGAGGAGGACAGACAAGCTTTCCACTGAGTTCCACAATCTGGGAGCAATCATAGAGAAGGCCCTGTCTGGTGTTATCACCAAATGTGTCTGTGAAGGTGATGGGGCCAAGAGAAAGGCCTCCTCAAAAGATCGCAAAGCCTGGGAGTCTTTCTATAGATTCTGTTTAGACACCATGACTAAGAGCTGCTGAAAGATCCCCTCCCTCCTCCATGAATTGGTCTAGTCCTCTGTTAAAGCCATCTAATCTCGTAGCCACACCATATCTCGAGTTTGCACCTATGTTGGCCAGATACAAAAGGGAGCAGGGCTCCTGCACCTTTAATAGCTGAACACCTGCTGAAACACCCTCTGGTGGCGCTGTGAGTTAAACCACAGAGCCTAGGACTTGCCGATCAGAAGGTCGGCGGTTCAAATCCCCGTCACGGGGTGAGCTCCCGTTGCTTTGTCCCAGCTCCTACCAACCTAGCAGTTCGAAAGCAAGTCAAAGTGCAAGTAGATAAATAGGTACCGCTTCAGCGGGAAGGTAAACAGCGTTTCTGTGCACTGCTCTGGTTCGCCAGAAGCGGCTTAGTCATGCTGGCCACATGTACACCGGCTCCCTCGGCCAATAAAGCGAGATGAGCGCCGCAACCCCAGAGTCAGTCACGACTGGACCTAATGGCCAGGGGTCCCTTTACCTTTACACAACTATATGAAAGGGGCAGGCTCCCTGTCCTCTTCTTCACCTGCCTATGCTAGTGGTGGATTCCAGCTGCCTATGTTGTATGAAGAACTGCTTCCTTCCACCATCCTCCACCACCATGTTAGCCAAGGGGCAGCTGAAGAAGATGGAGCAGCTGTTGGTGGATGGGCCATGGCACAGTGAGCATTTCCTGAGTGTGAAAGTGCTGCTGGACCTCCTGGTTGGCTTCCGCACTGAGTTCAGCTGTGACTCGCCGTTCCAGAGGGACAAGCTCGTCTTGGACTTTCTTGGAATGCACCTCCTGATTACCGAGAGCGATATGGGTGAGTTCCTCATCAAGGACGCCAGGGCAGGCAACCCGAAGTCAACATCCAATGTTCCCACCATGACACCAACTGAGAACTCTCAGCCAGATGCTGGTCTAACAATGGACATTAAGTGTATTTTATATGTATTTTAATGAACTGAACGATCAATTATGAGTCACGGGGCATGGGGAGTGTGTGTATGAACTTAACAACTAAATAATAATCATCTAAACACTGTTATTTGTTATTGTTTTTTATTGTTCTATAGATTATAAATGCCATGTTACTAATATGACTTCTGTAATTGTGATGCTTAGATCATTTTTTAGCTGTTGCTTTGTTAGTAGTGTTTTATAGATTGTAATTGTCTGGTTAACTGTTGGATTTGTTAATTGTTTTCTATGTGTATTTGTAATGTATTCTGTTTTAGTATGTTGTATTCTGTTTTAGTATGCAATCGTTATTTATTGCTTGTAAGCCACTTTGGGATTTGTTTGAATGAAAAGCTGCATATAAATTCAATAAATCAAATCAAATAAAACTCAAACCGGTTATCAATCACACACTCTCTCTCACTCACACATACACACAAGGTCAAAATTTGTGTATATGGGGAGAGTAACTAAGTTTGATAACCAGTCACCCAACTTTAGGAGGCAAACACTGGGGTGTTCCCCAGGGACCGCATCCACCCATCTCAGGGCTGAACTGAGGCTTCTACTGTTTGCAGCCAGAATTGATTCAGCATACTTTAGTACTGGCACAGATTTAATGGTCTGGAGGACCAGAATCTTACTAAGCTTTGCAGGTTGGAGCAATCGAAGCTTGGAAGTTGAGCACCTACATTTCAAGATGCACTAAGGATTTATAATCTTTGAACAGGAAAATGTCTGCCTATTAGTTCACGTACTCTTAGGAACTGGGTTTTTGTTTTTTTTTAATCACAATGCTACTCAAGATGGAACATCCATTGTTAATGCTCTTTTTTCTATTTGGTACCCCCAAATCAAGATTAATCATTCCATGCCCCAATATTTTGAGACTATGACCTTTACCCAGCTTGGACAGCTTGGACAGATCTTAGGTTCCAGCAGATGCCCTCACTACATCTGGATGGGAGATACCTTGGAAACTCAGTTATATTACGGAAATGTATATTTGGGTACAATCAGATTGAAGATATCATGCATTGTTTGCTGCTCAGTCATTTGTATCCTGGAGTCCAGAGGGGGGAAATTGCCATCTATTCTTCAGTAGTATTTATGTATCTCTCTCTCTCTCTCTCTCTCTCTCTCTCTCTCACACACACACACACACACACACACACACCAGGAGTACCGGTAACTAAATTCGATAGCAGTACTAAGTTATCTGTGTACTTTACAATACTATGTTTATTTTTGGAGGCTCACTTCGTTGTGGGGTTGAGAT
Source organism: Podarcis bocagei (assembly GCF_964188305.1). Taxonomy (NCBI): domain Eukaryota; kingdom Metazoa; phylum Chordata; class Lepidosauria; order Squamata; family Lacertidae; genus Podarcis; species Podarcis bocagei. The sequence goes on along the minus strand of NC_138142.1, from coordinate 11,350,250 downwards.
GGCATTCTGATTCTTTTCCAACTCTTTGGGCTGTATGATCTAAATATACGTTGCAAGGGATTGCAGTTCAGTCTGCAAAATTAGTTAACAAATCTCTTACTCCAAAGGATTAATGCAAAAGCACTCAGGCACTAGGCAACTAACCTTTCTAATGCCTGCTGTGCTGTCAGCAATTTTCATATGAAAATTGGCTGAAGCATCAATGCAAGAAATAACCCACACCATAGTTGATAATGGTCTCCTATCTCCTAATCTTCTGCCAATACTCCACACATATAAATGAGTAAAAACTTATTTTATTCTTTGGGGGGGGGTGTCATTTTGTAAAGGAAGTTGCACACGGGCAAAATATTCCAACAATTAGAAATAATTGCAATATAGATATAATGCTTTTAAGCTCAAGGTGACTGGCAATGTTACACAAACCAGCTTTTTATTGTGACTTGTTTGCTGGGTCAAACTTCACATTCAGCATTTTGAAGTTCTTTTTAAAAACACTGCTATGCCCTTTAAAAACTATAGTGAAAAAGAACGATGCCTGTTATCCAGAAGACACTGGAGATATGGGCATGTCTTCACTCCTAGTGTTTATACTTCCAAAGATAACCGATTTAATTTATTGCTTTGTCCCTTGAGGAACATTTTGTAACTGGAACCCGCACCAGCAAGGCCTATGTGTAATCTAATTAACATGGTGTCTGCATTAATTAACCTTCTGTCTTGCTGACTTGAAAGGCCACAGACATGAGTAGGTAAACTGTAGTCTAGCGATCTTAACTCAGATTTCCCTTTTGTTTCTTACTCTAAACACCTAAAACCTGATTTATTTCCACCCCAGATGGCACCAAACTTTGCTTCCAGCCTTTTAAGCACTGGGAGAGAAACTAGAGCCAGGGGTTGCCAACCTTTGGGAGACTGTGGATACATGTGCAAAGCAGATGAATGGTTTTGGGCACCACATGAGTGCCACAATTACCCTCCCTCCATTATAACCCCCCTGAAATTGCACCTGCACTGCAATTAGGTTTTAGAAAAGCTTTCTATGGGCTACAAAAGGCTTATTCCATGTCCAATTTAAGCAGGGGTGAGGCACTGTGGTTGCCAGGTAAGAAATCTGTGGGCCGACGTGTGGCTGTGAGTGTCATGTGACCTGTGAGCTGCAAGCAGCGGTCAAATAGCCTTGAAGTGTCTAAATTCTGATGTTGGCTAGCTAAGGTAATGTAATGCACTTGTTTTCTAGAATTAATACAATGCTATGCCCGTTAAATTCCAAAGCCAGAGATGTTAAGCGTCAATCAGATCATTTCTGTCATTTAAGTAAAACAAGGATTGAGAACACTTCGTCCTTTTAAACCTGAAAGTTTAAGCTTTCTTCTCTCTGCGCCCCCATCTGTGAATAGAAGCTGCAATTCAATGTTTTGCTAGCATAGAACCCGTCTAGGGTCCCCCTCGCTTTCCTTATCTGTTGGCACAGAACAGCAGTGCCTTCAGAAGAAGACCAGGAGAACTTCAAAGGAAGAGAAAGAGTAACTCAAAGACTGGCAGTAGAAAATGAAACTTTGCTTAAAACTGCCTGTTGCCATGGCGCTGCACATGCAGATAAGAACATGTTTCTGCAAACCAATGAAAACGTATACATGAGCTGTCCACATGTTTTGTTACCCAGTTATATTGCTTGAACGAGATCGTTCATGAGTTAGTCAGAAGTTATAAAAGCGTCTTGAATTTTGTATTCTCAGCCCAGCTTTTTGGAGCGATCCTCTGGGCCGCTCATGCAGATTTATGAATAAAGATGAGTTCCTTCCATGCGCTGTATGTCTTCATTTGGCCTGGAGAACCGGAGTGAACTAAAACCCCTTTTGCAGAGTAACAGGACTAGGACCTGGGAGATCAGGGTTCAAATCCCCACTCAGTCATGAAGATCACTGGGTGACCTTGGGCCAGTCACAACCTCTCAACCGACCTCACAAAGTCATCGCAGGGATTAACTGAGCAGTGTGTGTGAACCATGTATTACTTGGAGGAAAAGGTGGGATATAAATGCAGGAAATAAGCTCTTCTTCTTACCAACTTAAGAAAGCTGGAGGGGCCAGACAGATGGAGATGTCAGTTGCCAACCTGGCATCCAGAGATCTCCACATGATCGCAACTGGACCCACGCAAAACGCGCCTGGCAGCTGGGGAATTTCGAACACTGCTCAGAATGTTCCATTTCTGGGTTTTCTGCAGGCTGCTACCACTTTTACTATCAGCAGGCGGAATGGGGAGCTCAGGGCCAGCGGAGTAACTTTAGCCTGACAGAGCTGTTCTAGGTGGGATGAAAGGAGACCACCACATCCAAACTCCCCCAACCCTAAAGCTTGGTGCAATAAACCGAGATATCAATGAGCTTGCACCCTAAGATAGCTACCCCTCTGGGAACAGCAAGTTCAAATCTATTACATGCAGGCTGAATTGAGAGAATGGGTTTTTAACCCCCTACTGTTGTTAAATAGCTTACCAACACTAGAATGTATGTGCTGCCACAATCACTGATATGGGATTGGTCGCTGTAATTGTTTTACATATATTTATGCTCTAGTACAGTTGTTACAGTCTGTAATTTTTGCAGTTTATTCCACTCTTCCCCCCTCCTGTGTATATATGTATATACCTGCCAATTTAGGCAGATAACACTTATTTATTTCCCAAAATGGATTGTAATAAAACCAGGCTAGATCAAAGCGGTTTACAAAAAAAAACACAATAAAATTATCAGTAGAAATGAAACAGAAAAACAACCATTTAAGATATTCAAAAAGTAATCAAAATCAGTGATAAGGTGAACCCTAGATTAAAGCTCATGTCAATATTCAACGTTTATCAAGCATCTGATGAAACAGACCCTAGTCCTTAAAAGCTTATACTATAATAAATTTGTTGTTGATGCCACAAGATTGTTGTTTTGACACGAATGTTTCTAACTCGAAGCTAAACATTTCCTCAACAAGCAAGCATCTTCACCCTCAGGAATCCTTCTTGTTCTGAGAGTCTTGGAGGGGAGTGTTGTGACTCCCCCTCTCCCCCATGGTTTCAGCTGGTTTCCAGGCCTTCCTCCTTCACACAGAAGAGGGTTTGGAGAGCTGACTTTGCTTAACAAATAGCCCAGAGGCATCATCTCCCCACTGCCCTTGTGGTGACAAGTAACCTTGCTAGAAAACCTTGCACATGAAAAACAGAGGGTGTGGGTTGTTGTTTTTTTAACCTAAAAGATGTCCTGAAATCAAGAGATGTGCTTAGTCAAGCTGTGTGTATTCTCAACAGTTCATGTAAACCATCCATCAGTTAGCAGTATGAAAATTGGCTCCCTGAAGAATCACAGTTCTGGAAATGGAAATGCATGGAGGAGGAGGAGGAGGAGACGGAGGAGGGGTGTGGGGTGTGAGGGAAGTGGGAATACACTAGTATTGCCTGGAGCTGCATTTTGCAACGCAAGCACCACCGAGCGCTGGAAAACAAGCCTCTCTTTTGTACGCTTCTGTGAGAAAACCCAGCAGAGTCAGACCCACATCATTAAAAGGCTTTAAACAAGAGCTGGCTAGGACCATCTCTCTTCCTCTCTTCCAGTGTAGCTCATGATGTGCCAGTTCAGACATACAGAACCACTGCTTTTCCTCACAGGACTCTGTGTGTGTGTGTGTGTGTGTGTGTGTGTGTGTGCGCGCGTGGGGGGAAACAGGGATCACTGGTCAGGAACAGATGTACTGTTTGTTCTCTTTACAGAGTGAGAAAGGAGATTTATTCTCTCTCAGGGGCACTCTCACCATGGCGGTAACATCCTTTCCCCGAAATATAACTTTACGCAGGAAGGATGGGAGGGTCACTCGCTGCCACAGTGGCTGGGAGCCTGTGGCCCTCCAGATGTTGCAGGGCTGGGCTGCAACTCCCATCAAGCCTGAAAAATGCTGGTGCTGATGGGAGTTGGAGCCCAACATCTGGAGGGCCTCTGATTCATGCTGGCGATTCCTGGCATGACCTAAATTGGGTCACAGCAGCAGCACTGCCACCACTTTTGTTTGTTTTATTTTAACATAATGTATATGCTGTTTAATTTTAAGAAAGCCTCTAAGCATTTTCCAACAAGATAAATTACCGTAAAACTTAGAAATTCTCGATTAAAAAAACAGGTATTTACAAACATTCAAAAGATAGTTAAGATTACATATAAATACAGAGAGTATTTGTGTATGTATAGATATCTAGTTACATGGCTCAACCTTGTTTATTTTATTAAAATAGTTCATAATTGTCTGGCATATTACAGAAAAAATTAAAAAGACGGTTAAGATCAACAATGTGGAACACCATAAAAATATATAGTGTAAGCTTTAAAAGCGGGTCTTTAAATACATGTTTTATATTGTAAACTGCCCTGGGATCTTCAGATGAAGTGTGATATTGAAATTTAACAACAACAACAGCAACAACAACAATGTTTGGGCTAAAGGTACATCTGGAGTGACAAGGTTGAGGGCTCTTGCCAGCAAGGAAGAAAGGAAGGAAGGAAGGAAGGAAGGAAGGAAGGAAGGAAGGAAGGAAGGAAGGAGAAGAGTTTGGATTTGATATCCCGCTTTGGAAGGAAGAAAGGAAGACACAGGGTCAATGTTAGTTCTGCTAAAAAGCTGGTCTTCTCCCTCCCGCAATTGTCACCTGCCAGCGGTCATTAGAGTATCAGGCTGCAACAGAGGAGTGAAGAGAAGGGATATAGGACTACTCTGTCAGACCAGCAATGGCCTCCTCTCCTTAACTTAAGAAACGACTGCTAGAACAGGCCAGTGGTCCATCCAGTCCAGCATCTCACATATGCTCACGGGAAGCTCACAAGTGGAGCCTGAGCTCAACAGCACCCTCTCCTCCTGCAGCTTCCAGCATTGCCATTCCAAAGCATACCACCTCCAGCTGTGGAGTGGAACAGATCAATCTGGGTCAGTGTCATCCTCCATGAATTTGTCTCATGCTCTTTCAAAGCAATCAAAGTCTGTGGACATCCCTGCCTCTTGTGGGTACTGATTCCAATTGAAATAGGCACTGTGTGAAGAACAACAGAGCCTGCCCTCTCTGGCCAGTGGTTCTTCTAGTCCATCCTATTCTCACAGTGGCCAACCAGGTGCCTGTGGGAGGCTTCAAAGCAGGATTGACATGCAACAGCATTCCCCCCTCCTGTGATTCCAAGCACAGGTATTCAGAGATACACTGCCTACAGCAGCAGAGACAGAACATAGCTATCATAGCTTGTAGCTGCTGATAGCCTTATCTTCCATGAATTCGTCTAATACTTATTGAGGTTTTCCATTCCAACTTGCAACTAAGAACTTGACCCTGCATTTGCTTATTTCCTCCTGGTCCCTCCTAATCAATATTCCTATTGTGTCATGCCTTGCAAGTCTGATAGCAGGGATTCTCTCTCTCTTTTTTGGTGATTTGTAAGCTGCTAAAGAGCAGCTTTAAACAAACAAGCAAATAAATAAATAAAATCAATGTTAAATAAGCCAGCTAGGTTAGGCACCCACCATTCTAAGTACAGTGGTACCTCGCAAGACGAATGCCTCGCAAGACAAAAAACTCGCTAGACGAAAGGGTTTTTTGTTTTTTGAGCTGCTTCGCAAGACGATTTTCCCTATGGGCTTGCTTCGCAAGACGGAAACGTCTTGCAAGTTTGTTTCCTTTTTCTTAACACCGTTAATACAGTTGCGACTTGACTTCAAGGAGCAACTCATAGAACGCGGTGTGGTAGCCTTTTTTGAGGTTTTTAAAGACTTTGGTGATTTTTGAAGCTTTTCCAAAACTTTCCTGACACCGTGCTTTGCAAGACGAAAAAAATCGCAAGACGACAAAACTCGCGGAACGAATTAATTTCGTCTTGTGAGGCACCACTGTATTCCTTATAGAGCTCGGGTGGAAGCATACAGTTGCAATTGAAATTATTCAACCCCCATTCCAAATAAGGTTTATTATCAAAATTTACAGACTTTCAGTTGTTTGCAATGAGCAAATCAAACAGAAGCAATTGAAATAGCTCAACACAATGGATGCTTCAAATGGTTCCCCCAAAATCAACTGAAATTGTAACTTTCAATTCGTTTGGTTTGGTTTGCCCATTGCAAACAGCTGAAAGTCTGTAAATTTTGATAATAAACCCAATTTGCAATGGGGGTTGAATATTTTTAATTGCAACTACCATATTTTTCAGTCTATAAGATGCCCCCAGGTATAAGACACCCCCTATTTTTGGGGACTCCGATTTAAGAAAATGGGAAAAGGTCTATCTGTGTATAAGATGCCCCCAAATTTTGGACATTATTTTTTAGGAAAAATCCTAGTCTTATACACGGACAAATATGGTATATCTTCTCCACGGGCTTTACTTAATTTCAGGCAGGAAATAAGGGCCTTTATCTCACTATCGGAGGCTAGTTGCCATTCAGGAAGGTTGCTGGTACATATGATTATCCAAACTTACCACCAAATATATTGGAAAAATATTTAACCCAATCAGAGGTAGAGGTAGAAGCTTCCATTCCTATGGTGAACTCACTTCAGACTCCTGTTTTCCAATCTACATTTGATCAATATTTCTATAGACTGCTTATGGATTCTTATGCAAATCCCTAACTGTCTTAGCCAGAACTTTCTTGGGCACTTTGCACTGACACGTCAAACCAGCCAAGATGTGCTGATTGCGTGTAGTTATTGAAGTTATCAAATAGGCCTGAGCTCTGTGAGAATTTGTGGAAAGATATCAATGAGATTTGGTGATCTGCTCATAAAAAGTTGATGGAAGCTTGTCAGATTATAACTGTGAGATTATAACTCTCAGTCTGTGAGACCATTTCAGCCTTTTCACACCTGCCATAGCTGTGTACACTCTTGCAGAGTTGGTTGCTGCTATGCATTCTAAAGGACATACAGTGGTGCCCCGCAAGACGAATGCCTCGCAAGACGAAAAACTCGCTAGACGAAAGAGTTTTCCGTTTTTTGAGTCGTTCCGCAAGACAAATTTCCCTATGGGCTTGCTTCGCAAGACGAAACGTCTTGTGAGTTCTTGCGAGTTTGTTTCCTTTTTCTTAAAGCCGCTAATAGCCACTAAGCCGTTAATAGCCAAGCCGCTAATAGCCGCTAAGCTGCTAATAGCCGTGCTTCGCAAGACGAAAAAACCGCAAGACGAAGAGACTCGCGGAACGGATTAATTTCGTCTTGCGAGGCACCACTGTACTATGGTCATTGCTATTGGAAAATGGTCACTTTCTGTTCATTCTAACACTTCAAAGGCGTTCACAAAAGTGAATAAAGGAGAGATTATAATATGATTGACATCAGTTCTACCATGTTTGTTCAAATAAGTGCACTGACCCTTAGATATGTCTACAGGACTACCACGAAGAATAAATAAATTAGGCTAGAATACGAATTCCAACAATTTCAGGCCCTGTGCATTATATTTCCTGTCCAAAGAACAGTGTGAGGTTAGGAAAATATATTCCAAGTGTAAGCCTTAAAGGTAGCTGTCAGGGAACTGCCATCAGAGCATCAGGTGGTGGAGGGACTCAGGCAGGATGAAAGAGACTCAACTGCTGAAGCAGGGACCAGCAGGGGGAGGAGTGGGTCTCTGAGGGAATGCGAGCAGGAGGGAGGGCTCAGGGAGGCTTCCAGCGAAGACAGTGGGGAGGTATCGGAGTCTCCCATAGGGAGACCCATACCTCGCAGGAAACTGTCACGCCGTGAGTCCAGGAGACGCGTTTCCGTTAAGGAACTTCTTTGCTGGAAACGCTTCCGCAGACAGCCACTGTCGGACTCTACTAGTGACTAGAGCAGACATGTCTGAGGAGCTCCGTCACACACGGAGGTTTGTGGGGGCGCACAAACTCTGAGGGAGCACGTTTTCACGCACAAGCAGCTAATCAAACCCTCACAGCAGTCCGACAGTCTTTGTACGCTGCCTGTGCAAGAGAAGGCATCATGAGCGAACCAACCGGAACCGGAGTAGCAGGGGCTGGAGCTGGTCCAAGCTTGGAAGATAGATACCGAGCGTTGGAGGTTCAACTGGCCCTGCAGACGGCGAGGCTGGAGGAGAGAAGGGCTCAGGATGCAGACAAGAAGGGGAGAGCCACTCAATTCCCCAGAAAGGTACCAGGATTGGTGCAGAAATTTGGGGGGGACCCCAAGGACTACCATGCTTTTAGGACAGAGATGCAATATGCCCTTAATGTGCAGTTTGATGAGTTCCCTGATGAGGAATCGCGAGTTGCTTTTGTAATTGGGCATCTTGAGAAAGGGGCTAGAGACTGGGTGCGACCCCTAATGGCAACGCACAATGACATACTAAAGGACACAATGAAGTTCTTTCGTGCAATGGATATCATGTTTTCCAGCGATATTGAGGAAGGGGTGGTGCGCAGACAGCTAATGGCTTGTAAGCAGGGGAGTCGATCTGTCCGTGAATATTGGACTGAGTTTACCATGCTGATTCACAGACTGAGTTGGGATTTATCGGCGGCACCCGTTCAAATGCTATTTGAAGAAGGTCTTTCTTCGGGGGTGAAAGACGAGCTGGCACGGAGCCCCAGGGCGGAGTCTATGGATCAGCTGACCAAATCTGCGCTGACCATAGGAGCGCGGCAGGAGGCAAGAGCCTTGGAGAGGCGGGAAGGGAGAGGGGAACGTTGGAAGGAGTTCCGCATTCCAGACATTCCTGAGCCAGCTTTCCCGCCGGCAGAGCCGATGGAAATCGGAACAGCGCGCGCGCGCGCATTTTCAAAAACCAGCGAGGGAGCTAAGAAGGAGGGAAAGGGCCCCCGGAAATGCTATCTCTGCCAACAGCCAGGCCACTTTGCCAGAGTCTGCCCCCAGAGGAAGGAATGGCAAGGGATGGTGGGAGCTGTTGAGGGGGGAGAAGAAGGGGGAGCGGAGCAGGTAAAAGCCAACGCCTGGTTGCCACAATTGGGGCACTGCAGCCAGGCCAAAGAGCAGTGAAAGTGCCCGTGCCAGAAGCTCCTCGACCTGCTCTAGTGATTGAAGTGTCGCTAGAGCTGCAGAATGGGCACCCCCTAAAAATAAAGGCGCTATTGGACTCAGGCAGCTCCTGCAATTTTATGAGCAAGGAGTTTGCTGCTGAACACCAGATACAGACCATCCCTTTAAGCAACCCCCTGCAGGTGACCACGATTGATGGCAGGGAGTTGTTGGGAGGAGGAGTCCGCTTGCAGACTGTCCCAATGATAATGAGGGTGGCAAGGCACACAGAACTGATAGCGTTTAATGTGGCCACCCTGGGAGGCGCTCCCATTATTTTGGGAATGAGCTGGCTAGCTCTACATGATCCGCTGGTTGGCTGGCATCAAAGAGTGGTGTCCTTTGGTTCAGCACATTGCCTAGAACACTGCAAAGGGGAGAAGGGTTCAGTAGGGGCCCAAGCCACCCTAGCAGGGACTGAAGTAATGGGGAAGGTGAAGGTACCACCACAGTATGCAGATCTCAGCGACGTGTTCAGCGAGAAGGAAGCTGACCAACTACCACCTCATAGACCCTTTGATTGTCAGATCAATTTACTCCCTGGAGCACAGCTTCCCGTGGGCAAGTTGTATGCCATGTCAGACAGGGAAATGCAGGAGTTGCGAGGGTTCATTGACAAGAACCTGAAGAGAGGCTTCATCAGAGAGTCCAAAGCAGCAGGGGGGAGCCCAGTGTTCTTTGTGGACAAAAAAAATGCAGACAAGCCGAGACTTGTATGTGATTTTAGGCGGCTGAATGCAGTGACTGAACCGGTGGCGTTCCCTATGCCCAGAATTGATGATATTTTGACCATGGTGAGGAAGGGAAAGATTTTCACAAAGCTGGATCTAAGGGGGGCGTACAACCTGATACGCATAAGGAAAGGGGATGAATGGAAAACCACCATGTTTACCCCTTTGGGGGCGTTTGAATACCTCGTTATGCCATTTGGATTACAAGCAGGCTCCGCGTGTTTTCAATCTTTTATGAACCACGTGCTGGGCCCTTTGCTCTACAAGAATTGCGTTGCCTTTCTAGATGATGTGTTGGTGTATTCTGAGAATGAGGAGCAACATGTGAGAGACGTCAGAGAAGTGTTGAGCAGACTGCAAGCCAACAGGCTGTGGGTCAAACTGGAGAAGTGTCGGTTCCATACCAAGGAGGTGGAATTCCTGGGGTACCGCCTGTCAGACAAGGGATTGGCCATGGATCCCGGCAAGGTACAGGCAGTGCTGGAATGGAAAACACCCAAAACCAAGAAGGATGTGCAGAGGTTCCTAGGGTTTGGAAACTTTTATCGTAAGTTCATCCGCAACTTCGCCCATCTGACGGCGCCCATCACTGACTGTCTCAGCAGTAAGAAGAAGTTTGTATGGACGGCGGAGGCGGGGCGAGCGTTTGAGGAACTGAAAAGGGCCTTCGCCTCTGAAGAACAACTTCTGCATGTGGATTTACGAAAGAAGCTAAGGGTTGAAACAGACGCATCTGACAGAGCCATAGGGGCGGTGCTTCTTCTGCAGCCGGGGAAGGAGGAGTCGGAGTGGCGTCCGTGTGCCTTCTTCTCGCGGAAGCTGAACAAATCCGAAAGGAACTACACGGTGTACGACCGAGAACTGCTTGCTATTCATGAGGCGTTCCGGAGATGGAGGCATCTGCTAGTTGGTGCACAACATAAAGTGCAAGTGTGCACGGACCATAAAAATCTAGAGTACTGGAGAACGGCGCGAGTGCTCAACCAAAGGCAGTTGAGATGGGCCCAAGAGTTCTCCAAATTTAACTTTGAGATTTGTTATGTGCCAGGCCCAGAGAATGTTAGGGCGGACGCTCTCTCACGCAAGCCTGAATATTTGGAGGGGGAGGGAGCACCCGAAGAAACCCATATCATTCCAGAGGACCGCTGGGTGTGTGGGGCGACTTTGGTGGGGCAAAGGGAATTGGTAGAGGGTACGGTGCAGGATGCATACGCCCAGGGGAAACTCAGGGATCTCAGAGGGGAAGAAGACAAACCCGGTGGTTTTGAGGAGAGAAATGGGGCATTGTATTATAAGGGAGCGTTATATATACCTGAAGGGGAATTGAGGGAGAAAGTACTCAAGCAGCTGCACGATAGCCCCACAGCAGGGCACTTTGGGCAACACAAAACCATGTGGCTGGTTACCAGGGAATTTTGGTGGCCCAAGGTCAGGGAAGATGTGCGGGAGTATGTGAGAGGGTGTGAACAATGCCAAAGAGCCAAGGGGGAGAGGCAGGCGCCGGCTGGTTTATTAGAACCACTGCCCACACCTGAGAGACCGTGGGAAGCAGTGGCAATAGATTTCATGACTGATCTGCCAAGGTCTAGAGGGAAAACAGCCATCATGGTTGTAGTAGACCTGTTAACTAAAATGGCCCACTTCATAGCCTGCTCACATGCGGTTACAGCAGAAGAAACCGCCAAATTGTTTGTAGAGAATGTGTTTAGGTTGCATGGCGCCCCCTTGAGGGTGGTTTCAGACCGAGGGAAACAATTTACTTCCAGGTTCTGGAGGAAGCTCATGAGCTTACTGCATGTAGAGGTTAATTTCTCGACGGCCCGTCATCCTGAAACCAACGGGCAGGCGGAAAGAGCAAATGGGGTTCTCCAACAATATTTGAGGTGTTATGTTAATGACAGAGAGAATGATTGGGTGGAGAAGCTGGCGTTGGCAGAATTTGCCTACAACAATGCAGAGAACGTGTCCACGGGGATGAGCCCCTTTTTGGCTAATCACGGGTGCCATCCCAGAGCCTTCCCAGGGGGGGAGGGGGAGAACTGGAGCGTTCCAGCTGCAGAACAGTTCGTGGAAGAAATGGAAGCGATCCATCGCCAGCTCCAACTCAACTTAAACAGGGCTAAGGAGGAATATAAGAGGCAAGCAGACAAAAACAGAAGGGAAGGTGAAAGCATCAGGGTGGGGGACCAGGTGTGGCTGTCAACCCAAGGGTTGCCATTCAAAGGAGGTTGTAAGAAATTAAGACCCAAAAGGCTGGGTCCGTTTGAAGTCATACAGCAGGTCAATCCAGTGGCTTTCAGGCTCCGGTTACCGAACCACATGAAGCTGCACCCAGTTTTTCACAGGTCGTTGCTGTCACCGTATAGAGGAGACAGTGAGGGGAGGGTCACTAGGGGACCAGCAATGGAGGAGAAGGAACACAGCTACCATGTAGCGGAGATCCTCGATTCCAGGTGGAAGGGAGATCAAGTAGAGTATTTGGTAATGTGGGAAGGGGAACCGGAGTCGGAAAACACCTGGGTTAGGGCAGAGGATGTCAATGACGAGGTTTTAATAGAGACTTTTCATCAGAGGTTCCCACGTAAACCTCAGCCTGTAGCGAGGTTCCGAAGGGAATACTTTGCCACCACCGACGAGGAAGAGGAGTTGGAGGGGTTCCCAGATTCTGAAGAGGAGGAGGATTCAGCTGGCCAGGACGACGATCGATGGAGAGAATTGTTCGAGACGTCAGAAGATGAGGAAGATTCGTTTCGGGGTTTTAGCCCTTCACCTCCCAGGGGGGAGGAATTGGGAGGGGGTGAGGGGGGCCCTGGAGGGGAGGTGGATGTCAGGGAACTGCCATCAGAGCATCAGGTGGTGGAGGGACTCAGGCAGGATGAAAGAGACTCAACTGCTGAAGCAGGGACCAGCAGGGGGAGGAGTGGGTCTCTGAGGGAATGCGAGCAGGAGGGAGGGCTCAGGGAGGCTTCCAGCGAAGACAGTGGGGAGGTATCGGAGTCTCCCATAGGGAGACCCATACCTCGCAGGAAACTGTCACGCCGTGAGTCCAGGAGACGCGTTTCCGTTAAGGAACTTCTTTGCTGGAAACGCTTCCGCAGACAGCCACTGTCGGACTCTACTAGTGACTAGAGCAGACATGTCTGAGGAGCTCCGTCACACACGGAGGTTTGTGGGGGCGCACAAACTCTGAGGGAGCACGTTTTCACGCACAAGCAGCTAATCAAACCCTCACAGTAGCAATAGACCCTTTGCAGTTCCTTCAATTTGGGCATTAAAATCCTCACAATAAGTATAAATCTGCTCCAGTAGGGATGTTAGATATGACCAAATCTTGGTGGTCAGTGATAGACTGTTAGTAGGGGTAAGGTAGGAAGAAGAGAAAGATTCCTAATTCAGCTTTGATCTGTACTGCCAAAAGGTAATTATTCCAAAATCTGCTATCAAAGCTTCTCCTATCAAATCAAGTGATATTAAGGTGGTCAAGCCCTCACTTGCTTGCAATAAGGAAACCGGTGGGAAAATACACTGCAACGTGTTTGTTGCAACACTGTCTAATACTTCCAGAAAATGGGTGGATTGCATTCGGAAGCATCCTCTCTCTCAGCCTGACCTACCTCACAAGGCTGTTATGAGGACAAAATGGAGAGAGAGAGAGAGAGCGCATGGCACTTTGAGTTCCTTGGAGGAAAGGTGGAATATAAATGTAATAATAATAAATAAATAATTGAATCTTTAGTGAGGCTTTATACTTTTGCTGCATTACAGTGGTGCCCCGCAAGACGAATGCCTCGCAAGACGGAAAACTCGCTAGACGAAAGTTTTCCGTTTTGGAGGTGCTTCGCAAAACTAATTTCCTATGGGCTTGCTTCGCAAGACGACAATGTCTTGCGAGTTCCTGCTGGGTTTTTTTCCTCCCCCCCTTTTTTCTAAGCCGCTAAGCCGCTTATCAGCTGATCCGATCAGCAGATAAACCGCTAAAAGCCGCTAATAGCGCTAATCCTTCAATGGGCTTGCTTCGCAAGACGAAAAAAACCGCTAGACGAAGAGAATCACAGAACAGATTCTTTTCATCTTGCGAGGCCCCACTGTATATTTGAATTCTCTGTTTTGCCCTGATTCTTCCCCCCCAAAAAATTGATTCAGCAATAATAACATAGGCTCCACCCCACAAAACAGGGTATATAAAAAAACATATTTACATAAACAAATACTAATCATTGCAAAGTTGGCATTCCAAGCATTTAAAACAGAAAATATTTAAAATAAATAAATCGTGATTGGGATTCCAAGATAGAAAGATTAATAAGCACCCCCCCCCCACAGAATTATTAATTCTGTCCTTAACAGCAGACTAAAAACATGACTTTAAAAATCTAACTGGCTAAATTACAATAAAATAAAATAAAAAACAAAAACAAAAATCATTTGGATTAAAGCCAACATAAAAGGCAGGGAAGGAAGGACCAGTCAAGCCTCACTTGAGAATCTGTTCCATCATTAGAGAAAGAATCCTTTCTTAACAACTGTGGTCAAGACACATCAGAGCAACTCAAGGCATGAGAGTGGATGGAGGGTTGCACTTCAGAAACCTGTAGGCCATATGCCCCCCCCCACTGCCTTCAAGAGCACATTTTAATCCACTGTGAACCAGAGTAGATTGTAACGCAGCCTCTCTTTTCTTAAAGGTTTCCACAAATGGATGCACCACAGTTCAACGGGCTAAAGAATGCTGCTGCCAGCACTTTGCTTATAGCCGCTGCACAGCTGAATGTAAGTGAAAAGGTTCAGAAGGCAGGAGGAGAGGGAGAGAGGGAGGCAGAGAAAAGAAACCTCAGACTATTATTCTCCCTCCCCCCCACCCTAAACACTATCATTATTTTTAATCCCATCCTATAATTTGTGGTTGCAGTTGACACAGATCTTTTGAATGCTTGAGGTTAATAATACTGCCACAGCACACAGTCCTGGACGGTTCCCAATAGCTTCCTGTCCTCAAGAGAGCACTTTCAGCTGCAGTATCGCAGCTCCACAGCTAGATTTTAATTTTTTTTGGCGTAGTATCTTAAAGTTCACCAGGAAGCAGAGAACACAGAACAACCCTATTTATTATTTAATCGCTTATTGCATCTATGCTCCAAGAAGTGGGGTGTTGCTTAGCAACGAAGAAGAGTGGCATGAGCTTCACTGAGGGAGTACCTGTTTTGACTGGCTGCGTAGTTTTAAGGGAGTTTTTCTTCTGAGTGTTTCAGTTGAATGCCGCTGTTCCTTTCTCAAATTATGCACTGTTATTGTTCCATCTGTATTATATTTGAAGAACTTTGCTAACAATACGAATTCTGGGCGTTTGCACAGATGCACTGTGATATCACTATGGGTCAACCCCTTGCAGTCATGCAGAAGATGGAGTAGGCTTGTTCTGTGTCGCTCCAAAAAGCAAGACAAAGAACTAACGGATGAAAAATGTAGAGAAGCAGATTTTGTTGTAGCATTAGGAGAAGCTCCCTAATGGTAAGAGACTGTCTCAGGAAGTGGTGGGCTCTCCTTTGCTGGAAGCATTTAAGCAGAAGTGGACTGTCATCTGTTAGGGTCAGTGCAGCTGAATCCTGCATTGAGAATTCAGGTTACCGGTAAATCAGATGGCCTCCAAGATCCCTTCCAAGGCTATGATTCTATAACATATACAGTCAACTGGCACTGATCATGCCCTTAATGGGAGAAGCCATAACTCAGTGGTACAGCACATGGCTTTCATGAAGAAGGCTCCGTGTTTTATTGTTGAAATAGGATTAATGGAAAACACGTTCTGCCCAGAGAACTGCTGCAAGAGTAGTAGGCCATACTGGGCTAGATGGTCAAATAGTCCAACCTTGTCTAAGGCAGCTGCTTATATGGAACTATATACCATATTTTTCACTCTGTAAGACGCACCAGACGACAAGATGCACCTAGTTTTTGGAGGAGGAAAACAAGAAAAAAAATATTCTGAATCTCAGAAGCCAGAACAGCAAGAGGGATCGCTGTGCAGTGAAAGCAGCAATCCCTCTTGCTGTTCTGGCTTCTGGGATAGCTGCGGGGCCTGCATTCGCTCCATAAGATGCACACACATTTCCCCTTACTTTTTAGGAGGGAAAAAGTGAGTCTTATAGAGCAAAAAATACGGTACCTAACTGTAAAACTCGTTGTTGCTTTTAAGGCTGTAAGAATTGTCCAATTTGATGCCTGACAGATGTTTTCAACTACAACTCTCATCATCCCCCATCTGTGTAAGTAGTGGTCAGGGATGATGGGAGTTGTGGTCCAAACTTTATGGAGGGGACCAGGATGGGAGATATTTAAAAAATGATCAAGTAGATGCATCCCTAGCAGGAAAATTCTGTTAGGCTTCAGTTGTTGCCAAGTTTAAAGGACTGAGTGTGTTTCGTACAAGCTTTTCCAGTTAACTCAGAACCACTGTAATTACTAGAGAAAACACAAAGGGCCTCTACATTTATAAGCAAGCTAATTTCTTCCATTTCAACTACTGAACAGCTGAACATCATAGTGCAGCATCTTCCTGCAAAACAAGCCAGACCTATTCAATGATAACTTCTTGTTTATTTTGTGTTTTCTTATTATCTGAGGCCAAGGTGACATAACAGAAGGTGCCTGCCTTTTCCTCCCAAATAAAGAAAGGATTTTGCACACAACAAAGAGGGTGGGGGGAAACTGCAAGGCTGGTGTACTGAGTTTGCCAATTAAATCCAAGGGAAGGAGAGAGTCTGAGATACAATTACGGCTTTCTGTAAATTACTTCATGTAATTAAATCTGCTTCCCTAAATTACAAACCATTTAGCTCTTCTTTTATAATAATGTAAGCAATGACCAACAACAACCTTTTTATGGAGCCTGATGTCATAAAAGTTGTTAGCAACAAAATTTTCTGTCTCCTCATTTCAAAGCAGTCATTGTAATGAGATCCATTTTATGTCTACCCAGAAAGCTGCTCCGAGGATGAGAGGGAGAGAGAGCACTTTGTTCTTCAAGACACTGCTCTAGGGCTGGGACCGTATTTGACGAACCATGGCCTGTTTGGAGTTTGCTACTGATCAGCTAATGAGCAGGCACGGGTGTTAAAGGTGTTTTGCAAAAGAGGTTTCGTCAAAAGGAAGCTTTTATTTTATTTTATTTTTGTGCAGTGTAACAGAGGTTCAACAGCTCTTCTCTCCTCCTATTCACAAAATTGATGGCTCACAATTTTGAATTGAATCTGGAAGGGCCATATCTCAGTAGCACAGCATGTGGTTTGCATGAATAACATCCCAGTGTCAATCTCTGACCACTCCATGTAAAAGCGTCAGGTAACAGGTGATGAGAAAGACCTATCTCTGCCCAAGACCTTGGCATAAACACTACTGGACTATGGCTGTACACACCCTATACCTTTAAAGCATATCTGAAGCATATTTACCACCCACAAAGAATTATGGGCATTGTAGTTTGTTAAGGTTTGCTGGGAATTTTAACTCTCTGAGGGGAAAAATAATGTGCACAGACATTTTTTGAGTGTCAATGTGCTTCAAAAGTGTGCACTGAAGGTATATAGCGTGTGCACGTGGCTACAAAGTTCACTGGGCAGCCTTGGAAGTCCCAGGCTGTGTACACACCATTCATTTAAAGCACATGACTTTACCCAAAGAATTTTGGGAACTGTAGCTACAATTCTCAGCACTCTTAACAAACTACAGTTCCCAAGGATGCTTTGGATAAAGTCATGTGTCTGGGTTTGGGCACTGGGCGGGTCGAGGTTTTCTTTTAAACCCCCAGAAACAAACAACCAAATCCTATGCACACTTTCCTGGGGGTAAGCTCCTCTGAATCATAGGTCCTTTTTCACCCAAGTAAAAATTCTCATTTGCAAGGTCCTCAAACTGCAGTTAATTTGCAAAGTACAGGGGCTTTCGTTCCGATTGGAATCAAAGCATTTTAGGGTTGGAACAGACTTTTGAAATAATCAAGTCCAATTCGCTGCTCAGCATGTGTTCGACAACAATGAACAAATACATTTAAAAAGGATGAAGAGGGTGCGCCTCAGATTATAGGAGGTGGTAGCTATCAATGTCCTTGTCAGGTTGCATGGCGGGGTAATCTGTGTGGGCATTTTCTGTTTCACCTCAGGCAGAAAAATGTCTTGAGCTGGTCTGGGCTATGGCTGTGGGTCCTCCATTATAAGGGAGCACAGGACACAAATGGACTTCTCAGTAAACATATGTAAGATTGTGCTGTTCACTGGATTATACAGTGGCAGGTATAAAAGAGACCTGATATTGCACCAAAGGCTATTGGGGTAAAGTCAACACAGCTGCTCTCCCTTCTGATTTTTTTATTTATTTTAAAGCTAGCAATTATTCAGGCCTGTCTAGAACTAGAACTCAGGTAAGGGAAAGGATGCCTGACAGATGGGGCCCTACCTTTCAAATTTCCCAACTCCCTCTTCTAACCTGACAGGAGGCGCTAGGCCCAGAAGGGGTTGCTTAGCAACCATGCTACTCTCTAGCATGGGGAAAATGGATGTGGTAGGCCCAGATGTGTAGCAGGGAGAACCCTTAGCCCCTGAAATGCCATCTCCAGAAGCAAACAGCTATGGGTTTTTACAGAGATAGAAAGAAGGGATGACGACAAATTAAAACAATGAAAGTGGGGGGAGGCGGAAGGCTAGTTTCTCAGAAAAAAATTGAAAAGAATAGTGCCTGTACATTTTGCCTCATAGCTCAAGTTCTAGAAAATATTCTTTTTAAAAAAGAAAGAAAGAAAGCCACCCCCAGAATGGACGCCAATGCAAACAGCCCCTTTCTCCCTAGGCAACCTGTACCTGCTGCTATTCCTCTCAATGTTGCTGTCCCACCCCTTCAAACAAATGCTTAAACGAAGAAGAACCATGTATTTAGCAAGCCGAGCATCGCTTGCTTCTTTTTTTCGCATAGACGTGCCGCAGAGCTGTGTGCTGGCAGTAAGAAGCTTTAACACACCAGGATAAGCTCTGTTAAAATGACAGGGTTTCCCCCTTACTCGGTTGTTTTCTAACTCCCTCCCTGCTGCCACCGCCGCACCATGCCCAACAGTTCCCCTGCACTTTGTATTCTGCTTTCAGCATCAAAATGCCTAACCGGGACTTAAAGCAGATTTTTAAATTAGTTCCTGACAGTGCAAACAGATTGCTATTGATTGAAATGAGCCTTATTTTAGTTCTTTAGATGAGCGGCCCTAATGACTAAATACTGTATTGCCCATTTCAACACTTTGTGCTGGGGCTCCCCAGTGGTTTCTTAGGCAGCTGCGAATTCTCTGTGCCTTGCAGATTACTAGGAACGAACAGGAGAGAGCCATCTGTGACTTCAGAGCATGTGGCAGCGGCTTTCAGGCTGAGCTAAGAACTTAACAATGGAGAACACCACCCTCCTCGACCCCCCTGAAACAGGCACATTGCTGGGTGCCATTTTGAAAGCTCTGAACTCGCATGTCCAGTGTCCGTATTGGGGGCTAATCCAGCACGCCAGTTGGTTTAATCCGGCCCCCGTGGCAGTTTATTTCCTGGGTAAAATCCTTTTTTTAAAAATCCCTCAACGACTTCAATCCTAAAAAGAAGCTCAACAACTTTGGGGTAAAATCCTAAAAATAGCTCAACAACTTAAATCTTTAAAAAACTTTGGTTGGCTCTTTAGTCGGCCCTCACGGCCCTTCACTTCATCAAATCTGTCCCTCTTTGAAAAAAGTTTAGACACCACTGCAACCAAATAGGACCATACATTTTCTTGAATGAAACTCACAGGACTAACAAATTTACTATGGCATAACCTTTTGTGGGCTACTCGCCCGACTTCATCAGATGCAATTTGCTAGTTGGGGGTCACCAACAGAGTGCCTATGGGTGCAATGGGGCCCTTGAGGTCTTCCCTGGAATACACAAAGTCCCCGAGGTCTTGTCTCTGCCCCCTTGGTCAGGAGGGGCTTACATAAGTTGTCTTTTCCTCTACTGAAAGGTACATAGAGCTTTAGGAGGAAGTTAGAACAACACTATTTCCCACTTCCTCTTTCCTCCATTCCGCTTGCCTTTACATTTAAGCTGAACTTCACTAGCTTAGCCAGGACTTTCTTTCCTGCCGGGCTGCATTTACAGTTCTATATGGGATGCTTAACTGCAGGAGGAGCAGTCAAGGAGAAGCGAAAAGGGCAGAGAGGGTGCCAGCAGCAGCTGCACGTTTCTCAAATCAGGCAGTGTCTGAACTGGGAGGGAGAAAGCTAGTCTGAGATTTGCCTCCACCGGCTTACTTGCTGTTTTTAAAGGGTGCTTCTGGGTGAAAACCAACCAGGTGGAAAACCCGCTTTAAAAACATGTAAGAAAAACCCCATCGGCAAGCCTGATGAAGTTCTGCTGTATATATAAAACAAGTGGGATCTGCAACAAAATGTTGCAGTGTGGAGTACTGTTTATGTTATAATAAAGAGCATTTTCATAGACTATCTTCAGCTTTCTTTATCAGTGGTTGTAACCACCATTTTCCACATGCCCAATGCCCCAGAATGAGGCCTAGGTTTAGGGCTGGCTGGTTCCCATTGAGACTGGTAGGGCTGAAGGGAAAGAGAACAAGGTCACAATTACAGCATGCATGTAAAAGGCATTTAAACCACACTGCTTTTCTCAAAGAATCTTGGCTACTGTAGTTTGTTGAGGATGGTGAGAACTGGAGCTCCGTGAGGCAGTATACTACAGTTCCCATGATTCTTTGGAGGAAGCTATGTGCTTTAATAGTGTGTTAATTGTACTTTAAAGGTGTGGCGTGGTGTTGGCAGAGCCAGGGGCAGGCAGAGCCAATTAATTTTAGTTTGGTCTCCATCCTCTTCCCCAATGAGTTCAAGAAGGGCAACGCTGAAACAAAGGGAGATCTGCCTACCACCAGCTTGTGGCCCCTGGAAAGTTGCCCAGAAGGGAATGTGGCCCCCGCAGGCTATGAGTGTAAAAATATTTCTGTGAGACAAAGGGTATTTGCAATCCAGGTCTGTACCTCTTTCCTTCCTTTGCTCCTTTCTCCACCTCTTCCTATTAATTGTTTTTTTTAATATACTAATTAAAAAAATAAAAACATCTCCCCTACCCCCACTCACCAGTTTCTATACCGACAGATAAGGTGGAGAATTTCTGGAGGCTATTTTAGCCCAGCTTTTCTCTCTTATCAGGGACAGCAAGTGAGGAAACCTTTGCTGTTAGCAATACAAATGCTGCTGCAGCAGCCATGGAACTATCAAGCTGATGACTGAGCACCAAGTTCCCCCTGCAAACATCCCAGATGAGCAGCTGTAAGTGATAAATGGCCTGCCACCCCCCTGGTGCTTTTCTCTCTTCACCTCCTTAGCTTTGAACAAACATGTTAGTTCAAGCAAAGGCTGCTGGGGCAGCCCCCATTGTGTATGACTGGCAGGCTAGACTACTGCCATCTCAGGAGTTTGTTAAATGCATTGTCAAATTTTGAATGCATGGGGGAAACGGCTGGAGGCCTCGAGCAGGGAGGGGAGAGGGGGAACAGCCCAAATCGGTATGCCTCTCACATTCTCCAGCACTCCTTGCCTCTCTCTCTCTCTCTTTGCAGCTCTAAATTCGCCGCCAGGCACCACACAGGAGAAAGCCGAATCACAGAAAGCATACGAAAATTGTGTTTGTAAACCACGCCACACACACGCTCACATCTGTCGGGGCGTTGCAGTTGCACCCAGCAGCGCAGATACTGCTTTGAGCAGGTTGTTGGACTCAACAGCTTCTAAGTAGGGATGGGCAAACCTGTCAGGTTTGGTTTCTCTGTTTCTTGTTTTTCCATTCTTAAGTTTGGATTCCCCACATTGCCACACCAATTTGGATTCTTTAAATTAAAACAAAAACGTGAAAATCCAGCAGCATTTTAGTGCAAACTTCTCCTGATAATAATTGTAAGCAATTTTGCCTAATCAGATATTTGCAAAGAGGTTTCCCTCTGTAAAATGCATTTTTAAACATTAGTTTCACTAATGTAGACATTTTGTACACACTGCATGGCTAGAGAACTGCATTCCAAGATTTAGAGAAACACGAATTTTGAGGGGTGGCTGTGTTTTGATTTGTGTATTGTTTTGGAAGGTATGAATTAGCTAGGCTTGCCTTTAAATGCCAAGTGAATCATATTTGCCCTACATCCCTACCAGCAAGTTCCCACAGGTTATATCCAACATGAGAAAGGGCCTTTTCATTGGTGGCTCCCCCATGCAGTTGAACCCACTTGTCAAAGGACCCTACAAAATTGGGAGATGCCCTTCTTGTGATGATGCCCACAAGAGAGAAGGCAAGCCATTTCCCTCAAAGCATCTAAGGGGGCCCTGAGGACAATCTTTAAAACTTAATCTAACCATGACCTGGTTCCCTATGTTTCTAAATTTTGAGGAACAGCCAAAGAAGTAGAATGCAGAAAGAATTAGGAATTCTACTTACACTTTAGATGAATAATCTTTCTTCATAGCACTAGAAAAAATACTTGGGTTGTCAAAAATCACCTTCTATCACCTGAACTATCCACAAATATTTCTTCCCAAAGTCCTCAGCCAAGTCACTGAGCAGGGGGATGTGTCACAATGGAGGACATGACACCAGTAGCTACCTTGCTTTACAAGAGGCATGGCTCCCCTTAATATTCATTTTTCAAATATATCTTTCAGTGGGTTAAGTGGTTTTATTCAATTTATTTAGAAAAGATCTAGAGCTGGCTTCATCTAGCACGGTGCATTTCTGGACAGGACAGGATACACCTTGCAAACACACACACTTTTCAACATGGCGGGGTCACCAAGGGAAAACACTTCTGGCCTAGACTATGGCTGCTGTTTCTCACTTAATAGTTAAAAATAACCCCTCTCAACACCTGTAGCAATCTGTCCAGTATTATGATGGACAGGAGCAAGACTTCACCCTTAGACCTCCTCATCCCCCTGTTTCTTTCAGTTTCTTCCCACTGTGTTCTGCCAATAAACAGCTTTCCTTAGGCTGCAAGGAAGTGGAATGTTATGAGTTTGTGGGTACCAGACTCCCCTGTGTCATAGGTTTCTGGGTGCCAGGCACTCAACCCCTGGACACTGAACATCTGTGGAGTTGATCTAAGCCTTGTTTAAATACACCACAAACCCTATATTTGATTTTTGGCTCTTATAAACTGGTTGAAACCATTTTATTTCATTCACAAAAGAAAATCTGACATGTGATTATGATAAAGGTTTATTGATCCTTTTTGTAATTTGTTATTTGTCTACATTAATGTAGGCTTGCCTGGTGCAATTGTTACATATCTTTAGGCAGGTCTTTGGCTTTTACCTACCTAGGTCCTTTATGCATGGGTGGGATGTTTTAATATTTGTTGTTGTTTTCAGTGCTGGTTTTAATGTATGTACATATACATACATTACACACAGATGTACATATACATTAAGTGTGTGTGTTTATGTCCATGTGTTAGTTTTTTGCTTAAAATACTCTATTGCTTTGAGTTGCAGAGGTAAAAAAGTGACCAATAAATTTAACAAATAAAAACAATAAAGTTCTAATCAGAGTAGACCTGTTGAAATTGAGGAACGTAAGTCAGCTATGTTTATTAACTGCAACAAGACTGTTCTGAGAAGGATACAAACCTATTGTATTACCAAATATTCATACCCTGCCCTTCCATTCTTCCTTCCCCGACAACAAAAGCAACATTTTCCCAGGAGTGCTTACAGCAACAAAAAACATAACTCCAAGAGGGGTAATAATATAAAAAAGACCAACCATAAGCAATCATAATCAAGGCATAAGAAAAAACCCCCAGTAAAACCACTAGATGTGTGGGCAGCTTGTAACTAGACACAGGAGAATGACAATTAAAATACCTCAGAAAATGACATGGGAGAAGATAAAAGGCAGGCCTCTGGAACACCACCACCAAGAAGGCCCTTTCCCAGATGGAGGGCCACTGACAATGACAAAGGCAAGCTAAACTATCAAATATCCTAGTCCCAAACTGTGAAGAGCTACAAAGATACGCACCAGCTGCCTGAATTGGTCCTGAAATGAACCAGGAGACAGTGCAGATGCTTCAATTTCCTTCCTAGAATTTGACTCCAATTTATTGCATTGGCAACTGCCTACAGCCTGGTTCTCCACAGGCAGTAAGAAGTATTTGGTGGATTTCACATTTGGAACTTTGAAAGCCATAGCCAGGCCACAAACACCACCAATTTTGTTAAAAGGTAAGCCACAAGAAACAACTGAGATAATTTGCGTCCGATATGTTCAGGTGCACCAGTGAAACTAAGCCAGCAGAGAGACAAAATGGCAAATACCAAAATAGTCCAACCCCCACCCCTACACACTTAATTCTTGAAATAAACACTTTTCTAAAGCAGGGTTGGGGGACTTATGGCACTCCAGATGATGTGGGCTCCCAACTCCCATCAGCCCTAGTAAGCATGGATAATGGTCAGGGATAACGGGAGTTCTAGTTCAGCAATATCTGGGGACCCAAAATTGGGGAACGCAACTCAAACGAAACAAGCCGAAGCTCCGCAATTTCCCCGAGTGTGACACACCCACAAACATCTGTATGAATCTTAAGTTCAATGCAAATAATATTACATCCAAATAATATTAACAGCAGTAAGCAAATAATAACAACATTAACACTTGCCTCCCCCCAAGTAACCACCCGCACCAAAGGTGGGAGATAACCTTTGTCCTACCTGCGTGTGGATTTTCAACGGGATTTTCTTCTTCACCCTCTCCTTCCCTCGATCCGTCTCTCTCCCCGAACTCATGGCATCGTTATTGTGGCCATTTTCGCTTGGCTCAGCTGACACACAGTGTTCAGATTCTCTGGGCTTCTTTCCTGGATGTCTCTCCCATTTTTCCTTTCTCTCTTGTGGCTTCAATGACATATCCTTCTGTAAAAAAAGGAGTAAATCAGAAAGAGGAAGTGAAAAAAAGGTATTTCATAAAACACTACTGGCTACTTCGCTTTCCCACTGTTTTAATCCGGACCACTTGGCCCCCTGTTACATTTAAAACACCTATTTACATTTAAATATCTTGCTCTGCACTGTTCGCCTCTGGCACACAGCATTCCAAATGTGTTGATACCAAAGATTTGTAT
The DNA here is from genome assembly GCF_964188305.1 of Podarcis bocagei. Taxonomy (NCBI): domain Eukaryota; kingdom Metazoa; phylum Chordata; class Lepidosauria; order Squamata; family Lacertidae; genus Podarcis; species Podarcis bocagei. The sequence continues at coordinate 11,325,297 of NC_138142.1, read as the reverse complement.
AACGGTGTTACGATATTGGCAACTTTACTTTCAATTCCTTTCCTAATGATTTCTCACATGGAATTTGTTCGGGGGACAACTGTTGGGGAGGCTCTCGTTCTGGGTCTCCTGCACTGAGCGGGAAGCTAGTCTGCTTAGCCTACAAGACCCCTTCAACTCTACAGTTTCAACCATAAAATATTGTTGCCATTGAAGAAGCATTGAGAAAGACACTGGAGAAGAGGAAGGAGCAAAGACAGAGACCAGAGTGATGCCTATATGTGACTTTACTGAAAATCAAAATGGCACCCTGGACCTCCTCCATATTCCCTTATTCACCGCAAGGTGAAGTACCTTGCTTGTCTGTACAACATGCAGCAAACAAAGAAAAAGCCATGATAAACCAGGGGCAGAGTCAGAAAACCATATGGAAGGAGTAGGGAACCCTTTTCAACTGGAGAGCATCATTCACTTCTAGGCAACCTTAAGAGGGCCACATACCAGTGGTGGGCCAGAAGCAAACATATAGGGAGCAACCCATGTTCATTTTACCTTTGTATTCAAATTCCTCCCTCCCTCCTGGGCAATCCAGAAGAATGGTCAGAGATCATTCTAATGAGGCAAAAGCACATGAGGAGGGGAAAAAGGAAACCCATTGAGAGGTGTGGCCTGGGGAAATTCCAAGGGCCAGACAGAGCACCCTAGAGGTCCGCATTCAGCCTGAGATTCCCCATCCTAAGTCTTCCTAGGCCAATCTCAACACTCAACACTACACTGTATGAGCTCTCTTCAAACATAATAAAATAAAGTATCATCAGAAATGCAAGAAGCTATATAATATCTCATCTATGGAACAGAAGTAATGCTATTATCCACAACCTTATCCAGGAACAATGAGAGGATAGTGAACTGCAAAAGGTTGCAAGCATATTTTTTTTTTAAAGTACATTAAATGTTCTGCAATTGCCTTTTTGTCTCAGACACAACAGCGACATCTCTATTCAGTCTCTGTACAAACTGGAGGCTGCAACAGAAACCCATTTGTTCATTTCGTGCTCGCTTTTGCACTCTTTAAGTCCATGGAAACCTGAAAGAAAAAACTAGGAACTAAGATGAAATGCCCTGCTGGCTGCACTATGCTATTTTCTTTCCCCCCAGTTTTTAATTAACAGATCGTTGCACGCATAAGGGGCCACATAGGTTCAGCACCAAAAAAAAGAAAGAAAGAAAGAAAGAAAGAAAGAAAAAAGGCTTATTTATTTATTTAGGCAGGCACAGCAAAGCTATATACACACTGACATTTTAGAGCGGTTCATTATCACCTACAATGACATTTTATTTTGCTGCAAGCAGCTAATTCGTTTATGCAGCATCTGGTCATATAGCAAAGTGATTTTTTTGGCAAGGGAAACCCCATTCCTCTGCAAGCAAAGCACGGATATAGAAGGCATGGCAAGAACTGTTGTGCAACATGGCTATAGGCTATATAGATCATTCAGACTGCCCATGTATTTGTGTGCAGCCTGACAACTTCGCAAGCAGACCCAAACGACAACTGGTCAGTTGCAGCCACTCCTTATTGAATTTGATGGTGGGGAACATCAGATTGAAAACCTGGGTGAGCCGTGAAGCTCCCTTGATGGCTCTAGGCGAGAAATTCTCTCTCAGTATGAGCTGCATTGGTCCTACCAGTCAGTGTTGTGTTGTGGTTAGAGAATGAGTGGCTGACCAGGGCCATCTTACCCATAGGTGCTAGGGGTGCGGGGCACCCAGGCGCCGGGCTCTCAGGGGTGCCAGGCCAAGAGTCCGGGGCCTAAAAGTTGAGTCCGGGGAAGAGCCCACCCGTCGGTCGGAGTGCTGCGGCGGGCTCTTCTGCTGTGAGGGGCTCTGCACCGCAAGTTGGGGGGCAACTGAGCCAGCGAGAAGCTGAGGTGGCTGGCCGGCTCCGCCCTCCTGCGCGCCTGGGACTGGGCAACCGGAGGGGGGCACCGGGCAGATCTTTGCACCCAGGCGCTGCATATGCTTAAGACAGCCCTGTGTCTGACCTATAGACCGCAAGCCACATCTGGCCACCAAGCTGTAGGAAGTGACACACCAGCCCACACAATGGTGGTGTGGGAAGAAATGCTGCCTTTTACTCTTAAAGAGCAGTCAGGGGGTTTATCTCCAATCTCAGCTCTAAGCACCACAAACTGGAGATAAAAGTCCCACCCCGCCTCCTTATTTGGAACAAAAGGATTCCTCCAACCCACTGCTGGAGTCAGGAGGGCTGGAGAAGCCACTGGTTAGTCTTAAAAGAGCAAACAGGGGCTTTGGCTCTGTCTCAGTGCCGTGCTGCTTAGCATTTATATATATATAAATTTATTTATATGTATATATGTGTATGTGTATATATATGTGTGTGTGTGTGTACACAAACACACACACACACACACACACACACACACACAAACACACACACACACATATATATATATATATATGTATGTATGTTGTAGTTTGCTCTGTTTAGAGCATCCAACTATAGACCCATGTTCAAATCCCCACTTGGTCACCTATTGCTCATTCTAACCGACCTCACAGAGTTGTTGTGAGAATACAATGTAAAAGAGATAAAATAAATGAAACAACAACAACAACGGCAATACCCCTGCTGCCTCCGGTTGGCAGATGTCAAGCGGCATTTAGACAGATAAAGCAAGCCCATGATCACAGAGTCTATCAGGCAGCTTTCCTGGTTAAAGTTCAATGTATTTATTTGCTTACTTAAATATTTCCAACCTGCTTCTTAGTTTAACACTCTTGCGTCAGCTAATGGCATTTTAGAACAACAGCTCTATTAATGCCACGGCAACCAGAACACAATAAAATGTTAAAATACTGAAAACAGACTCAACCAGCAGCTGGCAATATCCTCTCCTTCTAAAAGAAGTGTTTATAGTTCCAGAGGGACATCTCCTCTGGGATACGATATCGCAAGGGACTTGAGCAGGGCACCCCATCCCTCTGCCAATACAGGCACAGGCAACTAATTGTGTTTGGTCCCCCTTCTCCTCCCTGATGCCAGGGCCTCTCCCCCCCCCCCCAACTGAATGTAAGTAAGAAGACAGGATCGACTGAAGTTGGTAGGGCAATGCCTCATTCTCCCTAAAGGACCAGCCTCCACTGCCACGACTGACCAATGTGTGCTGAAAATGCCCAGGTGAATGGATCAGAAAGGAGGTGCATGAGAATGCCCTGCTATCAGAGAAGAACCTATGCAAATGCACACTAGCTGGGTTGTTGCAAGGACAAAATAGGATACCAAAAAAATGTATGACATGCTCACCTGGGAGCTCGGGCTGTTGATACTCATCTAATGAACTGGGCAGCTTCCCACAGGATGCAGTCCTATGCTTTCCAGGAATACGACATTTATATACAGTGGTGCCTCGCAAGACGAAAAGAATCCGTTCTGTGATTCTCTTCGTCTAGCGGTTTTTTCGTCTTGCGAAGCAAGCCCATTGACGGATTAGCGGATTAGCGTTATTAGTGGCTTTTAGCGGCTTATCTGCTGATCGGATCAGCTGATAAGCGGCTTAGCGGCTTAGAAAAAGGGGGGGAGGGAAAAAAACCAGCAGGAACTCGCAAGACATTGTCGTCTTGCAAAGCAAGCCCATAGGAAATTCGTTTTGCGAAGCACCTCCAAAACGGAAAACCCTTTCGTCTAGCGGGTTTTCCGTCTTGCGAGGCATTCGTCTTGCGGGGCACCACTGTATGTACCTTAACTGTGGCTCCATGAGATGTAAAGGGACATCTCAAGACCTCAGGTTATTGCAATCTATCAGTAAGAAATCGTTTTGTTCTTTTTTAATTGGAGGCCCTGGCTTTGAGACAACCACCCTCCCACCCACCAATAGCTTCTCACAGGTCAGAAATCTCACTGTTTGCTCAGCCCAGGTTTAAACCCTTCCCTAATCTTCTCTGTTTACACAGCTTATTGAGATTCCAGAGCGTGAAGGAGGAGTAATATCCTTGGGGCTTTGCAGAAGCGTGTGCCATGACTATATCTACTTTAGCAGTCCCAATGCACAGTTCATGGCTGGGAGAGTCATGATTTCACTGTCTAACTACAGTGCGCAGACCAGCGCTTTCTGCTTCAGTCATCACATGAGGAAGCTCACAGCATTAAGGCCACATGTATTTGACCAAATGCTGTAGTGGGAATAGCCACATATTCATTTCCAGAGCAGTTAATTGGAGAAATGGAATTCCAGAGCGGCAGCTAACATTTGCTGGTTTACAGCCTGCCCTATAAATTGGGGTGAGAAACCTCCAGATGCTCTTAAGACTCCAGCTTGCTCCAGCCAACATGCCCAATGGTCAGGGATGCTGAAGTCCAGCCATATCTAGTGCCCATCAATGTTAGGCAAGGAACAATAAAGTCTGAATCTGCACAAGTTTAAATTAGAAGTGATGTACGTATTTCTTCAATGTATAATATAGCCTTTTGAACAAACATCTTAAAGAGTGATTATCCAAAATCACAATTTCAGGTGGACAAACTCAATTTTAAAAGAAGTTGATTATACTGAAAGAAGCTGAGAGAGAGGGAGAGGGAGAGAATCTGTTTGTGAAAATAGAAGAATAGCTAAATGGGGAATATCATACCTTTGGTCTTTTAAATCTTAGCCATACAGTTCCACTGGAAGAAACCTCTCCCCTCCCCACCCTGAAGCACCACAACATTTCCTTAACCCCAGCCTTAACATTTCCACAACGGCAGCTGACATATTCCAGATCAGCCTATGTGACTTTTGCTCTCTGACCCTGTCAAAATCAGATGCCCTGCTTGATAAACTGACAGCTTTGGGAAGGTTAAGATGTTTGAAGCTGCAAGCAGGCTTGCAGGTGTGCAATACTAAAATACAAAAAGAGATTCAAAGAAACTATTCTACTCAAAGTTGTTCCTGACACAGCCATGGCATGAAGTAATCTACTGTTGTGTACAAATCACCAATGGGGAAGCTCTGGCCATCCAGATGTTGTTGGACTACAACTCCCATCATCCCTGACCATTGGTCATGCTGGCTGCAGCTGATGAGAATCAGCAGAGGGCCACCTTTTCCTCATCCCTGGCCTAACACATTTCAATTTAGGACCATTAATTTGGAAGAGGTCAACTCTAACTTGCTTGGATACAACCCCATGTTTGCTTTAAATCAAAGAAATCTGCTTGTGTTTTACACAGCTGTCATAAGGGGGCGGGGAGAATGCCTTAAGAAATTATACACGCACACATTGTACACACACACACACACCACACCACACCACAAAGCAACAGTTAAGCAGCACACAGAGTCACTAACAGAAGCATAAACTATGCACATGGAAACCACTCTCTTAACGTAATCTCATTATATTTATACATAGCAGGAAATACTAGTCAAAAATCCCCACAAACAAGAAAAACAGAAGGGATTCCATTCCCTTGTGTGTGTATATATCCTGGCTGCCACTATCTGTGCTCCGGTAGCAGCTACACTCACCTACTGTAACATGCTCATCGTGGGGCTGCCCTTAAAGACAGTTTGGATTTTCTGCTGGTTGAATACATGACTGCAAGATTAACACAGGCATGATGGTTTGAACATACCTCACCAGTAATTTTTCTAAGGGCACACTGGTTATACCAGTTTGTTTTAGGCTCAATTCAAAGTGCTGGTTTGAACCTTTAAAGCAACATTGAGAGAAAAGCCCAGAAGTGTTACTACTTTGCAAAAAAAATGTACTAGCCTGCTGGACCCTGTCAGGGAAGGAAGGGAACTGGGAGCCCTTTATATCCTCCAACAGCTGCTGTTGCATTTCTACACTGATCACGAAGGAAGGGGACTTCCCTCCTCTGCACCTCTTACCTGGGCCCAGAGGTGGGACATGGGTGCTCAGGTCCTCCTCCTCCACCAGCCCATTAAGCTTGCCAGCATGGAATGTCCATGTACTCGCCTGCATGGAATTCCTTCTCGCCCATGGCGACCAGGTGAGTCCTTAAATACAAAGCTGCTTGAAAGCCCTAAGCAAGCTTAGGGCAAGCTACGTAAAGGACAGTCTCCTCTCGTGGAAGCCTGCCTGACCTTTGTAGCAATCTTCTGAGGCTCTTCTCCCCAGGCTTGTGAGGCAAGGCGGGTGGCTGTCAGAGAGGAGCAGGCCTTTTCACTGATGATGAGCCATCTTTGCAATGACCTCCCCAAACAGATTCAGGGGGCACTTTCTCTGCTGACCTTTTGGTGACAAGTTGAAACCTTAAAAAACAAACAGACCTCAAGGCTTTTTAATTGGCTGCTCTGGTGTTTAAATGATGCTCCATGACTGTTCTGCTGCTAGTTTAGTTTAGTTTATTAAGAAAAGGCAGCTTAGCAAAGTAATGCTATAATATTATTACATGTTTAACAGGAAAAATCTTCCAGTATTGGGCAGAGCAATGTTGGAGGTGGTTTGGACGAGGGCGACGTGTTTTCCAGCAGTCCTCTCTGGGTCCACCAGCCTCCATCTTTATGGGAAGTCAGCAGGGGGAAACCCAATACATCTGCCCAAACAGCAGGCAGGAGCTATTGGAATCCCCACTGGGGATTCTGCAGTAGCCAGCAGAAAACCCCCAAATGGGACAGGGGTTTTTGGGGGGATGGGGTCAACCCTGCTGGCAGCATGCAACAGCAATGGGCCCAATTCCAGGCCTCTTTGCTGCAAAAAACTGACAACTGGCACCATGAACAGGTATTTTTCTTCTCCGCCTGCTTCCCGTTCCCTCAATACAATGACCTGGATATACGGCAGGACTACAGAAGCGGTGGTGCCTATGTCCTACCTGTCAGATGGTGGATTGCAATGACTGCCCGCACCAGACAATTCGAAATCATAGAATTATGTGGGTTAAACCACAGAGCCTAGGGCTTGCCAATCCGAAGGTCGGCGGTTCGAATCCCCATGACAGGGTGAGCGCCCGTTGCCCGGTCCCTGCTCCTGCCAACCAAGCAGTTCGAAAACACGTCAAAGTGCAAGTAGATAAATAGGCACCACTCCAGCAGGAAGGTAAACGGCGTTTCCGTGCGCAGCTCTGATTCGCCAGAAGCGGCTTAGTCATGCTGGCCACATGACTTGGAAGCTATATGCCAGCTCCCTCGGCCAATAAAGCAAGATGAGTGCCGCAACCCCAGAGTTGGCCACGACTGGACCTAATGGTCAAGGGTCCCTTTACATTTACCCCAAGGGTCATCTAGCCAACCCCCTGCAATGCATGAATTGTGCCCACAAGTGTCACTGGGTGGGCTTGAACGACCAACCTTCTGGTTAACAGCCAGACACACTGATCCATTGCACCACAGGCTCCTGAAAACAAGATCCATGCTACATCTATTTTAACTTGGTACCTTGGTACATATCTATTTTCATTTAGCTCAAAAGGTTCACCCCAAAATAATATGATTTCCCAAAGGGCCGTTGTGCGGCACAAAATACACTTATGTACCCGTAGAAACCTCACCTGCACTGCTAAAATCTCAGGAAACTTATTCAATAAACATATAATTAAAAGGGAAGTGTCCCTGCCAAGTAAGCTTTTGCTATAATAATTCTGGCTATGGAAACTTTCACATTAAAAACCTATAAAGCAGTTCAACTATTCATTTGATTCCAATTCACCTTGAGTACCATTCCTTTCAATAGCAAACTCAAGTGGTGAGTGCCATTGGAAATGGAGGTCCATATAACTACCAAATCCTCCTATTGCAGCTCAAGCTGTAGGAAACCGACTCAGTGCAATCCTTGCATAATTCAGCTAAGTCATTGTGCTTTCAATGCTAGGAATAGTGAGTATGACCTAATGCCCCTCCCCATATTTTGTTATCCCATGCAAGCTATTTCTTTGATGGCGATGCCAACAACTACCCAAGGCTGCAATGAGAACCACTCATCAGAGATGGGGAGTGTGTGGCTCTCCTTGTGTTGTTGGAACTTCAACTTCCCTCATCCCTGTCCCTTTGCCATGCTGGCTGGGACTGATGGGAATTGAAGTCCAAAGACACCTGGAAGGTCGCAGGTTCCTTATCGCTGCCCTAAAGGTTCATATGGCGTCTCTGATCTATAAGAATATTGGGATTTCCCATTCATTCCACTAATTCCAGGCAAGTGAGAGGAGCTAAGGAGGGATGCTGAGTGTATAAGATATATATATTCTGGGGAAGCCTAAAAGAGAAGGGGGGTAACATTTCCCCAGCTACATTCCCCAGATCTCTCCAGAGAGAGATTTCTTATAAATCCTCTGCTGCTGCTGCTGCAGCTGCATATACTCCCCCCCTTTTCTCTTGCTCATTTTCCATTCCCAGGTCTCCCAGTAGGCTCTCACAGCTTGCAAGCACCTCACTGCAGGGCGATTGCTCACATCTCCTGCACTGCCTCCTGACAGGCACTCCACACGGCTATTAAAACTCCCACAGGTGCCGGCTGTCCGTCAGAAAGGAAATGATCCCACTTTAAGCCATCAGTATTTCCTCTGGTGATGGCAGTAAATGCCCGGCGAGCGCTCGCAGAATTACTGACAGCGGAAAAGCGTGTCAGGGAGCAAGGGAGCTTAAATGATTGAAGGCGAGCCAGGGCGCCTTTTGCAGGTAGATGAAATGAAGCATATTGCCAAACCCAACCTGCCTGGCTTTGGCTGTCTGCGCGGAAGCTGAGCGACAGAGAGATCTTCATTCAACTAGACACCAGAAGGCCAAGCCTGCCTATCTTTTGATAGCATGTTCACTTTTTTTAAAAAAAGGATGCTTTGGGTTGGAGCTCTTTTTAAAGCAGGGGCTCAGAGATCAGCTGGACCAGTTCTGGAGAGTGTATAAAGACAGAAAGAGAAACCAGGGCAGTTATTCACAACGGTGTTGCTGCTTGGTACTGGGTTCAACTGGGAAGGGCTGCAGAGCATCTGCTTTGCATGCCGAAGGTCCCAGATTCAATTCCAGGCATCACCAGGGAGGGCTCAGGGAAGTTCCCTGCCTGAAACCCCCCTAGAGAGCTGCTGCCAGTTAGCACTGAAGCAGATGGACCTATAAGGCAGCTTCCTATGTTCCGCTTGATACCTCCCTACAGCCTGAAGCAGGAGGGAAAAGAGAATGGGAACCTGTGACTTGCTAACAGGTCTTATCTTAGCCAGCCACAGCCTCCAGGACCAGCACCCACACACAGAATCCATGGGTGGCTGCCCAGCCTTCTAACTCTTGTGACCAAGTGGCCAGGCAGAGAGGGATGGACAGACTGAGGCTGAAAGACAGCGGCATTGTCCAAAGCTACCTAGTAGTGGGTGAGATCTGAACTGGGAGTCCTGGGTGTGTGCATCACAGGGTTCTTCTACAGCAGGGATGGAGATGCGGCTGAGCACACATCAACCCCAGACCAACGTGGCCAATGAACACAGATGACGGTTCTCCACTCTTGCTCTACAGCTTATAGATGCCATAGTGCTCCCAGATAGAAGGGCCCCGGCACCAAAACAGCAAGCTCCACTGTCTGCTGCCTCTACAATTATGCTAACACCATCGTGCACTTCCAAGGGCGCTAACAAAAGGCTCTCAGTCGCTTCTTGACCTCTCCTCTGAGACGGTCAACAATGGTGCTAAACAGCATCCGCCCCGATTCTGGAGTTCATCCACTGTAATTTTGGGCCTATAGCCAGCATCAGCTTGTTGGTAATGAACAGATGAAGAGGTGAAGAGCATCACTTATGCAGGGGATTCTCTCTGGGGCAGCTCAGTTGGTACAGCATGAGACTCTTAATCTCAGGCTTGTGGGTTCGAGTCCCACAAAAGATTCCTGCATTGCAGGGGGCTGGACTAGATGACCCTCATGGTTCCTTCCAACTCGACAATTCTATGAATCTATAAATCCAGGAGCAGCAGGAGCCTTGCTTCCAATCTGTAATACCATCCACTTACTCATTTACTTGTAAGAAATGAGAACATATAACCTCATGGTGCAGCCCAAGTTTTATTTCTTTTCATTTCTATCCTGTTTTTCTTTCAACGAGCCCAAGGTGGCATTGCATGGTTCTTCCCAGTCATTTTTTATCTTCACAATAACTTTGTGAGGTAGCTTAGGCTGAAAGGTAATAACTTGTTCAAGTGGGGATTTGAATTCAGGTCTCTGCAACCTGCTAATCACTACACCACCGTGGATTTGCATGTGAGAAGGTCCTGGGAACAATCCTTATTCCTCTCCAGTTAAAAAGGATCTCATACAGCAGGCTTGGAAAAATCTTTGCCTGGTGCTTTGAAGAAGAGCTAGGCAGACTAGGCACTACTAGGACAGAAAGATCTGGCCGGACTCATTACAGAAGGAGCTTCACTTGTTCAATGTTTTCATTTATTTATTTGCAATTACATTTTTAGGGTGCTGTCCCACGCAAGAGTCCTTCAACACAACTAAGATGAACAGAAAACCCAAAATCTGAATATATAATGAAGCTACCTTAAAAAATGAAGCAGTAAACCCAGGCAAGCAGCATGTAATTCAAGACCTGCAGGTCCAACGAAAATGAAAGAGTTTGCAGAGTGCCTCAAGGCCAGTAAGCATGTGGGCTAGATGGATTCCAGGGAGAAGAAGTTCTAGAACCTAGGTTCCACTACCAAAGGTTTATCACCTATGGCAAAAGTAAGCTTTTTGCTGAACATCTCAAGAAGTGGGCAGATTTGTACAGGAGAAGGTTGGTCCAAAGAATACAGGTCCCGCAAGGGAGGTGCCAGCTTCACTAAATAATGGAGCCCTCTGTTCTGTTTTCAAGAGTAGAGTTGGGAAAGCTGTGGAGCTCTAGATGTTCTCGTGACTCTAACTCCCATCATCCCCAGACAGCATAGCCAGCTGCTAGGGATGATGGGAGTTTTGGTTCCCTAGAGTTACCTAGTTCCCCGCCCCCTGCAATGCAAGAGTTGCAGCTAAAGAATCCCAGGCAAATTGGCCACCCAACCTCTGTTGAAAAACTTCCAATGAAGGCAAACCCTTCCAAGACACTCAGTTCCACTGCCAAAAACATCTCTAACCTTCAGGAGGTTATTTCTAATGTTTAGTCAGAATCTCTTCTCTTTGTGATTTGAATTCACTGGTTCAGGTCCTAGGCCCTCTGGAGCAGCAGAAAAGTTGGTGCCAGAAAGATAAAAGACATGCAATGGGGGCATTTCAATGGATAAGCGCCGCAACACTAAAGGTCTGACTCCTACATTGCACAGAATGGGCCTCCTGTTAAGATGGTATCTGCAGGAAGTTATCAGCTGTACAGAGCCGTGATGGGTTGGATATATATGGGGTCAGACTATCTTTTAGGTATCCTGGTCCCAAGCTGCATGGAGTTTTATACTCCACCACCACAGCTGGAACTTTGCCCAGTAGCTGTGACAGAAGAGCCTGCAGAGATATGCTGAGCAAGTCCTGCCTTGGCAACACTCCCCCGCACCCGTCTCGTGAAGCACTTTTAGTGCTAAGTACATATTACATAAAGTTACATTCAGTATGAATTCAGAAACTTATGATTATGTCCCTCTGCGTGCCTCTTTAAACAACTCTGCGTCATTCAACTAAAAGGTACAAATGGCACGACAATTTATTATCTCGCCACATTAAACAGTCAGGAGGGCTGCTGCCTTCCATTTATTTTTAGAGTTTTCCCTTTTTAAAATGCAGCCATGAAATACAATAATTCCCCGAAGAATGCATCACATACGGGCACAAAGTCAAACCTCTCACAATGAAGGCTGTTTTATTGCTCCAACAGTTCCCTGGACTGTAACAAGAGACCATACACCTTGATGTAAGGGGCGGCAAATTATATTATATAAAACACGCATACAGACACACTCATGTAACGCTGCAGCTCATTTATCTACATGGAACTATGTGGGGAGGCAGGAAAAGCAAAACAAAGAGAACACGCCAAGACAAAGAGCTGGGAGATGAGATGGGAGCAAAAGAATAAAAGGCAGGTAGAGAGCCAGGGATGCGGGAGAAATCTGATTCAGTTCCCTTTTAAAGGCAAACCTACAGCTGGAAGTTTGGGCACAACTCGGCTTGCAGAAGAGAATTCTGCATAAAGTTAAGACAGATAGAGCTAGGAACAATCCCCATACCTTCATCTTTATGCTGACTTCTCTATCATTTTGTTGTTTAGACCAGGGGTCAGCAACCTTTTTCAGCAGAGGGCCAGTCCACTGTCCACCAGACCTTGTGGGGGGCTGGACTATATATTTTTTTTGTTGGGGGGGGGAATGAACAAATTCCTATGCCCCACAAATCACCCAGAGATGCATTTTAAATAAAAGGACACATTCTACTCATGTAAAAACACGCTGATTCCCGGACCATCCGCAGGCCGCATCCGGCCCACAGACCTTAGTTTGCATACCCCTGGTTTAGACTTTTACACCTTAGGTGGCATCCTGCTTACAACTCCTTCTCCTTCTCTTGGACCTCAAGATGAGAGATTACGCTGGAGCTATCCTCTGAGAACAAAGGAACAAAGGACTGCCCTTGTCTTCTCAAGATTAGTTAGGTTAGAGCTAGAAATTTTTCTATGTGCTTCCTACATGAAATGTGGGCTTGAAAATTTTCCAACATGCAACATTTTCCAGTGCTTTATTTTTCCATGGAAAATGCTCTGTTTCCTAAGTTCATTAGCAACAGGGGATGGATGCCAACTGCAGAGGCAATTATTAGGCATGCTTGGCAGTTTCAAAGTTTTTAGCTTTGTTTACTAAATACAAGTAAAACAAACATGCTAAATTTAATCACTCTCTAGGACATCAGAACATGTTCTGCTGCAAACTGATTCTCCCCCCCCGCCCAATATGCAAACTAGCCTAATCTGCATAGGAAAAAATTCCAGTACAATTTTTCTCTTCCCCCAGAGAACTTACTTCATTGGCAATATGCTGATGACACACAGCTCTACTTCTCCTTTACATCTGCAGCTGTTGCAGTGGATGTGCTGGACCAAAGTTTGGAAACTTCGGCTGGTGCAAAATTCAGCATCCAGGTTGCTCACCAGGGCAAGACGGTTTGAGCATATAATGCCAATTCTGGCCTGACTGCACTGGCTGCCAATTAGTTTCTGGGCCCAATTCAAAGTGCTTGTTTGACCTATAAAGCCTTAAACGGCAAGTATGGCTGGGAGAGACTCCTGCCTGAAACTATGAAGAGCCACTGCAAGTCAGGGTAGACAGCGATACCTCAAGGACGCCATATTAATTGACCCAGACCCTGAGTTCCTCATCTGAGGCCCTTTTTTGTGCCCCTCATCTGCGAGATTTCTGGAGGGTAGCAGCACAAATACAGGCCTTTTCTGTGGTGACTCCCTGTTTGTGGAATGATCTCTCTAGGGAGGCACACCTGGCACCTTCATTACAGATCTTTAGGTGCCAGGCAAAAACATTTCTCTTCTCCCAGGCCTTTGGCTAATTAAACAATTATGGCAATTATGGCATCCATCTATGGCATTTTAAACTGTGTGTGGGGTATTGTTTTTGTTTGTTACTATGGTACATATCCTTGTAAATTGATATTGCAATCTGCCCTGTGATTCTCAGATGAGAGGTGGTATAGAAATTCAATAATAATATTTATTATTGTTTATGAGGATGAGGGACTTTGGATCCCTTGAATGGATCTGGCCTTGGCTTGGCTTCACAAAGTTGCTGTAAATCCCATTAAAGTGTATTCTGCACTGTTCCAGTTCTCTACCCTCTTATTGGCCCAAAGGTAGGCAAAGAGCAGTAAGGTTAACAGTACTAACTCAGGTTAGAGGGTGGAGTGGAGGGGTTCAAGAGAATTCTGATACCATACAGGACAATTTCCCCAGTTTTACATTTTGTCTAGGTGTCAAGTGGTCAGTGGCAGAGCACACACTTTGCATGCAAAAAGCCCCAGGTTCAGTCCCTAGCAGGTTCGATCCAGGTAGGACAGAGACAGGTCCTGTCAGAAACCCCAGAGAGCCACTAGGGGAATGGCTCAGTGGTAAAACATCTGCTTTGCCAACAGAATGCCCCAGGTTCAATCTGTGGCATCACCAAGTAGGACTGGGAGAGACTCCTTGTCTGAACCTCAAAGAGCCACTGCCAGCCAGGGTAGACCATACCAAGTTAAATGGACAGGACAAATCCAGTTCCTATTATGATGTCACAGTGGCTGTGTGAGCAGGTTATGACTTGGAAACAGGGTGTGATGGCAGATAGCATCATCTGAGAACTTCCCTGGCTCAGAACCTCCGACAGAGAAAAGGAAACGTAATGTTTCGCAGCTATATCAGTTCCTGCCTACCCGTTGCAGGTGCTATTCTCTTACAGAGTTGTCAACACACTGCCTTTTAATAAGACAGCACACATTCAATAGGAAAGCACTGAGGGTCATTAGCAGATTACCAGTTGTTTACCAGACATCCATTTCAAGCTATGTGATTTTAGAACTGCTATGTAAGTGTCCACAGGCGCCCAGCTGTTATCTTGACATCCAAAGATGGGCACAGGGCAAGGTTCTGCTAGCTCTCGCTCTCTCCTTTAGGACTCCGCTGTCATTTAAAAAGCCTTGCATGCTGCATCCAGTAACCCAAACCATCTATTAAATTCTATTTACACTTACACTGCTTCTAAAAACTGTTTATTAGCACACCGGGGAGGATTAAGGGAAAATCTTCTTTGCCAAAGGAGACCGACAATTTTAGAGAAAGCAAGCGGAGGTTATTCTTTTCAAAGTGGCAAAGCTGCCATGCAGTTGCTGTTTCTCTCTCTTCCCTCTCTCTCTCCCCCCTCCCTCGCCCCACCCCAAGCCAGGCTTCATCTCGAATCACTGATTTACAAGAGCGTCTCTCTCAAGAAGAACAACTGTGTCTCATTAACACCACGCCAGCTGGTGCCATGTATAGCTTTCAGTCCCAATTTTGCCTAAGTGCTTCATAGATGCATAACGTTTCATTGGCGATGTCTGGCCAAAATCACAAATCTTTAATTAGGGAATTAAAGATTGTGATTTTGGCCAGACATCTCCAACGAAATTGTGTGTGTGTGTGTGTTTGCATTTGCGTATAAAGACTCCATTCTCCACCTGAGAATGTCTTGTGTTACACAAACTCCCAGGGCCATGCGAGATGGACCAGATCCAGATATATGATTGCATTGAGAAGTAGCAACAGAAGGCCCCTGAAAAATGGTATAGCCACTAGCAACGGGCTACATTTTCCATGGCAGCAGGAGGACGTCTTGGTATGTCAAGTTCACTAGAATCCCAATGTAAAAGCACAGTATTATGGGCTGATGCACTGAGCAGAGAATGCGTTACCTGATGACTCTGGGCCAGGCTTCCTCAACCTCGGCCCTCCAGATGTTTTGAGACTACAATTCCCATCATCCTTGACCACTGGTCCTGCTACCTAGGGATCATGGGAATTGTAGGCCAAAAACATCTCAAACAAGTTGAGGAAGCCCACTCTGGGCCAACCACTAAAAGCGGGGTGGGTAGCGGTGGATGAAGATTGGAAAAAGTTTAAAGATTATTTACAGAAATACTGCAAAATTAATGAATGTTAGAATGATGTTGGATAGAAACTAAATGGTCTTTAGCTGTAATGCTATAAGAGAATATGAGAAAATGGTTATTAATAGGTAAAAATTTAATGTTATATTTTAAAATTGAAGATTAAGATGATTGAAGAGGGGAGGGATTTGCTGAATTAATAATTTGAACTGGAATACAGAAAAGGGAGGCGTGAGGAGGTCCGGGAAATAAGCAAATGAAAAATATGTGACTGAAAGACTGAATTGTTTTTAACTATTTTTATTTTGTATTTTTCTTTTTTCTTTTTATTTTGTAATTTCTTGAAAATCTCAATAAATATCTTATAAAAAGATAGAAAACCACCTACCCTCTCCCGGGCTTGTTTGAGGAAGTGTAAGATGCAAGTGTACTAAATAATCAAAATATGCAACCACTGAGAAACTGGCCTTTGCCAACACCAGTGCATACTTCATGCAAGGTTCTGCTTGAAGTCCCTAAATATCAGAAGACAATTTCACAACGACTCTGAGCAGGGATTTCAGTGTGGCTGCTCTACCTGTTTGGTGAAACCTTTGCGGAATGGCAGGAACCTGCTATTTGTTCTTTCTGGAAACAGTTGAAGACATTTTCGTTTGGGCAACCTCTTGCAGCTGGACGAAAAGGCCTCAGCTGTTAATTTTTTATTGCTTTAAAAATCTGCCATTAGGTCTTTTTGCACTGCTTTAGAAACTATGTTTAGTTATTTTATGGTATATTTGGAAATCGCCTCGAGACTCATGTGATATAAGGATGATTTACAGTATACATGAAGAAGAAGAAGAATTATTGACAGCTTTCCTTTTGATTCTCTGTCCCATTTGCGTCCTGCCCTACCTTCAGGGTGGCAAATGTGGGGTTAATTATATCACTCAATTATGTAATCCTTTAAAAAATCCTTTAAAAAACAACACTTACACTCCTGTAAGGAAGGGATGGGGAACTTTGTTTCCTCAAAGTATTGTTCAATTTCAACCGTCATCAGCCTCAGCCAGCAAGGCCAATGTTCAGGGATGATGGGAGGTGTAGTCCCATAAAACTCAGAGGACCAGAGGTCCCTCATTCCTGTGGTAAGTGAAGCTGAGCTTCTCACAGGCAGTATGCATCTGAATACCACTTTCTGTGAATCACAGGTAGGGAGAGCACTGTCACAGAATCATAAACCCGTAGAATTGGAAGGTTGGAAGGGACTCCAAGGGTCATCTACCCCCCGCAATTCAGGAATCTCAGCTAAAGCATCCATGACAGATGGTCTCCCAACCTCTACTTACAAACCTCCAAGGAAGGAGAATCGGCCACCTTCTGAGGGAGTTTGTTCCATTGTCAAACAGCTCTTATTATCAGAAAGTCGTGTCCCCCCCAATGTTTAGTTAGAATCTCCTTTCATGTAACTTGAATCTATTGGTTCAAGCCCTACCCTCCAGAGCAGGAGGAAACAAGCTTGCCCCATCCTCCATGTAACAGCCCTTTAGATATTTGAAGATGGTTAATTCTCAGCCTCCTCTTTTCCAGGCTAAGCATGCCCAATTCCCCCAGCTGTTCCTCGTAAGGCTTGGTTTCCAGACCCTTGATCATCTTGGTTGTCCTCCTCTGTATGTGTTCCAGCTTGTCAATATCCTTTTTAAACTGTGGCGCCCAGAACTGGACCAGAGAATAAATGACCGCTGGGAGGAGTGCAGAGAGAAGAAACGCCATGGTTTCATCTGCAGCAGCACAACTTCATCTGCCCCAGCTGCAACAAAACATGTCTCTGTCTCTACAGCCGGTGCTGCAACCTTCCCACAGCTTGCCTTCACCCCCAAAAGGCACACTCCTGCATTGTCCCCCGAGACAGTCGGATGCTGATACATGCACACACACACACACAGTTCTAACTCTACCAGTTGTTTTTCAGTAGTTCTTATTTTTATCTGCAAGCTGTCTTGAGTCCCACCAAGGGGAAAAGGTGGGATATAATTAAATATACAACAACAACAACACTGGGGGTGAGGAATCATCACAATTTGGGGGATGGAGTCCGTGGCTCAGGTCCACATACACACACCAAGAAACCCCCCAAACCCTCCAAACCCCTTCACACAAGGAACACCACTTACCACAAAACCACGGAGGGCTTTTTCATTGCCCCATTCTGACATTCTTGGAGGGCACAATGCGGGTGCTCAGGAGGGCCCACATTGCAACCACCGGCACACCAACTGCCTTCAGAGAGCATTAGCCCTCTTAAACACCTTTTTAAAAATGTGAATAACGAGCTCCTTCTCTCTCTCTCTCTCTCTCTCTCTCTCTCTCTCTCTCTCTCTGCCTGCTTGGGCCTGATGAGGAGGTATTATTATTATTATTATTATTATTATTATTATTATTATTATTATTATTATTATTACTACTACTAAAAAATCACCTCAAGGAGGGCAAATGAAATTGGGAAATAATAATAGTAATAATAATAAACTTGCCCAAGTTTGCCTCTCCAGATTGACAGTCCAAGGAGAATCTCCATAAGTGGGCCCAGCAGGCCTTCCTTCTCCAATCTCCATCTCGGCTGAGCCTGTTGCTAAGCAACTAAGTGGGCCTTATCTGGCAAATGCATCCCTCCCTTTGCTAACAGGCTAGGAGAGCTGGCTCGAGTATTTCCAAGTGCAGGTTCCTCCCCCTCCTCCCAGGACAACGCTTCTAATTTCTGTGAATCTTAATCACTTGACGCACAAGGAGCCACCAACTTCCGAGTGGACACTGGGGCGCAATGATTACAACTGGGAGGAGAGAGAAGGCTGGGGAGAGAGGAGCCCGGCGGTTCCAAACAATAAAAAATAAACCCTGCAAAAGTAGAGGGGGGGGGGTCGGGTCTGTGTCAGGGTCAAATATGGAGAGATTAAAGGATCCCTTTGAACAAGGGAAGTTTATAGAGCTGCTTTAAATGGAGATAGGGGGCATCAGGGATAGAATCAGAGGGTATCTATGAACGATTGGCCAGGGGCCATGTAAACACGAAGGCTTGTGAGTACAAATACCACCATGCACTGTGAAGTTCAAAGGAGCGTCTCTGCTTTATCAGCAGCCAGAGACTATGCTCTTAAAGGCTTAAACACACACACCAAGGCCAACTTTTCTTTTTAAAGCCAGCCTGCTCTTTGTAAGCAGAGAGGAGAGAGAGGCTGGAGGCAGCATGATAAATACATGAATCAAAAGGTATTTCCTTCCTCTCATCCCCTCCCCTTTCCCAACAGAACCTCAAACTAGACTTTAATCTGTCGCTTAACAGGGGAGGAGGTTTGTGGGCTTTTATCGCTGCTGCTGCTGCTGCTGCTGCTGCTTCTTGTTAGAGGACCAAAGGAAGGAAACTGCAAGATTAGGAAGGGACGCAACAGGGTAGACCAGAGACAGCCAACGTGTTGCCTTCCAGGTGGTTATTGGACTACAACTCCCATAATCCTTGGCCCCTGGCCATGATGACTAGGGTGGAAGGGAACTGTAGTCTAAGATACAGGTAATACAGCGGGTACTCTTGAGAAAGCCCCATTGGAGTGCCTGCAAAGAACTAGGTGGTATATCTAAAGGGAAAATGGGGCACATGCCCTGTCCTCAGGTTTACAGTCTAAAGAGCAGCTCAACCCTATGCATATGTGTTCAGAAACAAGTCTCACCAAACTCTGTGGCCCAAAAAGGAAGGTGAGGAGAGAGGAAATCAGGTTATAACTGCACTATACATTTAAAGCAGTGTCATGCCACTGTAAACAGTCATGGCTTCACCCAAAGAATCCTGGGAGCTGTAGTTTGTTAAGGGTGCTCAGAGTCGGTAGAAGACACCTCTCGCAGAGTTACAGTTCACAGCATTCCCCGGGAAGAGGGATTGATGGTTATATTAAACTGCTCTGGGACTTGCAGATCTGCAAGTTGAAAGTGGTATGCTGCAAAGGTAAACTCAGTTAAATGGAAGAGTGAAGAGGCAAGTCTTTTTTTTTATCAGATGCACCAGCAGAAGGAGCGGAAGATATGCACTCCAATGATAGGGAGCTATGCTGGTGAACTTCAGGAAAATTAGGCTACACTTGTCTTGTATAACTGGAAGAAAGTCCCATTGAACTCAGCTTCTGAGTAGAGACATATAGAACTGTACCATGAGAAAGTAACTTAGGGCTTAAGGCAGGCATGTCCAAAGTCTGTTTCGGGGGCCTAATCCGGCCTGCCAGTCGGGTTGATTTATTCCGCCCCCGTGTCCTGGGGTAAAATCCTTTAAAAAGTTCAGCAACTTTGGGGTTAAATCTTAAAAATAAAGCTAAACAACTTCAATCCTAAAAAAAGCTTAACAACAACTTTGGGTAAAATTGTAATTTAAATCCTAAAAAAAGCTCAGCAACTTTGGTCGGCCCTCACGCATGTTCACTTCATCAAATTTGGCCCTCTTTGGAAAAAGTTTGGGCACCCCTGATCTGATTTTTTCAGAAGAAGTGTGCATGCACACGAAAGTTCATACCAATAACAAACTTAGTTGGTCTCTAAGGTGCTACGGGAAGGATTTTTTAAATTTTGTTTCCAAACCATACTGTTACCTATGCACATATAATTCCCTATACAGCGAGTGCTTTGATTATTATTTCTATGGAAGGGTATTCCATTATGTGAGATGACACATGCAGTCTAAATTGGTGCAGCCCAGACTCAAGGTTTCTGCCTTAATGGGAACTTGATCACAAGTTCCACAATCCCTGAACATTGTTGTTTTGCTGTCTGATTAACATAGGGAAAGGTTATTTCCCTCTTTGTCCCCTATCTGGGGATTCTGTTACAGAGAGGGGGAAACATTGCAATTTTCTTCCTCTCAATGTTTGGGGGAAAGGCTGCAGCTTTCGTGTGTGGAAGATTCCAGGTTCAATCCCCCATCATCTCCAGGTAGGGCTGAGAGAGATCACTGTCCGAAATCCTGGACAGTCACTGTCAGTCAGCGTAAATAATGCAGAGCGATGTGAGCCGATGTTTTGACTCGGTATAAGGCAGCTTCCTGTGTTCCTATGTCCCGTTAATGTCTCCTCCGGATTGTAAGGCGAGTGTTCTGGAAAAAGGGAATTTCTGTTTCTGTTCTCTGTTGATGCATGGAACAGCAGCAATGAATACTAAAGCACAAAGGCATGCCAAAACACAGAACTGGCTTGTTCTCAGGAGGACAGTATGCAAACAAAGGACAAAGTGTTCTCCTTCTCCAAGATTCGGGAGGGTGCAAACTCCTTCTACTGATAGCCACACATAGGGCAAATCCAAGCTCAAACAACGCCACAAACGCAAAGCAACTCCAAAAATAAGTGACAGGAAATGGAAGGCGCATTCTGGACAAATTTCTCCATTAGCGTTGAGGCAGCCAACATATTTAAGCTTGCTATTAACAATGTTGTGGTTCGAATCGGAGCCCAGGACTCAGTACATAGTCACAGCTGGTATTTAAATTATGTCAAGGACCGTTGTAAAATAGATTCCAGTAAATTGTTTTGCTCATATAATGAACAAGTTTACTATGTGTGTGACTTGTAGTCTGTTTTAGGAAAACAGTATGGTTTTAGGTCAACAATATGGTTTTGGGGTAAATAATATGGTGGGGGGGGGGGGAGCTAGTAAAATCCAGATTTTGAAAGGCTTTTGCTGTTGTAGTCTGTCATGGTTCTGCCCATCAGAACTCTCAACATTGGCCTGCCAGGTTTTGGGTGCCTCTGCCCCCCACCCCAAGCTATGGTTTTGTTGTCGGCCGGCCTACTATGATGCACAGCTTGTGAGCATGTGGTGTAGTGGTTAGTGTGTTAGGTTAGGATTTGGGCGACCAGGGTTCAAATCCCCACCCAGCCATGGGGCTCACGGGATGACCTTGGGCCAGTCAGTGTTTCTCAGCCTAACTTACACCACAGGATTATTTGTAATGGGGGTGCATGCAACCAACCATGCTTGGAGGAAAAGTGGGATCAAACACAGGGATGGTGATAACACAGCTGCAGAAGGTGCTACTGTAATTTCACCCCAGGTTCGCGACCCAGTGCCAATATAGATATATATTTATGTAATATATATGATACACACACACACACACACACAAATATGCAAATTCAAAAGAATGCAAGGAGGAAAAACACAAACAAGAATCAACACTGGCACTATCATATAAAAGCTAGCCCCCTCAAAAGTCTAAATGCAAGCTAAAACTGATCAGTCTCGGACAGTTTAAAATTAGAGATGTTAAAAAAACATTAAACGTGTAGATGTAGGGAGTATACAATACCCTCCAACATTTCTCTAATGAAAATAGGGACATCCTATTCTAATAATAATAATAATAATAATAATAATAATAATAATAATAATAATAATTCCCCATCCATCTGACTGGGTTGCCCCAGCCACTCCACACAGCTTTCAACATATATAAAAACATGATCAAACATTAAACATTAAAAGCTTCCCTATACAGGGCTGCCTTCAGATGTCTTCTAAAGGTTGCCTTATTTCTTTGCCCTGGGGGATCACATAATTCCATACCCTCTAACATTTCTCTGATGAAAATAGGAACATCCTAAGGAAAAACAAGACATTCCAGGATCAAATCAGAAACTGGGATGGTTTCTTTAAATCTGGGAATGTGCCTAGAAAATAGGGACACTTGGAGGGTCTGGTATACAAGCAGGTGCCAGGCAGGTCAAACTCTTCAGGGAGATCATTCCTTCAAGGGAACACCAGCGCCATATGCAATCCCTGTCCCTTTTATTGCCACCCTCCATGCTCAGGGGAGGAACAGCCAAAGGGGGTCACTGCCAGTTAGAGCAGTGCTCAGGAGATAAAGAGTCTGCGTCTGTATGAGGTAACTTAATGGGTCTGAGAACTGCCGCCTTTTGCAAAAAAGGGGAGAAGATGTTAGGTGATGGTGGTGGGGAAAGCTGAGGAAGAAACGGAGGAGCAGGTCTCTTTAACACCTGGAGCATAATAAAACTATTCACTGTGGTTGTTTAGTTGCATACGCGAGCCTTGGCGCCAATACTTTCTGGCAGAGTCGCTCTGATATCCAAACTCCTACTATTGTGGCGCAGTCAAATAAGGAAGCTGGAATGCACTTAACAAGAAGCAGCTACCGAATTTCTCTTAAGCCAGCCTCTGAAGGGAACGTTTGTGCAGCCTGTAACATACACCCCAAGGGAAAACCTATTAGCTGCACTCTCGTATTAATGCCGCACAAGATGAAGCAATCTGGACTTTTCCCAACGAGAGGGAAAGGGAGCAGTGCCTGTCTTTTGAAATCAAATCCCCCTGCCATGCAAAGCACGTTTTTTATTTATTTATTTTCCACCCCCCTTTCAGCACGCAGAGAAAAGATTAGCATCAGTGCTTGCTACAGGCAGAAAGGAAGGAGGAAGCCCACCACACATGGGTCCTGTTCCAAGGCATGAGAGCCAGAGATGGAGTGGGAGAGCATGTGGCAATTGTGGAGAATAAGGATGAGCAGGTTGCAATTCCATACTAGGGGACAGCAGCAGAGAACCCCTGAGAATTGGGTGTGGATTTTCTTTTTTAAAACAAAGGTTTGTGGGTTGTTGGGGTTTTTTTTAAAGCTGAGCATTACCAGCCTGCCAGAATTCTTCCACTGCCCAGTGAAATGGGATCAATTTGGGAAGAACCTAGAAAGACCCCTCCTGGATCAGTCCAATGGCCCATCATCTACTGAAGCATCCTGTTTTCACAAGGGAGCGATCAGGTGTTCTGCAAGCAGCACACAAGCACAACAGCACTCTCCTGTGATTCCCAGCGATTGGCACATCTTCTAAATGCCCTGCTGAAAAATGTTCAACCTCATCTTCAGCAACAGCAAACTTCAGTTTGATTTGGAAAGAGATAAATGGCTCCTTTGGGCCAATACAGCAGCTGTCCCAGGCAGTAAAGCTTGGCAGGTAAAAAAGCAGATCCCAGTGTAACCGTACAAGAAAACCAACAAAGCATCTTGCAGCTTTCAAGGTATTTCAAGCCCCTCTGTTCATTTTGCCATAACAGATGAACATGAGGAAAAGGCTATGGGGTTGCACCTAGAAGTTCAACAGGTATGGGGCTATATACAGTGGAACCTCTACTCATGGCCATAGTCCGTTCCGGAGGCCCGTCCTTATGGCGAAATGGGTCGCTGGGAGAGGCGCTGTTGTGCGCAGGCACAGGCGGCGATTGCCCACTTCTGCGCATGCGTGAATGGCAGCAAACCTGCCGGTTACTTCTGGGTTGCCGTGGTTGGTATGCCACAACTAAGTTCTAGAGGGGGTCGCCGTGGTAATAGGATGTTACAGCAAACATAACAAAGGATATTGTGGCACCCTAAAGACCAACAACTTTACTATAGCATAAGCTTTCATTGACTAGAATTCACTTCATCTGAAGGCAGCCCTGTATCAGGAATTTTTTTTATGCCTGATGTTTTACAATTTTTTATGTGCTGCAAGCCGCCCAGAGTGGCTGGGGAAACCTAGCCAGACGGGTGGGGTATAATAATAATAATAATCCGGGAGGAATATCGCCTGGCTGCAAGGTGTGAAGGCCGCTCCCTGCAAGGCCCTTTCCACCTGGCCTAGGGGTGAGTCCCACACTCACCAGCCCTACAAAAGAGGCTCCTCATGAGGCTGGAGGAACATCGCCCGGCTATTGTTTTATTGATTGATTGATTGATTGATTGATTGATAGATATGCTGTAAACCGCTTTGAGATTTTTATTAAAAATATAAAGTGGTATAGAAAAAACAAACAAACATCTGATGTAATAAATATTATCCTCAGCTGGCAAGACTGTATGTGTGTGCATATATACTGAGAGAGATGTCTGTGCATATACAGTGGTGCCTTGCAAGACGAAATTAATTCGTTCCGCAAGTTTTTTCTTCTTGCGAGTTTTTCGTCTTGCGAAGCACGGTTTCCCATAGGAATGCATTGAAAATCAATCAATGCGTTCCTATGGAAACCGCCTTCAGACCAGGTCCGGGGACAGTCTGTCCCCCGACCTCTTCTGAAGGCTGGGGGGGGGGGACAAGGGCTTTTCTTCCCACCGCCAGCCTTCAGAAGGCTGTTCTGAAGGCTGGCGGTGGGAAGAAAAGCCCTTCTCCCCACCTCCCGCCCCACAAGCTCCGGGGACAGGAGCGCTTTGCTGCCGCCCGCCAGCATTTTAAAAGTCCCCGCTGTTCCGGGGCGATTTTAAAATGCTGGCGGGCGGCAGCGAAGGCTTCGCTGCCGCCTGCCAGCATTTTAAGATGCCCGGGACAGCGAAGACGTCTCCGCTGCCCCGGGGGCTTTTAAAATGCTGGGGGTCGGCAGCGAAGCCTTCGCTGCCGCCCGCCAGCATTTTAAGATCGCCCGGGTCAGCGAAGAAGTCTCCGCTGTCCCGGGAAGGCAGGCGGGGGGGGGGAGCAAAGACTTTTGCCCCCCGCCGGCCTTCAGAAGAGGTCCAGGACCTCTTCTGAAGGCCGGCGGTGGGCGAAAGTCTTTGCTCCCGACTGCCAGCATTTTAAAAGAGGTCCCCGGAGATTTCCCTATGGGCTTTCTTGTGAAGCAAGCCCATAGGGAAATTCGTCTTGCGGAACGACTCAAAAACGGAAAACTCTTTCGTCTTGCGAGTTTTTCGTTTTGCGAGGCGTTCATCTTGCGAGGCACCACTGTATATATATATAGAGAGAGAAAATGTCAGCGGTGGGTTAAAAAGACAATGAAATGCAAAAAAAGTGTAGCCCGTGACAATTCACCTGAAAAATTTAAACTAATAATAATAATAAGAGCACAGTTGTGAACATTCATTGCAGAAGCAGCATGAAACCTCAAACTAAAGTGTTAGAAACCCATGTAAGACTTCATAGGTTTGTTTACTGCTACAATAAAGCACCTATCATTGTGGGGCAGGGGAAGTATTTTATTTTCCTTCCCAGGACAGCAAGGCTAAGAGTGAATTTGTGCATCCAAAGAGACACACTGGGAACATGGACTGCCTTCTCTCTGAAGTCTTCTGGGCTGATTTGTATTTCAATGGTGATGCGCTGTTATATTGTTTACTTCTTTGAACGTTACAAGAAAAGCAGTAGGGAAATAGCTTGACATGCCACAGGGCATGATTTTTCACATATGGGGGGGGGGGGCTGAACAAGCAAGTCCTTGCATAAGAAGTGGGGTTGCAGGGAGCAGGCATCACCAGGCACCTGCCAAAGCCCACCCAAGTGGGAGAGTGTAAGGAGAAGAGGAGCTAGGAGTGGGGATAGAAAGCTAAATTGGTTTGCACTTTTCAAAACAATGCACGAACTGAAACCCAGCCATCCTGACAAATTTGAACTTAGAACCACAGAACCGTCGAGCTGGAAGAGATCGCAAGTGTCACCTAGTCCAACTCCCTGCAATGCCAGAATCATGGCTAAATTATCCCTGGCAGATGGTGACCCAACCTCTGTTTAAAAACCTCCAATGAAGGAGAATCCATCACCTTCTGAGGTGTTCTGTTCCACTGCCCAGCAGCAATTTCCCTCAAAAAGTTCTTCCTAAAATTTAGTCAGAATCTATGTTTTTAGCAATTCTTATATTTATCTGTAAGTACCCGTCCCGTCAGGGGAAAAGGTGGGGTATAAATAAATAAATATAAAACACCACCAACAGCAACCTTTTTTTGTAATTTGAATCCACCAGTTCGGATGGATTCCAACTCCATATTCCATGTGATAATAGTCCTTCAGATCTTTGAAGATGGCTATCATGCCACTTTGAGACTCCTATTTTCCAGGCTAAACATACCTAGCTCCCTCAACCGTTCCTCATAATTCTTGACTTCCAGACCCATAACCATCTTGGTTGTCCACTTCTGAACACATTCCAACTTGTAATATCATTCTTGAACTGTGGAGCCTAGAACAGGACCCAGAACTCCAGCTGGGGTCTGACCAAGGGAGAACAGAGTGGTACTGGCACTTAGCACACCATACTTCTGTTGATGTAACTTTTTTTTTTTTGCTGCTGCATCACACTGTTCAAAAATGCATATATCAGTGTGCATTTAAAAAAAATGTGCATTCATGAAAACAGCATGTAAAGTGTATTATTTGAGGCAAAAGTGCATGCAGAAAAATATAAATGTACATTAAAATGCTGATGAATTTTCATGAGGACGTCTTAAAATAATAACAATGATGCACTGATGTGAAAATGTGGGAAACTGAACTTAAGAACGGGAAAATGAGAAGCTGAAATTGATATATTCACCCATCTGTAGGAGCAGCAACCGCCACACCCCTTGTCCTCCCCCTCCTTTTCTTTCTCTCTCTGTCTTGCTCTCTGGGAGGCAGCGCCAACCCAGGGTGCCTCCAGACTGTCATTATTTCGCAGGAGGGATTCAATCGCATACCAGCACTTTAGGTTTGCGCAGTGAAAGTGGATTAAAAGCACTTTGTTGCCCTCGTGGAACAAATCCAATCAAAAAGCGGGGGGAAATATAATGAAACTGCGTGGGCTGAACGAATGATTAAAAGGAAAACATGTAAACGTCCCCACAAGCAAATCAGGATGAAGGTCCATTGTTGGGTAACCACCCCGCAAACAAACGCTCAGTAAAAACCAGGTGTAGTCCAACTTATGTACAAGCAAATCTGGATGAATGCTCAACCAACAGGTTCCCTGCTGGAATCCCTGCTAGATCAGACCTCTCTAGCCCAGCCCTGCAAACTAATCATATTCCCTTTCCTGCTGTTGTTCTCCAGCAACTCCTAGAGGCATGCTGCTTTTAATCCTGCAAGAGTACATAACCATCACGATTATTTGCATTTGACACACACAACCTCCACAAATGCATTTAATCTTTTAAAGCTGTCTAAATTGGCGGCCATCATCCCTTCGCATCACGGTAAGGAATGTAAACACCATGCTCATAACCGCCTCAGAAACAAATCAGACCTCAGCAAATGCCAAACATAAGTCTAACCTCCTCGTAAGCTTTATGTAAGAAACCAGGAAGAATGCTGAACGAACGGGAACATCTAGAGCTGCCCTCAACAAGCAGAAGGATAGTGGCAAGGAGAAAACAGGTGCGCTCATTGGGAGAGTCTCACTGGAAGTACCTTGCCCATGTTCCACCCCCCCCCCCAAATTTTTTTGGAAATGACACTCATTGGGGAAATGACTAGGCTGGGTCAGGGTAGGGAAATGGGTAAATCTCACAAGTGCTTAGTGATTTCCGTGGTGTATTTTTTGCATGCATGCGGGAGAGAGTTGCATGTGCACTTGTCACATC
Source organism: Podarcis bocagei (assembly GCF_964188305.1). Taxonomy (NCBI): domain Eukaryota; kingdom Metazoa; phylum Chordata; class Lepidosauria; order Squamata; family Lacertidae; genus Podarcis; species Podarcis bocagei. The sequence continues at coordinate 11,297,474 of NC_138142.1, read as the reverse complement.
ATGGGTTACATCATGCAACGTTCATGCCAGCCCATGTACTTATACAAAGGAAATTCCTTCTGGAATAAAGGGACCCTTTATTAGTGGAAAGCTACTGCAGGTATGCGTTGCACGGGCACAGCCAAACCATATAACTTTCACCAAGGCTTAAGAGAAGGCACGAATGGGAAATGCTAGACAGCAAGAGCTGCCAATCCTTTTCAAACTCGTGAACACATTTAGATTTTTTGATTGCTGTGGGACTCATACACAGAACAGCTGCTGGCCGGGCATGGCACAATACAACACGTCTGCCACATCTACAGGAACAGAAAAAGAGATGGGACCACAAAATGGTGTAAAGGCATGCCCCCCCCCGGGAAAAGGCTCCTACATCAGCCACCGCTGTATTTGCTCACAGAGTGAAGCTCTTTGAACTGTCTTTTGTTCAGGAGGAAGCGTGGGTGTCTAATCCTTGCACCCAATGAAATGTGGGCATGATTAAGGGGTTACATTTCATGCAGGAGAGGCCGAGATAATGCAAACAGGAGCTAAGCAGGAAAAGCCAACAGTCTCTCATGCACTTATTGAGGGGATATTTATGGATACCTTCCTGTGAGCACCATGGGAGGCAGCAGCGGGCACAACTGTGCCCATGGATGTTGTGTCAGAGTTTTAACAGGAAGGATAGAAGAAGTTGAGAGCCGACGCAGCCACTGGGGAAATATGCTTTACCGGAGAGTGGAGGTCTGAGAGAGGAGGAAGCCAGCAATCTCAATGTGAATTTAGTGTTTCCCAGGCTGCCAGTAATGAGGCTTTCCCTGTCACTTTGCTCACTCGCTCGCTCCCTCCCTGTCAGATGCTGATAAGCATGTCTGTCACAGCCAAGGCAAAGCTAGAGCTGGTGGTGACAAATCACAGGGAGTATGTGTCAAGACAATCCACCAGCCCAAAGACAGACAGCTGGCACTTGAAATTCCACAGCCAGCAATGGAATTTGCAAAATAAAATCATTAATAATAGTAATAATAATAACTCCAAATCATTCTAAGCAGCAGCAGCAATGACCTCTTGGCAGTCAGCCTCAAAGCGCTAAAAATAACCAGCTGAAGGCCTTGCTCCAGCATCAACAAAACTGCCTGGTAAACTGGAAATCCAACCTGTCTACTGCCAATCAGCAGCCCCTCCAAGGAAATTAATAAAAGGCAGGCCTACTAGATGAGCAGTACCCAGGGTTAGCCTGCAAGGGATGCTAAGTCGATTGCTATGGATGCCTCCAATCCTATAACAACATTGCCTTCTACTTTTTATTTACAGTGGTACCTCGGGTTACATACGCTTCAGGTTACAGACTCCGCTAACCCAGAAATAGTACCTCGGGTTAAGAACTTTGCTTCAGGATGAGAACATAAATTGTGCTCCGATGATGCGGCAGCAGCGGGAGGCCCCATTAGCTAAAGTGGTGCTTCAGGTTAAGAACAGTTTCAGGCTAAGAACAGACCTCCGGAAAGAATTAAGTACTTAACCCGAGCTACCACTGTATTTAAAAATGTATACCCACTTTGCTTTAAATAGACATGGCTTCCCACAAAGCATCCTGGGAACTGCAGTTTGTTAAGGGCGCTGAAAAGTTGATAGGAGACCCCCACTGCCTACACAGAGCTACAATTCTCAGAGTGGTTTAACAGTGCATCCGTATTACCTGGAAGCTTTGGGAATTGTTGCAAGATTGGCCCACAGGCCAGAGGTTCTGCACTGCTTGACTAGCCCAGTATCACCTGCTCTTGCTAAGCAGGGCATCCTAGCACACACTGCCAGATAAACAGCATGATTTTGCAGTCCTTTTTCTGATGAAATCTTTAATGTGTAAATCAGATGGATACATAGGCAAGCGTTGCAAGGTCCAGCAGGTGAATGGCATTGGCTGAGCGCAAGAAAGATGCTGATCCAACAGTGCCATGCCCTTCCTTTGGATTTGGCTGGAGTCTTGGGACTGGGCAAGTGAACAGGCGTTCCTCCGAGTGGGTTGAACCTGTGGAGTTTGTTTATGCTGGTCTTACCATTTCCTGTTTGACAGCGGTGTAGTCAGAGTTGACTGGTACCCGACTGACCTCCCCAATAAGGGCAAGGCCCTTCACTGACAGGAGGTCTGGAGTCCGCTGCAGATCAGCAATAAAACACCCGGGGTTGGTGAAGTTAACACTTTATTCAAAGAAACCAAAGCAGCAACTCTTCCCAGTAGGTTTTGCTCCAATGAGGCAGTTGCGAGGACTGCAGGTCCCTCCTTCCCACTGCTCTCTAAGGCTCCTCCCCTGGTTTCTTCCCCAGCAACCTGAGGCTCTTTCATCTTGTCTCTCTTTGCTCCACCCACATCATTCCTCTGCAGGGAGGGGAGCTGGTCACAGCAGCCTGCCTCATCTCTGTCTCCTGGTCCACCTCCTCTCCTGCTTCTAAGTCTGGACCGCTCTCTGCCACAGCCTCTCCCTACTCACAAAACCCTGTTACCTCTTCTCCTTCCAACACATCCTCTTCCCAGTCTGCTCCCTCTTCCCTCTCTGACCACTCATCGCCATCCCTTCACAACTCCCCTGGATCCGAGCCTTCTTCCCCTGGGGGTTCCCCAGCCTGTGCCTCCCACCACTCCTCGGCATCCAGCCAGTCCAGGACAGATGCCTGGCTAGAGGAATCCAATATCTAAGGAGCAGAACACTTCGCTACCAACCCTCTGGATCCAGCTCCTTACGCCCTGCCTCACCAGTCCCCTCCTCAGGCCCAGACATTCCCTGGGGTTCTGCTTTGGCTTCCCCAACCCACTAGGATCTTCCTCCTGGGTTGCCCAGCCCCAATTCTCTGAGCTCCTCCCACCCATCCTCAGGATTGGGCCATCCCTTCCATGGGGCTCATGACACAGTGGCTCTGCAGGGTCTTGGTCAGAGGCCTTTCCCAGCAGCAGATCTTTTAGCCGAATATTCCAGGGGTCGTCGAACCAGGGCATGTGCTCTACCACCACCCTATTCCTTCTCTCCGTTTCTGGCAAACAGCATCCTCCTCCAAATTAAGTTGGGAGTTCTCGACCCTCTGCAAACCAAACAGCCCTTCTAATAAACCTCCACTGAAAACAAAACAAAACAAAACAAGCCACAAGGAGGTTGAAGCGTGCCTGTGCCTTTGAAGCAGTCGGCATCTTGCCTCCGCACTCCGCTCCACAGGGCAAACTTAACATGACGGAATTGGATTCCTTTAACATTAAAGATAATCTAAGTGCAAAGCGAACAATGTCCGCCAAATGGGAACGGCAGGAGTGTTTAAAGGAACGTGCAAGGCATGCCCCATTACTTGCATAGTCTTAATCAGCCTTTGTCTCTATTGATCCTGCTTGGTTAGGGAGCCTTCTGTCTAACCCTGCCTGCCAAGCCATGCGTGGTGGGACTAGCTTTCCTCGCTAAATTAAGTGGCAGAACAAATAAGAACGCATTAAAAAGAGAAGTGTTCTTTTCATATAAAGTGCACGGCCACCCCTCCTTTACTCGCAAGGGCTGATTCACTTCCAGGGCTCCCACAGGAGTGTGTTGGGAACAGAAGAGCCTCTTGCCAGGCCCCTATGCAGTGTAAAACGGATGTGGGAGAACGTTTGACCCTCCAGATGTTGCTGAGCTGCAATTCCCAATATCCTTGGCCGCTAGCCTTGTCAGGGGCTGAAGGGAACAGTTTTACAGTCTGCCTCCTGCTACCAGTTCTTCACTTGTGCAATTAAATATGCATTTTGGACTGATGGTTCTGAAGATAGATAATAATAATAATAATAATAATAATAATAATAATAATAATAATAATAATAATAATAATAATAATTTATTATTTATACCCCGCCCATCTGGCTGGGTTTCCCCAGATAGATAGATAAATAGATTGATAGTATTGCAATTGCAAAGAGTGAATTTCTAATTAATTATTATATGCTAATATTTTAAGAATTAATTTTATTGTGGGTTATTATATTCCAATGGATTATTGAATATTACTTTATTTGATATGTTGTTTATTTTAAAGTTATTTTATATTACTTTTTTGCAGAAGTGAAAATGAAAAACGAAATGCCTCTTTCAAGTTTCCCCACAACTTGTCCTTTTGAACTTGTGAGGTGATCAAACAGTAAGCTTCTGGTCTAAGGGAATTTGTATGTGGATGCTGGCCCAGAAATGGAAGACACTACAGGACTTAAAACTGCTCATTCTGGTACAAGAATATGTGGTCTCTGACTACTGCAGAAGGAAATAATTCACAAATGGTGCATTCACAATAAGCTTTGTTGTTTTCTTCTTCTTCTACATTAAATGCTCTCCGTTTGGAAAACACAGCCTGTGCATTGCTCCTATGTTTTCTAACTTCGATTACTACTACTGCATTTTTAAAAAATTATGTTAATAAAGAATACCAAAAAAGATACGCATTTCGGCAAGAATGGGGAACTCTGTTATAGACCAGGCATAGGCAAACTCTGCCCTCCAGATGTTTTGGAACTACAACTCCCATGATCCCTAGCTAACAGGACCAGTGGTCAGGGATGATGGGAATTGTAGCCCCAAAACATCTGGAGGGCCGAGTTTGCCTATGCCTGTAATATAGACAATACTGAACTGGATGGGCTAATATGACCTGTGTTCCTAAATCAGGGCTGGGGAATTTTTTCCAGCCAAAGGGCCACATTCCCTTCTGGGGACAGGGCTAGAAGCAAAGTGGGTGGAGCAATGAATGTAAATTTCACATTTGTACAGTAGGCTAGTTCACACACACACACACACACACACACACACACACCCCTCTAGGCTCCATCCAGGTAAGGAAGAGGCGTTATCGGAGTTCAAGGATGCATTCCAAGTGGGAAAAACCACTCAAGGTATGTGTGAAGCAAGGCCAGTCAAGTGTGTAGGGAGTGTGGCCTGGGGAAAAGTCCTGCAGGACAGACAGAGAGACTTGGAGGAGTGAATTTGGCTCTTAGGCCCCCAAGTTTCCCTATATTATTACCGCCTATTTGCAAATGTGGTGGGTTGGGCAGAAATCACTTCTTCTGTACCTTTGGGCAAACTCCCTGGAAGCCAGCAAATCAGACCTCTGATGTTTTCCCACACACAAACCTCAGGAAGACTTTGCAATCATCCAAGGCTGCCCCTCATAAATATTTACCTGGCGGAAGAGACCAATTCTACCCTTGCTTGTAGCTTGCTTCCCTGCCACCTTTTAATCCTTAATCCCTTTGCACTATCTTTCTTGTCTCTTAACCTGCAGAGGACTCTGACGGGTTGCATTTAATTCTTCTTACACATGCCCTGGAGCACAAAAAGGCTTGTCAGGATAAAAATAAAGAGAACACGCTCAGCCATCAGTAAGGTAACCAGTCTCTCCCCCCCCCCCCATATCAGCGCAAGCTAACACGTCTTGGCTTTCTGTAACCCATGAGGGAATGAACCGGCGGACAAATGATTTCTTCTACGTTTCCCTTTTCATCTGTGTGTTTAGTCATCTGTGGGAGCAGAACTTTGCAGCCTGAGAGGTAGCATTATTTGGCATTCCTTTAAAAAAAACCACCCTACTCTTATCGCCATTTGTAACTGAGCAGGTTTAGTTGCATGTTGTGCATCACAAATGGATTTCAGTGGTGGAAGCGGTCTGAGTATTGCAGCGATGCGGAATCTGTTGTCCTGTTTTGGGCAAGGGCAAGGCAGGATGAGTGCTACAGGACAGTCAACCAGCCGTCCTAGGTCTGGGCAACCAGATAAGCAGCAGCGCAGGCAAGAATGAAAGCCCCACCCACCATTAGTACCAGTATGTGCCCTCCACCCGCTGCCACCCAGGGTGGAATGCGGCAAAAAAAAATGTTCTCCACTCTTGCACTAGGGATTTAGGAAGCACTGGGTGAAGCAGTAGGGGAGATAAATGAAAACCTTAAACTCCCATTTTATAGCTGCCGGCTGCAGGCAAAAAGCTTTTGGACTTTCCGAGGACTTCCGGGTTGGCGCGATCGGGAAATGGCGGATTCCCTCCGAGCTCCGGAGGGAATCGGCTCAGCGGTGGATGGGTCTTTGCCGTGCCGGCAACACGGGGACCCTTAAAAACCGCAGGCGCGGAAGCCTGCGGACTGAAGACTCGGCGGGTGCCTTAAGCGCCCCCCCTGATTCGCAATGAGCCTTTTTAAAGGCTACGGAGGGGATACAGGGGACGGCGTGGCACTGAGAGTCGACCGCTACCGCCGCTGAGCGAAGCCGCGAGCCATAACTGGAGAGCGCTGACTTCCTTCCTTGAAATTCGGACTGAAAAAAGAACCCGTGAGTAATTTGGAACTGAATTTTAAAACTTTTACCTTTTGAATTTGAGACGACCGGGGGGTGTGCTAAAAGGAAGTCCCCACACCCCCCCTTGCAGACGATCCAGAGCAACGAAATAAGAACTAAGCTGGAGTGCCTACCCTGTAAAGGGTGAGTTTTAAAAAGACAGTAACTTCCAAGATTTAGAAAGGTAAATTTGAGCAGGAGAGTGGAGTGTTGGAAGAGTTTTTGTTTTGTGGTAAACAACCCTCCCTCCCGGGCCCGGGAGCGACCTGCTTCGGAGCCTGTATAGAGGAGTAGAATTTGACAGCTGTCAAAAGCTGTCAAATGGACTATCAATAGTGAAAAAAATTGCTGTTTAAGACCTCTCCGGATTAAAAGGAGTTACAATTGAACTAAAATTTTGAGAAACAAAGAAACAATAATAGGACAGAGGATTGTTGGAGAAAAGGTTACTCAGTAACCAGATTCCCTCTAGGGGGAATTCTGTGGAATTACAATGGCTGTGGGTGGAAAGATACTGAGAGAAATCGAAAGAATGTTCTCACTGGTGGGAACCCTACAGGAGCAGACTACAGCTATGAGTAAACAATTGACGACCTTGGATTTGGAAACAAGTAGCTCTGCTGAAAGTAATGAGGGCCTGAGTGAGAAAGAACCCACAGCTGAATTTGAAACAATAAACAAAGAAGAGGAGAAGACAAAACAAGAAAGAGAACAAGTTATCTGGGAAAGTACTAACCAGAAGCTGACATCTGGAGAACACAAGCAAGGAGACTATTGGATTAAATCCACTCTAAGCCTACGAAAGATACAGAAGATGAAAGTGGAGGCCCTGGGACTTTATGGAATTCAGGAGCTTGAAATAAAGAAGTACAATTGGGGCCTCCACATAGACTTTGATTTTGACTATCAGCAAGACTTAGGCCTTGTGGAAATTCCTCAGCAGTTGCCTTTAAATATGGGAAGAGACTATGGACTGATTGGATTGATTGTTAAGGAAATCTTTCGAGACTCGATGATAGACAAAAAGGACTACCAACAAAACCGGCGGAGAGGGACTAAAAGAGAATTGAGAGCCTCGGATATCCGGAATCCAGGCTAAAAACTGTTAATTTGGACATGTCTCGGGAAAGGACGCAAAGCGGGGAGGGGAGGGAGGGAAGTATCAAATTTAAACAACACTCAAGACCAGGGGGTTTAGTATTAAGAAAATTATGTAAGAAAAAATGAGAAATCGAGGGAAGAGAATTGGGGTCCAACTTAGGGAAAATTTATTTTTGTTTTTTATAAAAGGACTAATATTAAGATGGAAGAAATGCCAACTTGCTGACATAAGTTTGGGAATAGGGATGCAGGGGAGGGGGTGGGGGGAAGTCAAGGACTAGGGTTAGAAAATAAGATTTTCGGGAACTATTCATGTTCGTTGTTTTTTATGTTTGTTTTGGTGTGTTGTTTGTGTTTATATAAAATGTGAAAACCCAATAAAAATATTTAAAAAAAAAAAAAAAAGCTTTTGGACTTTCCTTTGCTCCGAACTCCAGCATGCTCTCTGCATAAACACCCCAACCCATTGAGTACCCAGTGGAGCAGTCAAGATATACTAGAAGCCTGAGGCCAAAGAACTGGCTGGTTAGCTCAAATCAGTACAGTCACAATTCAGCTCCCTCACTGCTTAGGGCTTGATGCCCCTGCTAGGGGTAGGATTTACCATGTCTGCTGTTCTGAAAAACCACAGCAGCCCTGCCATGGTCCTGGGTTGGAGGAGCCCTGCCCTCGCTTTCCTCTCTTGCTCACAAGTCTGCAAACCCTCCTTGCACGTCAGCGGCACAGCTGGAGTGTTTGTGAGCAATACCATACCATCCACACCAGCCCAGCCATTTGGTCTTATGAACCTTTGCTGCCAGAACTGAGCGAATTGGTGCAACTGCGGGGCCGGCCGAACCATAAGGCAGGTTAGGCAACCGCCTCAGGTGGCAGGATCCATAGGGGCAGCAGATCCAGCTGCCAAGAAATGCATGGCCCGCTGCCACCGTGGCAACATCATCTGTGGCGCTCCTTGGAGGCCAGATCTCTTTGGCAGCTCCCCACCCAATGCCACCTCTACAGCAGCCTCTTGGCCAATCAGAGGCACTGCTGGTCTGTTCCCACCCTTGTTCCTGGCACTTTGTGGCTTGCCTCAGGTGCCAAAATGTCTTGGGCCAACCCTGCAGAACTGCCAACACTTTCTATCTCGGGGCTCCAGCAGAAGAAGCCTTGCTTTTAAATGCAGGTTGTGAGCTCAACACAAATTGGAGTAGCCAAGGAGCAGCCTACTGTTTCCCCTGCTACAATACCTCCCAACTTTCCCTTTCCTTTGCAAAAGAAAAAAACTTGGCATGCGTTGTTGCTGGCTGGAATCACTGCAGCAATCCAGTTCTTTCTGAGCAGGCCAACTGTCTATTTAGAAAGCGTCCCAGAGCAGTCGCCGTCGGCCCTACGTTATGTCAAAAGCAGGCACTGCACAGTTCGCAGTTCAGACAACCTCAGTGTGTGTGGTATTTGTCCCCTGTGACATCTACCCCTAGGCAAATGGCTTTTACATTATTTTAGTAAAGTAAAGGTAAAGGGACCCCTGACCATTAGGTCCAGTCGTGGCCGACTTTGGGTTGCGGCGCTCATCTCGCTTTGTTGGCCGAGGGAGCCGGCGTACAGCTTCCAGGTCATGTGCCCAGCATGACTAAGCCGCTTCTGGCGAAGCAGAGCAGCACACGGAAACGCCGTTTACCTTCCCACCAGAGCAGTACCTATTTCTCTACTTGCACCCCCCGTGTGGGCATTCGAACCGCTGACCTTCTGATCGGCAAGTCCTAGGCTCTGTGGTTTAACCCACAGCGCCACCCGCGTCCCTGCCCTTACATTATTTTAGGCTGCAGCAATCCATGAAGGGAAACTCTGTTGGAAGAACTGCCCTGATCCTTCTTGTCTGGAGGGTATCGCCTGCTCTGATCCTAGACCTAAATCTGGAGTAGGCAGAGTTCTTCAAGGGGAGGACTGCTCTTTATTCAATGGAAAGGTAGCTAGAACCACCAATGACATCAGCTGTCAAGAACTAGTGCTTGAGATTGCTTTTTCCTCCTCCCGCCCCTTCCCTCTTCCTCTTGTGCCGTGTCCTTTTAGATTGTGAGCCTGGGGGCAGGGACCACCTTAGTGGTTCTTCTTGTAAGCTGCTCTGAGAACCTTGTTGGCTAAAGGGCAAGTTATGAATGCTGTAAGCAAGCAAATAAATAAAAAGACAGACTCCCATAACCAGTTTGTGTATGGTTTTTGCACTGGGGACAGGATCAAGAACATCAGAGGAGAGGAGCACACTATTTTTCTTTCTCTTTCTTTGAAATAGCAAGATCAAGCATGACAACTTGCAAAGGGGGACAGATGTTTTAATAGATAGGAGGGCCAGAATAAGCACCAGGGAACCTTGGTCGAATGCCAGGGCCCCAGCAGAACCCACAGTGATGTTTTCCCTGAGTGTCCCTCTCCCCTTTTGTCTTTTGCTCCACATCTACTGTTGGGATGCAGAACATCTCTGAATACCAGCTGCTAAGAACCACAACCCCTCTGCCCACTTTAACCAATCCATGTCTACCTGTTCTGCACCCAATGTGATATATGCCCAGCTGTTAGCAGGTAAAAACACGGTTGGGCCAAAGGGGCCTGCAAAGCCCTTCTGCACAGCACTTAGCAAGCCCTGCCAGCCCACTGATTATTGGTGCTTGCAAAGCCCTGCAGCACTGTGCTTTGCAAGCAACAACCAGCTAGTGCAAGCCTGGGTGACAAAGGCGGCTTCTGACGTTCCTCCCAGAAGTAATTTCAATTATACTTTTCTTAACAATGCACATCCCGTTTGCAGAAAGGAGAATGACCCAGGACACGAGATTGAATCTGAGCTCAAAGCCTTCGACGGCGGCCTCTAATTTGCTCAGCAGCAGCAAGTCGATGGTTATCTGCATGTCAGGCAAGGGCAAAGAACACATGAACCCCAGAAGAAGAGAGGAGGCTTTGTTTTCATTTAAGTAACCTTGGGGATAAAACAACACACACACACACTCTACATGCCGAAAAATAACGCATGCCAATCTCTGCAAGCCAATCCTTCCTAAAGTGGAGAGGAAGAGCAACACATGCCTTCGTTCTTGAGATCAGAAAAATAAGAATAGAAGCCAAAGCACATTCAGACCAAGCACACGACACTGTGGTTCTTCTAAGCCAAGGGTGACAGGACAGAAGGCTGAAAATTAAGTCTTAATGGAGTGACATATCTTGGTCCTGCCATCTTCCAACAGAGCTGCGCTGACACCAGAACACTACAGTGGTACTTTGGTTCTCAAACTTAATCCGTTCCAGAAGTCCGTTCCAAAACCAAAGCTTTCCAAAACCAAGGCGTGCTTTCCCATAGAAAGTAATGCAAAATGGATCAATCCATCCCAGACTTTTAAAAACAATCCCTAAAACAGCAGTTTAACACAAATTTTACTATCTAACGAGACCATTGATCCATGAAAGCAATAAACAATGTACTGCAGTCACACAATCAATCAATCAATCAATCAATCAATCAATCAGTAGCTGAACTGGGTTCCACACAGTTGCAAAAACAAAAGGAAAAAGAGCTGCAAAAGCAAAAACGCAAATTAAATAGAAAAAACAGACAGACCTCAGTGTAACACTCAAGTGGAAGAGTGGCACTCAAATCAGAAGCGTAACACTCAAAATGGAGCATGTTCAGCTTCCAAAAAACGTTCGCAAACCAGAACACTTACTTCCGGGTTTGCAGCGTTTGGGTTCCAATTTGTTTGAGTATCAAGGCGTTTGAGAACCAAGCTACCACTGTATTATGCCGCCCAGTTGCTTTCCAGAGGTGGATCTTAGAACTGTTTTCCACCCACCCCAGCTATGAAGACAATGAAATGAAAAGCTGCATATGCACACTACAACAACCCATAATCCCAAGGTTTGGGTGGTTGTTGTTCTTGCTGTATGTATTGCATTGCATTGCATTACATTGCACTGATCTACAGCCTTCCCTTCCGAGAGCTTACATAACTCTCCTTCCACCCATCTTACCTTCACAACTACCCAGTGATTTTCATAACTGCGTGAGGATTTGAATCCTGGTATATGCAGGAACCCCTATAATTCCAAAACAGCAGAACTGTATTAGCCTGCAGCCAAAATACAGTGGTACCTTGGGTTACAGATGCTTCAGGTTGCAGACTCCGCTAACCCAAAAATAGTACCTCAGGTTAAGAACTTTGCTTCAGGATGAGAACAGAAATCGCACGGTGGCAGCGGGAGGCTCCATTAGCTAAAGTGGTACCTCAGGTTAAGAACAGTTTCAGGTTAAGAACGGACCTCCAGAACGAATTACGTTCTTAACCAGAGGTACCACTGTAGATGGTTCACCACTGACCAGCCATGCCCAGTCACATGGGAGGAGGTATGTGCTGGGAAGGCAAGACTGTTTCTGGAATGGCCTGTTTGGGGATACCCATGGCACTATGCTACAGCCCAAGCCCTGACCGGAAGTCACATAGCTGCTTTGAAACAGACTGGAGAGTGACCCCCCCCCTTCCCTCTGGTCCATTCCCAAGCTATAAACTGATGTCCTGGCCAGGCTGAATTCTAAACAGTGGGGCTGTATTTGGCTGCATCACAAAGATCATTCAGATTTACCACTATAACAAGCAGCTTGCTGATCACACATTCCCTCCAAAACACAATAAAAATTGTATATTGCTCTCAGACCACAGACATAATGTGAATACTCAACAGCAGATTTAAGTGTCCCTAAATACACAGAAAAAAGATGGATTGCCTATTAAGGAAAACACACACAAGTCCCTAAATACATATGTACACTGTATTGCACATTCTAAGCAGTCCTGGAGTGTGAATTTAAATGGTAGCTAGAAATACACACACACACACACACACACACACACACACACACCCTTTAAAAAGAAGACATATTGACAGAGGGCTCATTATCCACTGGATAAATAATACATCATTTAGAACAAACTCTCTGGACTGCCGTGAAAGGCTCTTCTGTCATCATTAAAAGAATAAAGGAAATTAGCACACATATACAAAATATAAATAGTGTGAGAACTCTGTTTCAGGGAGGTGAAAGAACAGAGGGAGAGAAGGAACGCAAAGCCTCAGCACGCTTCCTGTCCAATGGTTGCTAAACAGCATTTGCAACATGCAATGCAAAACTGTATCTGCCACAGGATGCTTCAGTATTGATTAGCTGGAAGCCAAGACCTCCTCTGGAATACTCCATGTCCATTTACCCTCTCTTCTAACAGTCTCAAATACTCCTCTACAGGTTCTGCTCCATAAGCTGACTCATACCTCCCTCGTGTTGTGTGGATGGTAAACGATGAAGCAGGACTCAGTGAACTGAGGTTAATAGAAGGATTGACAGACGGATTTAGCAGGAGGGGAGAGGTTTTGGGTAGAGGAAGCTGGAAAATAGCAGGTTAACTAATGTTTTGGAGACATATTTTATATATATATATAAATTAACCCTTCAACGATTTGCGAAATTAAGTAATCATTAAGCCACAGGCATTCATGCAATCTTTTCTTGCTTTGTAAGTCGGGCAATTAGTCCGATTCACCCCATACAAAGCCACCAGAAGATCCTTTGAAAAGTGTTTATTGATCACAGACAATTTTAGACCAATTGTTGCTGTTATTAGACTAATGACCTATCTTCCAATTATCGCCTGCGCAAAGGTGCTCATGATTAGCTTGTTACTGGATTGATTTGGTTGGCAAATTATGACCCAGCGGTTAATTTTTAATTTCATAAAATTATTGTTATTGGTTCTTTTGTGTTTCGCTAACGTCACCTCTTGTGTTTTGTATCGATCTGCAGCCTTGTGCTGCTTTTATTTTCCTTTCAACGGTTCTTGCAAAAATGACAATAAACGGCGGGGGACGTTTTGGCATGTGTACCTAAAGGTTCTTTTCTGTGGCCACGCAGGGCGGGTGCCTTAAGATTCGGTCCTGGCTGCTAACGTCTTAATTCCGGCATTGCTTCCAGCAGCTAGGAAATGGAAATACTTTCCCAGAAAAGTACTCCTGGTTAGCATGTCAAGCGGCCAGAGGTTATGGCAGCTTTAGTCCAACAATAACATGTTCATCAATCCATAGCACAGAGAGAAAGGCTCCCATCTTTTTGAACTACAAACATTCAAAAGTGTGTGCTGGCATCTAGCCTCTGGACCTCACTGAGGCAGAGAACCTGAATAGAAAACATCCCCAACCTGGTAATCTCCAGATATTTTGGACCACAGCACCAATCAATATGGTCGATAGGCAGGGATGATGTAAGTTGTAGATCAGCAACCTCTGGGTGGCCAGTTTCTCTCCCTTGACTTCTATGGCCCTTTATTTATCATTCCTTGCAATAGGAAATTCAAGTTTTGATCACTGAAAGGACTAGATCCAAAGCAGAGACACTGAAATAAGGAGATACCAGCGTGCTCAGGGTGAACCTCAAGGTGTGCAGAAGTAATGTCTGTTGTCCCCCCGCTCTGAAAAACTGCTATTACAAAGGGCAAAAAAAAATGTAAAGCACAGACCAGAGACAAAAACAAGGAACTTGGCAGGGTTTCCCACCCACTTTAGGCCAGTGGACACATTTGGAACTGCGAGAAAGTGTCGTGAGCGCCAGTCACAACATGGCTGCTGTGGAGCCCATGGCATTCCACAAAATGGCTGCCACATCGAAAAGATCAGAAAGAGATGGGGCAACAAGATGGTGCAGGCGCACATCCCATCGACTGTGGGTGTATGGGGTATGTGTGTGCTTGCTCACAGAAATAAACTTTCTGCATCTCACCTCAGTTCAGAATGGAAGGAAGGGTGGCTGTCCTGTCCTGACCTCCAATGAAATGTGGGCATTTCATGCAAAGCGTTCAATGTACGAGAGGCTGAGCCCATGGAAGCAGGAACTCAGCTGGAGGTCTCTCATGCACTGTGCAATTTTGAGAGGATATTTACTCAAACCTTTTGTGGGCACCTGTGTGTGCTGCATTAACAACCCCCTAATTTATGGCGTACTAATTTCTTTAATATATATAATTCACTGCTTATATTACATCGTGCCTTTGCAGTTCTTAATGAGGATTTACACATTTCCCACTATTTGACTCTTATTTTAATAAACTTTCAATTGACTTCCTTGTTGGTACATTTACAGCCACTCTCTGTATGTCCACTGGAACAAACTGATAAGAGGCAGAAATTGAGAACAGGTCGCGCCCCCCCCCCCCCGGTTTTTCTCTGCAAGGAATCTCTGGCCCCATTTTTTATTTTTTTTAAGGCTCCTTGTTCAAAAGTCAAGTGCACAGATAGATAGATGGCTCTTCCACAGCACCTGGTGTGTAGAAAATAACAATTTGCTACGAAGAATGCAGCTTGGCTGTCATCAAATTCCTGTTCCTTCAGAGAGATGGGCAAGCAGCTTCACAGCCAAGTGCCTTACGTAACCAAGCCCTCAGGAGGGTGTCATCTGGAAACAGAGTCAGCGACTTGGCTCCGAATGTTATTTACATGGTTTCCACCACAGAGCAAAAAATAGGAGCTGAATTGTTGAGAGGACGGAGCAGTGGCAAGTTGGAACACTAGGCAAGAAGCTAAAATGACGCCCGCCCACCCGAAGTCTGTGCACGCCACATCCACCCAAGCCACTGAAATTATGAAGGGGACTGGGGGTAGAGGTGGTTTGGGTGGGTGTGAAACAATGAGCCAGTGTGGTGTAGTGGTTAGTGTGTCAGACTAGGACCTGGGAGACCAGGGTTCAAATCCCCACTCAGCCATGAAACTCACTGGGTGAACTTGGGCCATTCAGAGCCTCGTAACCCATCTCACAGGGTTGTTGTAGGGGTTAGATGAGGAGTGGGGGTGAACCATGTTTTCCTTGGAGAAAAAGGTGGGATTTAATACGGCAAATAAGCATTTTGGCTTACCTGCTGGAGGGGCCAGAGATCTCCATGTGGTTGCAATTGGACCTGCGCCAGTCGCAAAATACACCTAGTGACTGGGGAATTTCAAACACTGTTCATGATCTACTGTAAATTGCCCTGGAATATTTCAACGGAAGGCTAATTCACGTTTTATCAACTGAATAAATTTTGTTTCTGAAGTGAAAGCTGATGCCCCCTCTCTTGGCCAGGAATAGGCAAACTCGGCCCTCCAGATGTTTTGGGACTACAACTCCCATCATCCCTGACCACTGGTCCCATTAGCTAAGAATCATGGGAGCTGCAGTCCCAAAATATCTAGAGGGCCGAGTTTGCCTATGCCTGCTCTAGGCTAATCTTTTTTCCAACAAGATTCACACTGAAATGAATTGGGTCTATGCTGAGTAAAACCTACCGTAGTTGTATACCACCCTTTAGATATGTAGAGAAAATTAACTGAGGATAAAAAGATTCTTACACTGCCATATGAAAAAGGAGGGAGATAACAAATATGCTTCAGAATTAAATGAAAGACAATAATGAAAACGGTATTGCATTTTTCGCAAATTTTTGGTTCCAAAAAGAAGTAAAAAGCAGCCATCTCTCAACAAATTTGTTTTTGTCCCTGACATTCACTATCGCTCGAATATAACAAGTTGGTGTATACATATTAAAACACAGCTTTTGCCAGACTAAAAGTACCATCAAAGAGCAAGAGCACAAGGAGCCAAGACTAACAATCAATAAATTAAATTAAGCAGTGAGAGAATTAAAGGCTTGTTTAAAAGAGAAATGTGTTCAGCTGCTAGCAGAACACAAACAGAGAGGAAGAGAAACTCTTGGGCTTACTTTAGGGACTTTCGTGTCTCTCACAAATTGCCACCAGGTCTATCTCAAAAGGCACAGGCAAAAACACCATTTGGCCCTTGCACATAGGCGCCGACTCCATGGGGCTTGAGGGGGCTCGAGCCCCCTCAAAAATTTTTTTGGGGGGGCTCAGCCCCCCCAATAATCTCGGGCGGGCGCCCTTTCAGCAGAGCGCCGCCGCCGTCCCCCGCCTCCTCCTCACCTGTTCCTTCGCCAGCCAGCCAGCCGCGCGCCCTAATCGGAGGCACTGCCGGAAATCCCGCGAGAACAGGGGAATCCCGACTGGCCACACCTCCCAGCCAGCCAATCGGCTGGCTGGGGGGCGTGGCTTGCCCTATTTAGGGCCGGAGCCACTTTATTTGCATATTCATGAGCTTATTTATTATTCATGAGCTTTCCCGGGCCCCCCCAATATTTTTTCTAAGTCCGCGTCCCTGCCCTTGCAACATTCCTCAGGTCTTAAAACCTTTCCGGGCCACACCTCTCAGCAGCCCTGCTTTGTACCTTCCTCAGGTGTTTGTGACCTTTCAGTTAAGAGATCAGATCAGGGGGAGAGGGCATAATTGCCACATGTGAAATGGCAGGCTGGGTCCTGTATTGGCACCTTAATGATCATGCGCATCATGATCAGATAAGATGGGGAAGGGTCGTAGCTCAGTGGCAGCCCTGAGCTAGATGGACCAGTGGCCTGATTTTGTGTAAGTTGGCTTCCTATGTTCTTTGGGGAAGGAGCAGCAGAACAAGTCTAGTCATGGGGTGCCTCTGGACTGTCATGAGTTTCAGAGAGGGATTCAAGCACACACCAAAAATTTAGGGTAGCACAATTAAAGTGGATTGAAACACTCTTGTCACCCTAGAGCAGCCCATCTCAACTCTGGGTCCCCAGATGCTGTTGTAGACTACAACTCCCATCATCCCTGAGTGTTGGCCTTGTTAGCTAGGGGGTGATGGGAGTTGTAGTCCATCTGGAGACCCAAGTTTGATAAAGGCTACCTTAGAGCAACAAAACCCTACAAGACCTTTTGCAGTTCGGAACATGGTGAGGAACTGCTCCGAAAAGCGTGGGCTGAATGAATGACTAATAGGAAGACGTATGAACTCCCCACCAGCAAACCAGGATGAATGCTCACTGTCACGTAATCATCCTGCACACATATCAGAACGAATAGTCAGTAAAGACTAGGTGTAGTATAACCTTTGTGCAAGCAAATTAGGATGAATGCTCAATAGACAGGACTTCTGGGAGAGCCCTTCTACTACGAATGTTAACTAGGAGCCGAGATTTATATGGGGCAGGTACTGGAATATAGGAAATGGTCCCTGGCTAAGCTGGGAGCCTGTGAAATTGGTATTGTTCTCCAGCCCATGCCCCCACTTTCCCACACACTGCAAAGTTGATTGCTGCTACATTTCAGTGTTTGCATTCAAATGCCACTTTGCAGCTATGCTTCTATTATCGAGCCTTGCTCTCTCAAGCAATTACAGTGATGAAAACACCTTGCCAATGAGCTAACTCTAATTAAAGGCAGAGCAGAACAGACACTCTTGCTAAATGCATTCACCATTCAGTACTACCAGGCTGACAGCAAACCTCCCATTACTCACAGAACAAGGGCTCTGGGTTGCTTACTGCAAAAATGCGGGAAGCAGGAAACAAAACCACCTTTGCGGGTTGGGGTGGGGGTGGGGGGAGAGCGAGCTGGGGAAAGAGAGGATAAACAGTCTTTTCAGGAATTAACGATTGTGAGACCCCCCCATACAAGGCCCCTGCTAACGACAAGATATTACAGCGCAGGTTAATGGAAACCAAATACCAATTTAACATTACCAACCCTGAGCAAATTGAGTTCAGCTCATCAAAAGCCCTCCAAGAGGTACTTTGAACTAAGATGATGGTTTGCAAGAGAGGGAGAGTCATTAACACAAGATGGCAGAAAAAGAATGGCTTGTAATAACTCCCTTTTGAAGGGATTATTTGGGGGATATGAATGGATGGTTAAGGAATGGGATTTCTTGACAAAGAGGTCTGGGTGGATTTCTTAAGAGAAAGGAATTTTGCCACAAAGAAGCCCTTAGTGAACTCAAGAGAAGGAAACAGACCTCTACGGCACCCTCAAAAAGACTCTTGTCTTCGATTCACACATTCCCTTGTAGACATTAATTAATTAATATACTGCCCACACGCTACAATGGTTTCCAAGTGTTTTACAAGCATAAAATCAATCATAAAACCCTTACTTAATTAAAATAATATTCTCAATTCCAACAAAACTTTAAGAACGCTCATATTAAAATATACTGTACAATAAAGACAATTAAAACAGTTGGATCAAGAAGTTCAGTTTGGGGGGAGGGTTTTGCCTAAACAGGTGTGTCTTCAAGAGCCGGTGGAATGCCAATACAGATGGGGGGCCTCTCGTATTTCACCAGGGAGGACACCCTCCAGCAATGATCCCAACAGGACCTTTGTGGTTCCTTCCAACTCTACAATTCTGTGATTCATCACTTCCAGGCAACTGTTAATTCCTATGGCCAATGGCTAATGGCTCTGCTGCAGACTTGCATTTGTCAAGTTAACTGTGCATACATACAGCAGTTGCAATTGGGGATTTTGGTCTGTTTGATTCCCAGAATATTCCCTGGCACACAAAAAAACCAACCAACCACCCCTCCTTGGAGGTTAGCAGGTTAGCGTTGGCAGGGGGCTTAGAGCTGTGCTCTTTATGTCCCTGCAGCAAATAGCCTGTTAATCTTTCTCCATGCTATTTGGAGAAGAGGAGCTTTGGAAAGGTGTTGCCTCTGCACTCCCCTTGCTTCAGAGAAAAAGCAAAACTAAGAAGCCTATTTGTAAGGAAGAAGGCTTAAAGCTGATTTAAGAGAGACAGTGTGTCTTGGATGGTTGGATGGCTTCCAAAACTTAGAAACAGCAGTCGCGTAAAAAAAACATTATACCAGAATATTGCCTGAAACTGGATCCCCGACACACACAAGCTGCTTTCTCTTAGTACGAGACACTTGCTTGTATTCTGAGACACATCACTGGCCCATTTAGACCAGTACTGCTGGCACTGGCAGGCAGCGACTCTCCAGGATTTCAGACAGGGGTCTCCTCCCAGCCCTGCCTGGGGATGCCAGGAATTGAATCCAGGAACCTCTGCATGCTAAGCCAAACCATGTGTTAGCACAAGTGTGCGGGCTCTCAGAGAGGAGGTTGAGGACACCTTTCTGCTCCGCCACCTATTCTGTTGCTCCACTGCATTAAACTAAGCCAGGGTTTGCCTTCGCTCATCACCCAAACCCGGGCTTGCAGTTTAGCCCTCTGGATAAACCACAAGTCAAAAACCATGGGATAAACCTTGGTTACAGCTCATGGTTAGTCTGGAAGTTCCTCACCACTGCAATAACAAGTGTTCTTTTAGAGTCAGTGTTATGCAGTGATTAAGGTGCTGGACTCAGGTTCAAATCTTGACTTAGTCACCAGGTAACCTTGAGTCAGTCACTCTCTGCATCTCAGGGGTATTGTGAAGGCCAAGGACAGGAGTGTGTGTCCGCTGCCAACAGGCCAAAAACAGAAGAAAATACATTTTAGATTTGCCTAGTAAAATGTTGGCGCTTGATTTCCAGCTTAAGAATGTGAAGGAAGAAAAAAAACAATTTGCATGATGAGAACAAGTTAGGCACAAATGGGGTTTTGCATGCCTTTGATTAAGTGTAAACTTGGTTATGTAAATCTATTTCATTTTCTCCTCCTTTGTTGTTCTGGAAGTGCACAAGCTATTGTCAACTGGGATAATAATGCAGTGCAAAAAAGGCTGGGGAGCGGAGGGGGAACTGAACAGCACAATACTCGTGAGCCATTCACTTTGTCAAATAATAATAATATTTTTTTCAAAAAAATGATTGTTCATTTGCAATCTTAACTTGGTTAAATTAGCAGCAATTTGAGCTCTCTTAATTTTCTGGGAAATGATTTGCAGAAGGAGAAAACACACACACACACACAGAGAGAGAGAGAGAGAGAGAGAGAGAGAGAGAGAGAGAGAGACGACACTATGATGTTCTTAATAAAGATATGCAGCTCCTCCTTGCTCCATGAGTGAGATTCCCCACTCACTCCACTCCAATGCATCAAGGTCCATTAAACAGGAATTTAGAGATGCCATTATCAGTCACTCATTGGTTCATTTAACCAAATTTGTGGGTGGTTGTTGTTTTTTAGCTTAAATAACATGAGCTTTTCGGGGGGGGGGGTGTTCAATTTTAAGCAGCCAACAAACCACAAGGCCACATATCTTTTAAAAGCCTTCTATATTCAGGCCTGTCCATTAGAGAAACACAATACCAACGAGTATTAATTTCAATGGGTCTAATCTGGGTCTACAATGGGTCTACTCTGAGTAAACAACACCAAATATATTCAACATATACAAGGGACCCCTTGTATTGAACATATTCAAGGGACCCCTGACCATTAGGTCCAGTCGTGACCGACTCTGGGGTTGCGGCGCTCATCTCGCTTTATCGGCCGAGGGAGCCAGCGTGCAGCTTCCGGGTCATGTGGCCAGCATGACTAAGCCGCTTCTGGTGAACCAGAGCAGCGCACGGAAACGCCGTTTACCTTCCCGCAGGAGCTGTACCTATTGATCTACTTGCACTTTGACGTGCTTTCGAACTGACACACTTATATAGTTGTATTTTAATGGTGGATTATAATTTTTAATGCTTATTTCTCTATTTTGTTGGCAGCTTTGAGCGGCTCCTTTTTCGTACGGGAAAACGGGTTTAAATGCTAGTATAAATAAATCCTTATGTCCATGCCAGCTGGATGAAAAGGTAACAGAGCCTTTTGTCTGAAACGGGGGCCTGCAGTGCGATCCTACTCAGAAGCCAGTTCCACTGAGTTCAATGGGTAGCTGTGTTTTAGGATTGCGATTCTGACCCACTTACTTGCATGCCCTGTCCATTGACGTTAGGGAGGCTTTGTTTTGAAGATTCTAATAACATATTCAGGAACAGTATTTCCTGATTAAAAATCGTTGGGATTCCTATCATCGTTTGTATGGCGGCAACAGTGCGTTAAGCACACAGCCAATTCACTTTGATTTGTCAGCAAATGCAGGATCAAATTAAAAGGCTTGGAACAAGTCCCAACAATGGCTTGGCTGGACCAGTCCATAATAGCAAGTTATTAACATCGCAACAGCCAAAAAAACCAGAGCGTCGGGGTTCCCCCCCCCTTCCCTCTTTAAACAATAGATGGTTCTGTAGTTCATTCTCTTCATTAAAATTAAATATTGTTTAATCTGTAGAAGAAAGCTGGCTTTGAACAAAATGTGAGTTTTCTCCCCGAGAGGCCCAGAAAAGCTAGGAACAGATAGTCATTCTGGGATGGTTTCTTTTTGGGCAGAGAACCTCATGCCAGGGGCCCTCGGAATTCTCCACAGCATATGCCCCCCAAAATGGTGGTTAAAACACACACAGAGAGCATTAAGTGGGCTCATAACAAAGCATTGTGAACAAGTATATTTTCCCCCCTCCACTCGCTCTGAAGCCTTGCTGGGAATGAGAGAGGGAATGTGCCAACAGCAATTGGGAGTATGGTTGGTGCCAGTAGGACAATTGGCCCCTGTTCACCACCAATATCTGTCTGCCCGCAAACATCTTACCCTGCAAGACTTCCAACGGCTGCCTGCTAGTGGTGTGTGGGGCCAGGAGCAATTAATCTGAATTTTAACTTTATACAGTCGGATAGTTTTCACACAAATCTCTATCCTGGCAAGTAAGAAGCATTATCAGAGTCCAAAGATTCGTTTCTGGCAAAAACAGGAAGAAGTTTCAAAGCAGGCCTGGTGAGTGGCATAGCCTCTGGAGAGATAAGAGTAGCCCTTCTGAGGGCCAAACAGAAAAATATGATGGGCCGTATTTGGCCCCTGGACCCATAGCTGTCAACTTTTTCCTTTTCTTGTGAGGAATCCTATTCAGAATAAGGGAATTCCCCTTAAAAAAGGGGAAACGTTGACAGCTATGCCTGGACCTGAGATTCCACAGCCATGCCCTACAAACTGACTAGCTATGCTCAGAGTGGGAGGTGCATGTTGGCTTAGTCTTCATATATTATTTCCGCACTGATGTTCTGAAAACCAAATTGGTCGCAACAACGAGAAAGGCAGATGGACCTTCCAAAGAACTACACCTCGCACACCGAGAGTTTTCTGTAATCAGGCAGCAAACAATGTGAGATACCGAAGGTGCTAAATTACTGAGAATGATTGTTTTTCTGCACCGGAGGCTTTTTTTTAAAAAATGGCAAGAAAAACAGAAATCTGGAGCCGGAGATAAAGACCATCAAATGGAAGGCCTTCCCTTCAGAATTCCACTCACACTTCGGAGACCGTCTTGATAACACACAGCTGGTGTGTTGCATGTTCACTCTGCTGCTGTGATAAAACTTTCTTCTCTTCACACACTCCCCCCCCCCCCGCGCTTTTTGGCATCATAGTATAGTGTCAAGTCCCAGCAGTAAATAATGTAGGGTTAGAAACTATGGCAAAACGGGCACAGCTACTCCTGACAACATTATCAATGTTGTAATTAGTATATGGCACACAGTTGGCTTGGCTGATATGCAGAGGGCAGCCGGGGGGGGGGGAGCGAATGAAGATAAAGACGGTTCCAATAACGCCGTAACTCATTTCGGGACAGTGCTTCTTGCTGAGATATTAGCCGTGGTTCTTCCTTTTGCAATTCCCTTTTGTAAGGCCTGTTCAGAGGTGTGACACATGCAAAATCAACTGGCCGGCCTCGCAGCAAAATGGGGAGCAGCTTTTAGATTTAGGTTTAAAACGGTAAAGGGTCCCCTGACCATTAGGTCCAGTCGTGGCCGACTCTGGTGTTGTGGCGCTCATCTCGTTTTACTGGCCGAGGGAGCCGGCGTACAGAATTCCGGGTCATGTGGCCAGCATGACTAAGCCGCTTCTGGAGAACCAGAGCAGTGCACGGAAATGCCATTTAGCTTCCCGCTGGAGCAGTACTTTGACGTGCTTTCGAACTGCTAGGTTGGCAGGAGCTGGGACCGAGCAACGGGAGCTCCCCGCATCGTAGTGATTCAAACCACCGACCTTCTGATCGGCAAGTCCTAGGCTCTGTGGTTTAACCCACAGCGCCACCTGCGTCCAGATTTAGATTTACACCTGCACTATTCTATCACTTGTTGGTAACAGGCATGGCTTTCCCCCAAAGTATCCTGAGAACTGTGGTTTCTTAATGGTGCTGAGAGTCCCCCCCCTCCATTCCCCTCACTGGGTTGCAATTCTCGGAGCGGCTGAACAATAAATCCCTCTTCCCAGCAAGCTCTGGGAATTGTAGCTCTGTGAGGTGAGTCGGAGTGGGGAACCTCAGGCCCAGGGGCCTAATGTTGCCCTCCAGGCCACACTCCTTAGCAGCTCAGATTTGCATCGTCCTCCAGAGATTTCACGAGGCTAGCAGTGTCATTGAACCTCTTTGCTTGCCTGGATGGAGAGTCAAAGAAACTTCTTGCTTGTGTGTGGCTGGAATGAATCACATCCACACACACAGACACACCCACACACCCACACCCACACACACCACTTTCCCCTCTGGATCTGCTCACCCCTGGCCCATTCCCGACCTGTCTAAGTCCAGAATTCGTTTCTCACAGCAGCCAACCACATGATGCACAGATCAAACAGCCAGACTCCCCCCCCCCCCCCAGTTGCAGATAAGGAGACTGGCCAAGACAGCAGTTAAAGACCCACTGGGTAGTGAACCGAAAGAACAGAAAGCAAAGGAATGATGTGGCTTCAAGGAAAACGAACTGCTGTAACTTCAAGTTCCTTTCACTTAATCCTCACTAATTCTTATTGCAACAGGTGCTTTACTCTGGAGCCAATCTGGAGCTCACATTGGGGTGGAGGGAAGGGGGGTTAAAATGTCAGTAATCCGATTCCTTACTTCAGCCAGCAATACATGATACTCTTTCTAATCCAGAGATGAGGGAAAGAAAAACAAAAAAGGAGAGAGAAGAGAAGAAGCAATTTGCTAGCTTAGCGCTGGAATCCAGGAGGGAACTGGTTCAGCCACACAAAAGTTGAAACGTAATGGGGGGGGGGGCTGGATTTGTCCTGGGGGCCAGGGGATGCTGACCTTTCGCACATCAGGGAATGTCACGGGCATGCTATGTTGTGGAAGGGGGCTATTGAGTCAAAGGCTAAAGGCCTTGCAAGCCGCTTACTGGAAGAGGTTTCAGGGTGGGGTGGGAGGACATAGAACATGGGTAGGCAAACTAAGGTCCAGGGGCCGGATCCGGCCCAGTCGCCATCTAAATCCGGCCCGCGGACGGTCCAGGAATCAGCGTGTTTTTACATGAGTAGAATGTGTCCTTTTATTTAAAACGCATTTCTGGGTGATTTGTGGGGCCCACCTGGTGTTTTTACATGAGTAGAATGTGAGCTTTTATTTAAAATGCATCTCTGGGTTATTTGTGGGGCATAGGAATTCGTTCATTCCCCCTCCCCCAAATATAGTCCGTCCCCCCACAAGGTCTGAGGGACAGTGGACTGGCCCCCTGCTGAAAAAGTTTGCTGACCCCTGACACAGAGTCACAGAATCATAGGACTCTGGAGTTGAACAGGTCATCAAGTGAAAGCCCCTACAACACAGAAATCACAGATCCCTGGCAGAATGCCATCTACCCTCTGTTTAAACACCTCCAACAAAGGAGACTCCACCACCTTCTAAGGTAGTCCATTCCACTGTTGAACAGCTCCTACAATCATAAAGTTCTTCCTCATGTATAATTGCAGCACTGCGGGGGAAGAGAGTTTCCGAACCGAGGTGCTCCAAGGGAGAAAACCCCCTCCTGAGTTATCATTTCCCCATTCTTCCATCTTACGCACCTCCCCACTTTCGAGCTGGCAATGTGTATAGGCTTAAACCAGTTCAAAACGTGGTCAGTCATGCCTGCAGATCTTGGGAGACCCTCCTTCTCCTCTGTCCCAAAGTCCCTCCTTGACAGACCCGTTGTATTTACTCAATTTACCCACTCAACAGCTGAAACAAACAGCAAGAGTTCGTGTGGGGTGAATAAATACAGATCTACAGATCCTAGCATGCACATTTGTTCTCTTAGACCATGGGTAGGCAAACTAAGTCCTGGGGGCCAGATCCAGCCCAACCGCCTTCTAAATCCAGCCCATGGGAAGTCTGGGAATCAGTGTGTTTCCGCATGAGTAGAATGTGTACTTTTATTTGAAATGTATCTCTGGGTTATTTGTGGGGCATAGGAATTCGTTCATTTTCCCCCCTTCAAAATATAGTCCGGCCCCCCACAAGGTCTGAGGGACAGTGGACTGGCCCCCAGCTGAAAAAGTTTGCTTACCCCTGTCTTAGACGGAAGGGATAAACTCTGCATTGAAAGGGCACATCAAAGACATGAAAAAAGGTGAACAACGCTCCTCGCCTGGGATGCTGTCTTATCTGGAGCTGGCCTTGCCCAGAGACCACATTGCTGGACTCCTAACATCCCAGGAGGTCACTGCCCGGGGCTTTTCGTGGGTCTGCAACCCTGATACATTCAGAGAGAAGCAGTGCAGTGGAAACTGCAACTCAGATTCTGTTTATTCCCCAGCCAGTTGGCTCAGCCTCGTGCCCAAAGTCATTGTATTTTTCAGCCAGCTCCCATTTGATTAATGTGTTGCACTGAACAGCCCTTTAAAAACCTAATAAATATGGTAGGAGCATCTCATAATTGTCCCTCTGATCCGAGCCAGAAACACGTGCTTAAAAAAGAAAAAAAAGATAGGAGGCTCTCAATAGCAAAACCATTCTGCTTCAAAGAATGATGATGCTAATATTTCTTACACCTTAGTTACTTGTGAACAAAAGCCTAATTATTACCAATTAAGTTGGGAGAACCTTTTTAAAAAATAAAAATAAAATAAAATATTGCCACCTCGTTTCCTGTATGGTTTGCCTAATTCCTTAATTGATTCCTCCCCACTTCCCTCTGCAATGAATGAGTAATAATGCTATTTTTTAACGGACCACTTTTCATAACGTACAAGGGCTTTTCTACATCAGGATAAGGATAGCAATCTATGATAAGATTTAAGGGAGCAGGGTAGAAGCAGAAACGCAGGAGGGTCCCAATCCTGCTGGACTGAAACACGGTGTGGTGGCTTCCTCTCTAGGGTAAAGAGAGACACCAGTTTGCATCACAAAAGCTCTTCTCGCCAATGAACACAAAATAGACAGTTTCCACTCAGACATAATGATTTTCCCCCTTCCTTAAGCACAATAAAGCCACAGAAATAATTAATTCTGGGCGGGGGGCGGGCGGGCAATGAAATCTGCAGCCACGGGCGCTTAGCTGCCTGCTTGGGTCTCAGCAAGATGGAATTTACAAGTCACCCTGGGAACCAAAACAAAAGATGTGGCGTTCTTCTGAGATGCTCGGGAAAGATTATAGAATCATGCCCCAGCCGAGAGAGAGCCAAGCGACTTGCTAATGCGTATGTGGCGCTTTTATCAGGACTAATTGCAAACCTTTTGTCTGAGCAACCCTTAGCGGTGTTGCCCGCCTTCCTGTCTGCCAGCCAGCAGTTCCGGTTATTGCTGTTATCTCTCTCTCTTTTTACCCTGACAGCGGGCCAAGAGCTCTGTGTTTTGTAGAGTTTTCTGATCACCTTTCCACAGTCATCAATGCCCAAGATGGTGCATTACAATGATAAAATGCATTTATCTGCTATTGGCACTCCAGCCTTCTACCAATAGGAACTGTTTCCAGAGAAGTAGCTGTGTTACGTTTGGTGCTGTAGCAACTTGGCACTACAGTGGTACCTCAGGTTAAGTACTTAATTCGTTCCTGAGATCTGTACTTAACCTGAAACTGTTCTTAACCTGAAGCACCACTTTAGCTAATGGGGCCTCCTGCTGCTGCCGCGGAGCACGATTTCTGTTCTCAACCTGAAGCAAAGTTCTTAACCTGAAGCACTATTTCTGGGTTAGTGGAGTATGTAACCTGAAGTGTATGTAACCTGAAGCATATGTAACCTGAGGTACCACTGTACTTATAGGATAAGGATGGTGGGCCACACTTTCAGAATAAAAATTTGCTCGCACCACACGGGATTTTTTCATTGATAAAAAATACAACAGGAAACAAAAAAGAAATAGCACCTTGATTTATAACATGAGGCACAACCACTTTATAACATAATCACGAGACATTCAGAAAGTATAAAACAATGCAGCTGCAGAAGAATCTGAATCATTCTCAAAATATAATTACAGTGGTAACTCGGGTTACAGACACTTCAGGTTACTGACTCCGCTAACCCAGAAATAGTACCTCGGGTTAAGAACTTTGCTTCAGGATGAGAACAGAAATCGTGCTCCGGTGGCATGGCAGCAGTGGGAGGCCCCCATTAGCTAAAATGGTACCGGTGTGAGCTTGCAAATATCCCTTGATGCTCATGCTCTCATTTTGAAAATATTATCTATCGATATTTTGCAAACAAAATTACACACACACACACACACACACACACACACACACTATACTACACTGAAATGTTTAAATGTTTCATTGAACCTTCCTACCACACTTGCCTTTCTCTCCTGCCACACCCTTTAAGAACCACTGATGTACGGAGAGCAACAGGCCAGGAGCTAGTCTCACCTGGAGCTGGGAAGATGCTCTGAGTGCTTCCAGACCTGTCACAATTTTGGGGTGGGATTCAATCACCTCCCAGCAAATTCAGACTACACAATTGAAGCTTATTTGGAGCTCCTGAACAACATACCTCCACCTCTTCCTCCTCTTCCTCCTCCACCTCCTTCTTGCAATAAGGGAAGTGTGGGATAACACTGGCTGTGATGCAAAGTCACTTAATCTACCCACAAACAAATGAGGCTGAACGCTCATTAAACAGCTCATCTGGAAATGACCGCAAATGCCTGACTAGCTGTCTGTGCTAAAACAAAAACTAATGGGGGGAGCAAGATCTGTTGGGCTGTTGCTGCTCAGAGCCCCTCCATCTTATGCTCAGCCTGTGTATATGTGTACATAAAGCCTCAATCACAAAGGCATGACAGTCTCTGGTAACCTTCATACCAAAGAAACCAAACCATGCACTGGTGCTACTGAAATTTCCCACTGCTTCAAGATTGGGGTATGCGTTGTTGGCACCCATTTGTCTCGAGAGACAATGGAGTGTGCCTCTGGAGGTGAAGTCAAATTGTTACATCAGCAGCACCTAAGTGACACCCCCCCAGGCACAAGTCTAACAGCACCTTTAAAATGTTGGGGATTGGTGTGTGTGTGTGTGGAGATAGAGAGAGGGAGGGAGGGAGCAGGGGGTTGCAAAAAATAAATAGTCTGATTAACTGTTGGTTTTGAGAATACAGAAACATAAGGATTATTACTCCTAGCAAACAAAGCCATTCTGTATACAAGCTTAAAGTTAAAGGTAAAGGACCCGTGACGGTTAAGTCCAGTCACAGACGACTCTGGGGTTGCGGTGCTCATCTCGCTTTACAGGCCGAGGGAGCAGGCGTTTGTCTGCAGACAGTTTTTCCGGGTCATGTGGCCAGCACAATTAAGCCGCTGCTGGCAAAACCAGAGCAGCGCACCGAAACGCTGTTTACCTTCCCGCCGGAGCAGTACCTATTTATCTACTTGCACTTTTGGCATGCTTTCGAACTGCTAGGTTGGCAGGAGCTGGGACAGAGCAACGGGTGCTCACCCTGTCGCGGGGATTCGAACCGCTGACCTTTTGATCAGTAAAGCCAAGAGGCTCAGTGGTTTAGCCCACAGTGCCACCTGCGTCCCCGTATACAAGCTTACATGTGGTATAATGGCGTCATGAGGTTAAGAAAAGGTCTAACTGAGCTAGAGACGCAGCCGGAAGGAAGTAAAGTGTAATCAACAATCAACACAAGAAGGAATCAGTGAGGGAAGAATTGCTTGCATCTTTCTCTCTATCCATCCCTGCACAGTGGTACCTTGGCTTATGAACTTAATTCGTTCCGGAGGTCCATTCTTAAGCTGAAACCGTTCTTATCCTGAGGCGCGCTTTCGCTAATGGGGCCTCTGGCACGTGATTTCTGTTTGCATCCTGGGGCAAAGTTTGCAACCAGGAGCAGCTACCTCCCGGTTTAGCGGAGTTCATAACCTGAAGCGTTCATAACCAGAAGTGTTCGTAACCAGAGGTACCACTGTACAGGTAACTTGTTGCAAGCATTGTTGCTTTACTCTCACAAAGACTCACAAAGATATTGCGGCACATTTTTCATGGAACTCAGTCTGCCCAAAGGGCAGCTGCTGTTGCTTCAAAACGTAACACAAAAATATATAATGAAGAACCAAAAAAAATGCAATACCATGAATAACCTAAAGCTAGCAATCAGAAATTAAGAGATTTTAGATATTTGCAATTATGTTCTATTCCTAACTATCCTGGGCATTTATTCAGTATCGGGGTCTTGTTGCATTCCAGCATGTTTATTCCTGGGTTTGAAGTTGTAAAACTATAGAAACATGGAATTGTGGAGTTGGATGGGACTCCAAGGGTCATCTATCTCCCTGCAACACCGTTACAATTAATGTAATTCACACTTCTCTGCACCACCCTGGAATCTTTAGATGATTGGCAATTAAGAAATATTTTAAAAAATCAAGAAAGAAATAACATTAATTACTAGATTATGCACAAGAAAGGAACAGCGCTTGTCCACTGACACCTTTTGGCCCTTGAATCATTATCATCATGCCCACCTTGCTTGGGCTTTGTGCAGAAATAACAAAAAATAAAATCCAGCCCTGTGTCAAACTACCCTTCCTCTTGTCGTCATTTAAGCTGACATGAGTTTTAAGGAACTTATCAGGAGCTCCTTGTTACAACATGCTGAACTCTGACATTCAATACCTCTGATGTGAAGATTATTCAACCTCCAACCGGCAATAATCCCCCAAAATGCGGCTTGCCTTCCTAATGTGCATCGTGTACTTTAAACTAAATGGCGGCGGCTGTTAGCACAGAGATCCCTCATGACATTTAGATATTTTACTTAATGTCATCTTCATAACGCGGCGAGATAAGACAGCTAAATGTCTGTACCATGCCCAACAGAGGCTAAATCAAATTCGGCATCAGCAGCAAACACTTCCCCCCATGTCTTATAGCTGCTAGCTGCTAATTAGAGCTATTTATCTCTTGCTGCCCCACCCCAAAAAAACCCAATACCACTGTTTGCATTGTTCCACATTTGCAGTGAGGCAAAGGAAGGGTGGAAACCAACAGGATTTACAAGGTCAGGGTGATCTTTAAACATTTTATATATATATACACAGGCAGTTTTATTCCATTTGCAGTCACTAAATTGCTTTAGCAGTTTGGGAGCAACGGAACAATGCTACTCGCTATTAAAAAACAGCAACTCCCGTCACCTCGTAAAGCTGTAACTAAGGGGGTCAAAATGTAAAATATGTTTTCAACAGTTCACTCCGCCACGGGGCATTTTAGAAAAAGATATATTTGGAGATACTGGGGGCAACAGCCCCACAGTAACACAGGATTCTGGCGCTATGAAGCCCATGGACTATGCTCCAACTCCACAGTCCGAGGCAGTTATGCTCCTGAATGCCAGTCGCTGGAAGCTGCAGGAGGGCAGAGTGCTGTTGAATTCAGGTCCCGCTTGCAGATTTCCCACAGGAACCTGAATAGTCACTGTGAGAACAAGATGCTGGACTAGACAGGCCACTGGTCACATCCAGCAGGGCCTTCTTATGTTGTTCTGCTGGAAGAAGAAGGTGGAAGTCTAAGTCGGGGATGCATGCCCAAGGATTAAGAACTTCTGGGAGATGATTTATAATGAAATGAAAAAGGTATTTAAATATACCTTCCTGAAGAAACCAGAGGCCTTTCTCCTGGGCATGGTTGGCCAATTGGTGCCAAAGAAGGATAGAACTTTTTTTATGTATGCTACAACAGCAGCAAGAATACTCATCGCAAAGCACTGGAAGACACAAGATTCACCCACCCGGGAAGAATGGCAGATGAAGCTGATGGACTACATGGAATTGGCGGAAATGACTAGCAGAATCTGAGACCAGGGAGAAGAGCTGGTGGAAGAAGATTGGAAAAAATTCAAAGTATATTTACAGAAATATTGTAAAATTAATGAATGTTAGAAGGATGCTGGAATGAAGTTACATGGTTTTAGCAGAAATGTTATAAAGAACTAAGTAAAAATAGATTGTTAATGGGCCAAAGTGTAAAATTTAAGGTCAGATTGTGTTAAGATAAATTATAGAACAAAAATTGAGAAAGATGGAAAGGATTTGCTGAAATAGCTAATTGAACAAGAATACAAAAAAGGGAGGTGTGAGGAGGTCGATGACACAAGTAAATGAAAGGTAGAGATATAGAGATATTGGATGTGTTTTTTTGAATGTTTTTGCTTTTCTTGTTGTTTTCTTCTTTTCCCCCCTCGTTTTCCCCCTCTTTATTTTTGATGTATTGTGAACTTTTTATTGTTTTCTTCTTTTTTTCCTGTAACTATTAAACTTTTAATAAATATCTTTAAAAAAGAAGAAGAAGAAGTCGGGGATGAAACCACAAGGGAAGCAGAAGTCCAACCACAGATGCAGCTGCAAACTGGCACCCACAGGCAGCCAATTCCCTTGAGGCCTCCTTATAAGCCACAGGCCATATGGGATGAAGCGCTATCATACCTCAGTGGAGAGGCATCTGCCTTGCAATGCAGAAGGCCCCAGCTTCAATCCCCACCATCTCCAGGTAGGACTTCCTGGAATCTTGGAAAGTCAGAGCCAGTCACTGTGGACAAAGCTGAGCTAGATGAAGGGATAGCACAGTCGGTCGAGCATGAGACTCAATCTCAGGGTTCTGGGTTCGAGCCCCGCCGAGAGCAAAAGATTCCTGGACTGAATGACCCTTTATGGTCCCTTTCAATACTATGATTCCGTTATTCTATTGACTGCATTGAAGGCAGCTTCCAGTGTTCTATGTTGTTGTTGTTTAGTCGCTTAGTCATGTCTGACTCTTCGTGACCCCATGGACCAGAGCACGCCAGGCACTCCTGTCTTCCACTGCCTCCCGCAGTTTGGTCAAACTCATGCTGGTAGTTTCGAGAACACTGTCCAACTATCTCTTCCTCTGTCGTCCCCTTCTCCTTGTGCCCTCCATCTTTCCCAATATCAGGGTCTTTTCCAGGGAGTCTTCTGTTCTCATGAGGTGGCCAAAGTATTGGAGCCTCAGCTTCAGGATTTGTCCTTCCAGTGAGCACTCAGGGCTGATTTCCTTCAGAATGGATAGGTTTGATCTTCTTGCAGTCCATGGGACTCTCAAGAGTCTCCTCCAGCACCATAATTCAAAAGCATCAATTCTTTGGCGATCAGCCTTCTTTATGGTCCAGTTCTCACTTCCATACATCACTACAAGTGCAATGCAAGTGAGGCAGGAAGCGGATGTGGCCGGAAAGGCAGTGAAAATGAGAGGTTGGGGGAAGCTCTTGGGTTAGGAAGAGGACAAGGAGCTACAGAGGTGAAGTGCCAGGGTGTGAGTAACCCCTTTGGGGGACGGGGGTCCCATTGCTCACCCCACCCCCTCCCTCACCATGATTTAACTATACGGCACAACAAGGCAAACCATCCAGTTCAGTGTAGAAATCTAGAAAAAGATTGTCTAGATCCTTCTGTGCATCCGGTGTCTAGCACAGAGGGTGGGATGGGGGGGCACCTACTGTGATTCAAGCCCAACCTTCCACAATGTCCTCCAGACATTGTCGGACTCCAACTTCCACGGCCATTGGTTATGCTGATTGGGGCTGGTGGGAGTTGGAGTCTACCCTGAGGACATCAGACAATGGGAAGGTTGGTTCAGGCAATGAGACAGGTTAAGACATTTTGAGATGGATACCAGGCTCAGCCACATGAAAGCTGCTTCTGTTGTCGCAGACAGAAAGCTATAAACTCTGCTTATTTGAATATACTGTGTTCATTTCAGTACAGCAGCTCCCTGGGCACCCAATGTGTCCCCTAAAATAAGCTATCTATTCCTGTCCCAACAGCTACACTTACCTGAAATGCAGTGAAACCATGGAACGCTCAAAGATAATCCAACATCTAAGGGGGAAGGTACTGGAAGTACACTCAGTACACTGCAGAGGGGAAGACTAGGATTAGACCACTGAGAAGCGCTAGGATAGACTAGACTAATAGACAATTGGTTTCATGTTTCACCTCTCAGCTCAGCCCAGGCTCTCCTCGTTCCAGCACTGTTCTTTGCCCTTTTACAGAGAACACGTGCAAAGGTCTACAGAAAACATAAATATAAACCCTTCAGGATTTACCCTGAACAGTTGCATGAAGAGGAGAAAACGAGAAGGGGCTCCTCCAACCTCAGTTCTGCCAAATAGTCTCCCTTCTCATAGAATCGTAGAACTTCAGAGTTGGAAGGGACCTCAAAAGTCATCTAGCCCACGTGGCAGAACAAATATTATACCCACTAAAAGGGCGTGATGAGGTGGAACCAACCAAAGAAGGACGGCAGCTGAAATTGGTAGAATTGGCAGGTTTGACGTTTAAAAATTAAGAGAACAGAAAGAGACTGGTTTTTAAAGAAGATCGGAGAATGTCTGCGGAATACTTGAAGACTCCGTGCAAAAATGTTAGAATGCAAATAGGATTTGAGTACGAACAGCAGTGCAGGTGAACTTTTTGGGTTTTTGTTTTTGTTGTGAAATAAGGAGAAGGTATACGTGTAACTATAATAGGAAGGGGGGGCCATGAAGGGAGGGAGAGGAAGTCGTAGGTGGAATGACTGATGGCCAAATTGGAAACGTCGTTCAATTGCTTCCTTTTTTAAAAAATTATAAATAACATTATTTAAAAGGGTCATGTAGTCCAACCCCCTAGGAATGCAGGAATCACAGCTAAATCACATAGGAATTGCATCTCTTAGGGATGCGGAACAGCCTTCTCCCACCTCCTAGGAGAGAGGGAAGAAAAGGGGGGAGACAAACACACAAACACACACACACACACACACACACACACACACTTCCTTTAACAATATTTTGCTGGTTTGTTTACTACCCTCATCAAGAGGTTTGTGCCAACTTGGTGTTATGTTCCTGTTTGCATTTTTTGAACTTAAAAGTGACAGACAACTTTTATTACTAATAATATGTAATGTACTTTACAATGTTCCTGACATGTATTTCAGCTTCCTGGCCTTCAGATATGAAAGGCAGAGTGATTTAACACCTGTTTAGATTTGTCATCCATGTGACGAAATTAAAAGTATGCCATTTGCAATAAACTTTGCAGTTAAAATAGTTAATTTGCATTTAATTTAATTTGGATTTAATTTTAATGGTTCAAAGAACATCAGGCAAAATTGTCGGCCCTCACTTCATCAAATCTGGCCCTCTTTGAAAAAAGTTTGGACACCCCTGTCCTAGAGTGCATGTCTACATGACTCAACCTTTATTAAGAGGAGCAGATGGTGGGAGGGGTGATCATGAATTTAATGGCCCCCCTCCCTATCCATGATATACTGCTCTATCACCTTTCAGTCTCAGGTTGAAGTGTCTTCACTAAGGCTTAAAAAAACAGCAGTGCTACACACTTAATTGAATCGCCTGCATATCCTGCTTGCTATTATCCAAATCCTTCAAGTGAACTAACAATAAGTGGGCTCCTCTAGTGAAACCTGATCTCAGGAACTTCACACATTTTAAAAAAGAAAAGAAAAGAAAGTCGTGAATGGGTATATGAAAGCTTAAACGTTTCTGGTTCAGGTAGTGGTGGAATCCAATAAAAACCAAGGAACTGAGTTACAGGCAATAGATTTTATGTGAAATATTGTATGGGTCATGAAAGTATGATTTAAAAACTGCAGGGCTAGACAAGCTGGAGAATAAAAAAGCATTACGAAGGGTGTGCTGGATAAAAGGTAATTGAAGGCAGCGAACCAGGAGTGTTTTTTCGGAGTTAATATGGGGAAAACCAGGCTGCCTTATGCCAGTGGAATCTGCCTGTGGAGCCATTAGTCAAGGAGATTAAATTAGATAATCGATCCAATTTACGGTCTGCAGACGAAGGGGTCAACTTAGACTAACCTTCCCAAACCTGTGCTGGCTGGGGCTGATGGGAAATGTAGTCACATGGAGGGCTTTAGACCATAACATCAGAAGAGCCTGAGGGAACTAGATCAGCATCTTGTCCCCACAGTGACCACGGGAAGCCTGGAAGCACAACCTGAACACAACAGCAATCAACCTCTTGCGATTTCCAACCAACTGGCATTCAGAAGCGTAACGCCTCAGAAAAAGGAAGGAGGTGGAACATGGCAACCGATAGTTTTATCCTCCAGGCTGGGGGGAAATGGACTTAGACCAGTACACTGAACAGAGATAGGATCTTCGGCTTTCTTTGAAAACACGTAAACAGACATTGATACCACTGCCATTCCCTTAAAAAACATAATTTTATTGTTGTTCGGGGTGGGGGGTTGTTCAGTTTCGTTTTGTTTTTCTCAGTTTGAGCCCACCCGCCATTTCAACAATCCACAACGCCCGCCCACTCCAATCTAGAGTGGTTAGACCCTGTGGCCAACAACTATTGCTGCAAGCCTGCCAGATCAGGGCAGACCCGGAGGCCTATTTCCCCAACACCTGCCCTCCCTCCAAACCCAGAACCAGCTCAGTGCACAGGCATACTATAAAGCTGACACAGACGCATCTTGCCTGTGATACTGCCAGGGTCTATGGTTTTACCTTGTGCTCCATTGCAACAGGCTTCCCCAGACTGGTGCCTTCCAGACGCTGCTGGAAAATGGCTGCATCCACACAGCAGTTTATTCTACTTCGCAGCTATTTCTCTGTTTAATTTCTGCATTACGTTTGAGCTTTCGTGTGACGTAAAAGCCACTCTCAGGTTACTAATGGAATGCAGTGCATGAGTTAGCATTCATTTCTGTGCAACCTCATCCCGGGGGTGGGATGGGAACAAACCATTTGCGGCTACCTTAACCTGGAAGACTGTAGGAGCAAAGCAACAAACTTTGGGGCAGTATACTGGCATACAGTTCTTTCCTGCTATTTTCACAGGAGAACAGATGCACACATGTGTGGAAAAGGAGATAATTACCATAGAACTGTAGAGTTGGAAGGGACTTTGAGGGCCTCCTAGTCCAACCCCCTGCAATACAAGAATCTTTTGCCCAACATGGGGCTCAAACCCACAGCCCTGAAATTAAGAGTCTCATGTTCTTCTGTCTGAGCTATCCCTAGACCCAGAGTAGCACTGCTGTCCAGTGACCTTTGTTGTGTCACACCACGCCCACTGGCATGAATGACATTTAGAATGGCATGCTGGCATATCGGTCAAACGTGTCTGAACGTATCCTACAGTTCCCAGTGTCCCATGCTGCTGGAAGGGATGGGAGCCGGAGTCCAGAAATGTCTGGAAGGCAACAGGATTTATTAGAAGAGTCTGTCTAGCCTTCTGGCTGGTGTGACCTGTAAGTTTTTGGATTCAAAGTGAGACACAAACACATCCTTTTGCACTCTTTATTGTAATCCTTTCCTTTATTGTGATCCAGTGGCATGTGCTGCTTAAAGATATGTACAGTGGTACCTCTGGTTACGTACTTAATTTGTTCCGGAGGTCCGTTCTTAACTTGAAACTGTTCTTAACCTGAAGCACCACTTCAGCTAATGGGGCCTCCCGCTGCCACCGGATCACGATTTCTGTTCTCATCCTGAAGCAAAGTTCTTAACTCGAGGTATTATTTCTGAGTTAGCGGAGTCTGTAACCTGAAGCGTATGTAACCCGAGGTACCACTGTAGTTTCTGTTTGTTTGTTTTATCGGTGAACTGGCTACTTTTTAATACAGTATATGGCCCCAGTCCTATTTTTTTATATATCTTTGTTTCTGACAAAATCATTGTTAGCAGCCCATGGCTAGAACAAGTAAACATTTGATAAAATAACACAGAACTCATAAATGTCTCATCCTTCTTCACTGGAAGTCCACAAAACGCCCTCAGGAAAAGAAACATGATTGGTAGGCGGGGTGGGGTGGGGGAAAGAGAGGGGGGGGCTGAAACAGTTTTGATGAACTCCCGAGTCAAATAAACTGAATTGTAGGAATAAATCAAATTGTGGGCAGAAGGGGAAAACCCCTAAGCAGGATATCCTGGGAGATACAAGTTGTTGACATAAAAGTGTCAACCTGGAGCAGGTCCCAAAAGCCCCGTGGCTAAGTAACATAAGAAGAATTACAGAATCGTAGAATGGCAAAGTTGGAAGGGACCACAAGGGCCATCTCTAGCCCCCTGCAATGCAGTAATATTTTGCCCAACGTGGGGCTCAACCCACAACCCTGAGAATAAGAGCCTCATGCTCTACCAATGGAGCTATCCCAGCAAGCCTAGTGATTGGATCAGGCCAAAGACTAGCAGCCCATTCTTGCCGTGGCCAACCAGATGTTTCTGGGAAACCCACAAGCACCACCTGCTCTCCTCACCTGTGATTCCTGGCAACTCTGGGGATTCAGAGACAAACCGCCGGCAACAGCGGAGGAAGAATTATAGCTAGTACAGTTAAAACTATGGTTTTCCCAGTAGTGGTGTATGGAAGTGAGAGCTGGACCATAAAGAAGGCTGATCGCCAAAGAATTGATGCTTTTGAATTATGGTGCTGGAGGAGACTCTTGAGAGTCCCACGAACTGCAAGAAGATCAAACCTCTCCATTCTGAAGGAAATCAGCCCTGAGTGCTCACTGGAAGGACAGATCCTGAAGCTGAGGCTCCAATACTTTGGCCACCTCATGAGAAGAGAAGACGCTCTGGATAAGAACCTGATGCTGGGAAAGATTGAGGGCACAAGGAGAAGGGGATGACAGAGGACGAGATGGTTGGACAGTGTTCTCAAAGCGACCAACATGAGTTTGACCAAACTACAGGAGGCAGTGGAAGACAGGAGTGCCTGGCGTGCTCTGGTCCATGGGGTCACAAAGAGTCGGACACGACTAAACGACTAAACAAAGCTAATGAAAGCCCTATGAATTTGTCCAATTCCCTGAAGAACATGAAAAGAGCCTGCCAGATCAGACCAAAGGCCCATGTAGTCCAGCATCCTGTTCTCAAAGCGGCCTTTGGGAAAGTCTGCAAGCACAACGTGACTCCCAAGTGTTTGTGCCTGGCTGGAATGTGCCTCTTGCTTCCTTGCACAGAAGGCAGGAGCTGGTGCAGAAACAAGCCTAAGGTACAAAGGTAATAGCTGTTGCTCTGCCCACTTTTGCCTCAGGTCCCACCCACCTGGCCCCCTAGGTCATGGCCAGAATGGAATGTGGCCCCCAGGCTCTGCTCTAACCCGCTGCATTGGACCTGTAAATGGACTGCATCTATGTAGACCAGGGGCCAGCAAACTTTTTCAGCAGGGGGCTGGTCCACTGTCCCTCAGACCTTGTGGTGGGCCGGACTATATATATTTTTTTTGGGGGGTGAACAAATTCCTATGCCCCACAAATAACCCAGAGATGCATTTTAAATAAAAGGACACATTCTACTTATGTAAAAACACGCTGATTCCCAGACCATCTGCGGGCCGGATCCAGCCCCCGGGCCTTGGTTTGCCTACCCATGATGTAGACTGTTAAAATGTTTTTTAAAGGGTTCCACTCAAGCTTCCCTCACCGCCTTAAAATCGGGGGTAGGTAGTGGAGGTTTCCAAGCTTGTAGGCGAGTTAAACACAGGAGAAGCCAGGGCACAGAACACAGACGGAAACCTAAATAGCCCGTTTGCATCATAAAAATAGCTCACCACCCTTCTACTCCTCCCACCCCCTTTTGGTTGGCCCTTTTTATTTATTTTTATTTTATTTTTTAAAAAACAGCAACCCGGAACAAACACCCGCTACAAAAGTTCCATTCAGGCAGCTGAGAGCAGCGTCCGCCTTCCATTGCAGATGTGCGTCTCTGTTCACACAATGGCCGCCTGCAGCCCTGGCTTCCATCCAGAGCCTGCTGAGCGATGGCAACAAAAGGCTGATCTGGACACCCCTCGGCTGCAGCGCGTCTCCAAATGATTTAGTAGCCGCAGCGTCCAGGCCTTGGCAGCAACTGCTGCAGCTTTTGAAGGGGGTCTCGTCTCCTCCTAGGCTGACAAAAACCTGAGTGATTCCTGCAGTGGCAAGCTATTGAAGCCGCAAGCCTCCTTGCCGTTACCTATATGAAGGCAGACAGACAGACACACACACACACACACACACACACACACATGTGCATGCACACAAAACATTTTAAAGGTTGAAACCAGTATCCTGGATTTAGCCCATGAAACAAACCAGCAGGCACTGCAGATCGCACCAGACTGATAAGACTCAGTCCCCACCCTCTGGCTGGCATTTTACTGTGAGTGTATTTGGCAACAACAACAATATAATAATATTAACCTGCAGTATTAGTCGTTCTGCTATGCTTCCCCAGTGCTTCCACATTATTGCTATCCAGAGGGGCTACAGTGCACAAAAAGCAGGGAAACCTCCCCCCCCTTGCAAACACACACACTGGCAAAATGAAAAAAAGGGGGAAATGTGATGTTAGCAGGAAGCTATTGGACACTCATGGATTAGGAATAAAGCACTATGATTGCCCCAAAACTATGGAAACGATACTGAAATCAATGATGTTGTATGACCACCCCAATAGCATCCTGTACACGAATAATAATGAATGTACAATGAAAAGAATGTCCAGAGAGGCCCTCACAAGGCTGAACACACAGCAGCCTCTAGTGACAGTATTTTGTGCTGAGTTGCAATTTCCACCCACGTTTCAAGGGCAACCCCATGCAGAACCTGTTGCCGTAATCTAGGAGTCAGCAACATTTTTCAGCCATGGGTCAGTCCACTGTCCCTCAGACCATGTGGTGGGCCGGACTATATTTTTTTTTTGGGGGGGGGGGAATGAACGAATCTCTATGCCCCACAAATAACCCAGAGAAGCATTTTTAATAAAAGCACACATTCTACTCATGCAAAAACACCAGGCAGGCCCCACAAATAACCCAGAGATGCATTTTAAATAAAAGCACACATTCTACTCATGTAAAAACACGCTGATTCCTGGACCGTCCATGGGCCAGATTTAGAAGGTGATTGGGCTGCATCCTTAGGTTGCCTACCCCTGCCATAATCTAATCCAGAGGTCAGACAGACATGAATGACCACATGAAGATCCAATTTAATTAGGAAGGGACATTATTGACAATCCAGCTGAAGCTGGAGATAGGCACCCCTTGCCACCAACAAACATATACAGCCTCTTCCTCTCTTGCTGTCTCTATCTCACATGTAGACACTTGCATACTTTCAAATCGGTTCCAAGAAGGGGCTTTGTGACTGGCACCAAGCGCAGCCTATTAGCAAGGTGCAAGGTGAGAAGAGAGGGGAGGAGGGAACACAATGCCACGGTTGACCCAACAAGGCAGCCAATGGTTTCTTCTCGGAAGAAAGTCTCCTTCTTCCCAGTCTGGGTGAGGAAATGGAACACACAGCCCAAATACAACTGTGCCATGGGTTTGCCAGTGAAATAGTGTACATCTGGATGCACCTGTAAGTGTTGGATGTAGCAGTGTGGGTACACAGAAAAACAAAGAGCAAAAGGGGCCATGAGGGTTAACTCCTGGAAGAATCCCCTTCTTGTGCTGAGATGAATGCACATCCCTCACTTACAGAGAAATGGAAAGTGCCACTCCATGCTGACTTCAGTTACGACACTGCAGTATGAATCTTGCCCAGTGCCTGCTAATGCGGCAAGGGCTTAGCTTAGTGGCAGAAGATCCCTGCTTTGATCCTCGGCATCTCTAGGTAAGGCTGAGAACGTTCCCCCTCTGAAACCCTGGAGAGACACCGACTGGCAGTGTAGACAACACTGAATTATATGGACCATTGGTAGAAAGCAGCTTCCTATGTCCTTAAAGATATATTTCGGGGGGGAAGAGTCATAGCCATGTGCCATTTCACCAGTGTAAGGCACTCTAGGATTCTAAGTATCTAAGCTTCCTATGCCTGCCTGCTCAGGCTAATGGCTTGAGCCACCCGCTGATGGGTGAAAACTATGGCACTCCAAGCAGGCAGAGGAGCCAGTTGGCACTATGTGGTGCAGGAGGTAGAATGAGCTGGGATTACCGAGCAGAATGTAGCACCATTCTGCCTTTCCCCTGATTTGATGGATGCCAGGGCTTGATGGACACCCTCGGAAACTTCT
The DNA here is from genome assembly GCF_964188305.1 of Podarcis bocagei. NCBI lineage: Eukaryota > Metazoa > Chordata > Lepidosauria > Squamata > Lacertidae > Podarcis > Podarcis bocagei. Next base: position 11,255,968 of record NC_138142.1, on the reverse strand, counting down.
GGCAGAGGGAAAGCAATGCTGGTTGAAGTTACGCCAGCTGAAGTGGTTGGCACCTCATGCCCCAGGATGAATAACCTGGAAAAAATACAGTTAACATAGGAAGGTATTTGCATGTCAGTGTGCAGCTTGGCTCTGGGCACACTAAGCTATTCCAGGATTCTCAGCACACTTGCGTGCAAAACTGCTAGAAAGCCTTTCCACATGTTGGCGACGGTGAGCATTTGGGTAACCTGCACATTATTTCTACTTCAGAGATCTTTTGTAGGTTATGATTTTCAAATTGTTTAATGCTCCTTTAACATTCAAAGGAAGTAACTGCACTTCTCTGTTCTACCTTGGTCAGGACACCACCTGTGTCCAGTACTGTGTCCAGTTCTGGGCTCCACAGTTTAAGAAGGATATTGACAGCTGGAATGTGTGCAGAGGAAGGCAGCCAAGAAGACCAAGAGCCTGAAAAACAAGCCTTAAGAGGAACAGTTGAGGGAGTCTTGAGAAGACTGAGAGGTGATATGATAGCCATCTTCAAAAATCTGAAGGGCTGTCACATGGAAAATGCAGCAAGCTTGATATCTGCTGCTCCAGAGGGTAGGAGCAAAACCAATGGATTTAAGTGATATGAAATGAGATTCTGACTAAACACCAGGAAGAACTTTCTGATAGTGAGAGCTGTTTGACAGTGGAACGGACTCCCTTGGGAAATGGTGGACTCTTCTTCCTTGGAGGTTTACAAACAAATACTCAATGGCCATCTGCAAGGGATTCCTTAGCTGTAATTTTGCATTGCAGGCGGTTGGAACAGATGACATTTGGGATCCCTTATGAATGTATGATCCTATTGCTTTTTTAAAAAATAAAGAATTTCACATTTTTAAGATTGCAGTTAGTTTTATTGATAACTTGATTTTTTATTAAAAAAATTCCTTCCAGTAGCACCTTAAAGACCAACTAAGTTAGTTCTTGGTATGAGCTTTCGTGTGCATACCAAGAACTAACTTAGTTGGTCTTTAAGGTGCTACTGGAAGGAATTTTTTTATTTTGACTATGGCAGACCAACACGGCTACCTATCTGTAACTTGATTTTTTATGATTGCCAGAGCGGCATGGTAATTAGAGCCTCATTACTAGGAACTCGGTGAACAGGGTGACCTTGGGCCAGTCACATCATCTCAGCCTAACTTACCTCACAGAGTTATTGTGAGGGGGGAAATGAGGAAGAGGAAAAAATTCTACTCCACACTGAGCTCCTTGGGGAAAATGTAGGATATAAATGTAATACAGTGGTACCTCGGGTTACAAACACTTCGGTTTACAGACTCCACTAACCTGGAAGTAGTACCTGGAAGTTAAGAACTTTACCTCAGGATGAGAACAGAAATCGCGCGGCGGCAGCAGCAGCAGGAGGAGGCCCCATTAGCTAAAGTGGTGCTTCAGGTTAAGAACAGTTTCAGGTTAATAATGGACCTCCGGAACGAATTAAGTACATAACCAGAGGTACCACTGTAAATAAATATTGTTTGGGGGTTGCATACAGTGTTAGCCCTACTTAGAGGAAACACATCTAAATTAATGCAGTTGACTAGCTTGGGTTCATTTATTTCAGACTAAACTTACGTTGGATACCACCCTCTGTTCTGCTCTGTCTTACTTTATTTTCTATAATCACAAAGTTCTTAATTAAACTGTGACGGAAACACAAATTTAAAAACAGACGACACAGATGCAAAGGGCAAGTTATTAGCGCAACACCCTTGGTTCTGATCATGAATGTTTTGTAGAATAAATGGGCGTAAATACTGAAATTAAGGCAAATAAATGTCACAAGGGAAGCTGCCCCTCACTGGAAGCGGCCTCTAAGGTCGCAGCGCAAAAAATGGTTGAAGAAGACGTGCAGGCAGGTGCTCTACTCCAGGTCAGACGATGAGTCCATCTAAGCCAGGGATGCCTCTAGACAGGGCTGGCCCACTCATAAGGCTTGGTGAAGCATTTGCCTCAGGCAGCAGGCAGGGGGCAGCTGGAAGGGGCAGAAGATCTGGCCCTCTGAGGACCACACTGCACACTGCACAGAGGTGATGGTGGTGGGAGGAGGGGGCAACGGAGGAGGCAATGTGTGCATCTGTCATTTCCTGTTTTGCATGAAGTGACAAAATGTCCTGGGCCAGGCCAGCTTCCAGATGTTGTTGGACTTCAGCTCACATCACCCCTGACTACTGCCCATGCCGGCTGGGCAAAAGTGCCCAACATCTGGAGCTCCCCAGGTTCCCCGTCTCTTTATCTCCCTTTTTGAAACTAGTAATGTGTTTGGTTTTTCCATAACAACAACAACAACAAAAAAGGTTATCATCAGATTACTATGCCACAGCGAAAGGTAATATACAACAGGAAATACTGGAAGAAAAGCCGATCAAAAAAAAGGAACAAAGCAATAGAATTGAGATCAGGTTTCGTAACAGATTCTGCCCTTTTTGATCACCATTACAGGTTAAAAAGCTGCAATGAGAAGGCGCCTGGGCTAATTAAAGAGCGCGTCGAACATAAAGGAAAAAGAAAAGCCAGGTGAACCCGATTATCTTGTGGACGCCATCATGTGTCAATTTTTTCACTGCACACACAAAATAAACAGATGCCAAATTGCATAAGGCTTCGTGAGTTTTGATTTGCCTCTTGTAGACCTTCAATTATTAGCAATCTTTTCCAGCTGAGCTGTATCAGGTTCCCTACCTCTGACCAGACCCAAGCACGTCTACCCTGACGGGCAGCAGCTCTCTGGGATCGTAGACAGAAAGGGCCTTTCTCATCATCTCCTAACGTTCTTTCTTTTAATTGGAGATGCTGAGGATTCAACTGAGCTAAGCTACTGGTTGAGAACTTTGGGGAGGTCGCTTTCCGTAATTTATGTCAAGATGGGCAACACCAATTGCATCAATGAACCACGGTTGCATGGCATTCATAAATTGCCCTTCCTTCCTTCCTTCCTTCCTGCCTGCCTGCCTGCCTGCCTGCCTGCCTTCCACGCTTGGAAAAGGGGAAGGAAGATTTTTTTAAAAAACCAACAACTCGCAACAGCAGAGGAGGCTCTGTAGAGGCCCCAAAAAACCTCCTAACAGGCAAATGTATTTTTAAACCAATTCTGTTTCTATAAATATTACAAAGGCTTCCTGCTAGTTGGAAGCCGCTCGGCTCCCTCCGCTGCTGACATTACTGTGACATTTAAGAAGGCCTTCGCCTTGCCCCGCTGCCTTTCGCATGCCGGTTTTGTTCTAGGGATCAGAGAGACAGAAGACGACAAGAGCTGCTTATTCAAGCCTCACTCACTCACTGACCTACTGCTCACGCGGGAGTTGGGAGCACAAAGGGCCCTCTCCATGTCAACCGCGCTGCCGGTTGCTGCCGCCACCACTGTGGCATGCATATAAATGCCAAAAGGAGCAGAACATTAACCCCGAGGTGCTGCTCGCTTGGAAGATCTGCGGCCTGGTGTGCAGCACTGTGAGTGTTTCTCGTAGGAATCTGCCTACTTGGCAAGATTCTGACCAAGTGACGTTTCTGAGTCATCTTCAACGGCAGCCCCAAACAGGGGCGGATTAACTACTGCCGTCTACGCTCTGGTAACCTCTAGGTTAGATTACTGCAACGCGTTCTACGTAGGGCTGCCTCTGAAATCGTTTCAGAAACTGCAACTGGTGCAGAATTCGGCCGGGCAAGACAGTTTGGGCATATTACACTGAACCTGGCCCAACTGCACTGCACCGCCAATCAGTTTCTGGGCTAAATTCAAAGTGTTGGCTTTGTCCTAGAAAGCCTTAAACAGCTCAGGACTGCAATATCCCAAGAACCACCTCTCTCCATATGAACCTACCCAGACCCTGAGATCATCATCTGAAGATCTTCTTTGTATGCCTCCTCCAAGAGACGTCCGGAGGTTGGCAACATGAGAACGGGCCTTTTCTGTGGTGGCTCCGTTTGTGGAATGCGCTCCTCAGGGAGTTATGGCTGGCACCTTCATTATATGCCTTTAGGTGCCAGATGAAAAGGTTCCTCTTCAACCAGGCCTTTGATTTGATTGACATCTGATGCCCTTTTAAATGTGTTGTGGGAAGGGGGTGGAATTATTGGTTTGCTTGATTTGTTCTTGTGTTGTTGTTGTTGTTGTTATTATTATTTTGTGTTTTTTAATACTGCAATTCTGTGCTGTACAAGGGTGGCCTACAAGTTTAATAAATAAATGGGTAAAAATAATTATGCAGAGTCCGTTCAGCTTGGTCTACACCATGGAAGGGAACTGTGGCATTCCAGGGGCTGTTGAACTGCAACGGCCATCATTTCTTGCTGCTGGCCATGTTGCCTGGCAATTCCAACAGATCATCTGGGAAGGGTGCTTAGTCTCAGGAGAGCTGAGAGGCTGAATGGCAATGCAAGGCTGAAAGACAGTGCATGCCTTCGGGTTTCTGCAATTCAGTAAGGCATTGGACTCACTCTGTGCCGGGGCGAAGATCCTCAAGACTAGCGGCTGAATGCAGGCCCCTCTATCTGGTCCTCAAAACCCTGCCCTCGCTGGCTCTGCTTCAAATCCCTGAGCGTTTTTTGCCTGGCAGAAATGTTTCCTTGGACTCTGACCAACGCATTATGGTTCCTAGACGGAGGACAGAGAGGAGTGTGGGCAGAAATGAGCCCGACACGTGTCTAGTTTTGTGCAAAGAGGTTTTGTGCTAAATGTAAAATGTACAGGCAATGCTCCCTTGGAACGTTGCCCAGAAAGAAATGTGACTCTCGGGCAGAAAAAAAGGCTCTCCACCCCTGCTCTGCATGTTAGCGGCCAGTACTGGGGATTGGTGGAGAAACCTCCTGGTTTTAATAAGCTTTCTTGTTTCCCTTCTGGGAAGCTGAAAGCATCATCAGGAGAAAAAAAAAAAACCCAGGCTTCCAATCTGCCTGGTGGACCTTCCTCCCTGATTCTGTCTCATTTATATATGAGGGGCAGAAATATTATTTTTACAGCAGTTATAAGGTTGGACACAAGTCAGTGATTGCCACTTTCTGGGCCAAATCCTGCCCCCTCCGAGGGAAGTCACTCCACTGCCTTGCATTGCCACCCAGGGGGTGTCAGTACGTGTAGAGGGGACGGTATGTTTGGATTCATAGCAGTATAGGATCACAGAATCAAAGAACTGTAGTGTTGGGAGGGACATCAGGGGTCATCTAGTCCAACCCCCTGCAATGCCGGAATCTCTGCCTGAAATGATTGACAGTGCACAGTAGTCATGGGCGTAACCGGGGAGGGGGCAAGGAGGGGCACCTGCCCCACCCCAAATCAATACAAATACATAGAAAGCAGAGGTTCTGCCCCACTAACAAAAGGTCTGCCCCCTCTAACATGGCAGGCTTACCCCCATGACAGTAGTGGTACCATTCCTTTCCGTAGTTGGATGGAACAGGGAGAAAGCTTAGCCTCTGGGCATCTACTGGCAGAAATTTTGGAGATCCTTGACTTACAGCATCACAAGGAGGACAGTAAATAACCCCTGAGACTCCATGACACAACCTATCTGCCGAAACCTACTGAAAGGCAATTTATTCCATCTGTAGGGATATGATTCTCCCGCCTTCTGTAAAACCGCCTGACAAGTTTAACATATCCTTTGACAGGCTAAAAGGATTTTGAAAGTCAGAAGGAAGGAAGGAATCAGAGGAAATCTGTATCTCTTTAAGTAGGATTCAACAGCAAAAACAACAGAAACTCATGTCGTACCTTGCAGCAGAGAGAGTCTCAGGGATGAGAACTGTTATTATTTGACCCTTTGCCCCAAACCAAACAAGCAACAGCTACATAGACGATCTACAGAGACTTCAAAACAAACAAATTCGTTTCTTGTGGGGGGTTTTTTTAAGAAGCAGATTTGTAAGGCAATAAATTTCCCGGGACTTAACGATCAGCTTGCGCTATGAGAGCCAATGTTGTAATTCCCAATTGATTGTAGATGTTAATCTTCCAAGACTCTTGTTCTTACGCTGTGATTTATTAGCCACATTAATGACGGATTGCACAGCTTAAATGCAGGCTGCTGTTTTACGTGGCATCGCAGGGAGCTCTTCCCAACAGGGTCAGGGCACAGGGGTTGCTGTGTACGGTGAACCAATAAACCAGAGACAATGAAGAAACACCTGACCGCTCCCCCCCCCCCCACACCAGTGTACCGTTCAAGCGTTCCATGCAGAAACACAGGGAGTTTCTAACAGCAGGGATGGGAAATCTCTGGCCTCAGGAGGCCAAAAGCAGCCTCTCTCTATCTGGCCCTTGGGCCTCTTGCAGGGCCACATATGGGTTCTCTGCCACTGAGTCGCAGCACTGAAAGTGTTATGTACTGAGGTTCTCACCCTGGGGCAGCAGGGGGATACTGTAGATAGTTATGCAAATGAAGGATCGAAAGTAACGTTCAGTGATTGGATAGTTTGTATGCAAATGAAGGATCGAAAAGTGACGTTCTGTGATTGGATAGTTTTAGAAAGCTGCAACAGTTACAATTGTTCTGGAGCTCTATATAAGCAGGCTGACTGAGCTCCTCAGTTAGTTCTGTTCCAGCTTACAAATAAAGAGCTGCTTTGGAAGAATCGCTGTGTCATCTGATATGTTCGCCCACAACTTAACAGAAATTTCTCAAATGCAGCAGGAAATTCAATCCCAGGGGCAATTCTACGAATGCACGGAACAAGGTTCTGCTATGGAGGCCACAGGCGTGTGGCACACCCTCTTAGGAAGGGGTTTTCCTTTCTGGTGACAATTTCTTCTCTCTGCTGTGGACCTGAAGCCAAGCAGATCCTTATCAGGGGCCTCTTCCCTGCTGAACCATCAGTGATGCGAAGTCCATTCCCACTGAAAAACCACTTGAGGTCCTATTCTTCACACCTCCCCTTCTTGTCTCATTCCCTGCGAAGTGAACACAACACACACCGCTGGAGTCCAGGGAAAGCGCTTTGGAAAAGATGCAATGAAAGCAAGAGGAAGCAGGCGCCTGGTCCTAACGCAGCAAACCTCCAAGCAGGTGTAATTCGCACACGGCCACCTCCGAGGAGACTCGGTGGGCCCAACAGTTGCCGCTGCATTTGCTTATTAAAAACTGGCCCCGGCCATCTGTTGGTGGTCAGGCTCCGTGAGGTGGCAATCAATTACAGCTGTTATCTCATCCTAGCTTTGACAGATGTTTCTCCCTTTCACTGTACAGTAATTACTGGTTAGCAGTCAGCAGGATCTCAGGCTTTAATTACGGTGCTAATTTGAAACAAAGGGAGAGAGAGAGAGAGACAGGGAGAGGGACAGAAAGAAAGAGGGAGATATCTGTATCAAAAGAAGAACTGCAGGAAGATATCGTTAGATGAAAACTCGTCTTTGACAAACACACACACGTGTCAGGCTAAGAAATAACGAGGTTATGAATTACACAGGTGGCCTAGTTCAAAATGGCAACCAAGAGGTCGCTGGTTTGCTTAAAAGAATCTTCAAAAACTCCAGTTTTGCCAATCTTAGGACTACTTGCTTCCAATACCTGTTTTCTGCCTGTCAATGAACTTTATGCTGGGGATGTAAGTAAAAAGGTAAAGGACCCCTGGATGGTTAAGTCCAGTCAAAGGCGACTATGGGGTTGTGGCACTCATCTCGCTTTCAGGCCGAGGGCGTTTGTCCACAGACAGCTTTCCGGGTCATGTGGCCAGCAGGACTAAACCGCTTCTGGCACAACGAAACACCGTGATGGAAACCAGAGCGTACGGAAACGCAGTTTACTTTCCCGCCAGAGCAGTACCTATTTATCTACTTGCACTGGCGTGCTTTCGAACTGTAGGTTGGCAGGAGCTGGGGCAGAGCAACGGGAGCTCACCCCGTCATGGGAATTCGAACCGCCGACCTTCTGATCGGCAAGCCCAAGAGGCTCAGTGGTTTAGACCACAGCACCACCCGGATCCGCTGGGGATGTAGGCACTATAGGAACAGTGGTGCCTGTTGGGACTGGAGGGCAGAAAGAACAGGAGGAGGAGTAAGAGCCAGCAACAAGCATAGCCAACTAATTCTCATCTTGTTCCCATCCTCTTCCCAGCTGAGTTCTGCCAGGGCGACACTTGAGACGAAGGAGGAGGAAGTTCCATGCCTTGGACCAGATGCAAGTAAGAAGATGGGCATTGTCTGAGGGCAGACTGGCATTGGTGGGGCAGTGCCCTGTTTGCCCTAACAGACCAGCCTTCATCACTTATGACTGCATTTTTTCCTTTTTTTCTTTTGGGAGCTCCAGTTCAAACATTCCTGCCCTGTGCCTTTTACTACATTGACCAAGGAGGGGATTGGGCATGGTTTATGTAAAAAAACACCAATGCTTCACATAACTGCTGCCTCCAACTTTTGTCTCTTTCTATCTTAAGTTGGGGGGGGGGGCAAGCAGGCACAGCATCACGACTCCACACGGAAACATCTATTCACAAAGCACACAAGGCTGAGGACATGCAGCAGAGCACAACGGAACCGGGTAGGAACCTGTGGGTCATCTAGTCGAACCCCTCTGCAATGCAGGAATAGGCAGCTGTCCCATAGGGACATTTTCCTTTGCAACATGTAGACCATCAAGACATGGAGGTGGGATAAAGCCCCAAAGCCCCAGATGGCAGGCTTGAGATGCAGCAAGCTATGAAGAAGACGTCAAGAAGCCAATATGAAGCTTCAAGAAGCCAATATGAAGTTTCAAGAAGCCAATATGAAGCTTCAAGAAGCCAATATGAAGTATAAATTTAGGCAATCTGGTTACCAACCGAGTCAACTGGCGATAATTGCGCTGTAGACAAGCCTTTGGAGATGAAACTATGTTCTCTCTCAGCTTAGCCTACCTCACAGGGTCGTTGTGAGGGTAAAATTGCGGGGGGGGGGGAAGAACCAAGTATGCCAGCCTGAGCTCCTTGAAGGAACAAAAATAAATAACATTCCACGTATGAGTGCCCCCAATTAATTATTATGAGAGAGAGAGAGAGAGAGAGAGAGAGAGAGAGAGAGAGAGAGCGCTGTTGCAAGCCACTGTGAAAGAAATAAACAGATGGCACATTGTGCAAGGCTCGGCTCCACCGTGCACTCATTTGTTCTGCCATGGCCTGGCCTGCTGCATTTTCAAAGCCAAGAAGCGAGCAGTCTGCGCTCTGGGCGCAGTACTGCGCCTAAGATTTCAGATTAAAACTGCAGAGTGGAAGGAAAAGGAGGACCTTTTTCTGCCTCCCCACTTCCAGCTACTCTGAAGACTGGAGAAGATATTAGGGGTGGGGAGGGGAAAGGCCTACACCATGTGGAAAATGAACGTAGTATTTTAGCTGCAGTTCATTCATTTTCAGCTTTGCATTCTCGTTATAAAAAAAGCATGCCTAGGCATTCCATTGTTGCGCCCATAACCTAGATTTAAGATGCTATTTAGCTCCTAGCTTTCATATCTCAGTTTCTAACGGGTGGAATAGTAGGCCATGCACTATGTGGTGCCTTATTGCTCCTGCACACCCACTGATGTGCACTAGAGACAAAATGTGCTGCATGAAAAAAACACACAAAGTTTTGCAGTTCACACTAACAAAAGGCACCCCCCCCACACACACACACGCCCCTGCAAAAATAAAGCAAAAATAGATTCCAAATAAGGGTAGCCATTTACCACAGATGTGCATTCCAGAAAACAGCAACTCAAAGCATCATACTTTGCAAGCACTACTTTATAAAATGTGGGGTATCTGGCTTCCAGTTTTTGGAGTGCCTTGACCTTTAATTGAGAAACTTTCTCTCTACACCAATTTATGTGATGAAGGGAGGATACTATGCAGCTCTGTAAAGTCGCACTCATCTTTATTATTTCATATATTCCAACACTGAGCCTTGCCTTAACTTAAATACTGTCAGATGTTGAAGAGCGTTCTGCAGTCTTTTAGTGCCACAAGTTAATAACACCAGTGATGACGTTAAAAGAAGGGGGGAAAAGTTAGGTCCCTCTATAGCTCCAAGCAAGGATTAATAGTTTTATTACTTTGTCAAGCTGCCAGGATTTCTCACATTACTCTGAATGTTAAGGGTTTCTGAGGTTGGTGGCGTAATTTGGGCTGGCGAGAACAGTCGAAGGAGTTTCTTAACTTTCTGTGGAGGCTTTCATATTTGTCGACCTAAAGACATGAGGGTCAGGGGCTGCCACAGACAGGCTGGAACAGATGCTGAGGAAGTGTTCACTGAAGGCAGCTTCTTCAACCAGTTTTGGGTACACAAGCTAAAGAATTGACTTTAAGTTTTAAAATGAGATTTTACAAGTGGGGTGTGCAGGAAAAATGCATTCTGTTATTCTGAATAGATGGTATTAGTTATCAGTTGCATACTGCTCACCCGTCCCGATTTAAGCGGAGCATCCTGGAATTACAGAAGCCAAGATGCGGATGGCACTGTGGTCTAAACCACTGAGCCTCTTGGGCTTGCCGATGAGAAGGTTGACAGTTCTAATCCCTGCAATGGGGTGAGTTCCCGTTGCTTGGTCCCAGCTCCTGCCAACCTAGCAGTTCGAAAGCGCACCAGTGCAAGTAGATAAAAAGGTACCGCTCTGGTGGGAAGGTAAACGGCGTTTCCATGCGCTCTGGTTTCCATCACGGTGTCCCGTTGTGCCAGAATAGGTTTAGTCATGCTGGTGACATGACCTGGAAAGCTGTCTGTGGACAAACGCCAGCTCCCTCGACCCAAAAGCAGAGATGAGCGCTGCGCCCCATAGTCACCTTTGGCTGGACTTAACCATCCAGGGGGCCTTTACCTTTACCTTTTACTTTACAGAAGCCATGCCCTGCTTCTGATTAGATCCTAGAATGTTCCTTTTGGGGGGAGGGGTCTGGCACACTCTGGCACAAGTCAAGAAGCATGCGTTTTTTGGTCTTGTGCTCTGGTGCGAGTCAGCTGGCTCCTGCGAGAGCTCAGCACATACAAAAACAAGTGTTCCAGTTTGGATCACCCGGACGTTGGAGAACATGCAAACAGGATACCTGCAATATGGAATGATAACTTCTGCTCCCGCCATGGGTGTGTGTTTTGTTTTGTTTTTTAAAAAAACATAGGTTTTAAAAACTCTGTTTGGGCTGTTTTTCTGAAGATGCGTCTGAAGATGCTAATCATGTCTATTCCAGTGAACAGACGAATCAGGGACTTAAACTTCATTATTCTGCCACAGCCAGCTCCAAGGTGTTGGGCTAAGCTAGAAGTAAAGAATAGGATACCATGCCTTACACCTGTTGCTTAAATAAAGTGTCTCTTAAGGATTTAGCCCTAACGGTTGTGATATCCCAGCATTTTGGGCCCTGAGTGAAGTCTTGAACACAATATCTTAAACTGAAATGTTGTTGTTTTTTTGGAGGGGGTGTTAATTGAAAACTTAGAAAATAGGTGCTGCACCTGTTAAATTAAATCAGTACAGTTGGAGGATATGCCTCAATGGTTCTTAAAAGAGGGTTAAAATAACAGTTGCAGCTGCAGGATAGTGCTCAATATGAATGGATTTGGTTAACAGTACCAGCTGTGATTATGTAGATCCATAACAAATACATGTAACTGTAACCAATGGGCTATCAGTGGTGTAATTCACTAGGGAGTAATTATTTGCACTCGTGAATGTAGAAATACTGTATTTGTTTACTCAGTTCTTACTACTAGGGTTTATTGCATTTATTTATTTATTTAAATCTTTTTATTGCTATTTTTTCAACATAGAAATAAGAAATGTACGCAGAAGCACAGTACAAACACACACACACACACCATGGTTTATGAATATAAAATTAACTGTTTTCCTCATCCTTCCATTTCAGTTCAAACAGAAAACTCAACAACGCGTTAATGACTACAGTTCTATACAGAGTAAGCCTCCCTTTACAGAATATTATCCCACGAGATAGGCTCTGTACACACACAGTCTGTGTTAGACAATGGAGAGGTCTGAAATTGTTTCCAGCACGCAAAGGTCAATTGACACGAGGCACAGATCAGACATGAGGCACAAGTAAGAGTGAGTTAAAAGATTAATATCTTTAATAGATAAACAAAAATGGCATAAAGTAGCGAGCAAGCTTTTGAGTGCCACATATTAAGGCCAGATATTAAGCAAAGAGAAAGAAGGAAGGAAGGAAGGAAGGAAGGAAGGAAGGAAGGAAGGAAGGAGAACAACAACAACAAAAAACCTGAGTTGATGGGGAAAACTTGAGATTCTGCAGGAAGTGAAGAAGTATGTATGACCAGCAGCTGGCATAGGGGTTAAAGTAGAGCCCAAGGCGAGGAAGATCTGGAGCGGAATTGGGAAGTTCTGTAGCAGCAGTGGTGTGTCTAGACTGAGCACAATAATAAACATCTAGTCTGTCTGGTCCTCTGCTGAGTCATTGCTTGATGGCTCTTCTCCCTCCACCCCAATAGATCCCTGGTGATAGAGCTTTCTAGCAACCAAACATTACTTCTCCAGAAACTTTGGGCTTCCCATCAGATCCACTGCCACCTTCGCTCCTGAGATCGTGGGTGGGTGGGTGCTGCAGGATCGATGCAAGAGCCAGGATGTAGTTGGAGGTGTTGCTGAGGAGGTGGGGCATCCCTGAGATAAGGCTCTTCAGGCTGCCTGTGGACCACTGAGGAGGTCTTCATTTGGAGTGGGGTTCTCCATAGGGCCCTGAAACTCTTCCTCCCCAGAGGCCTCACTGGGGTCTGGATCAGAGAGAATCCCAACATTAAGGTTAGATTGTGCTGAGTGCAAAACAGATTTTAGGCTGCATCCAGAACTACTGGGGTGAAGAACCTCATAGCCACTGTGCTTTAGAACAACAGTCCTTACCCTTTTCAGACCAACGCCCAAACGTGCACTGGAAGATCCAGTTTTTAGTTTTACACTATTTGTACGATGGTGGTCATATTACTATTGCAACCTTCTCAAGTCAGGCTATGACTCAGCAGTGGGTCCCAGTTTCAATGTTTTAGAAAATATAAATCTGGTGGTTTTGTATACAATGGTACCTCGGGTTACAGACACTTCAGGTTACAGACTCCACTAAACCAGAAATAATACCCTCGGGTTTAGAACTTTGCTTCAGGATGAGAACAGAAATTGTGGGGCAGCAGCATGGCGGCAGCAGGAGGCCTCATTAGATAAAGTGGTACCTCAGGTTAAGAACAGTTTCAGGTTAAGAACGGACCTCCGGAATGAATTAAGTTCTAACCCAAGGTACCACTGTACCTGCTTCTCCAGTGCTTAGCAGAATAACCAGAATTACCCTTGTAAGCCAGACAGCTGAAGTGAAAACAAAAGTTTGGAAGTCCTTACATGGACACAAAGCTGGAAATTAATTTTAGGTTGGTGCAATGAAGAGTCAACAGTAGCAAAACTGAAAGTGGGAAAAGGTCTTGAGCAAGAAACACTGGTGGAAAGCGGTGTGTGTGTGTTTTAAGATTATGAGCAGCTCTTCACAGATGCACATAAAATTTTGGCCATATCTCAAGTGGGTAGAGTACCTGCTTTGCATGCAGAAGGTGCCTGGTTCAATCCCCAGGTAGGAACTGGGAGAGAACTCTTTCTGAAACCCTGGAGAAACATTGCTGGTCCGTGCAAACAGTACTGGGTGAGATAGGCCGATGTTTACGCTCGGCGTAAGGCAGCTTTCTAAGTTCCTAGCAATCCTTTGCAGCAACTGTGCACCACCACCCACTCACTGAATGTCCCGAGAGCAGGACAACAAGCTGAGCAATAGCTCAGCTGGCAGAGCAAGAGACTCTTCATCTCAGGGTTCTGGGTTCAAATTCTGAGTTGGGCAAAAGATTTCTGAGTTGCAGGCGGTTATACTAGACGATCCTCTACGATTCCATGATTCTAGGAGGAGAGCCTCCGCAAAGGGCTCGTGCAATTCATAAAAATAAAAGGACAGGAAGAATCACCGCTGCACGCACTGCCTGCATAGAAGCCCCCTCCCCAAATTGCCACAAGCCAAAATCCTGTTCCTGGCCCATCCGCCACGCCGCCTCATTAGCAATTATTCCTCTGTATCGTTGCCAACTGCTTTTCTTTCTTTCTTTCACTCTCTCACTCACACACAAAATGCACACACACACACACACACACACACACACACACCCCAAGGCCTTCAAGACAAACTGCATGGGCCATATCCCTCCGCAAGCATGACCTTCAGTTCTAATTAAAGGCTCCTTCGCTCACACCACAGAAAGTCTATTACAGCTGCTTTGTCCCACGGCATTATCATTTCCACTTACTTAGCACATCACTCAGCAGGCAGGGAGAGAAAAGGGAAGCCTCTGGCCTGCTCCTCTCCGGGGCTGGCTGGGCCTCAGGACGTAGAAAGTAATTAAGTCCCAGCTAATGTGGAGGATTTGAGAAAGGAGGGGGGTGGGGAGAGGGAGGCGATGGCAGGAGGAGAGGAGGAACGCGGCCCAGCTGCCGAGAAACTTTAATTCCTCCTCAAAGGATCAGAGCTGAAATGTTTGAAATAATTTCCTAACAAAACAAAGGAGGCTGTTGAGGAGAATAACATTATGACAGCTGTCGGGAGAGAGTCAATGATGGGTGAAAACTTGGGCCACAATGCAGAGCTTGTAGCCTTCAGACAACTGCAGGAGGGAATTTCCTTTCCCCTCCTGGTTCTTCCTAACTAGGGCAGGTTTGGGAAGTTTCCCCCATTCGTCTTCTGCACGATTCTTCTTTTGGGGGGGGGGGCTTTCTCTCAACATTGGGCATTGCTTCAATAGCTGGGGGGGGGGGGAGTGTATTTGCCTCCAGTTCCAAGTCCCCTTCTAACCAACCGCAAGGCAAGATCACTTAGCAGAGATTATTTGCTCTGTAACACTCTTTAATCGCCTTGTTGTGCTCACAAATAAAGGTTACGGAATACTAAAAATCAACAGAGAGAGAGAGACCGAGAAAGTTTATTTGGGATTTCTCTGTCTAGTAGCCCCAGCAGGAAGAATTCTGGCCTCTTGGGAAAAAGCCGATGATATAATAATAATAATAATAATAATAATAATAATAATAATAATAATAATAATTTTCATTATATCCCTCACATATTTATGGATGTGACTACAGCAGCAAGGATTCTCTATGCACAGAAGTGGAAGGGAGGGAGGATACCCTCAAAGGAAGAACAGTTGATAAAAAATCTTGGAGTACGCAAATATGGCAAAACTGATAAGACAGTACTGATAAGAGACACAAATTAAGAATCCTTTAAAGAAGACTGGAAACGCCTTCTGACTTGTTTAAAATTGTATTCCCCATATGCGAAGACCATAGCGGGGTTTGAAGTGTAAGAAAATGGCAGAATATATTAAGAAACATGTTAAAGAGGATGCAGTTGGGTAAGACGGAACCCAATTGCATGCAATTTGGGTTATGAACATCGAGCTCGAAGTCACTATTTTTGTTGAACTGGGATACAACTGTAGAGTAAAGATGTAATTTTCAATATGGATAAAGAATAAAATATTTTGAGAGAGAGAGAGAGAAGCACTTTCTCTCCCCCTCTACCCTGTCTTCAAGCTCATGGCCATTATTTTTGTTTTTTTAATGATTTTATTTTATGTGCTGACAGACAAACATAACACAAAGACATAGATTATATAACAAATTAAAAAGAAAAAGAAAATAATAAAAAAGAACAGAAAAGAAGTAACAATATTAACAAAATGAACAGCAAAAATAAAAACATACCTCAAAAATACTCTAATGGAAAATATATTTTAACCAAATTTCAAATCTATTTTCTTTGATGACTTCCTTCATCCTCTACGCGGGTCTAATATCAACCATAACAATCTGCTTCCTTTTCTCTTCTTTTTAACTCTCTTTATAGTTCTTTTTAATTATTTTGTTCTAACCATTAGGCTCATGGCCATTATTTGGAGGCACCCGCTGAGAAGTGGTTTGCTGGATGGCATGGCAAACACCTTCAATAAAGTGAGTCGTTGTTGCTTACTGAGAAAGAGAGGAGGAGAGGCAAGGCAGCGAGGAGTTTGGAACAGTGTAGACACACTTGCGGGGGCTTCAGATTGTGTTTGCACCACACCAACTTCCCCGCTGGCTTGCCCCTCTTCCTCCTGGTAAGCAACAGTGACCAACTTGCCAGGAAGTGGCTCCGCCATCCAGTGGATAGACTGTCCAGTTCAAATCCAATTTAAAGATAAAGAACCATAAAAAGTGATAGCAAAAATATTGACGCTGTCTATCAACAGTTAGCAGCTAGCATGCTACCTTATGGTCTATCTCTTTAAATAACAGCAAATTCTAAATCTGATCCAATATATAAAAATTAGCATGTGCAACATTTGTTTGTGGGGATGCAGGTGGCGCTGTGGGTTAAACCACACAGCCTAGGACTTGCCGATCAGAAGGTCGGCGGCTCGAATCCCTGTGACGGGGTGAGCTCCCGTTGCTCAGTCCCTGCTCCTGCCAACCTAGCAGTTCGAAAGCACGTCAAAGTGCAAGTCGATAAATAGGAACCGCTCCGGCGGGAAGGTAAACGGCGTTTCCGTGCGCTGCTCTGGTTCACCAGAAGCGGCTTAGTCATGCTGGCCACATGACCCGGAAGCTGTCTGCGGACGAATGCCGGCTCCCTCGGCTCATAGAGCGAGATGAGCGCTGCAACCGCAGAGTCGGTCACGACTGGACCTAATGGTCAGGGGTCCCTTTACCTTTAACATTCGTTTGCATCTCATCCCCTTTTTGTGTGTGGTATCTCCCTAGTGGTTAAACTAGAAGGGTTCAGAATTGGCCTATCCATGTTGTCTTGAATCTGAATATGCAAATATATGAGGAGTCACATATGAAAGAAGAGTGATACCACATTTTGTACACACACCAACTAACATGGATTGCAACTTCTTTGAAATGGTTATTTAACAACTCAAAAATTCTCTTCCCACGCCTCTTTGAAACAATAATTTTGCAACTAATGGCTGCGGGTCATTTAAGGAAAGTTCCAGGGTGGGAAATTAATTCTCCTCCAGACAGTATCCTAATGCTCCCTTTCCTGGGTCGCCAAAACTCTGGAGCAATAACAGTATCCTCGAGGGTAAAATAAATGACAAATGGCCTACAGAGAATTATAATTAACTGTCAGTAACTTATATGATGTATATTTAATTAGAGGCTGTGTATATATATCTGCACACTTATTTCAAGAGCCACATCTGGGAAACCGCTCTCCATATGATGCAACGCCTGGTGCTCAGTAAAAAAGATTTTTAAGTGTAGCAGATTACTTGATAAAGAAAAGCATACCGTTCCTTTCCCATCTTATTTCTGTCAGGAAAATGTCTTGATTTACAGAACATAAGCAGAAGCCAATAGCATGAGACTCACTTTTTGTTCCCTGGCACTCAAAACCGGGCTGTGGGATAGCTGTGAGGGTCTGTCTCTCAACTGGAAAATGAAACAAGCATAGATAGCTGACAGAATGAGTGAAGAGCCTTCTATCAAAAGATATGTCAATTCATGTTAAATGCAAAAGTTGCAACTAGCAACAATATAAAGTATTTATGGGAAACGGAATAATCAAAGGCTATCAAGTCAAATGCTAGAGGCATCATTATTTTGGAAGAATTTGTAATCAATCAAATTGCAATTTTATTTTAGATAACTCCATCTGAACTTGTTTATATTTAATGGAGACTCCAATTCACAGATGGTGAAATGGGGAGAACAATACAGAAGGGCGGCAGAGGAGGGGTTTTTCTTTCATCCGGAAGCCCTTAAAGCAATGCTCGTGCCATTCTAGTGGGTTAAAATAAAATAAAATATTCCTCTGGGTGGACACCTTTTAAGATACTGTACATTTCTCCACCACCGAAAAATAAGTTTCACTCCATTGCAACTTTCATTGCAGCCCTTAAACTCAGACTGTGAATACCCAATTTTTTTAATCAATCCTAGCAGACCAATTCTTACAATCAAAAAGATGAAGGAGGCATAACAAGCGACATAGTGTGATAAAAAGCGGTACACGTATATGGACTTGTGAACAACTAGAAATGAGGCATTTCTGAGGTTCCAAGTCTAACACAACTGAAGAAGCAGAACCCAATAACTTAACTCCTGCTAGATGCAACTACACGTAACTGTTTCCTCCCAAAGCAAGGCTGTAGGGGACGTGTTAATAGCCGGCTCTGAAGGAGGGGAGCACTGGAGACTTTGAACTCCTAATGTCTAGACATCACAGCAGGCCAGGGAAAGGAGCTGAAGCCTGCGGGAATGTGGGGAATGAGGCAACAGAGAGCAGGAAGAAAGCAGAGAAATAAGCCACAAGGTCTGTATTCCATTACTCCTCTACAAGCCAGCCTTTGCTCCATCTCTTTAGCTGGGACTGAACTAGCTACTAGCCAGGCTTTCGAGTATGTGAAACCCCTTAACAATTTGGACCACCTGGCAGAAGGAAAAAAGGAGAATAGAGTTTGGTGCGGTGGTTTCACACACAAAAACAGAGCAACAAGACTTCTTAGCATGAACAAAATTCCCCAATTCTCAAAAATAACATCCCATAAAGCAGACTTTGCCTGCTTCCCTTGTTCCGGGGTTCCCCAAACTTTGGTCTCCAGCTGTTTTTCGACTACAACTCCCATTGTCTCTAGCCAGCAGGACCAGAAGTCAAGGATGATAGGAATTGTTGTCCAAAAACGGCTGGAGACTCAAGTTTGGGAAAACCTGCCTTGTTCCATTGATCATCTTGGCAGCTTTTGTGAGAGGCCATACCATACATAAACAACAGAGGACAGTTCTTTATTTCAGGGATAGGGAATCTCCAGTTGTTTTTGGACTCGCAAGACACACCAGCCCCAGTCAAAATGGCCAGTGATAAGGGACCATAGAATTTTAGAACTGTAGAGCTGGAAGGGACTCCCAAGGGTCAACTAGTCCAATCCCGGCAATCTAGGAATCTCAACACACAACCCCCGCTCCAATTTGAAACCACACCAGACCCTGCTTAGCTTCTGCAAAAATGTGTTAGCAGTTTTACTGCAGCTCTTGATGGGAACTGTATTTCAGTGACATGGGGGGGAGGAACCAGGTTCCCCACTTCTGTTCTGCTTGAAAGGCCAGTTCAAGGCCAGTTCAAAGATGAAGAACCCTACGGTGGGAGGGGAGATGCTTTGAAGTTGCCCATCACCTGGACAGCAGATCGAGCAGGTACACACAACTCACCTGGTCACAGTTTCCTCCACTACTGTATTGCAATTTAAATTACGGAAACGGCTTCTATATTTGCATCTAGACCTATAAATTAGCATGTGATGTGCAGTATTTATGCAAATATGCCCTCATTTGTCCTTTGAGGTGGGCACCTTGCACAGATAAAACACCTCCATGTGTGCTGCTAGCTCTATGACCCTCAAAGAGCAAAGAAGAAAAAGCACAGCCCATTTTTAAAAAGCAAATCCAGGATTAACAGAGCAAAAAGAGCCACAACTGTGTAATATTTGCTACGGGGGCAAGCTCTTCTAATTTATTTTAAGATATTTATACCCTCCCTTTCAACAGTTGTCAAGCAGCAGCCATCCTTTGAGCAGTGCCCAGTAGCACAGAGCAGAAGAAGTCTCTGTAGGTCAAGGAAGAGAGATGGACATCTCAAGAGTTTGCGCTACAAATAGTGAAGAATAGCAGGCAACTGATTGCTCTCTTGATTTGGATCACTCAGTTTGGGTTTTAACCTGGAAATCCTGGAGAAGAGGCTGGCACTCTGGAAATGCAGGTGAAACCCTGAAATCTGCCTCCACATGTCTAGAGAAAATTGCACCTGGCGGTATGATAAGCATCTGATGTAGCTCTTAATCACAAACCAAAATGTACCTAGGAGTATTCTTCTTCTTCTTCTTGATGAATTCTCAGGGCTTAAGCTCTTACAAAAACCGGGAGGAGCTCCAGTTTCTCACAACCTCCCCAACTATAATAAACCAGGAAGTTTTACCAGCCATGAGGCTGATAAAAAGTTGAAGGTTCCACCCCCACCAACATTATTAACAGTCTCCAAAGAGATCAGCTAACAAATTGCTGGCTTATAAAACCCCGAAAGTGTATGCACATTGCGAAAGCACACACACAGAAGCCCCACCAAATAAACAAAGCCAAGAATGAGTTATGCTGCATTATCTGACAAGTGAATCTGTCTTAATAGTTTATGAATCAGCTCAGCACGCAGGAATGTGCAGCAAAAGCAATGAATATCCAGAGATGTCAGTACAATGTTAATTATTATACAGTGGTACCTCGTGTTACAAACGCTTCAGATTACATACGCTTCAGGTTACAGACTCTGCTAACCCAGAAATAGTGCTGCAGGTTAAGGACTTTGCTTCAGGATGAGAACAGAAATCGTGCTCCGGCGGCACGGCAGAAGCAGGAGGCCCCATTAGCTAAAGTGGTGCTTCAGGTTAAGAACAGTTTCAGGTTAAGTACGGACCTCCGGAACGAATTAAGTACTTAACCCGAGGTACCACTGTATATAAAAACGAAACAATACAAATATATAAAAACAATTCCATTAAAAAACAACAACAGACATTTTAGAATACAGTAGTTCCAATAAAGACACAGACTGGAATGTTAAGCCTCTCGGAAACTCAATTCTGTGCTCCTTTAACATGCCTGATGCCAGCCTTTCTAACCTTGCTACCATCCAGATATTTTACTAACACCCCCCCAAAAAAATCTGTTAGTCTTTAATAATAGTAATAATAATTTTATTATTTATACCCCAGCCAGCCACTCTAGGCAGCCAAAAGACTTTTAAGACTTTGAGGTGCCAAAAGACTGATTATTGGTTTCCCAGCTTTTAAATCATTCTTCCAGCAAGCAGAATTGCTTGGTTGAGAACAGAGGCAACCGAGAACAAGTCTCGGCTTGTTTCTCGAATTATCTACCCAACACACAAATTCCCTCTCCTCCTCCTCGCCTTGCAAAGAAGCTTGTCCATTTGTTTATATTTGAGAGCCCCTTTCATTCATAATGCTTACTATAGCATAAGTTCTGCAGAGCACCGCAAGGCGAATCAGCCGGGCTTGGGAGAGAGACAGAGAAATGCAGAGCAGCTGTAAGTAAATAATAAATACCACAAATAACCGTGGTGAGATTATAATCATTAATAATTAACACTAATATATGTTTCCGCTCGGCTTTCAGGGCCTGCTCAGACCGCACAGTGTAAGATGGAAAACATCTGCTGTGTTGCTGCTTTCTTTTTGTCGCTTGAAGTCCAGGAGAGTACTTCTCATTTGGGGGGAGGTCAAGGGCCTGCCAAGTTTTACAATGTCAGCAGCCAGGGCATAGCAAGTCTACTCCTGCTCTAAGTGGCATACGTAGGAGGCTGCCTGACACTGAGTCAGGCCATTGGTCCTTCTTGCTCAGCACTGACTGGCAGCAGCTCTGCAGGATTTCTGGGAGAGATGTCGCTCCCAGCCCTATGTCAGGGATTGGACCAGGGACCATCTGCATGTGAAGACTTGACGTTTTCATCCCCAAAAAAGTTTTTGAGTTCCTGCTGAAATGAGGCTGCATTTTAATGTTGTATTTTAATCTTGTTTTTAAAGTTGTATTCCAATCGTTTTATATTTGGTGTTAGCCGCCCTGAGCCCTGGCTGGGGAGGGCGGGGTATAAATAAAATTTATTATTATTTATTATTATTATGCAAAGCAAATACTCTTCCACTCAGCTACAGCTCTCCCCCCAGAAAAACACGTTACTGGGGCAGCTTTTGAGAGACATGGAAGGCCTGATTATGTGAAATCACAGTCACCCGATGTAATTTTCTGGGCTACTGCACATCTTATGTGAATTTTCAGTGAAACCAGGATCAAATGAACTAAAAAAAACCATCCAGCTATGGCGGTATTAGGGCTGCAAGCTGTAATCAGTTTAATCCATGGATCAACCAGCTAAGAAACTGCCTTATTCCAGGTCAGTACATCTAGGTCAGTACAGATTGCACTGACTGGCAGCATCTTTGGGAAAGATCCTTCTCAACGCCTGTGTTGAAACAAAGGTGAGCTGTTCCAGAAGCAAACACCATCTTGGTAGTCAAGATAACCCCGCAAATAATTGGTAGCTATCGTAGCCATGAGCTCATATATGTTGGTATTCACTTGCTTTGATGTGGGTTTAATTGGCTTGCTTTGATGCTATCCTTATCTGGGGGCTTGGGGTGCTGGGCTCTGAGCCCAGAAAGGGGAGCTACCTGTAAGATTTGGGCATTTGGCACCTATGCCCTTATCTGGTCAGGTGAAGTGACATTTGCTGGTTTGTGTACAAAGAAGGTATAAAGGCTCACTTGTGTGCAGACAAGCCATCTCCTTGCTGCGGTGCCTGCCCTGCGTCTGAAAAGGCTGGGAGACCTGGCAGGCTGATTTGCTGTGAGTCTACCCCTTTCTGTAATAAAGCACTAGAACTGATCTCTGTGACTAGGAATGGTGCGAACTGAACTCAGGAACTTTTGAAGGAAAAGCATGTGTGCTACCATTGAGCTGTGACCCTCTCCCTACAGCAGGGGTGGGGGAACTCTGGACCATGCGCAAGACTTGGCCCAATCACATGATGGGCAGTGACCTTAAGACGCCTGGATCAGTCCCATGACCATCTTACCCCAGTTCCCCACGGGGAACTTGACTGCACAGCCAGAAAAAGCAGGCTCAAAGTCATTGCCTGAAGGGCTTTTTGGAAGAATAGGTGCTTTGAAATCCTGACAATCATCAGCTGGCATCACTTGGAGGTTAACTGATTGACAGGTGGGCGGGCGGCCCTGCCCACCTGGAAAATTTGGCTGACGAGGGGTAGGAGGATCCAGCCCGCGGGAGAGACACAGTTTCCCACCCCTGTCTTACACCTTCCTCAAAAACAGGAGGCTTAGTGTATGCAGTCCAGCTCTATGTACAAGCTCCATTGAAATGAATGGGCACCGCACAGGAGCAGAGGGTTGGGGTGGATCTTTCAGGCATCTGGCCCAGAAAGGGCAGGTCGCTGCCAAAAAGAGTTGGCTCTGCAGTTCCAAATGTAAACCCAATGCACACATGCAGAAGAACAGGGTTGGCAGGTTGGACTGCCCATTTTAGGCGGCCTGGGAGGGAGAACGGAAATAACATTTTTTAATAGTTGCTGGTGTGAAAACTCTCTTGTGGCTAGAAAAATAACCACAGTAGGCTAAGGGCTGTGACAAAGCTTTTCCTCCTGCTCTGTTAGTTTTCAGGTTGCAGGAAGTTTTTTTATGTGGGGAGAAAAAACAAACATGACTCCCGCACCTAGGAGAAACTGCCTGATGGTAAGAGGTTCATGACAATAGAACAGCATGTCTCAGTAGGTGGTAGGCTCTGAAAGCATTTTAGCAGAGGCTGGAGAGCCATCTGTCAAGGTTATTGGAGTCTCTTCCTGTATTGCAGATTTGGCAGTGAACAACCCTCCAGATTCTATGGCCCAGGAATCGTTCTCCAAATCTCACATTCCCATTAGGTAAAGGTACCCGTGACCGATAGATCCAGTCGTGGCTGACTCTGGGGTTGCAGCGCTCATCTTGCTCTATAGGCTGAGGGAGCCGGCGTACAGCTTCCGGGTCATGTGGCCAGCATGACTAAGCCGCTTCTGGCGAACCAGAGCAGCGCACGGAAATGCTGTTTACCTTCCCGCCAGAGTGTACCTATTTATCTACTTGCATTTTTTGGTGTGCTTTTGAACTGCTAGGTTGGCAGGAGCAGGGACTGAGCAACGGGAGCTCACCCCATCGCGGGGATTCGAACCGCCGACCTTCTGATCGGCAAGCCCTAGGCTCTGTGGTTTAACCCACAGCACCACCTGCATCCCACTCACATTCCCATTACGTTGTCATAAAAACACATAGGTGAATCTGAATTAGACTATGTGTACTTAAGAAAATTTGCAGAAGATCATCGGGTGACACTTAAAATGAAAGCCAGACAAAGCGGTTGTGTATTTCCAAGCCCAACAATACATCAATCAGTGTAAATGATCCATTGGCCAAGAAAGGCAAGGGCTTCCACTTAATTTGGCTTCTCGGTATTTAATTGGGCTGTTTGTTTGTAACATGATAGCTCCAATTGCAGGGTGGTGCGTTTCCAGTACAAACCTCATCTCAACACATCACAACTCTTTTCCAGGCATGGGGGCAGGGGTGGGGAGGAAAAACGAAATGCACAAGACAAGGGGCTGCCCTTGCCAGCAAAATTAAAGTCCCCATGCTTGTCTAGGGGCCCATCCAGACTGGAGTTTTGTTGCTGGTGCATTCTGCAACATGTTCCTGACACAGTTATAGTGCATTAGTGCCGCTGATTGGAAAGGCCAAAGCAGGACATCAAAAGTAAATTCCAACAGGAAGTTATGGGGTATGTATTGATCGGACGCAGTGGGACCACAACAAAGGCTTTGTAGGCACAAACAGTATTTAAAAGCAGGATCACATGTGATCATGAGCACAAATCATAATGAGTGTGCAATAAAAAGGAAACCTGGAGGAGCATCAAGACAGAGACCAATGTTTTACATTCACACCCAAGCTCTTTCACCATTCATGTTATCAAGAGGGCCAGGAGCTAAGTGAGGCTTCTCAAACAGAGTTGCCACCTGTCCTTTAAAATACAGATTTATTCCGTTTTGGGGGCACAGAGTCTCCTGTTCCACTTGGGATGCATTTTGCCATGTTTCTGAAGTCATAAAAAAATAAAATGTAAAAGTTTTAGGCCACATTCTTTCGATGAGATGTCCATTTTATCCATTTCCACAAGTGCTGCAATGTGGAAGAAAAAGGCACAAGCCATTTTTATTTTATTTTTGAATAAGATAACTATTTGTGGATTAACTGCATGCTCATGCCTTTCTCTTGCCAAATTGGAAGACTAGTACAGTGGTACCTTGGGTTAAGTACTTAATTCGTTCTGGAGGTCCGTTCTTAACCTGAAACTGTTCTTAGACTGAAGCACCACTTTAGCTAATGGGGCCTCCTGCTGCCGCTGCACCACCGGAGCCCGATTTCTGTTCTTATCCTGAAGCAAAGTTCTTAGCCTGAAGCACTATTTCTGGGTTAGCGGAGTGTGTAACCTGAAGCGTATGTAACCTGAAGCGTATGTAACCCGAGGTACCACTGTATTCATTAATGCTGAGGTAACACTATGTATATTGCTATGTGAGCTTTCATTTTAGGATTAATAATGCGCAATATTAGCACTATTAAGTATAAATCGAAAGTGACATTCAAAAGTGGGTCTTGGGTGTGGACCGGTTGAAGACCACTGCCCTGAAGGATCTCTTGTGGTTGGATTAGCAACCATCTTAATATTAAAATATATTTTTGAACAAAAGCATGCTCCTTTCATAAATTCAAAACATTCTTTTGCTTTCCCAATAATTTTCTTTTTGATGGAAGCAAGAAGGAACAAGACTCGGAGCAGTAAAGAAGGAATGCAAGACAGATGCTCCGCTGCTTCTGATCTTTAATGATGCTCAGACTTTTATTACTCTGTAATTTTAAGAGCTAATTATGAAATTACTGGCTGCATTCAGAAAGAATTCCCTTCCAAACCAGAGTTTAAATTCCCTATAAACATCCTAAACCACCCTAAGTCTGGAGAGAGAAAGGGCCTTGTGTTAAATGGGGAGGTAATTACGGGCTCTGACCGTTTCCCAAGGTTATCTGGCAATGCACCAATAATGCAGTCAGTTTATGATCATTCTCAGAAACCAGAGGTTAAACAAAACACATATGCTGTGTTAATATTAAAGCAGGCTTTGACAACTCTAAACACAACACAGCAAGTATGCAGTAGGCTGGCTAGCTATTGCTTTGCCTTGCTGCAGTAACCAAGCTAAATAAATAAATTAAAAAACCCTCCTCTCTCCAAATTGGAACCGACAACAGGAGTCTCTCGGCTGGTCTGAGCTCGTATTCTGCAGAGACATCAATTGCGGGTTTCGTGCCAAGGAAAAAGACTTCATGATTCAGTCAGAAGAGAAAAGAAAAACGGGCAAGGATAAGAGGGCATGAACTAAGAATGGATTGGGAAAGCCCAATAGCCTAACTCAGCGCTAACTCCCAAGGATGGCACGGGAAATTTAGGCCTCAAAGGTTGCCAGGGGCAACCATGAAATTCATTTTGAGAGGCAAAGCCTGTGGGCTGCTGAAGGGGGAAAGCAAGCTGTATGCCAAGAAAGATTTTGAGTATTTTTACGCCTGTAATGAAGGGGGAGCCAATACGATGGTCTCCAGATATGACTGGACTACAGCTCCCATCATTCCTGACCCTCGGCCATGTTGGCCGGGGCTGATGAGCGCTATATTCTGACAGCATCTTGTGGGCACCATGTTGGCTATGCCTGCTATAATGAGACATCATATGCTGCTTACAAGGAGTAACCTTTTGAGAGGCTGTCGAAGAAACTCCCAACAATCTACTGTCAAGGAATGTTTGATCAAAATATAGGACACTGCTGAGGCAGGTAAGCTGAATCATATGTTCACAAAACATGTTTGCATTTATATGACAATACTCTGCTTTCAAAGAACCCAAAAATAACGTGTGCAAAACATTCCATTACCACCACAAATTAGATGGGGTATTATACAAGTTTAACTTAGACTAGCTTCCCCTTTCTGACTGCCTGGGAACCCAAAATATAAATTTCCTGGGTCAGGTCAGTCAGTTCAACAGGTGCAGCCCCCCACTTTCTCGGCTTTTAGCTTGTATTTTGCCTTGCCTGCTCTTTGTTACCCCCAGATAACAAGCCCACATTTACTTATTTGCAATATTTCCTATCTGCCCTTCACCTTAAGGTCCCAGGGTGGGTCAAAACAATACAATTTACAATTACAAAGAACAGACAAAAGCGTTAGTGTGATAAGTGGAACAGAACTTAGGAATTATTTTTAAATTCTGTAGGATGTGACAAGCGAGTTCTGATTAGATAAGGGGTCAGAAAACATTTTCAGCAGGGGGCTGGTTCACTGCCCCTCAGACCTTGTGGGGGGCTGGAGTATATTGGGGGCGGATGAACAAATTCCTATGCCCCACAAATAACCCAGAGATGCATTTTAAATAAAAGCACACGTTCTACTCATGTACAAACAAGCTGATTCCCGGACCGTCTGCGGGCCGGATATAGAAGATGACTGGGCCGGATCCAGCCCCTGGGCCTTAGTTTGCCTACCCATGGATTAGATGCTTCCTTTGCATTAAGTTCCACTTACAGAACAGGATGGGAGCCTTCAGTTGATGTCAAAATACTGGAGTAAAGAGGTGCACCTTCAGCATATGACAAAAGCTGTGAGGAGGGTTTGCCACATGTCCTTAGCTCTTTCACCTCTAAATCAATGCCAAAATGAGGTCCACAGCCAATCCCCAGGTGAGCAACTGATGAGCAATACTCTAAGCACCTTGACACCTGGTGCAGGAATAATCCCATACCGCTTCGGTCCCAGCCATCTGAAATTATGGGTTCATCCATCAGGGTATTCTCTCAAAGACCACGGGATGAGGGTTTAGACTCCACATGCATATAAATTCTCCCTTCAGTCCCATGTTATTAAACAAGATTTAAAGTCTTCAAATGACAATTCAGTGAGAATAGTTCTTAAGAGTGATTCATGCGTTTCTCTTTCAATTGCAGGAAAGCTATTCCTCGTCTCCTACATCAAACTGCCGGAGGGGACTAGACGGTGCTCTGATCCGCAGCTATTACAGCATTTGTGAGGGGAGGCAGAGGCAGAGGCAGGGAGAGTGAAGTGAAAAATACCTGCATTAAGAAGCCAATGGCTTGCAATCTTTGGTGCCAGTCACAAAAATTAAAATAGGTGGAGATTCCATCACCTGCTCCACTTTTTATAATCCCCTCCTCTACAGAAGAACACACACCAAGACCACCATCACCTTCAGGTATCAGCTGGTAAATTATGGGTTAGTAAGTGAGGCTTATAAAAAGGGTGATTTAAACCACTGAGCCTAGGGCTTGCCAAACAGAAGGTTGGCGGTTCGAATCCCCACGACGGGGTGAGCTCCTGTTGCTCAGTCCCTGCTCCCGCCAACCTAGCAGTTCGAAAGCACACCAAAAAGGGCAAGTAGATAAATAGGTACCACTCCGGCGGGAAGGTAAATGGTGTTTCCATGCACTGCTCTGGTTTGCCAGAAGCGGCTTAGTCATGCTGACCACATGAACCAGAAAAACTGTCTGCGGACAAACGTTGGCTCCCTTGGCCTGTGAGGGATGAGATGTGCGTCACAACCCTAGAGACGTTTGCGACTGGACTTAACTGTCAGGGGTCCTTTACCTTTTTAAGTGAGGCTTGTGAATAACAAGGAGAAGGCAATGGAAAATGAACTTCAAAGAGAGATACAAAGGAGTAGATAAAAATCTACAAACAATACTGATCTCTCCAACAAACAGGAGCAATATTTGTAAGAGGAGTAAGAAATTGGAAATAAATCTACAGGAGGTGCCTGGAAATCTTTATAGAAAGGGGCAGTTAATAGTTAAACGATTAATCTCTCTACTACGAGATGTGGTTTATGGGCACAAGTGCAGGTAGCTTTAAACAAGGATTAGCCAAATTCAGGGAGGATAAGCCAATCAATCGCTACCCATGCCTGTGAATGCCAGTTGCAAGGATAGGCCTATTGCTCTAGTGTCCGGCTTTTAGGCTTCCTGCAGGCATCTGATTGGCTACTATGGAAAACAGGATGCTGGACTAAATACAAATTTATACCCTGCTTTTTAACATGGAGGTCTCTAAGTGGCATACAACTATATTGTAAAACCTGCAAAACTTAAAACCTCAAGAGTGTCACATCTAAAAAAAAGAAAGTGAAACATCTGAGAAGCATCGAGGGTGCTAAGGTCCCCTGAAATAAACAAGGTTTGAATAGGCACCTGAAACTCCATAGGGATGGTATCTGTCTAATTTCTTGCCCTTCAGAGACCCACTAATAAGTGCTCCCCACTTTGGGCATACAGGTTAAGGCGGTCCTTAAGGTATTCTAGGCTTTTTAAACCAGGGATTTATACACTAGGTGTGGGTTAAATCACAGAGCCTAGGACTTGCCAATCAGAAGGTTGGCGGTTCAAATCCCCAAGACGGGGTGAGCTCCCGTTGCTCGGTCGCCCAGCTCCTGCCAACCTAGCAGTTTGAAAGCACGTCAAAGTGCAAGTAGATAAATAGGTACCGCTCTGGCGGGAAGGTAAACAGCGTTTCCGTGTGCTGCTCTGGTTCGTCAGAAGCAGCTTAGTCATGCTGGCCACATGACTCGGAAGCTGTACGCCGGCTCCCTCGGCCAATAAAGCGAGATGAGCGCCGCAACCCCAGAGTCGGCCACGACTGGACCTAATGGTCAGGGGTCCCTTTACCTTTACCTTTCAAGACAGTGAAGGTCTTAAAACACCAGTGTCTTATGTTGATGGTAGTCCCGTCCCATCACCAGTCTAGGTGCAGCATTCTGCGCTAGCTTTAACTCCCAGACCAGACCCAAGGGCAACCCTGCATAAAACACACTACAGTAATCCAGTCTTTTAGCATGAACTGCAACGCTCAGGTTTTCTCTACCCAGGAATGGCCACAGTTGAAGCTTTCAAAAGGCACTCCTAAGTGACAATGATGGTTCAAAAGCACCCCAAAATTATGTACCTGCACCTTCAGGTTTGCTCTACTTCTTCCAAGGTTTCTTGGGACTTAATTGATTCTCAGACTCCCCCTTCTGTTTAGCTGGGAAACCTAAGCACATGCTATGAGTCAGGGCAATCTCAAATAAGCATAGGACTTCCTTACCCTGATCAGTGCATTCTCAGCTTCCCTGTATTTTGGCTCCTATTTCCCCTTGCGTTTTCCTCATCACCTGTTCCAACTTATACCCCGCAGTCCTCCCGGTGCTAGAAGACTCGCCACACTGGAGTTATTTGTGGTGATGCTGGAGGCCACCGTGCAATTATTCTTCTCAATTACTCCCTGATGAGGACTTGAGTACCCCCAAATGGTAGCAAGTATTCCATGTTGGAAACCACCAGCTTAGACGGATCATAGCCCCTGCCCAAGGCTGCTTCTGTTTAAATTAAATCAAAGAAGCACAAAAGGGGGGGAGAGGCTGATTTAGCTTGTCTGCCTGGCACAGCTCAAAATCTCACTGAGATTTTCCAGTCTTGAATTAACGCTTTAAAGTAATTCCCCGACACAGCAAGTCATCCTTCATACGGAACGATACTAATCCCTTTGCATTTCATGGGCCAGATAAGATTTATATCCTGAACCGATATCTCAACTAGTTTTGTATTCCCCGAGATCCAAATGCAGCTCTGCTCTTAAATTCAAGGCAGCACATGAATTTTCTCAATGGGCTGCAGAAACAGCCATGTGGCTTTTTAAAAAACCAAAAAAAAAACAACCCTGCTCTCCAAGCATAGCATATTAATGACGAGAGGTAATCTTATTTACCAGACTATCAGCATTATCCCGTTCCATTGACACAGTTACACAGTGCCTTCTGCGGAGCCGAAAACGGAGTGTGCAAATTTGCCCCAATTAGCTTCCATTTAAAATTACTTTTGCGTTTTCAGTACTGGGTTGGAAAGCACACATTATGTCATCGCCCCAGCCTCAAGCTAGGATGAGCTGGCCAAGTCCAGGGCTGCTGTGCAACTGGCTGGGGGGGGGGGACTGGACTGGGTTCCTGGTCCTAAGCCAGAGGTTGTTGGTCAGCAGATCGCCAACGCTGGAGCTGATGAATAAGGGTTTGCAGAACCTGAACCCACAGAGAGCCAGAGGCAGGACTTGCAGGAGAACATGCAGAGGTCTTCTTCCAGGAGAGACTTCCTTGCAGTGGTGTTGAGCAGGCAGGCAGGCAGGCAGGCAGGGAGGGAAGGAAGGAAGGAGGGAAGCAGCAAGCATCAACATTTTTTCCAACACATTTTTTCACAGCAGGGGTGGTGACATCATCTCCTGGAGTGCTATTTGCCAACGCCTGTGCATGCCAAATAAATAAGCCTCAGAGAGAAACTTATCCAACCAGCCAAACAAAGGGGAAGATGGAGCGAGGGAGAGATAGGGGGGGGGGAGAGATGTTCTAAATTAGTCCCTATGGAAATACTTCACAGGGCTATTTCTTCGGTGGGGAGTCAAGTGGTCTGTGACCCTGACCAGAAAATGCATTGGGGCAGCTCCTGATGAGCTCAACTTCCATGCACAGGAATCCCTCAGGAAACCCATTAACCCGTTATCCACCACTTCCCCCCCCCTAAAAAAATGGCAGAATTTGGATTCCAAAAAGCTTACCCAAGGCAGCCGTTGTGACAACAGCCAGGACCAGAGAAGCAGAATGTGTACCTACAAACACCTCCCCCCACCTGCCCAATATCCAGCCGACCTTGGATTGCTTGCTAAATTAAGGTCCCCCCACCACCACCTGCAATGCTGTTGCTGTTGCTGTTCCTTAATTATTAATTAATTAATTAAGGTAGATAATTTATTTGCACCAGCCACCAGCCATTGCAATTTGTGTGGAAAGTGCAAGCGAGTATTGATTAAGCAAACGAAAATGTCCTTCATAGGATTCCCATTACCAGATCAGTTGGAGAGATTTCATTAGCACGGACACTGGAGGGCTAGAATGCTGGTTTGGTTGGGGGGTGGGTGGGTGGGTGTGTTTGGGGTGGGGGAGAGGGTGTATCAAAAATGCACAATTGGGAAGCACTTTTATTATCCCCAACTGAAATGTCACAACAAAGTGATCAAGTGCTTGTTACTAGTATGAATATGCTTATATCACACCTTTCCTCCATTTTATCTTCACAACAACCCTGAAAGGTGGGATGAGAGACTGTAGTCTTAGAAGAGGCACAGCTTGGGGGGAGGGTTATATGGGCAAGGGTCTCATGACGAGAACCTGCAATTCAGAAGTTACCCCCACAGCACTGGTCAAGCGCCCATGTTCAGGCCAGGGAGTTGGCCTCTTAAGACTCTCCAGTCTTCCAGAGCATAGGAGGGGTGGTCCAAAGGCAGAGGCTCAGTAAGGCCTCTGTTCATCTCCAGGCTTCTCCATAGGAAGTTGCTTGCCAGGAGTAGTTTGCCATTCTGTAGCCACTAGTTAACCTTGCTGCTTTCTCTACCTCGCAAGACCCAACTACGGACAGATGAAATAAATAAAAATGGCAGCTGAGCTGTGAGTCAAACTTAGCTACCCATCATCCATGTTCACTATGCCCTTTTGGTTCACCTTATCCTTATACAACTCCTTGCAAGCACTGATGTCTGTTGCACTCCGACAGCGATCCCGGGAAAACTGGCCTGGGATCACTCTGCCAAGAAAGGAGAGCCTTCACAAATCTCCTTCCCTCCTAAGGGAGAGCACTACAAGACTCCTTGTGTTAATGAAAGGCAAGGGCCGCAGCTCAGTGGTAGAGCAACTGCTTTGCATGCAGAAGGTCTTGGGTTCAATCCCTGGCATCTCCAAGTAGGGCTGGGACAGATCCCTTCCTGAAATCCTGGAAGGCTGCTACTAGTTAGTGCAGACAATACTGACTTGGTGTAAGGTAGCTTCCTATTTTCCCAAATTTGTTAATACAAGGGCAAGAGGTGGAATCGTTGCAAAAAGGGGGAGGGTTACTCTTGGATCCGTCTGGTCAGGGGCACCAAGTCCTGGGGGCTGGGCTGTTTTGGAACCCCAAAAATATTTCGGGAGGGGCTGCCCCCCCAATGTTGATGGGGCGGTGGAGGCTGAGCATGGAGCCAAGCATGGCATGGTTCCAGTGACTGGCTCCTCTTCCTGCCATGGAGGGGAAGGAGGGTGGAAGCAGCCTCTCGCTGGTGGCTGGGCCAAGAGGAGGCAGAGGAGGAGATGCTGTCCATCAAAGTTGCAGGGCCACTGTGTTTGGCTCTGCCCCAGGCTCCTCCCAATGTCCTGACGTCACACATGACATCCCTCACCCACATCACCCTTGTAAGTTGGCACCTCTGTGTCTGGCCATTATATCTTCCTTTCTTTTCTTCTGATCTATGCCAGGTAAACAGGTAAACAGCTTCGTATTGACAGCCCACTTTCAATTTTGTGCACGCAAGTTTATTTCAAATGTGTTCAGCTGACTCCCAACTTAGGCTGGAGTTATGTTCCGGGAATAGCAGATAAAGCCAAGCTCGTGTACAGTCAGAACACATTCTCCCTGCACTTCCGAATGTTCTCCCAAGGCGACTGCAATGGTGGGTGGAATTGCAGACTTCCCCCCACTCCCAGATGCCCACTCCATTTTTTAATATATTTTTATATTTTTTAGCCAAGTGCATAGAGCTGAATTCGCACAAATTAAATGTGCATAAGTTGTAAGTCAACTCTATTTGCAATAGCATAGAAACAGCAACTCTTGATTCCTCTCTGCTGCTCATCATTTAACTACTAGGGGCAGATTTCCCATTAGCAGAATATGAATTCCCAGGTGGACACAGAAGCTACTTCCAGAAGCAAAAGCAGCCATTCCTTCAACTGTTTTCTTCGGCATGAGGCATTTTAATTCTCCCTTGTCCTTCCTTGACCCAATGATGTCACTCAGCAGGAGTTTTGGATTTCAAGAGCAGGAAATGCACAGATTGCAAGCAATGGAGCTTTATTCACAAATAAGAACCTTTCTTTATCCTTATTGCCTTTCCCAGACTGTGCTCAGAAAAAGAATGTGTTGACAGAGCTAACAAACCGCCACTAAGGGTATATCCAACACCAGTTAGATTGGTGACCCAAAGTAGACCCACCAAAATTAATGCACATGACTAAATTGGATTATTCATTTCAATGGGTCCACTCTGATTATGACATAGCTGAATACAACCCTAAGGCTCAATTCAGACAACACATCAAACCATGGTTTTCTACTCACCACAGTTTAGAACTCACCATGGACTTAGAACTCTCTTTAGCATGATTTAAATTTGTTTGCTATTATTTATCATATGCTCAGCACTCTAATTCCTATGATGCTGCAGTCTCTGCAGACTGTGTTACTGCTATAACCCATATTTACCGTTTCAGGTATCATATGAAATGATAAGTTAAAACAAACCAGGGGTGCAGACCCACTTCAAACCATGCTTTCTCTTCTGGCTTCTTCGCGGTTTGTCAAATGTGACCTGTGCCAAACCATGGTTCACACATCCTTAACCACAGCTTGCCAAGATGCCTCAATTTAGATCAAATGAGCTCCTTATTCTGCAGCTTGATCCCTAAAATGTCCAGTTCTGGTTAACAATCTTGCAGTCGGCTCAACTATCTGCTCCAGAGTTGAAACAGCACAAGCGGCTCCTCTTCATTTTTAAAGCTGGCAGTACCAGCAACTCCCTAAGCAGTGCTGTGTTTATGTTCTCCCCCCGCCCATTGTTCTTCTCAGAAAAAATGTACAACATTTTCATAGAACAGGGATAAATCATGCATGCAGACTGTGCATCAGATTTGTGAACCAGACTGTTGTTGTTGGCACCCATCTGTCTTGAGAGACAATGAAGGGTGCCTCCTGGGGTGCAGTCAAATAATTGTGTTAGCAGCACTGAAGTTACCTGGGCAGTATGTGTGGAGGTCCTGTGTTGCTCAGACGACAAGACCCCCCTCTCAACCTCACTGATGTGCTCCAAAGGAAAACCCAGAAATATGTTTGGCACCAGCTTGGCTGCAGGAGTTGCCAGAAGGTGCCATTCAGCCGTCTTAGGAATTCTGCTCCAGATCTGTGTAAGGTTTACTCCTTAGCCCTTTCTTCTCTCAAAGAGAAGAAGGCAGAGGAAGTTTAGGATCAGTTCTCCTTTTGCTAGACGGGCTACCTTCCCAGGTTGACAAACCTCACCTTCCTTCTACAGCATGTGCAGAAAACACCTTCTTGACGGTTGGACCCACTATTGGTCTCATCAACTCAATCTGCCAGACTCTGTCTTCACATGCAGGGCAAGCCCCTAACTCACTGAGGGTTTGAGACCCACCAGCCATCCTCACCTGGTTTAGCCGGCCACTTGCTAGCTGTTCCCGTGATGTGGCTACTGCTGCACACAGACCGTGTCTGGAAGCAACAGGTGAGAGCTGAGTGCAAGGTGGGAAGCAAAGGTGGGCAAACTACACCCCTAAGGGGCACAGCATGTCCCCCACCAGAGGTAATACCCTTCCAGTCGATACATCCAGACTAAAAATGCAACAAAACAACGAGATGCTCAAAATGTAAAGATGTGGACATATGGAGGGAGCATGGAGTGCCTTTTGGTCTAGGACTGGTTCTGCTCACTAGAGCCTGAAGTTCACAATCCCTTCGGGGGGGGGGGTCAAATGCCAGTGGTGGGCAGGGCCAGAGACAAAAGAGCACAGAGAAGCACATGTTCACATAGGCCAGTTCAGGGGTCGGCAACCTAAGGCCCATGGGCTGGATCCGTGGATCAGCGAGGGGAATCTGTGGGGGGTTTTCACAGCGCGGGTGCCATTCCCCCCCCCACCAACATTCCCCACACACACCACGGCGGAACCTCCTCCCTCCCTGCTCCTGGTGTAGCAAATCGCCGGCCAATCGCCTGCTAAGGTTTGAGGCCCTGGTCAATGGGTGAGCGGCTGCTGCGTGTGGCTGAGAGGAGGAAGGGGGCAGGGCTGAGCTGGCCAAGCACATTTCCAGCAGCCCCTCGTCGGAGCAAGCTGTTTGCCCCCACCGCTCGTGCCACCGCCGCTCTGCCCAGCGCAGCTCCTGTGCCTGCCCTTGCGAGCGGCAGAGGCTGCCTTTGTCAGCGGAGGACTGCTCATTCCTCCTCCGCCGCTTCTGCCACTGTCATCTGTGGAGGAGGAGGAAGGAGGAGCCTGAAAGCACCCTAGGTAGGCAGGGGGACAGGAGGGACTGAGGGGGGGGAGAGAATCCCCCTCTGCCATGTGCACATACGTGCACACGCACTCTGGCCCACCAGCAGGTTTATAGTGCGGTGAACCGGCCCACCCCCCAAAAAGCTTGCCCACCCCTGGGCTAGTTTCTATCAACACTTGAACACCTATCTCTCTATCCTCCGTGCAGGTAAATAAGAGGCATTAATAGAGTTCCAGGACACATTTCAGCCAGGCAAAAACATAAAAGGAGGACCAGTGAGGAGAGTGTCTCGGGACAGAGGGTGTGGCATTCAGAGAGTCCCACTTGGACCAGATAAACAGGTCTAGAGGGCCACATTCAGCCTAAGTTTCCCCATCCCTGCACTAGCTGAATGGATGCTCCCAGCCAGTAAGTGGTCTTTGTCCCTCCCATGGCAGTGAAAGAAATCCCATGTGGGCTAATTCGCCTAAAGGACACTTAATCTCCAGGCAGGAAAAAAAAGTTAGACATTGTAATTTTCTACTTATCAAGGAAGAAAGGAAACTGTGAGGCTGACTCCTTTGCTGTAATAATTCCTGCCGACATTCTCTAATGGTTAACACTGAAGCAGGAAGAAGAGGAGGAGGAAGAGGAAAGAGAGAAAATAATGTCTAAAACTAAACTTTAAAGAAAATTAAATCCATGCGTATTTAATAATACTAATCTCGGAGCAGAATTCCAAAAAAATAAAATAAAAAAGGGCTTTAGCACACTTTGCAGAAGAGCTGAAGGGCACAGCTAACAGACCGAAAACAATGGCCCATTAAGCTGGCAGCACCAAAGGGACAGAAGTGCTTCCAGAGCTCATTTTAATTACTTTACAAGTATTAATCCTTATTAAGCATCAATTAGAAGTGGTACCCCCCCCCCCACTCCACTCGCTTGGTTGAAGTGCACTGCAGTGCATAAAATATTTCCCAATAAGAGGAAAATAGGATCATAGGATCTGGAATGACCGAACAGACAGGGACATCCATCCACCCTACTACCTCATATGCAGCATAAATGGCACAAAATGCCTTTTCACCACTTAAGGGTAGCCTCTCCTTGACAAATATATCCTGGCCTCTGTTATTCATGCCCCAGTAACGAAGCAACACTACTGTACTTGGGGCTACTTTGAAGAATGCTCAGAAGGTTCGAATGAGCCCAAACCACAGCTGCTACATGCAGAGATGCATCTACAGACCTTCATATGCTATTGGACTCCAACTCCCATCATCATCCATGACTGCTCACCATCTTGGTTGGAGCTGATGGAAGTTGCAGTCCGCAACTGCAGCTGTGACCCCCTCCTCCTATCGTGTTGGGATTCAATCTCAGTTTATTGGCTCTCGTCCAGTCCACTGCTACATCCAAACACTAGTCCCAGACCTGCACAGCCTAGCCCAACTCCAATGACAAGGAGAATCACATGCATCTCAGCTGTCTGTGGGAAGCCCACAAACAGGACATGAGAGCTTTGTCCACTTTTCTTCCCCAGCAACTAGTATTCAGAGGCAACTTGTCTCCAGTTCTGGTCCATTGACCTCAGTATTACCCACATTGACTGGAAACCAAGCCTTATGAGGAATGGTTGAGAGAGCTGGGTATGTTTAGCCTGGAAAAAGAGGAGATGTGATAGCTATCTTCAGTTATCTAAAGGGCTGACACATGGATGATGGAACACACATGTTTTCTCCTGTTGTGGAGGGTAGGACCTAAACCAGTGGATCCAAATGAGAAGAAAAGAGGTTCTGACTAAACATCAGGAAGAACTTTCTCATGTTAAGGACTGTTCAACAGTGGAACAGTCTCCCTAGATAGGCAGTGGAGGTTTTTAAGCAGAGGTTGGATGCCCATCTGTCATGGATGCTTTGGTTGAGATCCTTGCATTGCCAGGTGTTGAATCACCACCACCACAACCACCACCACCATCATCATCTGCCTATCTGACTGGGTTGCCCCAGCCACTCTGGGTGGCTCCCAACAAAATATTAAAAACACAATAACTAGATGACCGTCAGGGTCCCTTTCATTTCTATGATTCTATGAAATCATGGTTTGCCTTTACCTCTGAATTGTGCCTCCCCCATCCCAGCAAACTAGCTAGTAGCCCAGTTGGGGGTCCCAGCCCAACAGTTCAAAGTCCAAGGCAATGCTGTGTTTGCTGTCTTGATTGCCGAAATCCTTGGACCTTTCCACAAAACCATCTGCTTCAAAAAGCACGGAAGGGATTTCTGGTACAAACTGTATTCAAACATATCCAGCTCTCTTTAAAAAATGCTATGCTAATGGATCCCACTTTGTCTGAGATGCATGCCAAACCAATTTGCAAAGAAATTGTGTCCTGATGCCTTCATGCCCGCCTTTCGCTTTTCCGCATGCGAGCAAAGCAGCAAAGTTAAAACAGCAAGTATATTTTCAGTCTGAAGCCACCTGTCTGTGTTAAGCATATGCAAATCTTGTAACAAGCACCACAAGCAATTGTGAGAGCAAGACAGGAAAAGTGGGGAGGGGGAGGGAAACCAAAGAAACCAAACATCTGTCCTCTGCGTTGCACTTGATAAAACCGGCAAGGTAACGTCTCACAAAGATTAACAGACATCTGCTCAATTATAGTCAAGGAGTGGGATGGCAAGCTAACAAAACAAGGAACACAACATCTTTGAAGAGTTCCTGCACATCCCACAGTGAGCCTGTAAAAATGCTCTGGTGTTCACCTGAGCTGAAACAGCTTCTCCACCCCATCCCTTTTGCAAGATAATGACTCCCTTTTTTGTTATTAGGATGCATTTTGGCAAATGTGTGAAAATTATGTAGCAAATCTGCACCACTGAGCCAGAAGAGTACAGTCTAGTTAACAAGACATTCCCAACTAAACATCAAGATGGACTTTCTGACCGTAAGAGCTGTTCGACAGTGGAACAGTTTATCTGGGGAGGTGATGGACTCTCCTTGCCTGGGAGGTTTTTAAGCAGAGCTTGGATGGCCATCTGTCATGTTTGCGTTAGTTGAGATTCCTACATTGCAGGGGGTTGGACTAGATGACCCTTGGGGTCCCAACCAACTCTACACTTCTAAGATTCTATAATTCCTTGCTTGCCCAGATGAAAAGCTATTTATGCAAACAGCAGTTGTTCAAAAGCAAAGTATTACAGAAAGAGAACTTTGACAAACGAGCCAAGTCAGATGGATGTTGACTTGACACCAGTTCCATGGTAAAATGAATGTTTTAAATAATATTTGTATTGGTTGTGCATTTTGATTTGTATATCTTTGCACCCCATTGAATGGTTTTTGCTTTCCCCCCTATCCGTTTCAATCCAGTATTATAACCTCACTGAGAGGAAAAGGGGAAGAATCCTTATATAGCATATTCTTCCTGTTGTTGTTGCTGCTGCTAAGAGTATCCCTCAGATCTCCAGGGATTTATTTAACAAGCTCAATGCTAAACAGATGCCAAGGGAACAAACACATATCAAAAAAGCTGACTTCGTTCCTTTGCAATAGCAGAGTTCTCTTGTGCACTCCCCGGTCTTGAATTAGTGTACATTTTTCCACCCTGTGGGAACTCAAGAATCTCCAGTTGTTAGCAATGTCCCTATTTGAACTCTTGTAAAAAATAAAAAAATAAAAAATCCACCTGTCATTGATGGGCTGGTAAAGCTGTAGTGTTGGTCCTCTACTAACTGTGGTTATTGAAAAGCCAAGTTGGGGATCCTTTCCTGTGCCCCCTACCCAGTCTATAGGAAAAAGTGTCTATTTCTCAACCACGGTTTACCAGCTTGCCAGAATGAATAACCATGGTTAAGGCTGTGCAGAGCTTCCCTTAAGCTCTTCAGGTGAGTGGCAGTGCCCATATTTCAGGCTGGGCTTGATGCTTATAAGAGACATTCCCAGAGGCATGTTAAGAAGGAAAGAGAAGAATTAAAACACGAAAGAAGTAGGGTAGAGGAGTATGAAAGTCTGTGTCAATAAGTAAACCATGGTTACTAGCCTTTAGGTTTCTTCAGGTTTTTCCG
Source organism: Podarcis bocagei (assembly GCF_964188305.1). Lineage (NCBI taxonomy): Eukaryota > Metazoa > Chordata > Lepidosauria > Squamata > Lacertidae > Podarcis > Podarcis bocagei. Next base: position 11,216,084 of record NC_138142.1, on the reverse strand, counting down.
TACACACATGTGCAAATGAGAATTACTCTAAAGCAGGGGTACTCAATGTGGTACTGCACATGTTTAGGGCTTCAACTCTCATCATCCTCGGCCAGCACGGCCAATCATCAGAGATGATGGGAGTTGTAGACCATATCAGCATCTGGATGGCACCAACTGGTTTCCTCTGCTTTAAAGAGGTTCCACCATAAGAAGAGCATGTCACTATTGGGAACATTCTGCGAGAGTTGCCTATTCCTACAGGTAACAATTAAGATTCCCATTTACGGTGCACAGCAGCAACTTATCAATTCTCTTTTGCGACGTGCTGATTCTTAACAAGTGTGAAGGTTGTAATCGTAACTAAGGCTGTTCAGAACTCCCTTTAGAGGAGCCCTCAATTGGAGGGCTCCCTTTTTCATGTCCATTTCCTGGGCATTCTAGCTGCTCATTACAACACAATACATCACAAAGGAGAAAGGTAACACAGGGATTAGGATGATGCTGAACTGCAGCTTCCATCATCCCCAGGTGGCGACCATGTTACCTAGGGCTGATGGAAGCTAGAGTCCAACAATGGTTGAACAGTGCCACATTGGCTTGGTCGGTAGAGCATGCCGTTCTTAATATCAGCGCTGTGGGTTCGAGCCCCACATTGGGCAAAATGATCCCTGCACTGCAGGGGGTTGGACTAGATGACCCTGGGGGGTCCCTCCCAACTTCGGTTCTATGGCTCCTCCCTCCCAATGGTGTCATTTTATAATCATCTTTTTTTAAACGGAATGTAAAGGGAGAAATCATTCACAGGTGGTATGTGCATGTAAGCAGGCAACCCTTCTGTGAATGAGCTCAGCAGAGGCACTAAAAATAGCGAGAGCGTGAAAACAAGGGCCTCTCCGCTGATGTACTGTCCTGTCAATGAGCTGTCAAGGAAGCCAATCCAGTTTTCCAGCGAACTAGAGGAACGGTGACGGGTCAATGCTAGTCACTCACTCATTTTTTCAGCTCTGAATGCACAGTATGCTCAAATCAGCTATACAAAAAAACAGCAGCAGGATTCAGTGCTTTTTCAAAAAAGGTAGACAGCCAGATATGCATGCAGCAGAACCTGAAGTGGAGCTCCCATATATCATCAGACCATTGTTCCATTTCCTCCATATTGTCAGCACTGACTGGCAGCAGCACTTTATAGCATTTCATAAAGGTGTTCCCCCCCCCCCCCAGCCCTATCTGGAGATAGCAGGGATTGAGCCTTCAAAGCGCTACCGCTGACCTAGGGCCCTTCCCCAGAAACAGTGAGGTTTGGTTCTGAAATTCCACCTGAAGTCTGTAGGAAGAAAAACAACAACACCACAAAAGGGCCTGTGAGCAGTTGGCCACTCTGCTCCTGAAGGAGGCGAATAATGTCATGATGGATGCGCAATGGAACTACATTAGGAGGAAATTGGAAAGAGGAGGCTGTCACTCAGCTCGCTGCGGCTCAGTCCAAAGCCTGCGACATTCGTGTTTTTGCAGCTTCCCTTCTGGGCTCAGGAAGACATTCAAAGCCAAGAAAGATTATGCCTCTGAGTCATCAGCACCACCAGGAGCCTATTATGAAGTGGGAGCTAATTAGGGATTCCACAGAGGCTCCGAGCAAGGCAAGGGTATAGTTACCTTAATAACAGCTTTCTGCCGAGGGATAAAAAAGAATATCCTCATTTTCTAGCCTGCCTTGGAAGACAGGTGAAGAATGGGAGAGCAATAAAGATCAGGAAACCATTCTTTCAAATGATGAGGCTCTGTAGGGCTGGAATAGTGGAGGCAGCCCAAAAGGAAAAAGGTAAAAACTAGGAAGGGGTAATAGATTGCATGCTAATACGACACTCATCTAAATAGTGGTCTTCAGCTTCCTCTTGATCCCTGGACCCACCTTTAGTCTGGCCTTGTAAATAAGCTCATGAAAGTTATTAACCTGCAACGGGAGACAAGCAGACAGTTATATTACTGCCTTGCAAGAGGACTGGTGGGATGCGGGTGGCGCAGTGGTCTAAACCACAGAGCCTAGGGCTTGCCAATCAGAAGGCCGGCGGTTCGAATCCCCACGACAGGGTGAGCTGCCATTGTTCGGTCCCAGCTCCTGCCCACCTAGCAGTTTGAAAGCACATCAAAGTGCAAGTAGATAAATAGGTACTGCTCCAGCGGGAAGGTAAACGGCGTTTCCGTGCGCTACTCTGGTTTCGCCAGTCATGCTGGCCACATGACCCGGAAGCTGTCTGCGGACAAACGCTGGCTCCCTTGGCCTATAGAGCGAAATGAGTGCGCAACCCCAGAGTCATTCACGACGACTGGACCTAACGGTCAGGGGTACCTTTACCTTTACCTTTTTGAGGGCTGGTAGGGGAGGAGGGATGCAGAGTTCTGTCCCTCCACCAACATCTCACTAAATTTCAATGCTGGGCCTGGAGAAGGGCATCCACCTCTACGAGAAGCTCACTTGGGCATAAAAAAGAGGGCAAAGTGTTTTTTGCTTCTCCCACCAACCTGACTACTGGCCTATAAGCACCCATGGCTACCAGGTTAGTGCTTAAATCAGTGTTTCTCAAAGCTGGGTCCCCAGCTGTTGTTGGACTACAACACCCATCATCTCTGACTGCTGCTAGCTAGGGATAACGGGAGTTGTAGTCCAGCAGCAGCCTGGGACCTGAGCTGGATAAACACTGGCTTAAAGACAAGGCTGCTTTAGTCCCACTTTGCAAATAACCCACTTGTAAAATACTTCTTCTTCTCCCTTGAGGAAGGCATGTAGAGCTCAGTGGTAGAGCTCCTGCTGTTCATGTAGAAGGTCCAAGGCTCATTCCCTGGCGTCTCAAGGCAAGGCTGGGAGAAAACACCTTGTCTGAAATCCCGGAGAGTCGCTGCCAGTCAGTGTGGACAGTACTGAGCTGGATGAACCAATGGTCTGACTCAGTATAACGTTGCTTGTTGATGGGGGTGGAGGGCATGTTTGCATACAGAAGATCCCAGAGTCAATCTGGGCAATACTGGGTGTAGAAACTCCCCACTACCACCATTTTTACCCTCAAAACAACCCTTTGAAGTAGGTTTAGGAAAGAGAGAGAGAGAATGAGAATGGCTGGCTCAGGCACCTAATACACATCTGTTGAATGAACAGGGATTCGAATCCACTTCTACTCTGTCACAGAGCCTCACTGGCTCATCTTTATTGGTTTATTTCGTTCCTTTTGAGATAAGCATTGAATGTTTCCCTGGGGAAGGGGGTGGCAGGGGAAGATGACCTCTCCTCCAACAGCTAGTCCGAGGTCTAAGCACTTAACGGGCCATCAGGAAAGAGCAACCTTGGGACCATTCCAAAACCTATTCCACACGTCGCTCATGTCAAATTACAGAGAAAGAACAGCGAGGAACCCTGCAAGGGCAATATGCCTACCTGCAGGCGAGCAGCAAGTTCAGCGTTCCCGTCCTCTCCTCCAAAACCTTTATCTTAAAACGTTAACAGCTGAGAAAGGTTCCTAGAGGTCTGTGGCTGCATCACCGTTATAAGCAAGGCTGGTTTATTTTGCTCAGAGTCTCGGAGATGGGGTGGGAAATGTGGAGTTTGCCACCCCCAGTTAACAAAACTCTGCAACCCTGAATAAAGGTGCAGGTATGTTAAAGGTGTGTTGCAGGGATGGGGAAACTTGGAAGCTACAACTAATCCAGAATGCGGCAGCTGGAATGGTCACAGAGAGGGGCTGCCGGGACCAGATAACATCGGCTCTAAAAGATCTACATTGGCTGTCTAGCTCGAACAAACCAGTTCTGTTTAACACAGCAAAGTCTGCACTAAAAGCCTCTCAGTTCAGGAAAGGCCTAGAGACCTGCCTTGTGCCTGGAGTTTTCCGCAATTTCTGTGAAATGCTTTATAATGTTTTAATTGTATGTGCTGTATTATGCTTTTGAGGCTTGACTGTTTTTGTTTGTTTGTTCTTGGCTACAACCTGCATTTGGTCGACCAATAAAATCTGATTGACGTTGGCTCCCAGTTTGCAAGCACAATTCAAAGTGTTGGTTCTGGCTCCTCCTCTGGAGGAGCGTCTCCAGCCCCATCATCCAGCTTGGACACTGAGGTCCAGATCCAAGGGCCTTCTGGCAATTCCCTCATTGTAAGAAGTGAAGTTACAGGGAACCTGGCTGAGGGTCTTCTCAGTAGTGGCGCCTACCCTGTGGAATGCCCTCCCATCAGATGTTAACGAGATAAACAATTATATGGCTTTTCGGAAACATTTGAAGGTAGCCCTGTATCGGGAAGTTTTAAATGTCTGGCGTTTTTGCTGTGCTTTTATGGTGCTGGAAGCAGCCAAGAAGGTGGCTGCTTTCCACACAGGCTTCCACACCCATTTTCACCTTCCAGTCAGGCAAGCAAGATGCATTTCCCAAGTTCAAAGGCACATTCTAGTTAAGCTGAAGGAGGGTGCAAAACAGGGCTGATAAAAGGTTTGGTTCAGGCAGGTGTGTCCTCCGGAGACCTTGCTTCTGTTTCCCCTCTGGATTATCAAGTTTAACAGCCTCAAAATTCATGCCCAACGTGCCAAGGCTGCCTCAAGGCCAGGTCTCCCATTCAAAATAAGCCTAATTATCGGCTTTTCAAAATGATTCAGGCTGCTTCTAATCACATAAGCTAGTGACACAGAGCATGGCAGGTCGACTCTCTTTTGGGTGGGGGGAAAAAGTCAATGGAAAGAATGCAAAAGGAGCGAACAAGAGAGGCAGCCGGGGTGGGGGGAATCAACAGCCTCTGAATTAATTGTATCATAGCTTCCATCTCTGCTTTTTTCCAGATGATTTCTGTTTGCAACGAGACCTCTTTCGATTAAAAGAAGAAATGCAGGATAGAAGAGCGTTGCAGTGCCACCACTTAACATCTCGAGCTCTCCACGCAGCCTAGACGACCTTCAAGTATGGAAGTGTTTGTTTTTTCTCTCAAAGGCAAAGGTAAGAGAAGCCTCCCCCCCCGCCACCGCCTCTCTCTTTGCAGCTTCAAATACTTGAACATGTTCAGCTCTCACACTTGAACCCCTGTTAGGTTTTCCCAGCCTGCTCCCCACCCCCACAACACAACTAAAGTTCTGTGGCTTACCACAAGTATCTGATCGGACACTCAAGAAGCAGAAACAACACTACTCAGGGCTGTTGAGTGTGCTTGAAACACAAAGTTGGGGGTGGGGAGAGGCAGGGAGCAAGTTTGAAATGGATCCACCAAGTGGCGGAAATACCTGAGAGCTTTCTGAAATCAAAAGTGGTCAGCATGCAGAAAGATGAATGGAGAGGGAGGGAGACCACAGGGAGCTGAAGTATGCTGAAACAGAGCCTTGCCCCATTTGGGTGGGTTGTTGTTGTTTGTATCTTTATTTTTTAGCTGCTATTAGAGTTTATGTGGAAATTGTGAACTTCTTGGCATGTTTTACTTATTGTTTATGGCTACTTTTTCACTTTTACAAGTTGGTTCATGTTGTAAGCTGATTGGAGCATGGCTTTAGCTATGGGAAGTCAGCAACCAAATAGAATGATGCTGGTGTTGCAGCAGCCGGTCAGCCTTTTCCCCCACCCCCAACTCCTTCCCCCTGTCTTGCCACCAGCTATGGCTTTAGTACTCTGAAACAGAGCCCCCTCAGTGCTATAGCTCTCATCAACTTCGTTGGACCGGTCATGTTGTGCGGATGCCTGATGATCGTCTTCCAAAGCAACTGCTCTATTCCGAACTTAAAAATGGAAAGCGTAATGCTGGTGGTCAACGAAAGAGGTTTAAAGACTGTCTCAAGGCAAATCTTTAAAAAGTAGTGTAAACACTGACAACTGGGAAACACTGGCCTGTGAGCGCTCCAGTTGGAGAACAGCCTTTACCAAAGGTGTCATGGGCTTTGAAGACACTTGAACTCAGGATGCAAGGGAGAAACATGCTAAGAGGAAGGCACGTTTGGCAAATCCACACCGTGATCAACTCCCACCCGGAAACCAATGTCCCCACTGTGGAAGGACGTGTGGATCCATAGTCACTTACGGACTCGTTGCTAAATCGTGTTTATGGAAGACAATCTTACTCGGCTATGAGTGATCGCCAAAGAAGATAGCTCTGTGGTAGAGCATCTGCTTTGCATGCAAAAGGCTTTAAGGTTAAATCCCAGGCATCTCCAGATAGGCGTGTGTGGGGGGGGGGGACTCCTGCCTGAAACTCTGGAGAGCTGCTGCCAGTCAGTGTAGACAACACTGAGCTAGATGGTCTGACTCGGTATAAGGCAGCTTCCTATGTTCCTGTTCCTCTCCCAGTAACTTCCATGGATCATCTGAATGAAGCTCATGGACCACTGGTGGTCCACAGACCACACTTTGGAGAACCCCTAATATAAACATCAGTTGGAACGGTCTGCATTGGGAAGTTGCAGACTCTCCTTCATTGGAGGTTTTTAAACAGAGGTTGGGTGGTCATCTGTTATAGATGCTTTAGCTGGGTTTCCTGTATTACAAGGGGTCCCTTCCAACTCAACATTTCTATGATTCTATAAACCACCCCAAGTGCTTGCAAAACACACACACACACTGAGGTTATATAAATATCATCACTTCAGAATATTCAGTGTGTGTCTTGGCAGGGGATGCAAATGTTCTAAAGTAGAGCTATTCTGGTCCTGCAAATAGATGCTTCCCCTTACGCGCAACCACGCATCCTTATCCATGCAAACACATCTCCATAACCCACAGATCCTTATTCCCAATCTAAGCATGTGTTTGAAATTGAGGAAATGGCCACCACAATGCTGTTTTTCCCAGAAGCCCACCTAATGGGACTTTGGCAGAAGATAACTCTATTTCACAGGAAGCAGAGAAAAGGCGGGGGGGGGGGCGGCGGCGGCAAAGAATCGTAATTGTTGGCATGCCTTCAGCATCCAATATGCTTTAGCAACATATAGATTTGATTAAAAACATTTGCTTCCTGTCCAAAACCGGGAGGGAGAAAATGAATGGGGCTCTCTATGAACCAATCAATCTTTCCCAACTTGTCCATTTGCCAGATGGTGCCACACTTCATCGTGGGGGTCGGGGGGGGGGACTGAATGAGTGCAGAGTCAGTCATCGCAGCAAGCTTGCTTACAACCATTTAATCTGCACGAACTGGAGCGGGTGGAAGGGTGATGGGAAGAATATTAATGGGCTGATCACTTGGCACAAGCCGTTCTACGGAGGAGTCAGGGAGCAAGGGCAGGCAGAATCGTTACATTCAGGAGACAGGGAGCAGCAATAATCAAACAATAGGTCCTGGTTTGCAACCAGCTTTTTAAGGTGGGGGTCAGGGGACACTTTAATGGAGGAAGCTGCCTCCCACCAAGGCTGCAGTCACCCAGCACTTTATTCTGTCTCCCCAACACTCCTTTGCTTATTTTATGCAAATCTTTCACCCAATGCAAAAGGTGCTTCTGGAAATCAAGCAGAAGTTCAGGTGCTCATTTCTGTGTTTTGGTTATTTCCAGAGATGATCCTCCTGCAATCCTGCTAACCTGGAAAACGGCAAAGAGCTTTGAACTGCAATTTCCCCACTGTTTTCATGGATCACACCATGCGACTAATAATAATAATAATAATAATAATAATAATAATAATAATAATAATAATTTATTTATACCCCGCCCATCTGGCTGGGTTTCCCCAGCCACTCTGGGCGGCTTCCAACAGAACACTAAAATACAATAACCTATTAAACATTAAAAGCTTCCCTAAACAGGGCTGCCTTCAGAGGTCTTCTAAAAGTTTAGTAGTTATTTTTCTGTTTGACATCTGGTGGGAGGGCGTTCCACAGGGTGGGTGCCACTACCAAGAAGGCCCTCTGACAGGTTCCCTGTAACTTGGCTTCTCATAGCGAGGGAACCGCCAGAAGGCCCTTGGCGCTGGACCTCAGTGTCCGGGCGGAACGATGGAGGTGGAGATGCTCCTTCAGGTATACTGGACCGAGTATACCTGCAGTGGTATCCCAGGCTTATGGTTCTTTCCTGCCATTTTCATGGGCGAATCACAGAGGAGCAGAATCATGCATGGGCATGAAGAGTGGAAGCATCCCCAACAATGTCCGCTGAGTGAATATTTCACATGGCATGGTGGGATATCCATCAAAAAGCCATAGGTAGATGCAGAGTTAAAGGAACTGGGACAGCAGAGCTAGCTAGCATTCTGGAAGATGAATGCAACAGTAGGACCACTGTCCATTTAGTTCAGTATTCAGACTGATGGGAAGCAGTTCTCCAGGATTTCATACAGGAGTCCTTCCCGCACCTGCTTGGAGATGCTGCCCGTCTAGATGGATTGTAACTCTACAAGTCCTGCTAGCTAGGGACGATGGGAGTTGTAGTCCAACAACAGCTGGGCACCCAAGTTCGAGAAACACTGCATTGGGGAGACACTGACTCCCAGCATTGTGAAAAGGCAATGCCCGCCCCCCACAAGATTTTATGAGAGGCACATACAAACACATGGTTTTGGAGTCAACAGCTGCATTCACGGGATGGCTTATTCCATTTGCTCGATGTTTCCCTGTTAATTTCCACATTATATTTGAGCTTTCACATGACAGGAAGGCCACTTCCAGAAAATGAATTGGAAGTGGTACATGTTTGGTGCTCATTTTTATGCTATTTGACTCCAGATAAAATCGGTTTGCAGCCGCCTTAACCCAGAAAATCATGGAAGTAAAGCGGCAACATACAGGCATACAATTCTTTCCTGCTGTTTCCATATGGGAATCATGGGAGAATAGAAGTGCACACATGTGCGCAAAAGGGTGGGAGAATCGTGATGTTGTCCAATGATGTTGGTTGCTGTGTCACACCTCGCTCACTGGTGTGAATGAAATTCAGCACCACAGGCTAAATTGTTCAAAAAGTCACAGTTCCAGAACATGACAGGAATTGCAGTGTGAAAGGCATGTTAGAAAGCAGGACAGGAGTACTAACACAATATACCCCATGTCTAAATGCACCCACTGTCTTTGATAACGCGCATTTACCTTACTGTAAACATACAGACCCAAGGGTCCCAAGCAACAGCATTATGTATTTTTTAAAAAATTAGAAGTTCACACACACACAGTCTATTACTTAAAGAGAGGGAGAGGTGGAACATGGCAGCCTGTTCTAAAAACATATTTAGCAGCGGATAGTGTGCTCCACACAAAAGAAATTCCTGAGAATGGTTTATTGTTACTTTGGGAGTTTCTTTCCCTATCCCTTATTATGAATGAATTTTTTTTAAAAAAAAGACAGGAGGAGGGGAGTCAAATTGTGGCATAAAAGGGGTGGGGGAGGCAGAAAGAATAAAAGGAGAAGAGAGAATGTATCAGATTGTCAATCTGCCAGTAAATCCCAGCACTCTGTTAATACCATCAGCCTCTTGCCACATCTCACATTGTTTAAAAACACTGTGATGTAGACTCCAAAGAATTCGGGGAGGTGAAAGCCAAGCCAAAAGGCTTTTGTGTTTTTCACTCTGTGTGTGTGTTTCAAAAGGAAAGGAAAGGGGGAAGAGGAGAAGGCACAGGAAAAATGCTCAGCCATATGGATTTAATAGACTTCAGCACCAAAGCACACCTGCAATCTCTCCAATTTATTGCGGTGCCTCCATAATTTATGGCTTGCACTTTACGCTGGTTACCCTGCCTCTTAGGCGCCTATCTGTGGCTCAGAGAAGGCCTGCTGACCAGAAGCAGTCATAGCCTTCAAGGAGGAATCCCTTCCGCTTAACCCTTCGAGTTTTGGGCTTTTTTGTCCCCATGTTCAAAAGGGAATGGGGCTGGGGGTTAGGAAGCCATACCCTGGGGTCCCTTCTCTCGCTGGAAACCCTGGGGGAGAAAACACAATCTCTCAACTTCTGCCTACCGATTCCCTCGCTTTTGGAAAGCCACACTGTCATTTCTTTAGTATTTTCACAGCTGGCTAGCAGCACGGCAACATCTCTTTCTCACATTAAATGGAACGCTTATCGGCCTGAAGTGCTTTAGAAACTGAAATCCAAGTGCAGAAATGAATCGCACTGCGGGCTGACTAAAGCAGGAGATGGAAACCAGCTTGCGGTAATATCCTATGGCTGCTGAGAACGGGGGGGGGGGGGGAGAGGAAGGAGACAAAACCATAGAACATGTTTGCTCTGGCACCAACAAGTGACTTAAAATGCCCCTCAGCGGCGCAGCAGCACAGTTCAGGAATGGGGGCTGGGGTGGGCCCACACCCTGGACAGATGGGAGATTTGGTTCCCTCTCTTCTGGCTCTTTTGGGACGCAGGTGGCGCTGCGAGTTAAACCACAGAGCCTAGGACTTGCCGATCAAAAGGTCGGCGGTTTGAATCCCCACAACGGGATGAGCTCCTGTTGCTCGGTCCGTGCTCCTGCCAACCTAGCAGTTTGAAAGCACATCAAAGCGCAAGTAGATAAATAGGTACCGCTCCGGCGGGAAGGTAAACGGCCTTTCCATGTGCTGCTCTGGTTCGCCAGAAGCGGCTTAGTCATGCTGGCCACATGACCTGGAAGCTGTACGCCGGCTCCCTTGGCCAATAAAGCGAGATGAGCACCGCAACCCCAGAGTCGGTCACGACTGGACCTAATGGTCAGGCGTCCCTTTACCTTCTGGCTCTTGGAAGAGCAGGAGAGAGACCTTCCTGCTTCACCAGCCTGCTTCACAATTGATTGTTCTCCAGCTCAGTGGCAGAGTATAAGGACATAAGAATAGACAGCTGGATCAGGCAAATGGCCCACCTAGTCCAGCTAGTCCATAGCCCTCTCCCCTCCCATGGTTTCCAGCAACTGGTATTCACAAGCGTCGCTGCCTCCAACTGTGGAGGTAGAGCAATTGTCTAATCCTCTTTTAATGCCATCTGAGTTGGTGGCCATCACTGAATTCTTGAATATTTCAGAGCCTTCTCTGTTGAGTTAGTTTAATTCCGTATTGTTTTATTTGATGTTTTAATATGCTGTAAACCACTCTGAGATTTGTCCTTTACAATATAAAGCAGTGTATTAAAAGGAAATAAATATAGCAGCAGCAGCAACAACAACAAACAAAATCCCATTGGGGGAGGCACCTAGACATGCCATTGTGGTGACTGCAGCCTAGGTTTCAGGTACCATTTGGCAATTAGATTATATATCTGAATTTCTAAAACTGTGGGAGAGGAACACGTAATAAGATTACTGCACCAAAACTGGAGCGTTTCCTGACAATCTTTAACAAAAGAGGCTATTTTGCTATCCTACTTTGCTTTGGCAGCTGTTTAAATCTCACCAAAACACTCTACACATCCACACACGGGAATGGAAAACTTGCCACCTGAGGTCAACACTTAGCGTTCTGCTAATTGAGTTTTTGAGAAAACTGCTTCATTGTTGGGTCGTTCCTTGAGTGAATTTCTATTTCAGTAAATGTTGCCTTTCTTGTGCTTAATGCATTTTGTAGACTCTGACATTTGTAATGGCTCATAGCCAAGACAAATAGTCTTGGGCTGGACTGACAAAACAGAACAAGGAGAAACACAAGAGAAAGCGTGATTTAAGATGTTAGGCTCCAGCTACTGATAAGAGCACACTTTTTCTTTCTTTTTCTCTCTTGACATAAGAATTGAAATAGGATCTTCTTTCCCCACATGTTCTTCAGATATGATAAAAGGAGCTTTATTCATTTTCAAAGTGGTGACTTCCTTTCACCGAGCCTCAGAGTGGATGAATGCATTTATAGAAAGAGTCTGGTTCAACTTACTTCATTCCTGGAAAATTAACAACCATCACTTCTAAACCACTGAAGAGGACCCAAGGGTTCAAAAAACACATCCAGAAAATGGAACCATAGCTCAGCAAACAGATGGAGGAGGACTATAGCTTTGGCCTTGATTGGCCAACATGGTGGCCTTCAGCTGTTGCTCCCATCCCATTATCCTTGACTATGCTAGCTGGGGCCAATGGAAACTGTCGTCCAACATCATCTGGAGGAAGCCAGCTTCCTGGTTTAGTGGCAGGGCACAGGTTTTTCAAGCCAGCTTCTGTCTCTGGCATCTCCAGTCATATCTGGAAGCCAAGGTTGGTTGTTGGCTTCCCACCTGCGTTTTGTTTGGGAGAAGCAGTTTAGCTTATGGCCACCAAGTTGGGTGGCTTTAAAGGGAGATCAGATGACATCACGGAGGGGAATAAGCCTGTCAATGACTACTGATCACGATGGCTATGTTCTCCTTCCACCACTGAAGGCAAGTCTGCCCCCATGAATGTGGGCACTTGAGTCTTCCCACAGGATTCCCATAGGCATCTGGCTGGCCACTGTGGGAGCAGGATGTTGGATCAGATAGAGCTTTTTTCTGATCCAGGGCATTTCTCAAATTCTTATGCCTGCCATCAATGTTCATCAGAAAGAAATGCTTAGTAAAATACTTGCTTTGAAGCAGGAGCGGCCAACCTGTGACCAACCAAATATTCTACTACTCTCATCAGCCACACAGAACATGACCAGTGGTCACAGATGATGGAAACTGAAGTCAAACTAGTTCTAGAAGGCCACAGGTTAGACACCCTCTGTGCACTGAAATATTTGATTTTAATGCCTTAGGGCACGCATTCTTTTTATTTGTACATTGATTCCCAAAAAAGTTATCACGTGCATTAATTTTTGTATCTTTGCGGTATAAAAATATTTTGGCCTTACTTTTTAAACCTTGACTTTATATTTTAAGTATTTATAAACATAGGAAGTTGCCTTATAACCCAGACAGACCCTTGGCACATCTAGCTCAGCACTGACTGACAGCGACTCTCCACAGTCCCAGGCAGGGCTTTATCCCTACCTAGAGATGCTGCGGACTGAACCTGCAGCCTTCTGCATGCCAAGCACCTGCTCCACCACTGAGCTATTGGTGATGCTTAGGGGTTGGGCAAAAATATTTCTCTGCTTCTGTTGCAATACCTATTGTACCATTATAGACAGTGGATGTTCTGGAATCCAAACAACTCAGGCAGAAACTTCAATCTGCTAACCAGCCTATTACAGTCGTACCTTGGTTGACGAACACCTTGCGACTCGAACGTTTTGGCTCCCGAACGCCACAGACCCAGAAGTGAGTGTTCGGGTTTGCAAACGTTCTTTGGAACCCAAATGTCTGACACGGCTTCTGCAGCTTCTGATTGGCTGCAGGAGCTTCCTGCAGCCAATCAGAAGCCGTGCCTTTGTTTCTGAACGTTTTGGAAGTCGAACGGACTTCCGGAATGGATTCCGTTCAACTTCCAAGGTACGACTGTAGCTGACAAGCCAGTTAACACACTTCTAAACCCGCGGGCAGAAAACATAGGCAAAAAAATTCATACAGGATAGAATTATTACCTATCCTATAAATCCTGGCAGGCCTTTGTGCAGATAACACATTTTATGGCCATACAGTATCGTTTTATATCTTTCTCACAGCATCTTGTTCTTCTGTATCCATAATTATATTTTACTTGCTGGAATTATGCTTATCCATCACTGTCAGGCCAAGAAGGCTCCAGGTCACCCCGACATTCAACAGAGAAATGGCATGCTCTTCTACTGGTTACGAAGATGGACTCTACTGGACTGTTTCTTTATTTGCTTCATTGTCAACTGATAGCACCAAGTGGGATGTCCCTGCCCCCACCCCAAATCAGCATGAAATCAACACAGCCTTGTTATGAAGCTCCATGAGTTGCTAGCCTGTTTGTTTGCTTTTACTCAAACACTTTTTTCATTCATAAGACAGAACCCACTTACACAAAGTAGGTGAGGAAAATCAAGCAGATGAGTAAAACAATTTGCGGGCTATAAGCTCTGCTGTGTTCCTTGCTTCCACTCCTCTCTCACTGCCCTAATAACTTAATTCATGGGCAGGCAAACTAAGGCCCAATCGCCTTCTAAATCTGGCCTGCGGAAGGTTCAGGAATCCGTGTGCTTTTACATGAGTAGAATGTGTGCCTTTTATTTAAAATGCATCTCTGGGTTATTTGTGGGGCATAGAAATTTGTTCACCCCCCCCCCAAAAAAAATATAGTCTGGCCCCCCACAAGGTCTGAGGGACAGTGGACCGGCCCCTGTTGAAAAAGTTTGCTGACCCCTGACTTAATTCTTTTCTCCCAGCCTCCAGCTGAAACAAACATTTCTCCATTGCCTCCCTTCAAAACATTTATAAGAGCACTCCCCTTTAGAAAAGTGCTGCCCAAGTCCTTTTGGGCCCAGAAGTACTCTGGATATATATATATATATATATATATATATATATATATATGGCAGACTCAGGTAGGGCTGACTCAGATGGCAGCTTCAGGGAAGTTGTTCAGTGCTCTGTGTTTGTTTTGACAGCACAATCCCTCACCTGGAGGGAAATTCACACACTTGGCTTGCATGGGATTCCTGGCTGCCAATGGTGACGACCAGTAAATTGGTTCAAGACAAGAGCAACATGAATGTACCGTATTTTTCGCTCTATAACACGCACCCGACCATAACACGCACGTATTTTTTAGAGGAGGAAAATCTGTAGGCATGCCACCCGTAGGCATTCCCTCCATAACACGCACAGACATTTCCCCTTACTTTCTAGGAGGAAAAAAGTGAGTGTTATGGTGCAAAAAAATACGGTAATTTTTATAATGGTCCGTCATGACCCATCAATACACTTGCTTTGCACAAAGGCTATGTTCTATTTCCACTGCTGCAGCTGTATGCCTCTGAATGTCATTTACTGGGGACCACAAATGGGGAGAGTGCTCTTGCACTCAGGAAGGCCCTGTTTGCAAACTTTCCAGAAGTATCTGTTTGCCCACCTTAGAGAACACAGTGCTAGGCTAGAGGGGCTTTTGGCAGCCCCCTCCCCTTATGCACAAGCAAGGGGGAGCAGGGCTCTTCGTGCTCTGCTATATTTAGTATGATCTACAAACACGTACACACTGGCATGCTGCCCAGAAGGCAACGTGGCCCCAGGACTGAAAGGGGTTTCCCCACCTCTGACCTACATGATCAAATACAGCACTGTCCAAATTGCAGAAGCTAACAACCCAGCAGCAAATATGAAAGCTAAAGCCACCAGCCACACCACAGAAACTGAAAAAACAGACTCTCAAGATGCCTGCCAGTTTTTTGTTTGTTTTTTAAGGCACTTCATGCCAAAAGGACAACATGGTTGCCAGGAAGCTCCCATAGAGAGAGCAATTCATTGCTTGAGGGGACACCACTGAAAGGCCCCTCTCTGTTATGGTCACTGACAGGAGCGAGCCAGCAGTAAATCACACCGTTCAAGTTGAAGTTAACGCTTTATTAACAAGAATACAATCTGCACAGACTTGGTGGAGTGTCAGGCCCATTGAGCACAGCATCTCTTCCCCGGTCTTACCCCATAGACTCAGAGTCCCTGCCTCCCCACAGCCTTTTAAGGCCCTCTTCAGAGTTTTCCCAAAGCAACCGGAGACTGTGCCTGAGTGAAACCAACCTCTCATCTGCCCTTCTCATGCCTCTTCTGGTTCTGGGAGACCAGGGGAGGGGGGGATTGTTCCAGCAGGGGGGGGGGAGACACCTGTGACTCTTCACCAGCCAGACTCATCTCTGCCTCTTGGCCTCCCTCCTCCCCTGCTTCAGCTTCTGCCCCTGATTCTGGACTCCTCTCTGCCACAGACTCTCCCTGCTCACTAAACCCTGTTACCTCTTCAGCTTCCGACTTCTCCTCTTCCCAGTCTTCTCCTTCTGACCACTCATCATCATCCCACCACCAATCTCTGGGTTCTGATCCTTATTAGGGAAAATATTGGTAATAAAGATGAACATATTACCAAAGATGATGTTTTTATTTCAAAGTATCCCAATACCAGGAGGAGAAAAATGTTTTAATAATTGGAAAAGAGATTTGGCCAATCTCCGGGCTCTGAACCTTCTTACTTTGGTGATTCTCCAGCTGGTTTCTCCCACAATTCCTCTGCGTCCAACCATTCCCAGACAATCACCTTCCAAACTTTGGAATGACAGAGCACTCAGAGAAGATTCTCTACACATACACACACTTTGTCCAGGTAGGCTAGTATGTCTACTCTGGAAGTACCTCTCCGTGTTTTCAGGTAGAGGCAGGTCTTTCCTATCACTAGTGATCTCATCCGTTTAGCTGGAGATAGACAGATGCCAACAACAACCAGGAATTGAACTTGGGATCTTCTGCATGCAAAGCAGGTGCTATCCACTAAGACAGAGTTTCCTCCCTAGTATACAAAAAGGAGTCAAGAGAGATGCCTGCAGGGTTAAAGTAGAGGTCTTGTACTAATCCTTTGGAGGGTGATGTGAGACCTAGTGAAATCTTTCATTGTGTCTCAGGGAGCTGTGAAGTATTTCTCAAAGCTTCCCAAACTCCTGCATGCTTAAAATTCTGATACCCATTAATTACTGCAGGCAAAAGGATAAATCTTCTGAAATACAGTTTCCTGTTACTGCATATGTTCTTGACTGCAGCGGCATTGCACCAAGGCCCCCAGGGCTCTCAGATGTGTTTTTGGTTGCATTTGCTCACAAGATAAATTATTGCTGCTGCTGTTCTGGTATGGAATGTATTGCTCCTTACCTGTTACTTCTGTAAGCAAAAACTGCAGGCATGTACAGATTATTATTTTAAGTTTATTATCAAAATTAAATATAGTTTTAAAAAGATAATTACTGGAAGTTTTAAAAGAGAAGGCTTTTTAGGACAAGCCATCAGCACACACAGAACTATTGTTTTGACTTCCCATTTCATATAAATCATTCCCCTCCCTTCCAATCAATGCTGTCCGTTTCGGAGACTTCTCCAGCATGCTTATCTCAAGTTGCTGCCAAGTGTGACCTCGCCCTGGCCTAGAAAACATGGAGGGAGTGCTGACCAGCTGGTGTCATGAAGCGTCGCCCTGCCCCACTCATATTTCACGCAAGGCATGAAAAGGGCAGGGTAATGGGAATGAAAGCCGCTCATCTGTAGGTCACCAGCTCCTTCGCCCGACATTCTGTTCAGCAGCAGAAGCGTCAACAAGAATTTACTTGGAACGCATGAACTCTGAAAGCTTGAAAGGGCTTCTGGACTTGACCCAGCACCTTATGGAAAGGCTCAGGGGTGGGGAACCTTTGGCAGACCAAAGGCCACATTCCCTTCTGAGCGCTGCAACATGCCCATGGTGGGAGGGGCTGGAGGTAAAAGTTGGTGGAACAGGAAATGCAAATGTTAGCCTTGTGCTGTAGAGCTAGCCATCCAGGCAAGCAAGAGGCAGGATCAGAGTTCAAGGGCACATGCCAGCCAGGCGAAAGCACATGGGGTGCAAGGCAAGACTACCAAGGGGCATGACCAAGAAGACTGTGGGGGGCAGACACAGAGCTCTGGAGGTTCCCCACCATGGGGAAAGATGCTCCCTTTTGATATGGCTCCTCCTTTCCCTTGCTGCTGGTACCCATTCACCTGAGATACGCTTTACCTGAGAAGGAGCGTCAACTGTTGCATGTTTCTCCCTCTCCTTCTGGAGATGGTGTGGATTGGGCCAAGAGGGAGAGGCAAGTGAATGGGCAGCTGCTACCACATACTTCTCCAAAGCATCCTTAATGGGTGAGGCAACCATTGGGGTTGTGTTTTAATAACGTATGGCAATTACAATTCCTCTCGGAGACTGAGGGGCTCAGTTGCTAACCACTAGGTCTTACTGCACCAGGCTTGCCCAGTTCCAAAATGGCAATTGTCCTGCTTTTTCCTTTTTTACCTTACACCAGTGGTTCCCAATTAAGCTTTTGAAAATCTTGATATCTCTATTGTAGTTTTTGTTATGTGAATAGTGCCACAGACCCCCTGGGTGGGTTTCATGGACCACCTGTGGTCTGTAGACCACCAGTTGGCACAATTACCGTGTGCACACAAGAGATAGGGGCAGGTCTTTTGCAAAGGCAGAAAATGCACCTTGCTATTTCCAAGACACACAAGTTGTTTGTTTATGTTGTTTTATGGCTGGGGAAGAACAAAGGAAGAAGAGCTTGCTTTGCTAAATGTTCTGTTCTCTGACCCACCGAGAGAGACATTTGGCCTCAGGTGAGAGGCAAGCCTGTGTGCACATCCCTGTCTTGTTTAGACATGCAAGATCTCCATCACCAGCACTGCAGGAGAAAAAACGCTTATTGTTTTACATGTTTACAAACAGCCCTTTCAGATCTCTGTCCCCTGAGGAGGCGTGCATTGTAATAAATTCACAGTTCGCATGATGATGATTTAAACAGCTTTGGAGTGGCATGTTTTTAATGACTTGTTCCAATTTGTCTGCCTCTCCTGCCTGTCAACTCCCCCCGCTGGCAGGAAGCCTGTTCCTGTTGCATAAACATTTATCAGCCAGATGAAGGAGTTGCACTTTTTCGTTGTTTTGCTTTGTGGTTTGGGGAGGGGGGGAGGAGAGAGAGAGGGACAAATTAGCAGAGGTGTCATTTAATCTCAATGCCCAAGCCTGGTCAACACCCAGCCATCAGCGGAAACAGACTCTCACTGAATAAAGCAGGGGTTGCAGCTGAAACAATGCTTTTTTCTCCCTCTCTCGTATTGGAAAAACTCAATGAAGCCTCCTCATCCTGGAACTTTCTGGATTAAAAGTACAGTCGTACCTCGGAAGTTGAATGTCTTGTGACTCAAAACTTTTGGCTCCCAAATGCCACAACCCCGGAAGTTTGCAAATGTTCTTTGGGAACCCAAATGTTCAACGCAGTTTCTGCAGCTTCTGATTGGCTGCAGGAGCTTCCTGCAGCCAACTGGAAGGTGCGCCCTCATTTCTGAACGATTTAGGAGTCAAACGGACTTCCGAAATGGAATCCGTTCAACTTCCAAGGTATGACTGTACTTCTTCACACAGCAAAGAGCTAAACTGTGGAGTTGGCTCCCACCAAATGTAGTGATGACAACCAACTTGGAAGGCTTTGAAAGAGGATCAGAGAAGTTCGCAGAGGAGGAAAAAGCCATCAAGGGCTAACAGCCACAATAGTTCTGTTCTACATCTTCTGTTGGAAGCAGCATGCCTCTGAATGTCACTCACTGGGAATCACAAGTGGGAGAAGAGTACTCTTGTAATCAGTTCCTTTTTGTGGGCTTCCCGTAGGCATCTGGTTGCCACCGTGAAAATAGGACATTGGACTAGATGGGCCTTCAGCTTGACCCAGCAGGCTCTCCTTAGGTTCCTAATGCTGCTTCGCCGTAGTATCCGCCATTGTCTGAAACTCAACTGTCTAAAGCTTTTGTTGACCCAGATGTTGTTTGACTACAGCTGTCATCAGCCAATATTTAGGGGTGATGTCAGTTGTGATCCAGTAACACCCGGAAGGGCCACAGGCCTGTGTTAGGTACCAGCACTGCAACTGTTGGTACCTGGGATTATTCCAGTATAGCCTAATACTTATCTCCTCTTCAGAGAAATGAAGAGGCTTCTGGAACTGTCAACGCAAGGCTGCCATTATACCAGCATTTGCTCCCTGCAAATCCTTAGCTGTATGCAAGTGAGTGATGGCAAGGGAGGGGAGGGTGGAGAATACTTTGCTCCTAATACAGCCTGCCTAGAAAGATGCATTTTAAAGAACCCAGCCAAAACACTTCAATGCAGCTCAATCTAAACATTTTCCTAGCATACCACCCCCCCCAGCTCTTCAGAATGTTGTGAATAAAGAAAGGCACCTAGCATTGCAGAATTTTTATACTCCTCACTAAACATTGTCACTATGCGGTACCAATAAAATGACTAATTGTGCTGCAGTAAACAGAGGATGGAGAGATAAAAGTAATTATAACTTGGCAAACAGGAATCCTCTTTAACTGGGGTTGCTAAATGAGGGCGCCATTGCTAAAGCTCAACTAGTTCTCACACCGCCCATAGGGAGCACCAAATGATCACCATCCATTCCGTTTTGACTATCCTTTCATCTACATAGCTTGTAAATATGGCCCCTCCATTAATACCGGTTTGGCACTACCACTGACCGGGTCCTTCCTTGTTTATCCAGACTTCTGCATTTGACATTCCTATGTTGGAGAGCGAACTAATCTCTTGCTATCCAGGAAACACATGGCTGCAATAGCCTTGAGCATCCAACTTACATGCATGAGGGAAGAACAAGAGGTTTTTTGGTATTTTTGGAGCATCTGCTTGTGCTGCTTAAGAAGCAAGCCGATTTACAGTATGCCTTTTCATCAAGGTAAGGGCTATGGTGGGGACGCGGGTGGCGCTGTGGGTTAAACCACAGAGCCTAGGACTTGCCAATCAGAAGGTCGGTGGTTCAAATCCCCGTGATGGGGTGAGCGTCCGTTGCTCGGTCCCTGCTCCTGCCAACCTAGCAGTTCGAAAGCACATCAAAGTGCAAGTAGATAAATAGGTACCGCTCCGGCGGGAAGGTAAACGGCGTTTCCATGCGCTGCTCTGGTTCACCAGAAGTGGCTTAGTCATGCTGGCCACATGACCCAGAAGCTGTACGCCGGCTCCCTCGGCCAATAAAGCAAGATGAGCGCCGCAACCCCAGAGTCGGTCACGACTGGACCTAATGGTCAGGGGTCCCTTTACCTTTACCTTTAAGGGCTATGGCAGAACCTTTAGAAAGGTGTACTTTTGTGAACTTTTGTAAAGAAAAATCGGTTTCATTAAAAGTCACTTAAGCAAAGATTAGATGTTCATCCTGGGCACAATGGCTATTTTCTACTTATGCTGTCACAGAAAATAGCAGTGCTTTTTTTCTAGAAAAAGAGGTGACAGTACTCACCATTAAGTTGTTACAGCAAGTGCCATACTTTTTAACAACAGCAAAATGAGGTGCTGGTACTGCGCACCGTTGAGTACCCCCTGAAAAAAGCACTGGGCTTTTTAATTATCAGTTGCTGGGAATCACGAGTGGCTTGAGTGCTGTTGGGACAGCCTCACAATCTAGTTTCAAGGAGGAGAATTAATCTCCACAAGCCTACAAGGCTGTTCCTCAAGCTTTGGTCAAAGCACTTGACCAGCTACTTATGGAAAAGCTTGCGAAGAAGTGGCCACATCAATGAGAGATGCCTACCGCTAAGAGAAACTCTGAAATTGCAGCAATATGTCATGTGCCCTAAGAACAGAGCTTTGAAGGGAGCTGTTTTTCATGTGGGCATGGCCTCCATATAATGGGAGCTTTCTCTGTGACTGGGGTGCCTACTTGGCACATGAGTCCAAACATGAGGCATCTTCAAACTGAAATCCTTCTCAGCTATCTTTTTTGTGGGGACAAGAGGGACTGAGCCCTGCGAGTGTTCAACTACAGGACTTCACAGGCAGTGCTCAAAACTGGGATGCGTTTTTTAAATGAGTCAACCAGACAGAGCCAGGCATGGCCAAACTTGGCTGGCCTCCAGCTGTTTTGGGACTACAACTCCCATCATCCCTAGCTAACAGGTCCAGTGGTGAGGGATGATGGGAGTTGTAGTCCCAAAACAGCTGGAGAGCTGAGTTTGGCCATATCTGAGCTAGACCGAGTTCTTAGTTTTAAGCCCTGTTGGGTATGGGGAATATAAAGGCAATAAATAGGGAGCAGGCATTTGTAACTGGAGCAAAAAGCAGTATCGACAAGAGAATTGAGCAGCTGGACCTCATCCAGGATGCCTGTACACTATGGATTATGGAAAGGACAGTAGCTCAGTGGCAGAGCATCTGCTTTGCATGCTGAAGGTCCCAGGTTCAATCCCTGGCATCTCCAGCTAGGGCTGGGAGAGACTCTGTCTGAAATCTTGGAGAACTGCTTCATGCCCTTGTAGATAATACTGAGCTAGAGAAACCAACGGTCTGAACTCGGTATAAGACGGCTCCCTACAGATGGGTCTCTGATCTTGCATTTGTCCCATGTCTGACCATGTCTCCATTCATGCAATTAAGAGTTTCAAGGTATCTCACAATCTAGCCCAATCCTTTGCCACTGCAGAAAACCCACTATCACAGCATCCCCCTCCTTCCTTCTCCTTGTACCCCCGCCCAAACTTGAGAGAATTCCACGAGACACAGAAGCAGCTTCATCTTTGCTTTCCATTTCAGTTGCCCAGCATTCTCCCCTTCCCTTTAGATTGCACAGCTGCACGTGGGACTGCAGAGGCCTTCTTGGAGCACCTACAAGACCTTCTCCCCTTTCTGAAATTAGGCTCGGAAGAAGAATTTTATTGTAGCCAGTAGAACAGCTTGCAGGGTGTATTTAGCTGCAGCACAGGTTGTGACAACGAGAGTTTATCCAGTTTGCAGATGTGCCCACAGTTCCAAGAACGATGGCAACACGGGCTTCTGAGCCGCCTCATTCGCTCCACAAAGCTGTTTTATTCAAACTGAAGTTCTGTGTTGCCTATGCATCCACACCTGCATGTATATACAACAGGTCACCAGCACCTCCCTCAAAGGGACAACATTTTTAATTAAATGAGCGGCCAGGTGATACACCTAGTGCCAAGCTTAACATATGTTTTAGCTGATAAGCAGTGTTGTGTTGGCAGGGTACGAACACTGAATTCAGAGTTAAGATATGTGGTTTTTTTTCACCCTTCTCTTAACAGCAGACAACTAGTAAAGCAGAGAACATACTTCAGATTCCCCACAGGGCAAAAGGTCCAGACCGCTTCTTTCCCAAATTTTGTCCTGACACCAGTCCTTTTCAGACGTGTTAGGCTGGGATAGCTTTGAGCAACAGTGGAGTGTTAAAAACTACCTCAGGGGTTCAAATGTAGCTCGCTGCCATGCCCCACAGCAACCGTGTCCGGTCGGAGAGCCTGAGAGATATCAAGGTGACCCAGTAAGCTTCATGGCCTGGTGGGATTTTTGAACCCTGGTCTGTCACACCCTGGCTGGAGACTCTAACCGCGACACCACCCGGCTCTCAAAGTCAACCCTAGCCAATGCACACACATTAATTAAGCAAGAGCACCTTATTACATTAAACACACACACACAAACTCGATGGGCACTATTATTTATCAAGAACACAGGCAACGGCACTGATTGTTAACAAGTCTGATTGATTAGACAGGCAAAATGGGCATCGGTTTCCATTCCCTGGGATTGCCATATGTTTCTTCTTAATCATCGGGAGGAGTGGAGGTGGAGGAAGAGGAGGAGGAGAAAAGGCTCTGTGGTGTTTTTTTTCTTGAATGGCCAAACAGGTGTTGAAGCAAATCCTTAATGCTTTGAGTTTCGCCTCTTTTGAAGCAGATGGGGTGAGTGGATGAGTGGGAAAGGAGAGAGAGAGAGATTAGATTCTAGCCTCTCATTTTCTCTGGCCTCAGGTCAAGAGCTCCAAAGAAGACTTGGCTATTAATCGTTAAAATGTTCATTTGATGTGAAAAAGGGACACCCCCTCCCTTAAGACCAAGAAGTGAAATAATGCTTCCCTTTTACCAATATCATGTTTCTTTCTCTCTTTGCACACCGAGAAGTGCCAGGGGAGAGTTCTTTTATATTCTTAAGAATATAAAACAAACTTCATCTTAGGCCCCTAAGGGGGAAAGGCTCAGGGGGTCAGGTTGGAGACAGTGGTGTGGTTCATACACAATGCTTAACCATGGTTAACACAAACCATAGTTAACACTGAAATGTCTGGCAGAGAACTGCTTAAACTTTGGTTTATTAATTTACCAAATAGTTAAAAGCTCCAGGAAGAACAGATGAGCCTCGAGAGTGGTTTGCATTTTTTGCAGCTTTTCAGCTTTGGGGTGAACTACAGCTAAGCCCCCAGGCTCTGCTCATACTCCTAACCATGGCTTACAGTAATGTATGAAACAGGCCAGTGTGAGATTTTTTTTTTTTTAATCCCTCAGCTAAGAGTACAATAAAACAAAGATACCACAAAGCCATCGCCTCGTCACCCGAGAGTCTCAAATCAGGGCCCTGTGCCAAAGTATGCAATTCTGAGAACAGAGAGCAAAAATGCAGGTGTTTTAACACGAGAGGGCAAATACTTTATTGCAGTAACTAGGAAATGCCACCTCCGATAATTACACATTCATCCATTTACAGCAATATGATATGATTGTGGAAGGAGGGGCAGAGGGCTTGTCAAAAGGCTGCTCAGATCAAAAGGGCTCCCTTAGGTTTAAACGTGGAAATTAACACTGCTGCGTTAAAATGTTCTAACCCCACTAAGTCAACTTTCATTTCTCTGCAACGTTTTACTGCTTTTGCATGAGCCTGGGCAGTGACCTGTGCTTTCAAGCTAATGCATGTTACCTTCGCAGCTTTAAGCCTCCTCTTTTTAAAACACCCTTTCTGTTCTTCCCTCCCATACAATTTCCATTAGCCAGATGAGGCAGGAAGCGAGCAGGAAGAGAATGCAAATTATCATCTGTGTTACCTCTCTGGCTGAAAGTCACCTCCGTGACAAGGGGAAGAAGAAGCAGAGCCGGTTTTGGGTGCCCAGGTGTATGTCAGAACCTGCAACTTCCAACATTCGGATTCGTTGGACGGCCACAAGTTCAAGTATAATGAGAGGTTCAAAGTAATGCACTTGGCACACTCTCCTTGTGTTGAAGTGTTGTTTTCACAGGGAAAACATGTCATACAAAAACAAGAGATAAGGCTATTCAGCATCTAGTTTGGCGGGGGGGGGGGAGAGAACAGGAGCCCTCACAAACTGCAGTGCACTGCAAGTAATTTTTGTTTTTAGCTATGTGCTGATTTTAATTTGTTTTGATTTTTAAAAATAATAATATTACTTATTTTAACTGATTTTAATATTTCTCTCTCCCCCCCCCCACTTTCTCCATGCAATGCATAGTTTTATAAATTTCTAGCATATCACCTCTTATTCGCGTTTTCCTTAAAGAGTCCCAAATGCTGCCTTATACCGAGTGGCAGCACATCGGTCCATCTAGCTCAGTACAGTCTACACTGACTGGCAGCAGCTCTCTGGGGTTTCAGGCAGGGAGCCCTCCCACCCCTACCTGGAGGTGCAAGGTGGTTCTTTTTAATGAGATTCAGAAGCAATACAAACACAAGAAGATTGAAGATTTTATTCTAAACAGCAAGGATTATATACATTACCAAGCAAGGACTTCGATCTGCCACTGGGAAGCTGTCAAGAACTGGCAAAGGGACACCACCAGGCAACCTCAGGTTGCAGGACCCTCCGGCCATGAGTTTGTACATGAGTTTCACAGAAGTCCTGCCCAACACCATCTGATTTATAGCTAACTAAGTCTGTTAGCCTACGTGTCTTGCCTGACTAGCTAGTAAAGGCAAAGGTAAAGGGACCCCTGACCATTAGGTCCAGCCATGGCTGACTCTGGGGTTGCGGCACTCATCTCGCTTTATTGGCCGAGGGAGCTGGCGTACAGCTTCCGGGTCATGTGGCCAGCATGACTAAGCCGCTTCTGGCGAACCAGAGCAGCACACGGAAATGCCATTTACCTTCCTGCCAGAGAGGTACCTATTTACCTACTTGCACTTTGACGTGCTTTCGAACTGCTAGGTTGGCAGGAGCAGGGACTGAGCAACGGGAGCTCACCCTGTCGTGGGGATTCAAACCGCCGACCTTCTGATCAGCAAGTCTTAGGCTCTGTGGTTTAACCCACAGCGCCACTAGCTAGTGCAGATTATTAATTAGCTAGCCCCCTCTTCCAATACCCCACATTCTTCCAAACAATGTCTAACACAGAAGAAGGTCAGAAGGTACCCTGCAATTATCACTTATTCCGTCCACCAGTTTATACATTAAAGGCTGCTCTCAGCCATCAAAGAGCAGAACAAGAGATAGAGGGGAAGTAAACAGAGGCAGGAAGAGGTAACGGTAAAGGACCCCAGGACGGTTAAGTCCAGTCAAAGGCAATTATGGGGTTGTGGAGCTCAGATTTCAGGCCGAGGGAGCCGGCGTTTGTTCACAGACAGCTTTCCGGGTCATGTGGCAGCATGGCTAAACCGCTTCTGGAGCAACAGGACACTGTGACGGAAACCAGAGCACACAGAAATGCTGTTTGCCTTCCCACTGCAGCGGTACCTATTTATCTACTTGCACAGGTGTGCTTTTGAACTGCTAGGTTGGCAGGAGCTGGAATAGAGCAACGGGGGCTCATTCCGTAACCAGGATTTGAACCACCGACCTTCCAATCAGCAAGCCCAAGAGGCTCAGTGGTTTAGAACCACAGTGCCAACCGCGTCCCTGGCAGGAAGAAATGACCATGTCAGGTCACTAAACTCCTCGAACTACGATTGTCTTCCAGATAGATTGCCCCTATAGTGAGGGACTGAACCTGAAGCCTTCTGCAATGCAAAGGCAGGGGCTCTACACTACTGAGCTACAGCCCCATCAAACATTAGATATGACTCTTACTGTGATGGCTCCCTGAGATATATTTGCAAGCTGGAAAAAAAGGAGCAGCCAGACAGATGAGTGGCAGGTGCCAATCCTACCTAGAATAAAACAGAACTGACTGGTGTGAGGCTTAAATGCCTTTCCCAACAACTGCTTATTTCAAGGCTTTGTCTCCTCCGCTTCTCAGGGGTTTTCTTTTGCCTTCATCACCACAGATTGCTCAGCACTTCTCAGCTCCCCAACCCCCCTTAAGTACCTGGAGACAAGAGGCAGCTGGGAGCAGGCAAGTGGAAGTTACAGCTTGACAAGAACCAAGAAATGCAACTGCTGTTATACCAAAAAGTAGTCATAGTTTGCAAGGCAGAAAGTGAGAATAAAACCTTGGCTTTTTTTCTTTTTTCTTTTTTAAGGCAAGAGTTTCTGATTCTGGTAAAAAGCAGTCTCTTAATATGCCAGTGTGCCAGTTTTTTTCCTCTCTCTCTCTCTCTCTCACTCTCTCTCCCCCAAATTGAAGTAGTCAGGGAAAAGCGTTTTATTTTTAGAAAGGCAACGTGCTCCTTTTGTCCGCTTCAGCAGACACCGCTGCATCACAGTAAGGCGATCCCATTGCAGCCGCAACGTGAACCGCATAGTCAAACACACAGGAAGTTCCCAGGCAATGTGAAAAAGCATTTACTGTGCTGTGAAGTCCTGACATGATGGTTATACATGTCAGGTTTCTAAAAAAGAAAAAGAAAAAGAAATTAAGAGGTGGGAGGAAAACACCAGGTACACTGTCATATAATGGAACTGCAGTTTCCATGTCAGAAGGGTAACTAAAACCAGCTTTGGAGGTAGAGAACAGGTGAGGCTATACCTGCCATGCCCAAAGTAAAGCATACCTCAAGGCTAATGAATGCTTTGTGGGATTAGCTTTCATGAACAGCACCCTGCTACCTTGGCTGTACTAATGATTTTCTCTTTTTAAATATTGTCACAATGGTTCTACATGTATTTGCTTTTATGCATGGTTTAAGTTCGTTTGTTTTTAACTGGACAGTGCATTTTAGCAGTGTCTTGCATCCAATGTTATTTGTACATCGCTCAGAGAGCTTTTCGATCAAGCGGTTTATAAATCTAATAAACAAACAAGATGTTTTGTGCAGTTTCCCATGTAGCAACAAACTCTGTGGGACATTCTCAGTATCGTATTTCTGTGGCCAAAAGGGTGATCTCTCTCTCACTCTTCAGCTGTTTGCTACTGCAATGGAATCCCTGGCATGGGCTGCTAAAAGCTACCTCACTTCCCAAGAGCGAAAGGTGAGGACTCTTCCAGGGACCCGGCTGGGACCAGATGCAAACAGGCTCTTCCCCTCCTGGAACTGCCTGCATTCCACCACAACAGTATATAATATACATACA
The DNA here is from genome assembly GCF_964188305.1 of Podarcis bocagei. NCBI lineage: Eukaryota > Metazoa > Chordata > Lepidosauria > Squamata > Lacertidae > Podarcis > Podarcis bocagei. The sequence goes on along the minus strand of NC_138142.1, from coordinate 11,188,389 downwards.
CAGAAAGGACAGTCTCTTGGCAGAGGATGTGGTCCTTTGTGTTAAGAATACTAATGCTCCCAGTCATGATGAATGATGAATGATTTAGCTCCATATGGCACAACTTCTGCCCATGAACTTAATGTCATGAAAGACAAAAGCAGGGATGTGAGTATTCTCCCTCCCTCCCTCTCCCTCTCTCCCTCTCCCTCTCTCCCTCTCTCTCTCTCTCTCTCTCTCTCACACACACACACACACACAGAGAGAGAGAGAGAGAGAGAGAGAGTGCGTACATGGTCTCGTGTCCAGGTATCCTGATGTTCGTTTTGCTTTCTTTCTCTTAAACCAAGTTCCTTTCTATAACTGCAACTGCTGTGGAAATGTAAAGAGATTGAAGGTACATCCTTTCACCTTTGGTGGACGTGCCCAAGGATCAAGGCCTTCTGGGAAATGATATATAATGAACTGAAAAAGGTATTTAAATATACTTTCCTGAAGAAACCAGAGGCCTTCCTCCTGGGCATAGTGGACCAATCGGTGTTAAAGAAGGATAGAACTTTTTTTATGTATGCTACAGCAGCAGCAAGAATTCTCATCGCAAAGCATTGGAAGACACAAGATCTACCCACCTTGGAAGATTGGCAGATGCAACTAATGGACTATATGGAGATGGCGGAAATGACTGGCAGAATCCGAGACCAGGGAGAGGAGACGGTGGAGGAAGATTGGAAGAAATTTAAAATTTATCTACAGAAATACTGTAAAATTTATGAATGTTAAGGACATTGAAATGAGTCGCAGGGGCTTTAGCAACAAAGTAAAATGTAAGACTGGACTAACAACAGATAAATTAATAGGATATGAATCTGCTGAATTAATTTTTAAAAAGGGATACAAGAACGGGAGATGTGAGGAAGTCGGGAAAATAAGCTAATTGAAAATGAGAAATTATGAAAGAGGGAATTTTTGTTTTTTGTTATTATATGTGTTTTTATCTCTTTTCTTTTTTCTTGATGGGTTTAATGTTTGTATTTTTTGTATTGTATTGTTTTTTGTGATTTTGTATTTCTTTTTGTCTATGTATGCTTGTCTATTGTGAAAACTTAATAAAATATTTATTAAAAAAAATATAACTGCAACTGCTGAGATGTGCATGGGTGACACCCCCACCCCACCCCACCCCAGTTTCTGAGCAGGGGATGGGCAGGGCTTTTGTGTTCCCCCCTTGCCTTGTCTGAGGCCAGCATATGAGATTGGCTGCAAACCAAAAAATAATTGCAGGAGGGTTGGACAAACACACACACGCACTCCAAAAGTTGTATGGAAATGCCATTACATTAAGGCCATGCTTCAGTTGTTGCCGTTTACACAACGAACAGATGCCCTTTCAGAATATGCTCCCCGGGGTGTGGGTGGGTGTAAAGACCCTTTGCAGCACAAGGTGTGTAGTTTTTCATATGGGTGCTTTCATTCAACACACACTGGTTTGTGAACTGCTGTTGTCCCAGGGATGACTGTGCCATCTTGGGTTGGGGCATGTTAAAACCAGCCTCCAGGCAGTGAGCTTCCCACCACAGGGAGTTTGAGCACAATGTCCCCTTTCCTTGTTATGCCTCCTAGTCTCCATCTACCCTCCTCCCAAGAATATTGTGTCTCTCTCCATTTTCCACCAAACACGCAGGCTGCTAAGCTGGCAGCAATCATACCCAAGAGCAGGTCAGAACTCAAGAGCGGCAGAGCCTCATCAAATCAGACTCGCTGACAAAGGAAACAGCGTCTTGGGCTTCCTACAAAATGTAGGCTAAAATACCACCCATTTGCTTTTCGACCCATGCACTAAAAGATGATTTCCGCTGGCTAATTCTTCTGCTAAAACCCCCACAGGCCAGCTCTAATCCTTTTAAATAGCTTTGAGATTTCTGCTCATCTCTCCCAAATCTAGCGATCAAACGAACGAGCATGAATGAGGAAAAGGAAAGAGGGACTCCCTTTAATTTGTATTTGAAGGTGGTGTGTGGAATGCAAAGGCAATGTATGGGGGGGGCTGAAGTTGGACCTTTAGCAGGTAGAAATGCAGTTGTGCACCATCTCTACATCAGTCTGACAGCTATATTGTTAAAATAGAAGAGTTTGGATTTGATATCCCGCCTTTCACTCCCCTTCAGGAGTCTCAAAGCGGCTAACAATCTCCTTTCCCTTCCTCCCCCACAACATACATGGAGACATCATGGAAACATGGGAAGCTGCCTTGTAACAAGTCAAACTCTTGGGCCCATCTGGCTCAGAAGTTCTCCAGGCTTTCAGATTGGGGGCTAGGGTCTCTCCCAGCTCCACCTGGAGATGCCAGGGATTGAGCCTGTGGCCTTCTGCATGCAAAACAGATGTAGTACCACTGTTGTGTGACCCTTCCACAGTCACAATTACTAACAGTAGGTGGAGTAGGCTGGACTCTGGTTCAGGAATCCAGAACCCACCACCTAGAGAAGAGCAGATGATGGGGCTGCAGCTAACAGTCCCTTCATCAAGCATCTGATCAGGCATGGGCATGAGGAGCGCAGTCCGAGTCACCAGAACACCCTTTCTTTCTTAAATTCATTTTGTAGGCAGTGGGTGCCTAATCAGGCATGTACATGGCAACAGACGCAACAAATCAATTATCATTCTCTACAACAAAATGGTACTTATCAGGGTAGAAGAAGGAAACCCAACATTATTCTTGCTTTCATGATGCTTCTATGATTTGAGAGAAAGCTGCACACACACATATTATTATTACTAGTAATTATTGTTTTTAAAACAGGCTTGGCAAACTATTGTTGTCGTTTTCGCTTTAACATGAGAGATACAGACAGAGTTTTAGAGCATGGCATAGCAGGGGGAAGAGAAATGTTCTGTGTGCTTCTCAGCTGAAGTAATACATACTCCAAAAGAGTGCGTTTCTGCGTAAGCATTATGTCTAGGGTCTAAAAGGACCCAGCTGGGCCACTTGCTAATAGTCACTGATACACCTGTCCACCATAGGTTTTGTCTAATCTGCTTAAAACAGACACCTAATTGGAAAATTTGCACAAGTAACTCGTATTCTTACAACTATGGGCAAATAAAACTTTCCAGTCAAAGGAGCCTCAGTCCTACAAGCTCCCTGCTGCTTGCTCCCCTTTCCTTCTTAGACAGGTGTTGGCTAGCCAATAAAATTGCATCAGCCACAAAAAAAATCATACTGAATCAACTCTTTGTAATTTAGTACGCAACCCCAAATAATCTCTGGCTCTGCTAATATGTAGGCCTGGTTTGCAGGTCACGTTAAGCCAAACCATGGTTTAGCAGGTGCATGCTATATGTATGTGGGCTCCTGGAAAATATATTCTGGCCTCTTTGCTCCATCTCAGCTGTTCTGCTGCTCTGCTAAACTAGGCCAAGTCATGGTGTTTGGCACATCATCCAAAACTGAGCTTGTGTCTTAGCTCTCCTGTAGGAGAAACTCTGGTTGCAGTTTGTAGTCCGCCCACAGAGAGCTAAACCACGAGCTCAGGTTTGGACAAAAAGGCATGACATGGCTTAGCTCAGCGCAGCGCAGCATGGGAGGAGCACAATCTCTTGTTCCAGAGTCTGCAAGTTCATGCTAAGGCAGGGGTTGGCAAACTACGGTCCATGGGCCAGATTCAGCCCAATTGCCCTCTGGATCCGGCCTGCGAACGGTTCTGCAATTGCCACTTGGATCGGTGCGATCGCCTTTTTCAATTTTTTATGGGAGCCACTTTATTGCGTCGTCCCCCCCCCCCCGGGACTACATCTCCCCAGCATGCTGCGAAGTTGCTCAGACTTCTGCGACGCTGGCCAATCCGAAGCCTTAGCAACCTCGGGCCTCCCCTCCATTGGCTGGTTTGATGCGAGCTGGTGGCCAATGGCGACCCTTCCAAAGACTCACTGCTCCAATCGGGGCAAGGCGCAGGGCAGGGTGCCTTGTTGACGTCTAGCTCCGAGTAGGGAAGAGGAGAAGTGAAGGGGCAAGAAGAAGCGGGAGCAGAGAGCCTACGAGGAGGGAGAGGGAGGAGGAGGAGGAGGACTCCTCTTCTGTGCTGCTTGGCGATGACGCATTAGCAGCACGGTCATGGACACCCTGGGGTAGGGGCCCTTCCTGGCGGGGTGGCTGCAGCCTCTCTGCACAAGCCGAGATCCAGTGCTGGTGGGGTGCCCCCTCCCCTCCCCAGCCCAGCTCAGCCCAGTCCACTCCATCTGAACACGGTGAGTGGAGGTATCTCAGCCGCTCTGTCTCCAAGGAAAGGAAGGCATAGGCGTGTGCACATGCACACTCATGCGCAGTCCTACCTGTCACAAGTTCTGAGGGACAATGAACCCCCCCTCCGCAGAAAAAGTTTGCTGACCCCTGTGCTACAGTATTGTGTGCAGACCAGGCCAATGACTGCACTTTTCTCTTAATTTCTGTTCTCTGCCCTAACCAGGAAGCTCCCTGTTTTGCTTAAGGAGTAGGATAGATTTTTATGTTTTTAAAAAATGGGGGAAGGGGAAGTTGTTGCTTCTTTATGCCCAAATCCTAGGTGTGTAACTTGTAGCATGTGGCAGGGACTGATTCAGCCTGCAACCTGCCATCTTGGAACAGTGTCTAAAAACTGACCCTATCGCTACGACATTCAGCCTAATTGGTGCTTTTTTTTTTCAACCCCCACCCGTCTCTCCCCCTCTCTTCTTTGCTTACAGCGGTACCTCGGGTTACAGACGCTTCAGGTTACAGACTCCACTAATCCAGAAATAGTACCTCGGGTTAAGAACTTTGCTTCAGGATGAGAACAGAAATCGCACGGTGGTGGTGTGGCAGCAGTGGGAGGCCCCATTAGCTAAAGTGGTACCTCAGGTTAAGAACAGTTTCAGGTTAAGAACGGACCTCCAGGACCAATTAAGTTCTTAACCCAAGGTAACACTGTACTACTTCCGGGTTAGCAGAGTCTGTAACCCAAAGTGTTGGTAACCTGAGGTGTTTGTAACCCGAGGTACCACTGTAATAGATTGCCCAACTGTGAAATTTAGAGCTGTTGCTGGTTGTTGTTTTCTTAATAGAGCAACATGGCTACCCCTTTTGTGTGTGCATGTGTGTGTTTTAATGCAACGTATGTAACTTGGGCTTTTTACAAGCTCTGCACGTTCCTTTCGTAGCAGCCATCGGGCATTCCAGCGGAATAAAAAAGAGAAAACTATTAGCAGCAGCATCCAAAGTGGTGATCAGCCAATTAGTTTTAATAGTTATGCTTTTAAAAGTTATCAAAACCGAGGCATTAATAGCAGGATTTTTTAAATATTTTTTTTTGTAAAACGGTTAGGAAATGGGGGCCCTCTACTTTCTGCAAACAGATGCTAGCAACCCTGATGTGAATCATTCTGTTAAATATATCATTAGCCAAACGAAGTTCTGTTAATGACACACAGCACACCCGTCATCCTCTGCCAAACCCCGGTGACCAAAGCTTCCTAATTTTAGGTATCTCAGTTTGGCTCACAAGTAGGCAGAAATGGGATTTTGTAAGATTTTCAGCCCCCAGCACTGGTTATCCTGACCTAAGAGAGCTTTGCAGGTTGGGCAACAAAAATTGTACATAAGTATCCTATCTAATTTATGTAGCTAATAGATGTACTTTTTTGCTGTTTATATGTTCATACTACAGTGGTACCTCGGGTTACATATGCTTCAGGTTACATACGCTTCAGGTTACAGACTCCGCTAACCCAGAAACAGTACCTTGAGTTAAGAACTTTGCTTCAGGATGAGAACAGAAATCGTGCTCCAGCGGCACAGCAGCAGCAGGAGGCCCCATTAACTAAAGTGGTGCTTCAGGTTAAGAACAGTTTCAGGTTAAGAACCGACCTCCGGAACGAATGAAGTACTTAACCCGAGGTACCACTGTATATGGAAATCTTAAAGTATGCTAATTTTCATGTGTGGTTTAAAAATAACCATTTTAAAAAAAAAAAAATCCAAGTGATGGAATGGATTCATGAGAGAGGGGGGGGGGGATATCTATAACACCACACAGATGAAAGAGACACTGACTGGTTCATCTACCACTTCGATCATAGATTGTTTTAACCTGGTTTTAAAGTTGTATTTTAAATCACTATTTAAATAATAATGATGACCTTACCCCAAAAGGGAAGGTTTGAGAGATGATCACATAGAAAAGAAAGATTCCTAATAAAATTCTTATCTGACTCCTTATTATCCCAACCCACCTGGTTCCAAGAAAGAATGTTAAGACCTTTCTAGATGTTTTCTAGTCATTTACTGTACCTTAGTGGGGAGCGGAAGGTATCATAATTTGCTTTTCTATAATTACCTAGAGTCCCTGGGCTTATCTTGAGCATTTGTTAACAGATAATCCCTTTGATCTCTGGAAAGTAGATTGCTAGGGTAGGAGTTTGAGGCCTCTAACCTGGAGATGTTTCTTCCAATACCTGCATTCAGGCCAATATAATTGATATTCCTTTCTTGTCTATTGGAATGTATCTGGATACTATTTGGATAGGTGACAAAGGCAGGAGTCTTATAGCTCAAGAACTTTCTGCTCCTTTCCAGACTGTGATTCCCATTCTCTAGCAAGTACAGGTTATTTGGAACACCTTTTAATTTGAAAAACAGCTCTCTGTCAGCGAACATATGAATTAGAGACCAAAATTTATCCCATACAACAGGATCTTGAAGGTTAGTTCTGTAGCCAAAATTAAGACAGGTATTTACAACGTAAACCATTTCCTAAACCCAGGGAAACCCCTACAATAGACTGAATTCCTGCTTGCAGTTCAGATTCTGTTTTAATTATTCTGCTGGGTTTTTTCACTGGTCAGTTATGAATGACCACCCCCCTCATTCACAAGCTTTCAAAGTATGTTTATTAAGCCATCATTCGCTGCCTTTTCCTCCCATCTGTGCTATAGGGCAGGAAATGTGGAGAGCTGCCCTGAAGCCTTCAGAGTTCCATCGAAAGACGCCAGCTTGTACAAATTAGATTAGGTGACAGACCCAGATCATTTCCTTGGAATGTAGCAAGTGGATTATTAGCATACTCATCCCCTATCAGTAGCCTTGTATCTGAAGGAGTAAAGAGATGAATGGAAAAGGACTCCTCCAAGTCCATCTCATGAACATTCATACTGGCATAAAAGAAGGTTTCTGAGTTCAAGTTCCAATCTTGATGGGTGTAATTTAATAGTTTGGTTGCTGAATTTGATAGGGACTTGGTGAACTCAGACCTATCTCCATCTCTGATGTACCTTCAAACCATCAATAAACTCAGTTTCTGCATGGGAGGGTCTCAACCTACGGGCTACAGTTAGAATTCCTGTCTCCACTAACCAAACCAGTGTACCAATTATGGCATTCAAAGCCAAGACTTCCTTTTCGAATGTGTCAATTCTACTAAACATACCCTCTGCTGTTTGTTTAAACAAGAGACACTGGTCATGTAAAAGTTCCCATAGTGAGGAACTTTCAGTCTCTGCTGTAGCCAAGTCTTTTATGTCAAGCTGCTCAATGTACATGGATGACACTTTGTTATATGGATTAAGCTGGGGTTGCCTGGGAGAATATACCATATTTTTCGCTCTATAAGACGCACCTAGTTTTTGGAGGAGGAAAACAAGAAAAAAAATATTCTGAATCTCAGAAGCCAGAACAACAAGAGGGATCGCTGCACAGCGAAAGCAGCGATCCCTCTTGCTGTTCTGGCTTCTGGGATAGCTGCGCAGGCTGCATTCGCTCCATAAGACGCACACACATTTCCCCTTTTTAGAAGGCAAAAAGTGAGTCTTATAGAGCAAAAAATACGGTAGATCACTTCCTAGCAAGTCCAGATCAACTGACCAGTTAGCTAAGCTTTCATTAAAGGAGCATGTAGCAAAACCTCTTACAGTGGTGCCTTGCAAGACGAAAAGAATCCGTTCTGTGATTCTCTTAGTCTAGCGGTTTTTTTGTCTTGCGAAGCAAGCCCATTGACAGATTAGCGGATTAGCGCTATTACCGGCTTTTAGCGGCTTATCTGCTGATCGGATCAGCTGATAAGCGGCTTAGCGGCTTAGAAAAAGGGGGGGGAACCAGCAGGAACTCGCAAGACATTGTCGTCTTGCGAAGCAAGCCCATAGGAAATTCATTTTGCGAAGCACCTCCAAAACGGAAAACCCTTTCGTCTAGCGGGTTTTCCGTCTTGCGAGGCATTCGTCTTGTGGGGCACCACTGTACTTGGGATAAGGCATCTCCAGGGCTGTCCATGTAAGACATTATTAACTTTATCTTCCAACAACTGCTTTGCCAATACCTGCATCTTCCTTGACGAGTCACAATAGTCCAACACAGATTTCTGGACTAAATCTGGGAAAGGAGTTCTGGGTGCTTTATCTGAAGTACTGTAGGCCTGTGCTTATGTAATAACCATGTGAAAACTGTGGAGTACCCTTCAGTCAAGATGGAAGTCTAAACATTTCTCATCAGCAGCTGAGCCAAAACAGCTGCTCCCCTATCGCCTGTCCTCCATTTAAAATATGTGGTTTTTTAAGCCCACGCAGAAGTAAAACAGATATGTTCCTTGCTTGCATGTGGCAATTATCATTAGCTGCTGGTCCAACTGGCTTTAAAACCATTCAAGATAAAATAAATTAAAACAAGGACAGACCGCAGAGCTCAAGGAAAAGCAGCCTTACTCGTTACCATCTCCATCTGAAAAAAGCTGGTTTGAGAGATGCCAGCCCCCTGAATAAACAGTGGATTGCCTTTATCAAGGGTAGCCAACATGGTGCCCATTAACAGCAGGGACAATGATCAGAGATGATGGGAGAGCACCATGTAGGGCATCCCTAGCCTATATCAATGCAAGAATCTACAAAAATGCAAATACAACACGCTGGCTAATAACTGTTGGTGAATATATAATGATGTATATATCATACAACACATCTCACAAAATATACAAGTAACTACAAGTAGTTATATAGAGTAGTTACAGTGCTACCTCAGGTTACAGACGCTTCAGGTTACAGACACTTCAGGTTACAGACTCCGCTAACCCAGAAATAGTACCTCAGGTTGAGAACTTTGCTTCAGGATGAGAACAGAAATCGCACGGCGGCGGCAGAGCAGCAGCAGAATGCCCCATTAGCTAAAGTGGTACCTCAGGTTAAGAACAGTTTCAGGTTAAGAATGGACCTCCAGAACGAATTAAGTTCTTAACCCGAGGTGCCACTGTATATAGATTAGAGTATATGCAGAGTATATACGGTCCTTTTGAGGCTTCTGAGAGATGTCTTCCTTTGAGACTTTTGTGAGACGTCTTCCTTTGAGAGACGGCTTGGCGTTCCTCGCTATTCATTGATTTGTTTGGTTCTTTGTTTGACTCTGATATATATAACTACTTGCAGTTACTTGTATATTTTGTGAGATGTGTTGTATGATATATACATCATTTTGAAGTGGCTTATTCGTATATTTTGAATGACATTACAACCAATTATATATTCACTTACAGTTATTAGCCAGCGTGTTGAATTTGCATCTTTGTAGATTGTTACATTTTGCAACACAGGGGTTTGTGTTTGTTCAGATTACAGTGGATGCTCGGGTTGCGAACATGATCCGTACGGGATGCACATTCACAACCCGCAGCAGTGCGTCTGCGCATGCGCAACCTCCGAAACCCAGAAGTAACCCGTTCCGGTACTTCCAGGTTTCGGAGCGTCCGTAACCTGAAAAAACGCAACCTGAAGCATCTGTAACCAGAGGTATGGCTGTACAGTGGTGCCTCGCAAGACAAAAATAATCCGTTCCGCGAGTCTCTTTGTCTAGCGGTTTTTTCGTCTTGCGAAGCAACCCTATTAGCGGCTTGGCGCTATTAGTGGCTTAGCGGCTATTAAAGGCTTAGCGGCTAAGCGGCTAAAAGGCTATTAGCGGCTTAGAAAAAGGGGGGAAAGCGGAAAAAATTCGGAACACTCGCAAGACGTTTTCGTCTTGCGAAGCAAGCCCATAGGGAAATTCGTCTTGCGAAGCAGCTCAAAAACGGAAAACCCTTTCGTCTAGCGGGTTTTCCGTCTTGCGAGGCATTCGTCTTGCGGGGCACCACTGTATTATATCAATGCAAGGTCTGTATCAGTGATTCCCTTCTAAATTATTACAGCCTTGTGCAACACGGATCCTAGTTGCTGGTGTTTCTTTGTTAAAGAGAAAAGCTCAGTTGCTAGGAAATATTTTTTTCCCAAGGAATGAATGACAAGTGAGACCGCATAGTTCTTGCTGGGTACAGGGTGGTCCTGTGTTCTTTGAGTGCAAAAATACATGCAGCACAGACTACATATATCTACGTACCACTCCAAGTGCTTTCTTAACTTCCTCGCTCTCCCCTTCCTGCCCCCCTCCCCAAAATGCTATTGCAAATTGACACCAGCTGCACTTCGTGGCTTTTTGCCTGGTTGCTTTTCTCAGACCCTCTACCAGATCATTTTCCCAAGGAAGGGGAAAAACGATGAAGCAAAGCAGCAGCGCCACTTGGCATATGGACAACCTCCCACATCGGAGGAAGCAACTGTGCCACAAGGTGCTGCTCCCAAGAACAAAAGCCCACTTCTAAGCGGGGGAAACTTCGTTGAGGACCCCAGCAGAGGAAACCACCAGCTTAAAAGGACATAGCTCAGCAGTAGAGCACCTGTGTTCCATCCCTAGCATTCTCCAGGGAATGCACACCATCTGAAATGCTGGAGAGCTGCTGCCAGTCCGTGCAGAGAACACTGAACCAGGCAGACCAATGGCCTCACTCAAGAGACACAAAAAGCTTGAAAATCTCTCGCTGCCGTTTACAAGAAACTACAGTGGTTTTCGTGGCAAACATCTGAATGATTTTGCTTCATTTCTGTTGCTAACGCCTTATCGTTTCATCTTTTGTTCCCTACTTTGAACCCTGGAGAAGTGTCTCAGGAGTAAGTAACTTTTTTACTTGGTGCTTTCTGGTGAGCATCACTATGCACAATCTTTGGGATTTTTAAGTGCCATTATTAGTAGCACGGCAATTGAATTTATGACTCCACCTTTCTATAAAAGTACAAAAGGCATCTTACACAAAATCCAAAATGAATTTTTGGATTTGACTCTGATAAATTAAAATGCTTTTGGAATCCTTAAATATTTCTACCCTCTGAAAGACTTCAGGGAGAGGCAGAAGCTAAATGCATGAGTTGGCCAACAGAGTATTTATTTTAAATTGTGTAGGATGCCACTGGGGAGTTCTGATTAAATACCACCACTTACAGGCAGTATACTGGATGGCAACCTCTAGTGGAGTCAACTTGAGGAGTGACAGTTCCTTTGGGATAAGAAAATCAAAAGCCTTTTCGGTGAAATGTTTATGAAACACAGACGAGGCTTTTCGCAGCAGAAAAGTGAATGAGGGTTGACATGCATGTAAGTTGCCTGCCTTCCCTGTATGAATTGTTTGTGACACGCTAAGGGATAAAAAATGGCTTACGGAATATTTCAGTTACATAGCTGTATTTGCTCTCTTTTTGGGTGGATGGGGGTTCACGCAACACTTTTTTTTTTTTTTTGCAAGAACAAATATTCTTCCAGATCAGTTACCGTGTCTCTTGTAAAGTGATGGAGTTTGCAGGGGGGAAGAACAGGATAATTTTTCAAGTGTTAGCAAGGAAGCGCATTGTGCCAAATGTGAAGAGTTACTCCAACCACAATGAAAACAGAGAGGGCCTAATATAGATTAGATTAGACCACTGCTAGGAGCTCCCAGCCTCTGTGGTTACTTGCCCAGAAATTTAGCTGGTGTTTACTTTGAGAAAACTGAAACTGGGAGCAGCCAGAGCAAAATGCCTGGTTGGCTGATTAAAGTTAAGTATCCTTTCCTTCCTGCCGATGCCTGTAGAAGCCCATGGTGTATTGATCTAAGCCTTCAGATGAAGTTTAGACAGAGCTCCCCACCACTTATCAATGCTGGTAGGAAGCAGGGAAACAAAACCACTGGGTTTCACACTGGTCTTCCAATAATTTGGTTGTTATTCTTTAAAATGCATGCCAGCATTTGTAGGAAAGGGATGGGGGTCATGCTAGAGAGAGGTACTGCTTGTATTTTAAGAGATCAGCATGAGGCTTTTCTTACAATTGCTGGACGACAGAGTTTATCGCCTTCATGGTAATACTTAGGGAAACTCTTGTAGCACAATGCTAGGCAGGTCTACTCAGATTTAACACCAACAAAGTCTAATGGGACTTGCTGGCAGGCAAGTGTATTTAGCACTGCTATACAGTATGTTTCAAGCCACAGGGAAGCCAAAACTATGGGTTCACACCCTTTCAATTTTTAGTCATGAATCCTTTGCCCTTTAAAGCTCTCACCTGATCTTTTCAGACTCGGGGTAGGGAAAAGATAGATTAGGATCTCAAGGAAGATCCCTGCATGATTTGCAGTAGGTCAGCAAGAGTTTTAAAAATAGCAACAAAAGGCTATCTCCCTTCTGAATTAGAGACCTGGAATCTCTGATCTGCAGTAACTCAACTCTAGTCTGAATATTAGAATCTCTGATCTGTTAAAAAAGAAGAAGTCAAATGTAGATTTGTATTGGATTAAGTAGGTCATCTCAGTACTTGGCTCAAAACATACAGGAGCTACCACTCTCCTGAGCCACCACTTCATGTCTGGCCCTGTTTGGTGAGTCTCAGGGTTCTATTTAAAAACAAAGTAGATATTTAAAACCAGGAGTCTTCTCTGCAATTTCTCTACAAATAAGTGAAGCAAAAAACCACCTATATAGGCTGCCAAAACCATCCCCTCCTCCCCATCCTCTGAAGTCTAAGTGAACTTTTTGGAAGGGGCACAGATTCCGAATGAGGCTCTGTGATTAAACTTAGGCTACCAGGCTAAAACCTATGTCCTGGCAGTCTTCCAGGCACAGGGGAAGTGTGGTTGCAGGAATAAAAGCCAAACTGGGTTGCCCTCCAGATGTTGTTGGGACTCCAATGAAGATCATCCCTAACCACTGGTCATGCTGTCTGGAGCTGATGGGAGTTGGGAGTCCAGAAACATCTGGAGGGCGCTACATTGTATAACCCTGTTGTAGGGCAACAATCCACTTTTAATTGTGCAACCACTTTTAATCTGAGTTTACAATATGTACTTGGATCCCTCCTACAAAGGAGTGACAATCTAGACCAGCGGTTCTCAACCTGTGGGTCCCCAGATGTTCTTGGACTACAACTCCCATCATCCCTGAGCTCTGGCCTTGTTAGCTAAGGGTGATGGGAGTTGTAGTTCAACATAATCTGGGGATCCACAGGTTGAGAAAGGCTGATCTAGACTCACCCTTACAAGGGGAATCAGCCCAGAGCCTTCTTCATGAGAAGATGCGTCTGCAAGCACTAGTAGCCGTTGTTGCTAAACACAGACCCCCCCCCCCCATGGTAGAAATCATGGGGTGATGCCTTATGCTGAATCAGACCACAGTGCTCCTTCTAGCTCAGTATTATCTCCAGCAGTTTTCCAGGGTTTCAGGCAGCAGTTCTCTCCCAATCCTATCTGGAGATGCCGGGGATTGAACCCGGGACCTGCTGCAGGCAAAGCAGATGCTATAGCACTTCCTCAATTCCATCCACAAGTTCAGAGGCAGTGTGCCAACAAGTTGCTGGGTTTAGCAGCATGAGAGAGATGCTGCTTGATGTTGGATTGGATGGATCTGCCGTTTGATTCAACAAGAGACAAGAACATCCAATTTCTGCAGCTGATCTCAGGCAGCCTTTCATTTATCTACCTGCAAAACAGTCCTCATCCCTTGAGTGTGTGTTTTGCACTTACTCTGCCCTCCAGATGTTTGGGGACTACAACTCCCATGATCCCTAGCTAACTGGACCAGTGGTCAGGGATGATGGGAATTGTAGCCCCAAAACATCTGGAGGGCCGAGTTTGCCTATGCCTGTAATATAGACAATACTGAACTGGATGGGCTAATATGACCTGTGTTCCTAAATCAGGGCTGGGGAATTTTTTCCAGCCAAAGGGCCACATTCCCTTCTGGGGGCCACAGGCCAGTAGGGGGCAGGGCTAGAAGCAAAAGTGGGTGGAGCAGTGAATGTAAATTTCACATTTGCACAGTAGGCTGGTTTACACTTACACACCCTCCTTCTAACTGGATGCAGAAGAGAAAAATCTCCACATCCTGCTCAAAGAAGCCAAAATGAAGGTTATCAGTAGCGAAGTGGTTTCAGGCCCTTGTGGCTTCCTGGCAGCTTTCTGATGCCTCTATCTTTTCTTAAGTCTCCATATAACAGGATGAGATGAGATGTCTTAGCTCAGTGACACAGACAGAATAGAATTAAGGACTGACACTTGTCTGCTCGCAGCGGATGCAGCCAAGCCTAGACAGCCTGGCTCGAAAGAGTCCAATTACAGCATACGCAATAGCTAGCAAAGGATGGCTTGCAAAATACATGTCTTTCTTCCCTATTTCCGCCCCCCTTCAGTCCTGTCAAGGGGGTAGCCAATGAACAGCCACAGGAGAGGTTTATTGCCTTCGTGCACTATTTGCGAGCTTCGTGGATGCCCACTGTGGAAAGCAAAGTGCTCGACTGGAATGAGCCTTTTGCGTAAGTAATTCAGGGACATAGGGAAGCTGCCTAATTTTGAGTCAGGCTACTGACTCATCTAGTATTGTGCATACTGTAATGTCCAGCAGTGGCCGTCCAGGATTTCAGGCAAGGATCTCTCCCAGCTCTACTTGGATATACTGGGAAATGGAACATGGAACTTTGTGCATGCAAAGCACATGCTCTACCACTAACCACACCCCCTCTGAATATTCAGCAGCACTCATATTCTTATGGCCCAGTTCCAGACGTGGAATGTACAATTCATAAACTTGCCACCCAGCTGTGGATGTGTCCATAAGTCAAGTGCTTAGAAGGCTAAAACCAAGAGGTAAAGGTGAGGGATCCATACCTGGGGCACCCCTGGGAGATGCTGCAGGTATTTCAGGTTAGGTAGAGTAAACTCCTCAGACCAGCAAAGTCAAGTGATTGTGTTTTAATAGCATTGGTTTATTGTCCATTTATGGAGGGTCATATTTTAATGTCTCTGTAGCTCCTTTTCATATTTTGTAAACTGCTTAGAAGCCTATTTTGGCATTTGTAAGAAATAATAATAATAATAATAATAATAATAATAATAATAATAATAATAATAATAATAATAATAATTTATTTATACCCCGCCCTTCACAGTTTAAAAACCGGGCTCAGGCTGGCTAACAGCAAATATAAAGCATTGATTAAAATGCGACTTTAAAACAGCATAAAGTACAACATAAAATGCAGCATCAATATCAATAAAATTCAAAAATTCAGGGGTGATAGGCGGGAGGGAACCCCAGTCAGTAGACATCAAATGATCACCAGGGCTAACTGGCCAAGCGGGTCCTACTAGGGCCAGCAAGGAGACCAGGGAAGAATTTAAATGTAGAGTCCCAGAAAGTAAATAATAATTCCAACTAATAAATAATTTTCCAACCATTTTCCAGTAATTTTCCAGTTCCACCTATTAGCACCTGTGGGGATTGACTGCTATTTTCTTCAGTCTGCACAACTAGTTATGTCATTTATTGCACCTTTCTCCAAAGAAAGGGGGGCCCCAGAGAGCATAAGTTTTCTCCCCACTGCATTCATTTTATTATCGAAGCAGCCTTGTGGGGTATCCTAGGGTAAGAGTGTGCAGCTGGCCTAAGGACAATCAGAGAGTTTCATGGATGAATGTGGCTTTGAGCCTAGTCTCCCTAGGTACTTCCACCCCAGGAAGTACACCACTCAGGCTCCAAAACATAGGCCTCATGCAAATTAATCAGTGTTTTACTGCTAATTTATCCAAACATACATGTTTGAATGTACTTTTACCTAATATACACATTTTTGCACAGCAATTTCCCTGAAGATAATGCATTTTTGTATTCTGTTTTTTTAGAAATACGTATTTTTCTACACACACCATACCATAGCTTATGAATTTTTGCACTGCATTGGAAATTCGGAGATGTCTGAATTTCAAAGGGTGGCTGGATTTTGGTTCATGAACTCTTTTATAAAATGCAAATTTCATAGGTTCATATTTAAATGAGAATTTCTCCTCCATCCCTGCTCCCCAGTGATTGAACTTGAAATCTGAAGAATTTACTCCTCTGCAAAACTATTTGCTACTCATCCAGCAGCAGTGTGCTTAGACTTAGGAGAACTTTAAGCACTGTATGTTTTGTTCAAGACTTCTGAAATGGAATTCAACCAGCCATGAGTTGCCCGGGAGGGAGGGGTGAAGTAGATTTTATCTTATGGGTATTGCATTTCTCCTGCTTCAATGGTTTTATTTGATCACTTAATCTCAGGAAGCTTTCTAAGGAGTGCATCTACAGGCACTTAAATCTGCTTTGGATAGCAGTATTTCTAATCCATAATTCACTCTTTCACTGGAAACAAGAAACAGGGGTATCTACGCAACAAGAAGAAGCATCTCTTAAAATCTTACAGGCCCACCTTCAGTGCTGACTGCTCAGGACACCCCAGAGAAGTGATTCCCCCAGCCTTTCCCCCAACTCTGGATTATTTTGCAGCTCAGGCAATAAGGCAGCAAAACAATTTCCTGATGAAGTAGGAAATGAGCTTTGGAATGAGTTCAGGAACCTTCAGAACAGGGATATAATTGAAAGCGCTTGGAGCTCAACAGCCTTACCAAGAAGCAAGTGCGCCATTTCTCAAAGCACAGCCATCAATGCATGTTTCATAGGCCAGGCCACCGCTCTTAAGAAATTATATTACTACTACTACTAGTGGGTGGCGCTGTGGGTAAAACCTCAGTGCCTAGGGCCTGCCGATCGCATGGTCGGCTGTTCGAATCCCCGCGGCGGGGTGAGCTCCCGTCTTTCGGTCCCAGCTCCTGCCCACCTAGCAGTTCGAAAGCACCCCTAAGTGCAAGTAGATAAATAGGGACCGCTTTCTAGTGGGAAGGTAAACGCCGTTTCCGTGTGCTGCGTTGGTGCCGGCTCGCCAGAGCAGCTTCGTCACGCTGGCCACGTGACCCGGAAGTGTCTCCGGACAGCGCTGGCCCCCGGCCTCTTAAGTGAGATGGGCGCACAACCCTAGAGTCGGACACGACTGGCCCGTACGGGCAGGGGTACCTTTACCTTTTTACTACTACTACTACTACTACTATTACAGATTTTCAAAATGGCACTGTTATGAGGCACAAAAAGGGTCAAAGCTCTCACAAATTGGGCCCTAAAGCTCTCTTATTGAGAAGCTAAGTTTACAACATGCAGTAAGGTCCCAAGACTGACATAAGAAAATGCTACAGCACCCTACCATTAGACCGCCCTTCTTCCCAGGCAATGCCCATTTCTGACTGTGCTTTGCACATTCCTTGAGTGCTTCTTTCCTGTTGGGATGTGATCCTGAACTCTGATAACATTTCTAGCTTGCCTGAATAGAATACAGTGAGGGGTGTGGAAGGTGGGGTGTGGAAATTCACCTATTGCGCAAGAAGGTTGAATTAAAAATTGCTGCACCGCCCACTTTTGCCACTGCGCCCGCCCACTGCTAGCATGTGGCCCCCAAAAGGATGGCATGAATGGAATGTGGCCCTTAGGCTGAAAAGGGTTTACCCATGCCTGCTGCATGGGTTTGGGTTTTTTAGGAGATGGAAGTTTTACAGGGCCAACCTGAGACATTTTGCTGCTTGAAGCAAATAAGAAGCAGCAAGTGAAACGGGTGGTTTATGAACATATTCATAGACCATATTTGTATGTAAAATATTGCAAGGTGCTACACAACCTAAAGTCGAATCTTGCTTCCAACACTGGTGACAAGACAGTGTCCTTCATGGCACCAGAGGACAGGGTAGTTTATGGGATTATGGAGAGACCGTGCACACATTCACCATCACTCAGCTACCATGCCTGTCCCCTCCCTCCCTCCCTCCCTCCCTCTGCCTAATGGTAGGGTTGGTCCTCAAGCAACCAGAAGGTCAGCTTCCTCTATTAACCTTTCACTTACAAACTGAATGATCCCCACTGTTGTACTTCCAAAAACAATAGCCCATTCTAGCCATAGACCAGACTTCCTCAACCTTGGCCCTCCAGATGTTTTGAGACTACAGTTCCCATCATCCCTGACCACTGGTCCTGCTAGCTAGGGATCATGGGAGTTGTAGGCCAAAAACATATGGAGGGCTGAGGTTGAGGAAGCCTGCCATAGACGGTGAAAAAGCTGCAATGCATGCTATAACTCAAGTGGTGACTATTACTGCACGCTACTCCCTCCCAGATCTAGACACGCTGTCATCTTGGCACCAACATAAAATCCGGGCCTGGATTCTTACAAGAGACGAGGCCATGGACCGGGCACAGTCCACCACAGCCCGCCTCTCCATGTGGCTCCCTAAAGTGAAAGTGGTAAGATCACTTGCCAACTACTTGATAGAACTGACGGAGCCCAATTTGAGAAGAGCGTTTACTATGGCCCGTTTCCATTCTATACCCACGGCCTTCCTTCAGGGGATTTACTCTAAGACCCCTATTACTCAGCGTCTATGTCCATGCACAATGAATGAAGTAGAGGACTTCATACATTTCTTTTTCTACTGCCCGATCTATGAGCCAATAAGAGCTAAGCTCCTCCTCTTGATCCCGTCCACCATTACATCTAAGGAAGACTGTTTGAAATCGCTTCTAGTGGACGCAAATCCCCAAATTTCACGTGGGGTGGCAATCTTCATAGTGCAGGCTCTGAAACTCAGGGCTACTCTGACAGGGTAGTGTGTCCTAGACCTGGACCTGTTTTAACTCTTTTTATTACATTCTTCTTTTATTTTATTTTTATTTTTTAACTCAATGTGCCAAGCTTATTTTGGGGCCACTTTATGCTTTATATATATCCGCATATTTGATTTCTGGCGCTGGCAACTAAATCTTTCTTTTATTGTCTTAGGGTAGTTTAAATGTCATTACGCCAGCAATATCCCCTTAAATTTTGCCTGGTTGCTTGTCTCTAGCATTTTTGTATTGTTTTAATTTGCTATGGCTGTATGCTAATGCAATAAAGGTTTGAATGAGAACTCAAGTGGTGCCTCGTCAGATTGATACTGTGGGTACACATCATAAGCATGGAGTTTATCAGGGTAGGAACAGAAGTTGGAAATATTATATATGGATCCAGATAGTACCACATACAAACTCTAATGATTATACTCCTGAGAAGCTGCTGGTAGGGAAAGATAAATTATTGGCAGGTCTGAGCTACTATAAAAGCTCTTTTTTAACCACAGCATTTGAAAAATAGCTCCCTGTACTCTGTTTCGAACCAGTAGTACACAGCAGAGTGCTTGGACAAAGCAATATTTCAGCCTGTGGGATCCATCTTGAATTCCTTGGGAAGCTAAGGTACTGTTTAGTTCCAAGCACAGCTGCTGAAATATTTGAAGATGATTGGTGGGATGGGAAAAGGAAGAGAGCTCAACCCATTAGGACACCCTTGGTTCCAAGTGTATTTGAAATTCTGTTGGAAGAAGAAGGGGGTTCACCTGGCCAAACGGGAGATGTGGAGCTATGACGTAATGAAACATGCACAAAGGAATCTGCCGTTGAAGCAAAGATACAGAACCTAGTGCAAATTGAGATAGTCCTACTCTTCTGAACACATATGGTGCAAAACACAAAGGACATATCAATCCAGGATATGCTGGCTGGGGTACTGTAGTGACCAAGAGTGTAAAGGCAGTTAAGTCCTCAGTTCAATTTGCATCTCTAACACACAACTCTGTAGAAGAAGTCTTAGACAAGCTGATTTATCTGCAATATGATGACAATACCAGTGTGCCTTGGGCTTGGCAATGGGAGTTGGTCCATTAGGGCAACTCGGGTATTGCCCCACCAACCTCAGTCTGCCCTCAGCCATCCCCTGCCTGCCTTTCAGGGCTGTTGTAAGGATCAAGGAAGTGTGCTGGACACTCAAAAGCACTACATAAAAAATTCTAGACACAGTGTGTGTGTGTGTGTGTGTGTGTGTGTGTGTGTGTGTGTTGTAAAAGAATCCACCCTCTAATTCAGAAGTACTGAATTTCAGACCCAGGGGCCAAATGCATCACTTGAGACCTCTTTGTTTGGTCCTTGGGAAATTGACATGCCATGTTCCCTCTCCTCAAGCCTTGACCCTCTGCAGTCCGGTTCCACGCCTTACTTGAGTGCTTTTGCCTGGCTTGAATGTGTCTTTGAACCAACTTGGCAGACCACAATTCCCATCATCCCAGCTTACTTTTCCATGATGTTGCTGGACTACAACTCCCATCATCCCAGACCACTGACCATGCTTCTTGGGGCTGATGGGAGTTGGGAGTCCAACATCCTCTAGGAAATTGGGAGCCGCCCAGAGAGGCTGGGGAAACTCAGTCAGATGGGCGGGGTATTATTATTATATTATTATTATTATTATTATTATTATTATTATTATTATTATTATTATTATTATTATTACTGGAATGTCCAGCGTAGTCATGGAAGAAGATCGGGGTTTCAAATGCCTACTCAGCCACAAAGTTTACTGGGTGACCTTGGATCAATCGCCATAAGGTCACCCTCTCCAGGCCTAGTGTACGAGAAGGCTATTGTGAACAGAGATGGAGAGGAGAAGGCAAGCATTTATACGCGGACAGAATTGATGGATAAAAACCATGCATTTTTCACCCTGTCTCAAACCACTAGAAATTGTGGGCTTCCAAGGAAGCTGAACTTTGGAAGGTTGACGACAGACAACTGTGAAACTTCATTCATTCCCTGAGGGCTAGCAAGGCCCACCAATTGGGTTGGCTTTAAATGGGGATTAGGCAAAATGCATGGCAAATGGGGCTATTAATGGCTACTAACCAGAAAGGTATGTTCTACCTGCAGACAGAGACAGTATGCTTCTGAAATACCAGTTGCTGAGTCCCCTACCATGCTGAAAGACTTGCATTTTACACAATATAACCATGCCAGCATTTAGATTTTGCTGATGACATATTGCAAACGCTTTTGATTCGTGGCGGTCACACCATGCAAATTACTAGTTCTCCCAACGCCATTTGCACAGGAATTGCCCGACAGAAAAGAGGGAGGGAGGCCGAGACAAGGCATGGCGTGTGTCCCGTCCCCGTCCCCACCCCCTCCCGAAAGGAGGAGCGACAGATCTCCACACTAGGCGTTGCTAGGAAACGCAAGGACCAGCCCTCCCCACTGCCTACGGCACAGCACAACTCCTTGTTTTGTCTTATTAACATGGTTTACATTAGCAGCCTCGAAGCAAGAGCCGCACTCTGACAGATTAACAAGAACGCGAAGCGAGGAATCACTTCGGAACTTTTGTGAATAAGGAGGCAGCTGACACTGCTGGCTTTTGAAGGACTCCTGCAAAGCTGTCTCTGTTTCCTACTAACAAAGGGGCCTGCAAACACAAACACAGAAACGTCAACAACAGCTGCGTTTATAAGAAAGGGCCGTATTCCCTTCTGGGGGCCACAATTCCAGTGGTGGGTGGTGCCAAAGGCAAACATGGACACAGCAGCAATGCACAGCTTCTCCTTTGTACAGTTTCTACACACACACACACACACAGACAGAGAGAGAGAGAGAGAGAGAGAGAGAGAGAGAGAGAGAGAGAGAGAGAGAGAGAGAGCGTGTTCTGCATCCCCCATCTGGGCAAGCAAAAGGCATTACCAGAGTTCAACAACACATTCCACCCATGTAGAAAAACTCAAGAAGGGTGAAAAGCAGGGTCTTTGAGGAGTGTGGAGTAGCAATAGCCCCAAGGGCCAGAAAGTTGGGCTTTGTGGGCCACATTTGTCCCCTAGGGCTGAAGTTCCCCACTCCCTGACATAATGCATAACATACCTGGGATAGCCCAGTCAGTAATCTCAGGGTTGAAGGTTTGAGCCCCATGTTGGGCAAAAGATTCGTGGCCTTGCAGGGGGTTGGACTAGATGGCTCTCGTAGTCCCTCCCAGCCCTACAATTCTATGATTCTATGCAGGGGCTCCGCTGTCACAGAGTATAGAGATGAGCACCAGCTTAAGCAGCTGTAAAAAGCGGATTGGACAAATTGGATGGGGCCCGGAAAAGGCTAAACAGCTATGTACCTCTGAACATCAGGTGAACAGCCAGGGGATGAGGATGGGCTGTTGCTTCTGTGCTCTCATCCAGCAGGACTCTCTCCAGGTTATGATTTAGAGTAGAGATATAGAGCAGAGACCAAACATTTAAATCAGATTTCTCTCCAGCCCCCGCACACAAGCAAAGAATTCTGGGAAGTGTCATTTGTTAAGGGTGCCGGGAACTGTAGCTCTGCAAGGTGTAAGCTATAGTTCTCAGCATTCTTTTCTGGGGTGCTGTGTAGATTCAAACTGTCAGAAAACCTGAAATAGCAGCTTGGGGGAGAAAAAACAGTGAGCAGGAAAGAGTTTAAGAACCAGTATACCACTTCCCAGCTCTAACTCACTTTGGAACAATTAAAAATGCCACTTTCAGAATTTAGACACACTTTGGAATGTATTATCTCGCCTGGACAGGCCGAACTGATCTTCCTTTCTGTGGGCCAAACAGAAGTTTAACACACGTTATAAGCTTTCAAGACCCGTCGAAATTCTTTAAGGAACAGTGTGTCCTAAAACCACATTCATGTGAGCTTGTTATTATTGGAGCTTAACAACTCCCAATGCAATTGAATACCCGTTATCAAGGAAAGTGAAAGAGAATAAAGGAGGTACTTTTCTAAAAGGAGATGGACTGGGTGTGTGTGTGGTGGTTTGAATCTTAGCTGCATGCTCCAGGATCTTTTAACACTGCCAGGAAAATGGTCAGTTCCAGAAAATCACAGGAGGTCTCCGCCTACGAAGACGACAACTTACTTCCTCTCTGGAAAAGCAGAGCAGATAAATTGGAGGATTCTCTCACTAGGATTGCTGACCAGCCAAAATCATGTTGCCTGGGCAAGAAATATCACTGTCCTGATCAATGGGTAGCAAAGGTGGCACCCTCTAGATCAGCGGTTCTCAACCTGTGGGTCCCCAGTTGTTGTTGGACTACAACTCCCATCATCCCTGACCACTGGTCGTGCTGGATGGGAATGATGGGAACTGGAGTCCAACAACCAACAACATCCGGCTGACTACTACTGCTGCCAGGAGAGGAAGGGCCATTGCTCAGTAGTAGAGAACATGCCTTGTAGGCAGAAGATCTGAGGTTCAACCCCAAGCATAACTCAGTCAGTACGGCATGAACCTCTTAATCTCAGGGTTGTGGGTTAAAGTCCCATGTTGGGCGAAAGATTCCTGCATTGCTGGGGTTTGGACCCTTCCAACCTAGGCAGGGAACGACCCTTGCCTGAAACTCTGGAGAGCTGCTTCCAGTTGAAATACACAATAGTGGGCTAGATGGACCAACAGCCTGACTTGGAAGAAGGCATCTTCCTTTGAAGATGTAAATCAGGGAGTAAAAGTATGTTTTGTGCCTAACTGTATTAGCATACCAGCTAATGAATGCTTTTGCTGCCAGGCTTATGCAGGTGATTAAGGTAACAATCAATGTCTATAATAGCTGGTGCTCTTTGTTGTTGTTGTTGTTGTTGTTGTTGTTGTTGTTGTGAGTTTCAGTGTGGTTTTATAGCTGAAAATTGGCTCATACAAGTTGACCAACATGGCTGGGTGGGTAGGTGGGGGGGGGGGGAGAGAGAGAGAGAGAGAGAGAGAGAGAGAGAGAGAGAGAGAGAGAGAGAGAGATCTGGAAAGGGGACATTCATGCATGTACACACATCCTTGAATTTTTGTGGGGTGTGTTCTGCCTCTTAACACCAGCCACAAAGCAACATTCTGTTAAGTTACACTATAGCTATAGGGATTTTGAACAAGCCTTTGAATCCGCTGGCAGGCGGATAGGGAATTTGCAGTAGCAAGCAGGGACACGAGTTTGAAAAATTGGGACAAACTTGTACACACATGTGATTTCCCCTTTCACTACACCATACACTCCTCAGATTGGGGGAGGAGGAAGTTTCATTGGCAGTGTCTTGACAAGCTGTGCATGTTCTATTATTATTATTATTATTATTATTATTATTATTATTATTATTATTATTATTAATGAACAGGAGGGTCCACAAACTTTGGCTGGCCTTGGTAACCAGCCAAGATGTTTGCTCAACACACCCCAGCCTCCACATCCCTTGCATAGGAAGGTCAGGGACTTCTTTAATGTCATACTGTGCTCCAGGCCTAGGGAGACAGGAGTGGGGAGGGGGACTGCTGGGAAAGGTGAAGACTCACCCCTCCTGTGCTAAACCTCAGAGATGCTCAGGAAGCAGCAGGAGCTCTTGGTACTTTCCAAAGGTCTTCAAGGCTCAACACACTGATAGGGAGTGTTCCTGCTCTTCTGCTGGCTCAGGAGAAGTAGAGGACACCTCAACACTGCACTCACCAAGTTGAAATGTAAACTCACAAATGTCAAGTGCTACTGTTGATCCCAGATTAATAATAATAACAATAACCCCAGCTCAAGGAAGCTTGCAAATAATAAATACTTGCCTTCTCATGCTACTAACATTCATAACATGATAAAAAAATTCCTTCCAGTAGCACCTTAAAGACCAACTAAGTTAGTTCTTGGTATGAGCTTTCGTGTGCATGCACACTTCTTCAGATACACAGTGTGCATGCACACGAAAGCTCATACCAAGAACTAACTTAGTTGGTCTTTAAGGTGCTACTGGAAGGAATTTTTTTATTTTGACTATGGCAGACCAACACGGCTACCTATCTACTACTGGATTCATAACATGATAAAGACTATTCCATTCCAACAGTTCCTCCTCCATTATCTTCTGAGACAGAAGGATGCCAACCTAGTTTACACATTCACAAGTGCTATGCAAATCTTAGTAGCAACACTATCATCTTCACGGTCAAATATTAAATTTCCCCAAAAGCCGGAAGTATAACATCTCTGCATTAATACAACAACGTGTCCCTTGGCCCAAGACTCCGGCAGATGCCAATCCTATAGCAGGCAGGCACCCCATAGTTTTCTGGATTAATTCTCCATCACTATACCCTACCAAAATTTAGTAATTTCTTAACAAGATTGGCAACCTTTGTATTTTAAAAAAATCCTCTTTCGTCTCCAGTCATTTGCTTTGGATTAGGCATTGGTATTTTTAGTGAATATTTGAGATGTTACAACAGGCTACATCTACACTTTCTGTCTTTGTCTCTGTCTCTCTCGCTTTCTCATTTCCTCTGTTTCTGTCTCTCTCCTGCGCTTTTGCCTCTCACTAAGTAGGAATGTGAAAAATGTTACCAGGCTTTCTGGCAAAAGCGTCAATGCATCTCAATTTGGTGCTTTCATGAAGCAATGCAAATGTTTCATACTCCAGCTCTCAGGCAGCTTCCGGCAAAAGGATCATAAAAAAAAAGAACAAGTTGTATTGCGGGGAAAGAAGAAAAATGAAATATGCTCAGACATTCCTTGACAAGCACCCATACAAATAACTTCACTTTGCCTGCAACTTTCAAGCAGTGAGCTCTTGGTCTTACGGAAGACGGGAGCGACAGCAGCATTGGAATAAAAGGGAGGGAGAAGTAAAGAAACCCCAGCTGATAGTAAAGGTAAAGGTAAAGGTACCCCTGCCCTTACGGGCCAGTCGTGTCCGACTCTGGGCTTGCGTGCTCATCTCGCTTAAGAGGCCGGGAGCCAGCGCTGTCCGCAGACACTTCCGGGTCACGTGGCCAGCGTGACAAAGCTGCATCTGGTGAGCCAGCGCAGTGCATGGAAACGCCGTTTACCTTCCCGCCAGTAAGCGGTCCCTATTTATCTACTTGCGCCCGGGGGTGCTTTCGAACTGCTAGGTTGGCAGGCGCTGGGACCGAGCGACGGGAGCTCACCCTGCTGCGGGGATTCAAACCGCCGACCATATGATCGGCAAGCCCTAGGCACTGAGGTTTTACGCACAGCGCCACCCGCAGGACAGAAAATCCATTAAATAATATAAAAAGTTGGACAGTCTCATATGAGAGTCCTTATAGATACCTGGTACTAGAGCTTCATATGAGCTCTGAATGTTTGCATGCCTGATTTTTGATGCAATGGGTGGCTTGTTGGCAAGGAGGGCACAGTGAACTACAAAGGAACCTGTCTCATACAGGATCAGGTCCATGCAAGTCAACTCTCCAGCATTTCAAATAGCCTTTCCCAGCCCTACCTTGAGATGCTAGAGCAGAGGTCAGCAAACTGCGGCCCACCATGCTCGTAAATCCAGCCCACGGACCCTGCCACCCACTTGGTCAGTCCCCAAGGTGAGCTAAACTGGTGTGGCGTTTCCCTGAAAAGAAGCCGCGGACATCTAACCACACAGGGACTGACTTCCACAACGCTGGCGTGCCTTTGGATTGGCTGCAGGAAGTAAACCCAGCACGGCCATGGAAGGAGAGGCCGGCGGCTGGGCAGCGGGTCTGGGCTGCGCCATGGGCATTGTGTCGGGCGCGCCTGCTGGCCCCGCGCCTGGCACCCAGCTTGGTGCTGCTGCTGGGGGTGTGCTTGGCGGCCGCGCTGGAGCAGCTGGAGGGTGAGCTGCGTGCTGCCTGCCTGGCATTCCATGTGCGCAGCCTACCCGCTGACCTGGCCTCTGACGACAGGCCACAGCGTGTGGTGCACGCCACCTGGGACCTCCGCGGGGACGAGTTGATAGAGCGGACCCCCACAAGGTCTGAGGGACAGTGGACCGGCCCCCTGATGAAAAAGTCTGCTGACCTCTGTGCTAGAGATTGGACTAGGGATCATCTACATTCAAACCAAATGTTCTACCAATGAACTACTGGACAATGCATCTGATAGGAACATAGGAACCTGCCTTACACCGAGTGAAAACCATCTTTCATGTAACTCAGTATTCTCTACAATGGCTTACATTCAAGCAGCTCCAGCATTTCATGGAGCAATATTGTTCAGCCATACTTGGAGACAACTGAACCTAGAACCTCCTGCACGCAGAGCCAAACATAGCTAACACATAAATTACCATTTTATCTTGTATCAAACTCATACAATATATGCACGTAAGCTATCACACATTGCAGCTTTCTAGTACATGATCTGGTTGTGCCCTTTGATTCAATCATTTGGAGAGATATCAATTCAAGATTTTTATGAGGAGACCATTTATCCTATCTTGCACGATCCTCCAAAAAACATCATAGGAATTTCTAAAGGATGATATTCAGATGGATAGTTTTGACTTGGCATCGAATTCATTAGCAGCCGACAGAATGTGCATCACCACTTAGTACTGGGAGAAATCTGCTGTACCATCAACTTCAAATGGATCAGAAGCACCTGGGATGCCAAGTTATTAACTAAATCTTTCTCTCCCCCCCCCTCCCAGGAGCCGTTACACAAATCAAATGACGTCTTTGTGCAAAAAATGTTCTGAAGCAGTACTTTTCCAGATAAGGTACAACCTTGCATCTTTCTCTCTCTCTCTCAATGATGTACTTAATCATCTTGAATTTTTATTCTATTTCTGCACCTGGATTTCAACATTAAAAAAACCACACACTCATATAGAAGCATGATAGCAAGTTAGCTATTACCGTGACAGAAAGTGTGGTGTGTAGTGTGTGTGTGTGTGTGTGTGTGTGTGTGTGTGTGTGTCGAGGACCTTTGTACCACAAGGAGGGATGAGTGCAATACCCATGTGCTCTATACACAGCGACAACTTGCACATTCACCCAACTCCTGGACCCCTTTGACTAAAACCTTTTGAAAATCAAATGCACCTCAGTGCAAGCCAAAAACCCTGCTCTCTGAGACACATAATGAAAGGATTTGGCAGGAGGTGGCAGTGGTTACGTTTTCTTTCATGTCACTCCAACCCTGAACGCAGATATGAAGATCAAACACAGGAGAAACTCCATCCAAATGCTCTCAGGTCTGTTCAAACCTATACTTTTATGGATCTGTGGGCCTGCTTTTAAAGAAACCCTCCCCATTGTCTATTAATAGGATGCATGCTCAGGTGAGCTTCCTTTTTTAAAAACAACAACAAAAAGCACCCCCCCCAAAAAAGAGAAAATCAGCACAAAATATTGGAATCGGATTCCTTAATTGAGCTTTTAATCTTGTCCTCTCCCCTGTGCAACCAACCCCCCTGCTCCTGCCTAAATTATCAAGCCTGTTTCTGTAACATTTGGAAGCACCACTATGCCAATCACCATGGAAACCTTTAACCAGGCAAAGGATGCACAACCAACAGGACGTCAATTCCAATAATCTCCTTACAAGACTTTGAGAGCATGAACAGCATAAAAAGTAATTAAGCAGTAATTAACAGGACATCACAGGTATAGGTGGCTTGTTTGTCCTTAATCTGCCCTCTGGAGGAAAAAAAATCCCAATATCAACACAATGGGCTATTAAAAATAATAATCATCAAAGAGCTGGTAAATGTTTTCTCTTCTTTAAATTATCAGTCATTACTGTTTGCCTATGTATGTTTTTAATTTTGCTTTTTTGAAGTTTGGCTTTGGTTTACCGGTAAGTCTTTGGTTTTGAAGTTTGGCTTTGGTTTTGAAAACTAAAGTATGGCACCAATATTTTTTATTGTAAACACCAAATTAAACATGTATTAACAATTTCTGATAACAAAACGTTTTGTGAGAGTGCAGTTAAAGACTTTCTTGTCTGCAACGACATTTAATGGCTGCACCTACGCTAATTGAGATACATTAACATACCAATGTACAGTCATACCTCGCGTTACAGCCACTTCAGGTTGCGTTTTTTTGGGTTGCGGACCACGGAAACCCAGAAGTACCGGAACGGGTTACTTCCAGGTTTCGGCGGTCTTGCATGCGCAGAAGTGCAGAATTCCAACCCGCGCATGCACAGGTTGCGAATGTGTATCCCACACGGATCACGTTCGCAACCCGAGCATCCACTGTATATAATATTTCAGGGGATTGTGTGTTCATGTTATTAAACCTAAATGCATTGTCACATATGGGACGAGGTCAGAAAACTGCAAGTAAACAATGAACGGAAAAGTCTAAAGGACCCCTCCCACCCCCACTCAAGTGCAAACAATAACCCAAAATATTCCACCCTCCACCACCAACTCCGACCATCTCCAAGGACACTGACAATTTTCTTTTTAAAATGTTCTATTCATAAAACGGGCAACTATTTCAAAGCATAGAGTGCAGAACTTCATCCACCTTAGTTTGGCATTCCCTAGGTTAAAGGGAATGAAATGCAAATTACGGTGACATGAATTACAGGTGCAATTAACTGCTGTCCTCGAGCTCATGATTGATTTCCCACATGGCAGTTAGTGCCAAACACGTTGTCTGCCCCTGTTCCACAGTTTGCACTTACAAAATCTCCTATGGGAACAGAGTGTGTTTTTGTAGTCTAGGTTGACAGAGAGAGAACTGGCACTCAGAACAGACGTAGGGCCAGATCAGCACATGCAGAAACACACACACAGAGTTCGTCTGTTGAGTTTAAAACTTGGCCTTTGCTGCTGTGTGTGTACTGGCACGGAGGAGCCATCATACACCGTGTCTGGTGCCCAAATAAAGCATTGGGCCAGATGCAATTCAACGCTGCCTTTTAGGGGACAGTCAACTGGGGTTGTGGCTATATTTTCAGTGGTTTTTCAAATATTATTTTGGGCTGCACAACCCCAGCTCCTTGTTAACGTCTGCTTATTTTGACCATTATTGGCATTACTATATTAAAGTATGTTAATATACACTATCATAAAAACATGCAAAAAGTTACACTTCAACATCCATTTTATGGAGGCAGGAAATAGCTGCTGCTGGAGGGTGGCTTTTGAAAAATGGCTCCCACAGACTTATGACAACCTGCGTATGATGTCTACCCATTCCCTCCCACACACTCCAAACTTGGCCTTCCAGGTCAGGAGTGAGGAGCCTGTGGCCAACTGCAAGGGATGGTGGGAGTTGTAGTTCAGTAACAGGTTCCTCAACCCCTATTATACGACAACCCATTGGAACTCGCAATCCCCAACTACTTTCCTGTCTAAATCAACAGCAATACTAATAAACTGTGGAATTTGCTGCCCCAAGATGTGACACTGGGCACCAGTTTGGATGGCTTTAAAGAAGGATTTGACAATTTACAGAGCATGGGGCTAATAAGCTGTTATCCCCATGTGCTACTTCCAGGATCAGAGACTAAATGCCTGTGAATGCCAATCACAACAGCAATGGGAGGCTATTCATAAAATCATAGATCTGTACAGTTGGAAGGAACCCTGAGGACCATCAAATTTAACCCCTTGCAATGCAGGACTATGCTACTGTCCCATATGAAGATTGACCCTGCAGCCTTGGTGTTATCAGCACCACGCTCCAACCAACTGAGCTATTGTACTCATGTCTTGCTTGTTGGCTCCTAGTTATCTGGTTGACCGTAAACAAGATCCTAGATCGGATAAAAGCTGGGGAGATGGTGTAGGACACCTTGGGCTCAGGGCCCAAAAGCAGCTCTTCAAAACACCTTATCTGGTCCTTGGGAATCTCCTCAGACTAAGCCCTCCTTTCCGGACCAGACCCTGCACTGACCCCACCACCTTGAGTGTTTTTGCCTGGCAGGAATGCATGCGTCTTGTAGCTGTGACAATGCCTCTTGCTCGCTTACATGAATGATAGAGAAGGGTCTGCGTGAGAGTAGAAACTAGCCTCCTGTGCAAAGGTAAAATCTGCATCCACTGTTGTGTGCCCCCCCCATTAGGTTGCCCAAAAGCAACCGTGGCTCTTGGGCTGAAGGTAAGCTTTTGGTCTGGGCTTTTCTTATCAATGCTGGCTGATGAATTCTTTCCCCAAACCTCTCCCAGATAGGAGAATCCCCCATTCAATTAAAAATAAAAATCGGGCACGTAGTCCTGCTGAAGCAAGCCACATTCCCCTCTCTCCCCTAGCCAGCAGTTTACACCCAATAGTCAGGCTGCCATCAGTGTTGCAGGATCCATGTGATCAGAAGACTGGAAGAAAACAGCTAAGTGCAGACATTGATCAAGCTGCTGTGACACGGCTATTATAAGAGCGCAATCCTTGCCTGCAGAGCAATCTCACAGCCTCCCAGTTTGTTGGTTTGCATTTTTTCAGCCATGGGGAGCGTCAAGCCCAGAGGGGCCAAATGCAGCCCCCTGCCCGGCTCTTCCGAGTTTGAGCCCTCTGAGCTCTCCCAACGCGACAACTACGTTTTTCCAGGCCACGTCCCCTGGCACCAAACACACTCGCTTCCCTCCTTGGGTCCCTTTTACAAGCTGGAATGCGTCCGAGAACTGTCCAGCAATGCCTCTTGCTTTGCCTGGATGTGTGAAACCGCTGGTGTTTGCGTGGCTGGGATATAGCTTAACAAAGGTTAAGAGTCACATCATCCATGCTCCTCACTGTCTTATACATATTTAAATTATTATCATCCTCATCAATTACTTCTGTACACCACCCTTCAAGATGTCCAGTTCGATAAAAGATTCTGCAGATGTACGCAAGACAAATGCACATGCCAATCTCATGGTGGCACATTGTCCGGCATTGCTTAAGAGTTAGGACGTAGGATGCTGCTGACCAAAAAAGACTACAGTTTAGTTAGTTTGATAGCTCCCAGGCCAATCTTAGTGGGTACTCACCAAGGTCTTGCAATATTACCGGCACACGAAGATCTTGCATCTCCCAAGCACCTTTTAAAATGGTTAGTAATCCTATCACATCTCTGGAGTCTGCCTCCCAAGTTTGGGCACAGAGCAAAACAGAAGTCTGCCAAAGGTCTAGCACAGAAGAAGAAGCCGGGGGGGGGGGGGGAGGCAGGCGGGAGAAGAGGCAGAGGAAAAAGCAAAAGCTGCTCTTTACACCCAGTGATTTACTCAACTGTAACATGACCTCGGCTGCAGTCTTGCTGTTGAGAACATTAACTCGGAACAGCTTCCATTCAGCTCCTCCTGCCAAAACGCAAACAGGGCCTGCATCTCTGGTGGTTTGCTGGGCTCTCTTCCTCTCTTCCCATGCTAATGGGTTTCCTTCCCTTGCGCTTCTTTTAAAGCCTGCTGGTTACTGCCTGCATCAAGCTCCTTAGCCCCACACATCTCCTCCCTTATCTCCATCTCACTGGTTTCATCGCAGGAAATTCATGTGATTAAAAGAGAGAGAGCTTTACTTCAGTTGCCAAGCAGTGCTTGGCCATTATTCAAAAAGATGGTCTGGTTTCCTTGCATGTCTCTTTTCTTTTAGGGGGGAAAGACCCAAAAGCAAGGACAATGCAGATTGGATAGCAGGAATTGACGTTGTGACATTGAACATAAGCCTTCTGATCTTCTGTGCACAGAGTTGGCAATGTATGCTAAAGAAGGATTGGCCAATGTGGTGACCTCCAGATGCTGGATAATTATATCTGACCACTGGCCAGTCTAGCTGGGACTGATGGGAACTGGAGTCCACCAATGTCCATCATCCTAAGAAGGAACAAACACATTCATTCATTCATTCATTCATTCCTTACTGGAATTCAGGGTACAGCTGCATTGCCCAAACAGCCCTGTCAGATTCCCCTGAGTAAGGGGCATTCTACCTAGCTAGCAAAGAGGGTAAGACAGGAAACAAACATCAAAACAGCTATTGTAATATGACCTGCGAATTTCACCCAGCATATATATATATATATATATATATATATATATATATATATATATATATATGCAGGTTTTGGTGTCTTCGGGTGTCTTCCCGTGTAAGAGTTGGGGTGTCTAGGCGACGTTTCGACGAGGTCTCACTCGTCATCTTCAGGCTGGTGCTTTCGGCTTCTTGTTACTGGAACAGAGCAGGATCTCAGTGTTTGAGTTCCTATAAATACTGTTGAGGGGGTGTGGTGTATAGCCTCCAACGTTCTGGGCAGAGAGGAAGTTCCCAGGTTAGTGTGCCTTTTCTTCTTTTGTTCATTAATTACTTGAGGGATATCTTGAGTGATTTCTTGAGTGATATTTTGAGTACCACTTGGGAGGGTCATTAGGTGTGGATTAGTTGCTAAAGCTTTTGTGTCTTGACCTCTTGAGCTTGTGAAGAGTTTTTCTGAGAAGATGGCTGTACTGCACTTAGTTGTGCTCTGGCTTGGCTTCGTGTATAGGGGCGAGCTGTGGTTTTGTGCCCTGTGTCAGCCAGATCTGTGTAGGGATTGCAGGGGGGTGCAGCATCCGGAGGTGCCACTATGGTTTGGCTACTGGATGGTGTCTGTAATTTATCTGTGGAGAGGGTCTGGGTTTGGGTCTGGTGTGGTTGATTGGAGATGGCGTTCTGTGTGCCTCTGGTTCTGGTTTCGGTTTTTGTGGGGAGGGCTAATTTCCAGATGTCTGGCAGGCGGGACGTGTCGTCACGCTTGTTCATGTTGTGAGGGTGTTTCTCTATCTCGATGGCTTCCATGATTATTCTCTTGTGGTGATGTTCCATGTTAAAGAGCAATTTGGAATCTGCAAAATTAATTTCGTGTCCTGTTTCTTTCATGTGTTGGTAAAGAGAGGAAGTTTTTTCTTCTTTTTTGACGGCATTCTTGTGTTCTGCGATACGTGCATTTATTCGTCTGTTTGTTTGTCCAATGTACGTGGCTGGGCAGACTTTGCAGGGTATTTCATAGACCCCTTGGTTTTCTAACTGGATTTTATCTTTGGGGTTTCTGAGGATATTGGCTATTTTTTGGTTGGTGCAAAAGGCTGTTTTGATATTGTGTTTATGGAGGATTTTGCTAATTTTATCTGTAGTGCCCTTGATATAAGGAAGGAGGGCCATGCCATTGTTTTCTTCTGTGTCTTGGTTTTTGGGGGGTGTTTCTTTTTGGATTAGCTTCGTAACCCTGTTTTGCTGGTATCCGTTGGCGATTAACACATTTGAGAGATTCTGTAACTCGGTTGTCAAGTGGTCTTTGTCAGCCAGGCGTTTGGTTCTGGAGATGAGAGTCTTGGCTACGGAGTTTATTTGTGCAGGGTGGTGGTGTGATTGTGCATGTAAGTAGCGGTTGGTGTGTGTTTTTTTCCGGTAGATAGTGTGTCCTAGGGAGCCATCAGGTTTTCTGTAGATTAGGACGTCAAGGAAGGGAAGTTAATGAACAAAAGAAGAAAAGGCACACTAACCTGGGAACTTCCTCTCTGCCCAGAACGTTGGAGGCTATACACCACACCCCCTCAACAGTATTTATAGGAACTCAAACACTGAGATCCTGCTCTGTTCCAGTAACAAGAAGCCGAAAGCACCAGCCTGAAGATGACGAGTGAGACCTCGTCGAAACGTCGCCTAGACACCCCAACTCTTACACGGGAAGACACCCGAAGACACCAAAACCTGCATTCCTGTACCCGTGAAAATCTACGAAAGCATATATATATATATATATATATATATATATATATATATATATATGAAAGAAACATGCTTTCCCATGTATTGTTGCTAAACAAATATCCTGCAGACCCTGTGGAGTTTTGCAAACAGTTTAAAGGAGAGGCTTATATTTGAATAACATCCTGTCGGCTTGAAAGGTTATATCTGAAAAGCAGAAAAAGGGAAGGGGGAGAGAGTGGGCATCTTCAGATTTATATATATTTTTAAAGCAGCAGCACTTCTTTAAACCTTAAGCCCTCATTTTCAGTACTGATGCAGAGGGTTGGGGGAAGGCTGAAGCAAAACAATAATGTTCAGGAAATAAGGTGCAGAACAGGAGTGCGGATCCTCAGGCTTGGGGTTTTGAATACGGCCCTCTAGGCCTCTCTATATGGCCCTCAGAAGTCTCCCCAGGCCATGCCCCTCACTGGTCCTGTTTCACAGCCCAAGAAGGGTTTTTGCCCAGATGGAATGTGTGGTTGAAACTCTTGTCTTTATGGAGGAGTGTGTGTATGCGTGCATAGAAACCAGCGTACTGCAAAAAGGTAAAATTTGCATAATGTGGTCCTCAGGCTGACATGTTCTAGACATTTGGACCCAGGCAGAGTTGAAGACAGACAAAAGGCACCCCAAGACACGAAGAGTTCAGTTCTGAGTACAGTGGTACCTTGGGTTAAGTACTTAATTTGTTCCGGAGGTCCGTTCTTAACCTGAAGCTGTTCTTAACCTGAAGCACCACTTTAGCTAATGGGGCCTCCTGCTGCTGCCCTGCCATGCCGCTGGAGCACGATTTCTGTTCTCATCCTGAAGCAAAGTTCTTAACCCGAGGTACTATTTCTGGGTTAGCAGAGTCTGTAACCTGAAGCGTATGTAACCTGAGGTACCACTGTACTGGTGTGGGACAATCCTGAATACACGGTGTGAGGCAAGAGGAAAACATTCAAACCTTAGCCTTCCATACTAATCAGTTAAATGGGAGTTATATGAATGGGGGAGGGGATTCAGTAACCTGGACTCGATGAACAATAGCCTAACCTGGTTAAAGGTAGCATCTTACAATGTCCGTGCTCAAATCAGCACTTGCATGCCTGAGTTTAAAAAAACAACATCTGGGCATTTTTGTTGAAGGTAACAGGGACATTAATAGGTACCGAATTTCAGAAGTCAAAGCTGCGGGCAGGCACTTCTCCCTTTGACTTGCAGCAAATCTCTCAACTTTGGAGAAGCCCAGACCTGGGAAACCTCAGCAGCCAGGCTCCCTTGTTCTGCTATTCACATTTTTGCCACAAACGGAAACTGCTTCAAACTCAGCAGCTCAAGGGCTCTGTGTCAAGGTTTTAGCGAAGTTATCCAGAGATCTCGAGAAAGGCCAAGGAAGTGAACAGGGGGAGGAAAATGAATTCTTATTAATATTTCATCGTTCAAACATGATTGCAACGAACAGGGTGGATGAGGAAAGGAAAGTCCCTGAGGTCAGATGCATTACTTACAAGCGCTATTTCTGACTTAAACAGTGGAGAGAGCAGTATAGACAACTACTCGCCTAAGGCATGGAAGAATCCCCACCTGGGCAAGGAGGAGACTCGAACGTTTGAACCAGGCATGGCCAAACTTGGCCCTCCAGCTGTTTCGGGACTACAATTCCCATCATCCCTGACCACTGGTCCTGTTAGCTAGGGATGATGGGAGTTGTAGTCCCCAAACAGCTGGAGGGCCAAGTTTGGCCATGCCTGGACTTTGAACCATCAAGGAATAATGGGGGAGCAGGCAGGGGAAGACAGATTATTGAAGAAAAAACTGGATAGTGTCCTACCAGCAAACAATGTATTGTGCCCCATCCTGGGGAAAGGGTTGTATCTCAGTGGTGGAGATTTGCATGGGAAAAGCCCTAGGATAAGTCAGTAAGTGGCACCATAAATGGTTAGAGGGATCAGGAAGCAATTAGTGGGCAGGATGAGTTTTTACCATGGTGAACTGCTGCCTCTAAGAACAGATGATACTGTGCTTAGATGAACAAAGAATATGAAGCGGGCATAAGGCTGCTTTCTATGTTCCCAAAGATACTGTGCCCCGTCGTAGATATGCTTGCTCAAACATCCCACTAAGTTCAACAGAGCTTGCGCCTACGCAATCATAGGTAGGATTGCAGCTTTAATCTTCTAATATCAAGGTTCAGAAAAGGGCAACACTGAAAGGATCAAGAAGATGGAGTGAATCCCTGATGGGGGAAAGGTTGCTGTGTTTAGGACTTTTCAGTTTAGAGAAAATCGTGATGGAGATGTCAAACGGCAGAAGATACATCGGCTGAACTGTGTGTGTCCTGAGTGGGGTGGGTGGGTGACAGCCACTGCTGGCATGCAAAACTCAGAAGGTTAGTCAAGTGTGAATGTGGCCCTTGCCCCCCCCCCCAAATAAGTCACCCTGGGTGTAAAGCCTCTATGCTGCATGGTTGAAGGTGTCATCACTGGTGTACGAAACCCTATTCAGCTCGGGACCAGGACGCCCAAACGATTGCCATATCCCCTCCTTAGCCAACCAATCACTACATTCTGCCAGGAGAGCATCCTGCAGATACCATCCTATCAGAAGGACTGTTCCACACAATGTTGGGTTAGGGCCTTTGGAACTCCCTGCCACTGCACCTCAGACAGGTTTTCTCAGCACCTGCTCAAGGCGTTCCGCTATCAATAAGCTGTCTAAAATCTTTATTCCCAGTTGGCATCTGTCTTGGATTTGAAATGATTTTATGTATATCCTGCTGCTGTTCTAACCCGTTTATATATACTGTATATATACTTGGGGTTTTATTTAACCATCACTTTTGTATATGCAATTGTTTTGACTGCCTTACATATGTATGTGTTTTGCATATGTTGTTGTAGTGTAAATCGCTTTGGGGGGGGCCTCAAGGGAAGTGATTCATAAATGAAACAAATCCATGACGCATTTGCACAGGGTGCACCCCACATTTTGCATTTATATAGCACTTTGTATTAATCGTCTTTCTGGAAACCTAACCCCCACTCTCTCAGGCAAGTGAATGCAATCCAGAGCAGTGGTCAAGACCGTGAGAGGTCAGCTTCACCAAAATCCACCTACTAAGTTCACAGAAGAGGCAAGATTTCCCTAGCCGGAGATTGATACACCTGCACCAGTCATGCAAAACGACAGGCATACCCCGTTTGGCTGTCACCAGTGAGGCTCTGCAATATTCATGCTAAATCCGTCCACCCGCATTCCAGTTTTTCTAAGCGTTCCAGAGTGAACAGAAGCCTCGACCCCCCCGGGATAAATAAATTTTAAAAAGCAGCTCCTTGTGCCACCAACAAACAAACCAGATTAACCAAGCAGAACAAATTACAAAACACAAAAACCTAAACAAACAAGGGAAGAGAAGGAGGTCTGGCGGAAGGAAGGAAGAGACAGGAATCCTGACACACAAATTGAGACTGAGCAAAGAGTGAAGCTGGAGACACAACGTTTCACTTTAATGAAGGTAGCAAGACTTTTGTTCTCATTTTTTCATTCGTTCTAGGGGCCATAAATAAAGGCGGCAAAACAACATCAGATTCGATTTCTTGCAGAACACCTGCAATCCCCAAAGGGGGTGGGGGTGTGTGGCTTGATTGACTGTTATTTGAATATGGGGGGTTGCTTCAAAACACACACACACACTCACACACAAAATACAATGCTTGTGCATGAAGCATGCCACTCAGAACACAACTCTGGCATTGCAAAAGCTGCTGCGATGGTTTAATTAAAATCATTTTTAGGTTTGCCCAGGCACAATCACCCAATATTGTCTTCTCCCTGACTGTGCTGGAGGAGCCAAAACGTGCCTTTGCAGACAATGAGTACAAATCTGCCTGACGCCGTTCGCTCTAAAAATAAACAGTGCATGTTAAGTAGCATCAGAACTAGCATATCAAGTTGGGGTGGAGTGGAGTGGAGGAGAGAGGAGAGAAAGGGGGAAGAAATGTTCTAAAACAAGAATGCAAATAATAATAAAAAATGTAACCAAGAATCCTAGGGGATTAAGAACAAAGCAAATTGTGCACATTCAGCCAGGAAAATATATATATATATACTAGAGACATTCTGCGTGTCCAGATACTTTGTGCACAAACCCACTGAATGAGTTAGCCACTTATTATATCCATAGAGGGTTTTAAAGCTGGGGAGCTGCTAGCCCAGGGGCAGGGAATTCCTGTAGATGTTTATTGGACTGCAACTCCCATAATCCCTGATCAATAGCCATGCTAGCTGGGGCTAATGGAAGCTGTCAGCCCAACACCACTTGGAGGACTTTAGTTTGCTTGAAATGTCCTGCCAGCAGGATCTGGCAAAAAAATGAGAGGCACAAATACAAGATGGGTGACACCTGGCTTGAGAGCAGTACATGTGAAAAGGATCTAGGAGTCTTGGTTGACCACAAACTTGACATGAGCCAACAGTGTGATGCGGCAGCTAAAAAAGCCAATGCAATTCTGGGCTGCATCAATAGGAGTATAGCATCTAGATCAAGGGAAGTAATAGTGCCACTGTATTCTGCTCTGGTCAGACCTCACCTGGAGTACTGTGTCCAGTTCTGGGCAACACAGTTCAAGAAGGACACTGACAAACTGGAACGTGTCCAGAGGAGGGCAACCAAAATGGTCAAAGGCCTGGAAACGATGCCTTATGAGGAACGGCTAAGGGAGCTGGGCATGTTTAGCCTGGAGAAGAGGAGGTTAAGGGGTGATATGATAGCCATGTTCAAATATATAAAAGGATGTCACATAGAGGAGGGAGAAAGGTTGTTTTCTGCTGCTCCAGAGAAGCGGACACGGAGCAATGGATCCAAACTACATGAAAGAAGATTCCACCTAAACATTAGGAAGAACTTCCTGACAGTAAGAGCTGTTTGACAGTGGAATTTGCTGTCAAGGAGTGTGGTGGAGTCTCCTTCTTTGGAGGTCTTTAAGCAGAGGCTTGACAACCATATGTCAGGAGTGCTCTGATGGTGTTTCCTGCTTGGCAGGGGGTTGGACTCGATGGCCCTTGTGGTCTCTTCCAACTCTAGGATTCTATGATACTATCTCTGAAGCACCCCTTTCTCCCATGTGGGCCAAAGAGTTCCTCCCTCCCATCTGATATGCTACATGCAACAGGGCCTTTTGTGGTAGTTGCCCCCAAATTTTGGAGCCCACTACCACAAGACTCTTGACTGCCCCCTGTTAATGGCTTAGAGGCAGAAGCTTGAGACCTTGCTTATTCGTTTTTATTTATTTATTAGCCAGTTTGGGGACCAAGAAAAGGGGGAGCATACAATAGGGAGACGATAGCGTTTCTTTTTTCAGAGGCTGTTGGGAATGACAGCCAAATATCAATTTCTCTTGCTCTGTTTCTTCACTGATTTTGTCAATGCGGTTATTTTTTAAATCTGTATTATGCTGACATTTTAGAAAATAAAAAAAATAAAAATAACTGCATTGACAAAATCAGATTTTTTTAAAAAATCTGTATTTTGCTGACATTGGGACATGGGTGGTGCTGTGGTCTAAACCACTGAGCCTTCATCTGGCCGATCAGAAGGTCGGCGATTCGAATTCCCGCACACAACGTGGTGAGCTCCCGTTGTTCGGTCCCAGCTCCTGCCAACCTAGCAGTTTGAAAGCATGTCAAAGTGCAAGTAGATAAATAGGTACCGCTCCGGCGGGAAGGTAAACGGCATTTCCGTGCGCTGCTCTGGTTCGCCAGAAGCAGCTTAGTCATGCTGGCCACCATGACCCAGAAAAACTGTCTGTGGACAAACGTTGGCTCCCTCGGCCAGTAAAGCGAGATGAACACTGCAACCCCAGAGTTTTTTGCGGGAAGGTCACTGCTAATGCAGTCATCTGACTTCACCCCCAGAGGAACACTTCATTGTCTCTCGAGACAGATGGCTGCCAACAACTACTACTACTACTACTTCAATCCCAGTTGGTGCATAGTCTGTTGACAACTCATAAATTCCCATATAACAAAAGTTCTGGTTTCGGGTTTTTGCCCCACTTTTCTTCCAGACAGTAATAATGCGGTAGCAGAAATATTAAAAGTTTGTATTATTCCATCACTGTTATTGTGGCGGAATAGACTTGTAATGAAACACTAGCCTGGAGTGACCTTGAGCCTTTCACATCAGTGTCATAGAGATCCTGGGCTGCCCAAACGACAAGACCCTCCCCCCCAGCCTCACTCATGCGGTCCAAAGGAAAGCAGAGCAATACGTTTGGCACCAGCTTGGCTTCAGGAGTTGCCAGGAGGCGACGTACAAGACGGTAGGTAGTCTTAGGGACTCCATTCCAGATTTGTGTAGGGTTTACTCCTCAGCCTTTTCTTCTCCTGAAGATATCCCTCAAGGCAGCAGAGGTTTAGGATCAGAGTTTTCCTTCCCCTAGTTGGGCTACCTTCCCAGGTTAATAAGCCCCACCTGCCCCTCACGCCTGTCTAGGCAGATGCAGAAACTACCTTCTTGACTGTTGGGTCTCCTCTACCATAAGACAGCTAGGACATTATTGTCTATTAACTTTCTCTCTGCTGTGTGCTTACATATTCAAGTCCATATCATTTCTTTTGCAATGTTGACAGTGGCGTAGCGTGGGTTGTTAGCACCCGGGGCAAGGCAAGTAATTTGCGCCCCCTAACCCGTGGATTTGCGCCCCCTAACCCGTGGATTTGCGCCCCCTAACCCTAACCCCCAGATGTTGCGCCCGGTGCGGCCGGCCCCCCCTGCACCCCCCACGCTACGCCACTGAATGTTGAAATTACTCTGTCTTTGCTAAAATGCTAAAATTGTTCTTGGAACTTCTCAATGTGTTTTGCAAACTGCTTTCTCTTCCCCAACCCCTGCTCATTTTTTAAATTTTTTATTTGTATTTGGTAGCAGGTGGGTGTCTGTTGTAAGCCACTTTGAACAATAGCAAGCAAAATAAAATCAGTCAGTAAGGATGGCACATATAATACATGCAACACGAAGATTAAGCTCCATACAAATGCCAAGAATTGCTATTTCATGTTTTATTTTAATTTTCTGATAATTATTTTCTTACGATTACTCTTTCCTACTCCTTATTACTATTCATCACCATCTTATTCTGTGGGCGAAGGGGTAATCATATACCCTGTGCAAAGCGGTTGCTGTTTGAGTTGAGGAAGAGAAATCAGCCTCGACTAGATTATTATTGTCAGTAGATGAAGCAGAGCTAAGCAAAGAGCTGAGCTGGGGGGTGGTGGTCTTTAGAGTACAAGCGTCTCTACAGATTAGTTTCACGGCCATTAAATTCCCAATATGAATTTTTCACTGGGAGCAGCCAATGGAGCACCAGGTATCC
This sequence comes from Podarcis bocagei, assembly GCF_964188305.1. NCBI lineage: Eukaryota > Metazoa > Chordata > Lepidosauria > Squamata > Lacertidae > Podarcis > Podarcis bocagei. Next base: position 11,146,572 of record NC_138142.1, on the reverse strand, counting down.
GCAACAGGAATTCTTTCAAGGCTAAAGTGGTGGGGAGGGGAGAAAGATTTAAAAATGGATGGAACTTCTGCACGACTGTAGCACTCCCCAAGGGCCAGTTTAGATGCATCGTTTGGCACGGACAGGTTGGCTTCTTGGAAGAGTTCGCATCAGGGTGCACGTAGGAAAAACACTCCCATAATGGGTCGCTTTATATCGCACCCCTCGACTGAGCTTTTACTAGGCACATAAATCTGTCTGCTCGTGAAAGTGCAAGGGTGTGCAGCTTGAGGTGGCGTGTACGTGTGCGTTTAAGCATGCCATAGATTTACAGCTGTTCTACTGCAAATTGTACTCTTCTTGGGTTGCACTCCATGTTAGGTAAAGGAAAAGGAAAAGGATCCTTGGACAGTTAAGTCCAGTCAAAGGAGACTATGGGGTTGTGGCACTCATCTCGCTTTCAGGCCGAGGGAGCCGGTGTTTGTCCACAGGGTCACATGGCCAGCATGACTAAACTGCTTCTGGCGCAATGGAACACCGTGACGGAAACCAGAGCTCATGGAAACGCCGTTTACCTTCCCACCACAGCAGTACCTATTTATCTACTTGCACTGGTGTGCTTTCGAACTGCTAGGTTGGCAGGAGCTGGGACAGAGCAATGGGAACTCACCCCGTTGTGGGGATTCGAACCACCACCTTCTGATCGGCAAGCCCAAAAGGCTCAGTGGTTTAGACCACAGCGCAAACCGCATCACTGCCTTCGTGTTAGCCCTACTCAGAGCAGACCCATTGAAACAACCAACATAGACCAATTAATTTCAGTGGGTCTGCTCTGAGTATAACTTAGCTAGAGGCAACCCAACGGAAATGGCCTTATACCTGGTAAGACTGTTTGTACGCCTACTCCTGTTGTCCAGAGAGTTATCTACTCTCTGGGGAACCAGGCACAGGTCTGTCTCATCACCCAATCCTTTTAATTGAGGATGCCAGGGTCTTCTCCTTGAGCTGGCATGCAAGTCTTGGAATGTTTGCCCAGATGTGACCCTTTGTCTGCAAAAGCTTCCCCTCCCCATGGGTGAAGCTCTGGCTTCCTGCTAAAAACAATAATGCACATGCGCACAATACCAGTGCTGGCATAAGTTCCTGTCATTGGTAACAATTCCCAATAGCGGCATGCTCTGGCCAAAAGGCTAGGAGCCTCGCCACACTTCCTACGGCACTTGTGGCCCACGGCCAATGCTCCACGTACCCAGATGGTGCTCTACAAGTTAACAGAACAATCGACACGCAAACACTTCTGGCAGGAAGCTAACGTGAGCGGCAAACTACTAGCATATAATATAACAGACTGTCAACAACAACAACGAAACCACGGGCCGCCTAGGAGAGGCCCCAGAGCCGGCCTAGTTGGGAGACTGCATAACAGTGGTTATGAAATTTTCATTATTGGGTTACGGCTGCAGCAGGATTTTGATTTAGTGCTTGAGTTTCCTTACTGCCCCTCCAGGCATTACAGTTAAGCGTTCTGCAGATTCATAGCGCTTCCTGTCTCGTCCTCCCAGATGACATAAATATTAGCCGAACCTGCACTCTTCTTTTTTCATATAAAAAGGAGGAAACGGAGGCTCTGACTAGCTAGCTCAAGTAAACGATGACTCTAATGGATTCTTCTTCCACCCTGCTACACCCGGCAGCAGGGGCATGCGGTTAGATAGGCTTTTTCACCATGCCTCCTCCCCTCCAGCGCTCTAAATTACCCTCCTTGCACTAAGGCTTCTTATGATGCTGAGAGCGGAGGAGAGGAAAGGAAAGGAAAGGAAAGGAATGCAAAAAAAAAAAAAAACCCCTACGCCATGAAAGCGGAGACAGATGTTCAGGCTGATTCTGTGGGTGTTCTTTAACTCACAGACGGCAAAAGCCGCTGCTCCTGTTTTGAGCAACTAGGTCAGTCGCACAAAATGCCCTGCTGCCCCGTTTCCAAGCTCTGCAAGAAAAATTATCTTCATCTGCTGGGTATCAAAACTTAAACCTCCCCCCTTTATCTGCTTATTCAGTTTGTGGAAGGCTGGGCACATTTTGCACTGCAAGAAGGTTCAAGACGCATTGGCCCTGCCAACTCATTCAGACAAGCACTTCATTCCCTTGGTCAGTGTGGAATGAAACTAAATCTCGGTCAAGAGATTTTGCTATGCACCTCCTCCTGTTTTCCTGAGACTTGGCTGAAAGGCCAGATGAGCATCTGAGGCAGTGTTTCTCAAACTTGGGTCTCCAGCTGTTGTTGGACTACAACTCCCATAATCTCTAGCTAGCAGGACCAGTGGCCAAGGATGATGGGATTTTGAGCATGTGTGTAATGCAAAAGGTTGTAGTTAGCCTGTTTGATTGTCATTCAAGTTGATTGATTAAACTTATATCTGAGATGACCAAATGAATGAACAACAGTCTGCTGAAGATGGCTTAGAGCATGAGTGGAGGAATCTGTGGCCCAAAAGGCCTCTCTTATCTGTCCCTTGGGATGCTCGGGGGGGGGGGGGGCTATGCTGCAGGTGAGGTTCATCAAGTCCGGGGATCACCCTAAAGAAGGGGTAGCCATATGGCGTCCTCCAAACGTGGTTGGATTCCAGCTCCTATAAGCCCCAGCTGCCAAGGTCAACAGACTGGAGTGATAGGAGTCACAGTCCAACAATATCCAGAGGACACAGTCCTGGATAACCCTTGAGCAACCTTGAGTAGGGTTTTTTTCTTATCTGTTTGCATGTGAGGAGCTAGTTACAGGCCCCAGGCCTGTTGGCAGGCCAGCTCTGTGCTACAAAAATGTCTGCAAACATGACATAATGGCTGGCTACGTCAACCCCACCGCGTGGGTATCCCTTGCAGATGACCACAGCACCTGGAGACAATTGGTCAGGTCGTGTATCCACAGTAGTGACCAGAGGAGGAATGACCGCTGGGAGGAGCACAGAGAGGGAAAAAACGCCATGGTGCATCTGCATTGGCACAACTGGATGCCTTCATCTGCCCCAGCTGCAACAAAATGTGTCTCTCCCATATCGGTCTCTACAGACACAGCAAGTGATGCAGCCTTCCAACAGCTTGAACTTCACTCGCAAAGCAGAACTCCTCCATTGCCTCCCAAGACAGACGGATGCCAACCTTGCGGGCACATGAATGTGCCTTTTCAAAACCTTAAAGAAACTTTGAATGAACATTACCACACAGACAACCTTTCCACTTCCTTATAGCCCTGTAGACCAGTTTATTAGCTGTTATAACCATTCACTGGAGATAAAACTTGCCCTTTTTATAACAGGGTGTTGACATTGTGGGTTAAGTGATTAGATATCCACTGTACTAAAGCAGGAATCTAAAAATGAGCACGGAAGGTTCTGTAAGAGGAGGGCTTGCAAAACAGGCAGTATTTTTATCTTTTTAGGTTTTTACTCTGCAAGTAGTTCCTAGAAAAGCTGGAACATTCTGGGGGAAAAAACGTGACTAACCACAAGTCTCAGAAAGCAGGGCCGAGGAACCTTTTTCAATCTGAGGGCCACCTTCCCATCTCAGCGAATGTCCAGGGGGCCACATGGAAGTGGTGTGCCGAGCAATGAATGTCAATTTCACGACAGTAGGGTTAGTTTCCACATAAACACCGATGGGACACGGGTGGCACTGTGGGTTAAACCACAGCGCCTAAGACTTGCTGATCAGAAGGTCGGCGGTTCGAATCCCCGCGACAGGGTGAGCTCCCATTGCTCGGTCCCTGCTCCTGCCAACCTAGCAGTTCGAAAGCACGTCAAAGTGCAAGTAGATAAAGAGGTACCGCTCTGGCAGGAAGGTAAATGGCGTTTCCGTGCACTGCCCTGGTTTGCCAGAAGCGGCTTAGTCATGCTGGCCACATGACTCGGAAGCTGTACGCCAGCTCCCTCAGCCAATAAAGCGAGATGAGCACCGCAACCCCAGAGTTGGCCATGACTGGACCTAATGGTCAGGGGTCCCTTTACTTTTTTATCCTCCATGCAGGCAACCAAGAACAGTAGAGTCAGAAGGGACCCCAAGGGTCATCTAATCTAACCCCCTGCAATGCAGGAATCTCAGCTGTAGCATCCATGACAGATGGCCCTCCAACCGCTGCTTAAAAACCTCCAAGGGAGGAGAGTCCACAATCCCAAGGGAGACTGTTTTCACTGTCAAACAGCTCTTAGTGTTGGAATGTTCTTCCTGACCTTTAGTCGGAATCTCCTGTAACTTTAAGCCACTGGTTCGAGTCCTACCCTCCGGGAGCAGGAGAAAACAGGCTCGCTTGGCAGAGCAAGCAGCATTGGTAGAGTTCAGGACACATCCCAAGGGTGAAGCAAGGCGATGAGTGGGTTCTGAGGATTAAATAGACAGGTCCTGATGGCTGCATCTGGCCTTTCAAGCCCATGTTTCCCAACCACTTGCACGGAGAAGAATAACTTTAATTCTCAGTACCTTAATTTAAACAATCAGCTGCACCCATGGGTGCCTTTCGTTTCTATGCTGCCTAGGTGTCATCTGTAGCTGACATCTAGATTTTGTGGAACTCAAGCTCACGGCACCTTCCTGAGCGATCTCTTCTGAGCCTCTAGCCACGCTTAGCCATTTGTCAATCACAGATCTAGCTATTCAAGGCAGGAACACTGGAAGGTGCTTTATATTGGGTCAGGTGCTCAGCAGGCTTCTGGACAGGGGTATCTCCCAGCCCTACCTGAAGACGCTGGGGATTGAACAATTTCCATTTAATTTAAAAGTTAATTTAAAAAAAATAAAAATAGAGAGATGAAATTTATGAAGGTTCCCTGCTATCAAGCTTCTCCATCTAGAGACCTAAGAAAATACCGTACGTTAGTGGAGAATAGCTATTTCAGTTTTTGTTCCAGGCACTCGGGGGGAGTGGGTGGGCAGAGGGTTTATGTACGGAGCAAACCCTCTTGCAGAAAGGCTCCGCCTGACATTGCACTGTGCAAGTCTTGTGGCTGGAAGAACAATGCCCCCCATTCTCTCAGCTTGTTCCAAGTAAGCTTCAGCACAGAGCACGTCCTGTTGGGAGATCGGCTGGCGCAGAAGTCTTGGCCGGTATAGTGTTACCCCGCTTGAGCAGCAGATAGTGCAAAGCTCGCTACTTGGTCAGCACGCCAGAGCTTTATTATTCATGCACCCTTTAGAGGAAGCAAAGCACTGAAATGAGTTTGCCGTTAAGCTCCCATCTTAAGTCTCTATCAGAGAACGTTCTGGCACATTTTTATTTATTTATATCACACTTTTCCTCCAAGGGGCTCAAGGCAGCATATATATGGTTGCCACCCACCTCTCTGAGTTTCATCCTCACTAAGGGGGCTGAGAGACAGTGGCTGGACCAGTGTGGATCTGAGCCCTGGTTTCCAAGGTCTAAGTGGGATGCGGGTGGCACTGTGGTCTAAACCACAGAGCCTAGGGCTTGCTGATCAGAAGGTCGGCGGTTCGAATCCCCGTGACGGGGTGAGCTCCCGTTGCTCAGTCCCAGCTCCTGCCAACCTAGCAGTTCGAAAGCATGTCAAAGTGCAAGTAGATAAATAGGTACCGCTCTGGCGGGAAGGTAAATGGCATTTCTGTGCACTGCTCTGGTTCACCAGAAGAAGCTTAGTCATACTGGCCATATGACCCGGAAGCTGTACGCCGGCTCCCTCAGCCAGTAAAGCAAGATGAGCGCCGCAACCCCAGAGTCGTCTGCGACTGGACCTAGTGGTCAGGGGTCCCTTTACCTTTTTCCCCAAGGATTAACACTCTAAACACTATATAACTCACTGTCTCACCTACAAAAACCAGCACAATTAAAAACCAGTCAAGCCACTCTCTACCTTCCTTAGCACAGTCAGCTTCAACTAATGTGGAGGTTACGTTCCAGGGGCTGTACATAAGGCAAAATGATGTATAGTCAAAACACACGGTGGGTGCGATTGCCAGTCATTTCCCCCCAGAATCGACCACTTTTAATCCCACCCCCTTTTTAAAATTTGCCAAACACGTAAAGCTGAATGCACTCAAGTTAAATGTGTGCAAGTTGCGGGCTTACTGTACAAGAACATGGTTTTTTTTAAAAAAATATATATAGTCGTCCCGGGGTTCATGCAAGCAGGAGAACCCACAGCTGCAGTCTAGCAACATCTGGCTGGAGATGACTGATAAGGAGGCAGCACTGGGTAAATTAAGCCAGCTTGCAGGGAGAGACTGGCCACATGCCACTTCAAAGAAATTAAAGGGAGGGGATAGAAAATGTGGGGTCTTCGGCCTTCCTTGCCCAAGCAGTAGCAGAAACAAAGCCAGAATCAATTCCTCCTCCTTCCCTCTCTGTTAAAAAGCAGCTTGCAATTTGCCTTGCCTCATTCTCCCCCTTTCCAGAGCTTGCTTGACGCAAGGGATAAATCTGTACTTTGAAAGCATTGCTGCTATAGATCGCAACTAGGAGGTACTTGTGTGTTATCATGATGCCTCAAAAAGCCTTACAGCGCCGGGAAGAGAATTCCACCACCTTCCCCTCCCCGCTGTCAGAACTGCTTCTATCTGGCTGTCATTTCGGCTCAAATCTCATGTGACAAGAAAAGGCAGCTTGTGAGTTTCCCTTGTGCTGTGACGCCGCGTGATGAGCAGAGCGATATGGAGAATTACTTTTGAAGGAAAGGGGCGGGAGCCGGAGGGAGGAGGGAATTATCAGGGGGCAAGCCAAGGTAGGAGCCATGACATCCCGCACAACGTCTACCAATTAAGTGTGTTAAGATGGTGCCTGTCCTAGAAAGCCCCACCCCTTACACGGTGCTTTTTTCCAGCTTGATTCAGGGATGCCCTTGAGGCAAGAAGTGCATTTATTCAGACTTGCCTTGAAGGGGCGAAATATGTGTTTTCAAAATGCATTGCGCTTATTTATTGCAAACATTTCTATCCCACCGTTCCATGTAAAAATAAAGAGGCCCAAAGCAGTTAACACACATTACAAACAACCCAAAGCATGTCAGCATTATGTATGTGTAAATGAATAAAACTTAGGAACAACATGAGATGATTGACTAGTTTTGCTATTTCTTTTAGAAGTGGCTGATGCTCTTACTGGGATGATCTGATTTGTACTACTGTTGCGATAGCCCTGGCGGAACTAGGAAAACATAAGAGCCCTGCTGGATGAAGCCAAGGTCCCATTCATTAATTCATTCATTTAATTTCTATACCACCCTTCATCTGAGGATCACGGAGGGGTTTACAATTTTTTTAAAGCCCATAAAATAGTAACAAACAAAAATAAGGCCATAGATGTTTTAATTAGCCAAATTAATCTAGTCCAGCATCCTGTTCTTACTGTGGCCACCCAGATGTTTGGAGGAAGCCCAAAAGCACGACCTGAGCACAACATCTGCGATTCCCAGCAAATGGTATTCTGAGACAAAGAGTCCCCAATGGTGGAGAAGGAACATAGCCATTGCATCAAGTAGCTGTTAATAGACTTATCCTTGATCCATTTGTCTAAAGCCATCGAAGTTGGTGGCCATGGCTACATCTTGTGGGAGCGAACCTCCAAGTTCCACTCTGCGCTGCGCGAAGTCTCTTTTGGCTGTCCCCAAATCTTCCAACGTTCAGCTTCAGCTGAGTGTAACTAACCAGCTAATCCATATTGCTCATTGGGATTCTGAAACAAGATTCTTTCTGCAAATCAACTCAACGGCAGAGTGGCACACAGGAAGCATCGCACAAGACGCCCATGACGTGTCACTTGAATGTTTTACGCTTCATTTCTTACACGTTAGCTTGTTTTGCAGAACTATTGTTGTTTCAAGCCGTAACACCGCATCCAAAATACAATAATGCCGGGGAAATGCAGAAACTCTATCAAACCTTTTATACATTAAAATCAATTATGTGGCGCTCAACAGCTTCAGCTTGAAACTCTTGTCAATGTCATTGAAAATGAAGCAACTAGGTTTGCTACCAAGCCAAGTTTAAGGTATTTGCTATTAGGTATTACACACAAAGCCCTGAACAGCTTGGGAACCAGGTGGTTGTTATTTATAGCATGTATGAATCCTTTCCTACGATGCTTCTCGAGGCAATTTCTCAATACAATAGGCATGCATATAAAACACTAGCATGCATAAAACAGTTTTAAAAATTACACACAGAAACAAACTAATACGATGCTGATAACCAACTAGGACAGTGGAAACTTTCCAACAAGCACCAAAAACACAACCACAATGGGTGCTTGATATGTAACAGCAGGAAATTCCAAAGGGATTTTGTACACTAAAGACTCAGTTCTGACATAATATGGAACAGACCTCCTGATAGGATGGTACCTGCATTATGCCCTCTCCTGCAAAGTGTAGTGATCCATTGGGTATTTAAGGAATGAGATGATCTTTTAGGTTACCTCCAGGAATGCCTTACAACTTGGTTTTATGAATCTAAATTTATGGTTGGTTGATTTTATGCTGTTAACACCATGTAAGTTTCTTTTTCCTGAATATTGGTTGCATAGACTTTTTTCAAATGAAATAAACTAACACCGCCTATTTAGAGTTGCGAGGTGGAATAGCACCTGCTTTTTGTTAATGATCTCCAGAACGTAACTTCTCCATTTGACAAATCGGCAGCCTAACAGATAATGAAAATGTTCCACTGAACCTACTTCTCCACAACAGCAAAGACAGAAAATACACAGCATTTTGCAAAACGTGCCTTCTAAACACATGCATGGTGTCATCTTGAATCACAGTGCAAATTCTCTTCTCAGGTGGAACTCATCAAATCATAGATAAGCATTCCTCTATATCAGGGTCAGGCCTTTAAAACATAGTTCTGTGCAACAGGTTATTTAGTCAAGACACCTATATTAGCTAAAGCTGAAGAAACCAAGACAGAGATCTGCCTAGTATTACTGAAGTGCACAATGTTCCCTACACATGGTAAATAAAAACCAAGGCAAATTCATGGCAACAGGATTATAATCTAGAAGACATGACACAAAAGGAAGAATGGATGAGGAGGGTAGAGGAGGGGGAAAACAAGTTCCGGTATCAATCCTTAAAATTCAATAGTAGCTAATGACCAGCTGGAATGGAAACAATTCGGTGACAGATGATGCTAGTCTTTCCACAGAACAGATGAAATGGCCCTGCTTCCCATCTCCCCCCTCTTTGCTTGGGAATATTTTGAAAAAAGCTTTATGCGTATTTTATTTAATTAACTAATTTATACTGTAAACCACCCTGTGATATTTGGATGAAGGTCAGTATAGAAAAGAACAAAAATACATAGCACGGTAAAAAACCAAAAACAATACTACCACCCCCCTCAGTTTAAAAGGTCATAGATTTAAAAGGCAAAAGGCCTGTAAATCCCAAGCTATGAAAAGGCGCATCACTGTGGTGCTTCTTCACGATTCAGAACCCAAGGAGGAGGAAGAGAAATCACCGCTTTGGGTAGTAAGCTGCGCGATGTGCAAGTCTCCGACTTCTCTTCTGAATTCTGAATGCACAAGCGAGTGGAAGTTTCCTTGCAGGGAGAAGGAATGTGATATGAAGTGCTTTCATACACACAAAAGGGGAGAAAGTTGTCACAAGAACATCAAGCCCCTGTCAAAGGCAAAACACTGGCTTTGTTCTGCCGCTGTCTCCACTTTCCTCTTGATGAATTAATGAGGGAAGGGTTGCTGTTGTTTTTTAATCATTCTGGTGCATGACAGTAGATCACAGAAGGCACGGAAAGAGAGGCTTCGGGAGGAAAACAAGAGAGCGTTGATCAGCAGAGCCTCTTTGGCACTTGCAACTGAACACCTGGAGAAGAAGAGCTACTTAAGCAGCAATTGTAGCCACAAACCTTTATATATAAAGGTAATGAATTACCTCATTAACATGAAACATAAATGAAAGGGGTAGCTTGCAGGAAGTGCTGGTGACTCACCAGCCACTTTCCTTGGGTGGCATTTGCATCCTCTTTTGTTTACGCAAATGGAAACTTGCTTATCCTGTGAATGTGCCGAACGCATAACTTATCCAGCCCTCTTGCAGCAGAAGGGTTTCCAGGGTGCCATCATTTTCGGATGGGATGCAACAGCACAGCAGCCAGTTCAGGTTGTGCAAATAAAGTCGATTTGCCACTCTTGCCCCAACACTTCGGGCCATTGCTAACTTCTGGGAAGGTCTTAAAAGGGGCAACTTTAAAATCTTTGCATGGATTTTATTGACATGCACGAATGAAGATAGTACAAAGGAACCAAGGGAAGGAGTAGAGGGAAGCAATCCCACAATGTGGATTTAATATTGATAGCATATACAGTTGTTATGTTTCATGTTATGTTTCTTTTTCTTTTTCTTTAATGTAGTGTGTGTAAACTAATAAAAATACTATTAGAAAAAATCTTTGCATGGAAGAGCGTGGCATATAGTCCTCACTGGAAAGCTAACACGCAAGTTGTTAGCAGGCAAGATGGACTGAACACAAGGACACTTTTGCTAGAGAGTAGTGGAACTTTGATTAACTTTGCAAGAGGAAAGTAGAAGGCCCAAGCCTTAAGGTTTATACTTCCATATGGATTTCATGATAACAGAGTTTTTATATCTAGCTCTCGTTTATAGTGATTGTTAGCTATGCAAAACTGGTACGATAGGGCTTGAAAAGTTGCGCTTTTAATAAATAATAATAATTTTATTATTTAAACAGACTAATGCAACATTCATTCCTCACGGCAGCCTCACTGGGGCATAGATCTACCAGGAAGAGCTGCTCTGCTCACTAGGCTTGGCCTCCTGAGCTATTTTGTTTCTCTGAATAAAGAGAGCTAACTTCACTGGGCACTGTGCGAGTTAGTGCCGGTCTGCTCCTGACACCTGCCCTGACAGGTACGTTATCTCAATATTACAGACTTTCCTCAACTAGGTATCTCTCTCCCCGAGGTTTAAAGAAGGTTGTTGCTAACTCTGCAAGTCATTGTGATCAATTCTATATGTCTGGCATTTATACTGCCCCATGCGTACTGGTCACTGTTTGTGCGACCTTTTCCCATCTTCTCAATTACTCAATTTTTTAAAAATTAGATTATGGTTTCACTCTTGCTCCTAATGCTGTATTTCTGGGTGTTGCTGGCTGCTCCAGTGTGCTGCTCTTTCTCCAGGAGCAGGATATGCAAAACAATACACTACCTAGTTATTTATTACATTCATATCCCACCATTATTCCAAAGGGGTAGGCACGGGTGGCGCTGTGGTCTAAACCACAGAGCCTAGGGCTTGCCAATCAGAAGGCTGGCGGTTCGAATCCCTGCGACGGGGTGAGCTCCCGTTGCTTGATCCCTGCTCCTGCCAACCCAGCAGTTCAAAAGCACACCAAAAGTGCAAGTAGATAAATAGGTACCACTCCGGCGGGAAGGTAAACGGCGTTTCCGTGAGCTGCTCTGGTTCACCAGAAGCGGCTTAGTCATGCTGGCCACATGACCCAGAAGCTGTCTGCGGACAAACGTCAGCTCCCTCGGCCTATAGAGCGAGATGAGCGCCACAACCCCAGAGTCGTTTGCGACTGGACCTAACGGTCAGGGGTGCCTTTACCTTTACCTATTTAAAGAAGGTCAGTGTATGAGACAATGACCGACCCAAGGTGAGCTTCATGGCTAAGTGGGGATTTGAACTGTAGTCTCCCAGGTCCTGGTCTGGCACTCTACCCACTATGCCACACTGGCTGCATAGCAAACTGGAACCATCTAGCTACCATATTCAACTACGGTGGTACCTCGGTTTAAGAACAGTCCTGTTCACGAACTACTCGGTTTACGAACTCCGCAAAACCGGAAGTAGTTTGCAAACTTTACTTCAGTCTACGAATGGAAGCTGAACGGTGGAAGGGCACCGGTGGTGGGAGGCCTCATTAGGGAAAGCATGCCCCAGTTTAAGAATGGATTTGGTTTAAGAATGGGCTTCAGGAAAGGATAAAGTTTGTAAACCGAGGTACCACTGTACTTATGATATGCTTCTTCTCCGTGAGTAGTGATGGATAAACTGTGCTCCTCCAGGTATTACTGGACTAGAACTCCCAGAACGATGAATGAAATGGAGTCAAATGACATCTGGGAGAGCCACAAGTTCCCTACTCCTGTCTTTGAGTCAAAAATTACCATTTGCACTATGCAGCAATTTAGCCATCTATCTGCTCTGTTGCTGGTTGCTACCTGAAGAAGCTCTTAATGAGGAAAGTCAGAATATTCTTATTAAAAGGAATTCAGGGCCACCCAAGCTTTTTTAAAATGACAATAATAATGCACTTCTGAACCTTCTGTATGAGTGAACTGCAGTATCTACAGTGGTACCTCGGGTTACATACGCTTCAGGTTACATACGCTTCAGGTTACAGACTCCGCTAACCTAGAAATAGTGCTTCAGGTTAAGAACTTTGCTTCAAGATGAGAACAGAAATCGTGCTCCGGTGGCGTGGCAGCAGCAGGAGGCCCCATTAGCTAAAGTGGTGCTTCAGGTTAAGAACAGTTTCAGGTTAAGAACGGACCTCCGGAACGAATTAAGTACTTAACCCGAGGTACCACTGTATTGCTTAAACTGAGCACTACAACAAAAGGAAACACTGGTTGCTGATATATTCATTTGATGCAATGTTATAAAGGAAGTCACTCAGCTGTTTTTCCATGCCAGAGACAGACTACCATCAGAGCTACTCAAACCAACACCATATGCGAAGAATCTCTTTGCATAGTTGCTTTATTGCCATGAAATAAATTTATGTGGCTTCCAATTAACGGGGGGGGGGGGGGTGCAACGGAATGTGTAAAGTTAAAAAGGCAGGCCAGCCGCTAGCATGGAATATTTTAAGCCTCAGCACCTCCTGCTTGGAAGGTTAGCATCTCAGACTGCTGTGAAGATTCGCAGCATGATAAGAAGGATATGCCCAAGTGAAAATGAGGACTCTTCTAAGAGCGTGAAAAATGCTTTACATTTTACCTGCTAAGGCACAGATCACAGAAAAATGGCAGGATTATATTAGGTTCTTGCAGGTGGGCCATGGAAGATTGACTTCCGTCTCGTTCTCGACGCCACACTTTAAAAGGGGGATAATTAAAGACCACCCTTGGCCAATCTGCTACTCCCCAAAGGTTTTGTTAAAGGCTGATCAAGGCAAATTTGATAAAGTTTGCCCTGGGAAGCAGGATTCTAGTTTAGATGGACCTTTGGGGTCTGATTCTGCAGGGATTTTTATCATCTTATGTTGCAACACTATCTTTTAGGGAAGGGGAAATTGCAGCCCTTCCTGAAGTTCATGGACTAAAGCTCCCATCTTCTCTGATCACGGGTGCTCCCCATCCTTTTTCCAGGACTTTTTTGAGCAAAACCAAACACCATGAATTGTCCTCAATAGCCAGCGCAGGTGCGGCAGTAAGCTCCCTGTGACCCCAAGTCCATCAACAAGCTAGACTGCAGTTGCAGCTCCATATCTTCCCACCCGATCCACTTCCAAATCTGTATACTATGTACACAAGTGGCCTCACTGTGTCAATGAGGCGGCTTGTCTGGCTGCCCACTGCAGTACTCGGAGCTGGCAGCTAGGAGCCAGAGAGAGGCACAGCCAAGAACTGGCTGAAGGGCAGCAAATTAGCTTCCGGAGAACGCTCAGGACAAAGCTTAGAGTGCTGGCATTTATTTGTATAGGCTGCATATATTTCAATAAAAAGGCCACACAGAAAGGAGGAGAGAGAAAGAGAGAGCGTGCTTCAGCCTGAGAGCTTCTAACCTATGGGTGCAATAACTGGACAGAGACAACTCGGCCACATACTCCATGCTCTGTTAACTCCCATATTGGATTACTGCAATGCGCTTTATGTGGGGCTGCAAAATTCAGTCAGCCCAAAATGCAGCAGCCAGATTTCTGGCTTCGAATCCGTTTAGGTCTCATATAGCTACTGTTTCAAAACAGCTGCCCCAATTCTAGGTGCTCACGTTAAGCGTTTAAAGTTCTAAATAACCCAGGCCCCGAACATTTGAAAGCTGGCCTCCTTCCCTACAGACCTTTTCAAGTGCTAAGAACAGCAAAGGTTTCATTGGCAGTTCCTCCACCCAAGGGGCATGGCCTTCTCTGTGGCAGCCCCTAAGTTGCAGAACTCCCCAGAGAGGTGTGCCCAGCATCTTCACTGTACAGCTTCCAAAGAATGCTTAAGATTTGCCCTCTTTACATTGGCTTTTGACACATGAGGTGTATGTTTTTAACAACCACCACCCTTATTTTTTATGATTGTTAATTTGTCCTAAACTGTTTCTTATATTGTGTTTTACTGATATAACCCACCCTGGGACCTTAGAGTGAAGGGAGAGTAATAAACAAACAAACAAACAAACAAACAATCATCATCACCATCAACATCCTTATGTGCAGATTTTGACTTTTATCAGAGAACAGTACTAATCCACTAGGTTCAACAGAGTGTTAGAAACTCAGATATATAATCTAATCGCCAAATGGCACCTTAAACCTAGGCTGCAGTCACCACAATGGAGTTTTTATGTGCAGTCCTGGCCCCCCCGGATGGGATATTATTATTATTATTATTATTATTACTACTACTACTGTTGTTTCCATTTCGCTTTATATTTTAAAGAACAAATTTCAAAGCAGTTTACAACACATTAAAACATTATATCAAACCCAGAATACAACAAATTCAAGCTTCAATGAAAATATTTCAGATCCCATCCTATGTGACATTTTGTTTCCCCCCGTCACCCACCTGGCATCTCCATGTAGTAACAACAAGACCCATGCCAGTCACAAGACACACCTGATTCCTGGCTCATTTAGAACACTGGTCCACTGTCGACAGAGTCAAGCTTCATTGCATCTCTTATAGATGTTAGATCCTGGCCAGATTCAATGGGTCAGATTTCCTCCAGGCTCTCCAACAACTACATATACTGTACATTAATTCGCAAGAAAAGTTGCTTTCAGCTGATGTAAGTAAGCAATTGCTTCTTCCTATCCACCCTTTCAAAGACGTCAAGTGTGTGAATTCATGACGATCAACCCATCTAGGGACAAGGAAACTGTGGCATGCCAGGCGGAAGCTTACTCCAGGCTCCCATCAGCCCCAACCAGCATGATTGATGGTCTGATCACAAGAGAAACTCCTACCCCTAGTATGAAGCATTGTTCATAACAACTGAGCCCATATTTCCTCCTTGGAATTGTTTCCTTTTGCACAGGAAATAAATGGCTACCAGCTTCCTTTCAAACAAGTTCAAGGATATGGTCCTTCAACCATCTAATGCATGAACAAGGCAAAACAAAAGTTTGAACATATTCTATGGGTGGCTTCTTTCCTGCTTCATTTAACCATTTTGACTACTGCTAACGTGTGTGCCCCCCCCCATAACCACATTTCTTACTTTTATTTTTAATTGTTTATTTTAAAGATTCAGAGGAATCTGTTCAGAGGAATCCAGTCCAGCAGCCGCACTAGCAGAAACTCATGCAATGGAGTCACCAACAATCGGCTTGTGCATTTTCTTGTGCCACCATGATCTGCTGCTGCAAAACACCTTATCGTGTGACAAAAACAAAACCCCCGTGTTGCAATACAAATACAATACTGTGGGACATTATCTACTAAAAAGCATTCTGCCTGCGTCGTGGTGTTCCCTGACAGCAATTCATTACGTTGACTTTCTTGTTTATGGACTTATACATACATTATATAATGATGTTTATGATTTGTAAATTTTGGATTATATTCTAACTACTACTAATAATACATTTACCATATTTATTAGCCATGTGTTGCGGCTGTATTTGAACAAAACATCTTGTCAGCAGACAAGTATACTGCTATGATATGTGCCTTTAACTTTAGCAATACACTGAACATAACACATGATATTTCCCCTATATAACGTGGCATTTTAAACTGTTGTGAAGGGTAGATAATAAATCATCAACAACAATCCCCTTAGCTGTGGGTTAAGTACTAGACTACTGCCCTGCCCCATCCTATTCCCATATATCTTTTAATATCTCCATCCAACACCCTCTTATAGTTTTGACAACGCCAACAAGTGTTAAAATCCGTATCTTTTGTTTGGTATCTCCAATAAGCCCTTCTGGCATTACTTTTTTCTTTTCCCCCCCTTTTTGCCTTTGAATACTATTTTATTAAGGGACGCAGGTGGTGCTGTGGGTAAAACCTCAGCGCCTAGGACTTGCCGATCTCATGGTCGGCGGTTCGAATCCCCGCGGCGGGGTGAGCTCCCGTCATTCGGTCCCAGCTCCTGCCCACCTAAGCAGTTCGAAAGCACCCTTAAGTGAAAGTAGATAAACAGGTACCGCTTTATAGCGAGAAGGTAAACGGCGTTTCCGTGTGCGGCTCTGGCTCGCCAGAGTAGCTTCGTCACGCTGGCCACGTGACCCGGAAGTGTCTGCGGACAGCACTGGCTCCCAGCCTCTAGAGT
This sequence comes from Podarcis bocagei, assembly GCF_964188305.1. Lineage (NCBI taxonomy): Eukaryota > Metazoa > Chordata > Lepidosauria > Squamata > Lacertidae > Podarcis > Podarcis bocagei. Next base: position 11,130,121 of record NC_138142.1, on the reverse strand, counting down.
GAGATGAGCGCACAACCCTAGAGTCTGTCAAGACTGGCCCGTATGGGCAGGGGTACCTTTACCTTTACCTTTAACTATTTTATTAAAGTTTTTATTTCCACACAGCTGGTACCTCTCCTACACATGTATTTCCATAAATCAACCAACACAATACTTTTGCAATCTCTCATCTTACTTGTATTTATCATTTCAGAGCATCAGTTAAGCTTCTGTCTCTCTCTTTAAATCTCTGCAAGATTTAAAAGTTTAGCAAACCGGACTTCAAACTCCATCCGCTCTCAGTGTGTCACAATCCCTGTGGGCATCACATTTCTCGTCTGCTAGTATTGAAGGAAGAAAGGATACAAGCATTGCATTTTGTTCCTCACATCAGAATGTGTCATAAATCTGCTCACAATATGTAAATCAATAACTTGTTAAATTGGCCTTTTTCCCTGTCGGTAAATTACTTACTTCTCTCTGGCAACTAAAAAAGAGAGAGAGAAATCTATGTAGTATATTAAAGAAGCCAGAAGCAGTGCTGCTGCCAGATCGCTTTTGCATTTATATCCCGCATTCTTAAATTGGAGGATTTACAAACCTTCATGGTCCTGAATCAAATTATTTGAGGAATATCCTGCTCTATATTCCAGATCTAAAATTCCAGAGTGGTTTAACAACCAACCCTTTCCCCCAGCAATATCTGGGAATTGTAGCTCTGGAAGGGGAATTGCTAAAGTGGTACTACAGTGCTCTAGATGTGCTTTAGTACCAAGGGGAACCCCTGAAGTTTGCACATGTTTGGGGCAAAATACAGTGGTACCTTGGGTTAAGTACTTAATTCGTTCCGGAGGTCTGTTCTTGACCTGAAACTGTTCTTAACCTGAAGCACCACTTTAGCTACTGGGGCCTCCTGCTGCTGCCGCGCCACCGGAGAATGATTTTTGTTCCCATCCTGAAGCAAAGTTCTTAACCTGAAGCACTATTTCTGGGTTAGCGGAGTCTGTAACCTGAAGCGTATGTAACCTGAAGCGTATGTAACCCAAGGTACCACTGTACCCTAATCAGCACCAGTGATGGCGGCATATATTTGCATACTCGGCCATTGCGATCTGTGAAACTGTTACAGATGCCACAAAATATCCATTTCACAATTGTACAAAATTAAAACTTTTAGCATGGCAGGACCCCCGCTTTGGAAATCCCTGCCTATTGACATCAGGCGGTTTTAGGCACCTGCTGAAATTCTTGTTCAGACAAGCCGTGTAAAAGTTGGCATGTGTTGTTGTTTTTTAAAAGCTTAACCGTTGGGTTTTAAATATACTCTGGGTTTTTAAAAAATATATATATTCATTTTTAACATCATTTTTAAATAAGTTTTAATGTTTGTTTTTTTTGTAAACCACTTAGAGGTTTCTAATTACAATCCAGCAGTACAGAAATTTTGCTCTAAGAAATGGCAAGCGCCATTGGGGAAAGGAAAAGAAAGTAAATCTGATGTGCAAGAGATACGTAACCGAGTATCCTGGAGCCGGGCGGGGGGCACTGCTGTCTGGCACCCCAAACTGAAGCACTCCTGTTAGGAAGAGAAGACAAACCACAATGTTCTGGTGGAAGTCCCAATAATTGAGAGCAGCTAACATACCTTCGAGTAATGCATTGATTATGGGTGCCTTTTATTCCACATGAAATTGTGTAAGGAAGAATAGACCCCCCCCCCAGGTTCTTTTCTTAACACTAATACCTGAGTCTCTTCAATTTTTGCCATGAAAATTCTTTCCAAACTTGAGGAATTCAGTATTGACCATCCATTTCTGCCTTGTTCCACTAAATGATCCATGCTGCCTTTAATAAACCCACCAGCATCATTTAATAATTCTACCCCGATGTGTCTTATATCCTTGTCCTTCTACAGTGCCACAAATATCCTCTTAATTACATCTTTCATTTTCTCAACTATACCCAAACCTATAATCTGATTTGAATTGACTGGGGTAATTGCTGGATACAAAATCAAATTCCATTAATGTTGCTGTTAGCTTTCTTGGATATGTCTTAGAAGGGGGGGGGGAGCTTTATTCTCCATCCAATGGTATTATTTTTCATAGCCATACAATCTTTGAAGTCCCTTCTAGCTGCTTTCTGCTAAAATATGTATGCCTGAATTTAACAGTTTCTAGTCTTCCACAGAGTAATGCAAACATATACAGATTTTTTTTGGCAATTATTTATTATCTTAATATAGGGACGTGGGTGGCGCTGTGGTCTAAACCACAGAGCCTAGGGCTTGCCAATCAGAAGGTGGGCAGTTCGAATCACTGCGACAGGGTGAGCTCCTGTTGTTCGGTCCCTGCTCCTGCCAACCTAGCAGTTCGAAAGCACGTCAAAGTGCAAGTAGATAAATAGGTACCACTCTGGCGGGAAGGTAAACGGTGTTTCCGTGCACTGCTCTGGTTCGCCAGAAGCGGCTTAGTCATGCTGGCCACATGACCCGGAAGCTGTACGCCAGCTCCCTCGGCCAGTAAAACGAGATGAGCGCCGCAACCCCAGAGTCATCCGCGACTGGACCTAACGGTCAGGGGTCCCTTTACCTTTACTATTACCTTATTATTATTATGATTTATATAGCACCCTATATCAGAAGATTCCAGGGTGATGTACATTTAGAACACATGTTACAGAGTCTAGAATTAAATTCCTGACACCTGCAAAGTTGTTAAGCTTTCTGAGCTGTTTCCACTGCCTTTTCCCATCACGCTGCCATACATCCGGGTTTCCCGTGACATTTTGCCAGTTCAGCAAAACTCCTCCATAACCAGGACATGTAAGGAATTTCCTTGACATATGGCAAGCCTATTAAGGACCATAATAATAAAAGCATAATAATAGATAGCAAACCAAAAAATAAACATAATAACAGTCCCCCCTTCCTTCTGCTTTTAACAGGCTATAGATTATTTATCGGACAAAGGCCTGGGGTAAAGAGGGATGTTAGTAAGCTATGTCACAGATCACATAATACTTCACATGATTTGCTATATCTATTACATTTATTGCAATGTTCAAGGTTCAAAAGGAGGACAGGATGCCTCCTTGATACGTTTTGTATTTTTAATTTGCCATAACCCACCTTAGGGTGACGGGTGGATGAGCAGAATTATTATTGTTATCAACCTCTATTCAACACTTCCCATTTTTTGCTATTTAAACAATAAAAAGACCAATCTTTAAATTCTTTATTTTAAAAAATTATACTTTTATCTGGACTTGATGCCTTGTTTTTTCTACAAACTTCATTGAATAGGACACAACTTTCTTAAATCCTTCTGAAAGGACAGGAACATCTAGTTTGCATCTTGTTTTGTCTACTAGAATTTGATTTCTCATCAAGTCTAGTACAATCACAAAATTCTGATGTCTCATCATCTGGAGTGATGACATATTCTCCCTTAATTTGGGGGGTACTGGGGTATATTTTGCTTCTGTCAATCCACTACCCAGCTTTATTTCAATAAAATGTGTTTTCATAGCATCTGCTAATCTTCAGCTTATCTATACTAGGGCTCTATGCCCCCCTCCTTATTTCTATCTTGTTTGCTTACCCTGTTTTTCTAAGCTTTACATTTCTTTTAAGAGCATCTGTTACTCTTTTTGTGACATATCAATACGTACCATATGCAGGTCTTAAAATGTTTCCCAGCATATACTTAACACTATTGAAAAACAGAACCCTTCAGAAAATTCGTCCAACTATAGCTTCCTTCATGAGTAAAAAGAAAACATTATTCCAACTTCAAACCGCTCCACCAACCCATTCCTATTCCACATTCATCCTGCCAATAGTGCATAGAACTTAGTGCCACTCAACAGAAACTTTTAAAGATTGCGTTTGGTAGAATAAGTCAAACAAAGGACCATTTATGATGGCGTATCTATACAGCTTGATTATGACACCGTCACTCAAACATTCATTAATCACAGGCAATGGCAATGGAGCAAAGAAGCATTAAACCAAAGGTAAATTCAGTCTCTGGAAGGAACAATAGGATCTCAGAATAGCTGCTCTCGTGGGCATCAAAAACGTGTCCTGTTTACTCTGGATTTGAACATCAAATACTCAACATTCTCAATTTTGCTAGCCATTGCCAAAAAGGCTTTTGACAATGACACAGTTGGCTGCAATTTGGTGTGGGCGTCGTATTTCCTGCTCACATTGTATGTGTCTCCTAAACTATCACTGATTTTTCTAACCCTAACCCTAAACTGTCACTGATTTTTCTCAACTACAGTGGTACCTTGGTTCTCAAACTTAATCTGTTCTGGGAATCCATTCAACTCCCAGAACCGTTCGAAAACCAAGGCACAGCTTCTGATTGGCTGCAGGAACTTCCTGCAATCGGAAGCCGCATTGGACATTTGGCTTCCGAAAAACGTTTGCAAACCGCAACACTTACTTCCAGGTTTGTTCGGGAACTGATTTGTTTGACAACTAAGCCATTTGGGAACCAAGGCACCACTATACTTCTTCACACTCAAAATCTGATAGTAAACTCCTTGTTTAATTTGCCCATCTTTACTGAAACCAACCTACTAGCTTTTAATTTAATATTAATTTTTAACAGCCTTTGTCCATAACATCTACATTCTCCTCTGGAGTGGCTGGACATTTAAGCAGTTTTCCCTGTTACCTCACTACAGATTTAATCATCTCTTACATTAGTTTAGCTTAGTTACCATAACATTCTGAATTTCCTTTAGCTTAGTGTTATTCCTTCTCTCAGTTATATTTAGTTTCTAGTTCTTTATACTTCTGGCACTCATGGCCATGGGTTCCAATAAAACACAATATTTTATTTTATTGCATTTTCAACTTGTTTAAATTATGAAGATTATACCAGCTAACCCCCAATATTCATTAAGACCATCTGAACCACAATTTCTTACAAATCAAAGCCAGCCATATCTCAGCCCATATACACAACTCCAGTAAAATTCATTAACTACCACTGATTTATCTAAGCCACAGTAGTTTTGGGATCAAAATTCAACTTAACAGTTTAACCAATTAATTCATTAACCATGTTCACTAATGAATTAGCTCATTATGACAGCTAGTGCCAACCAAGAAAAGAAATCTTAGACTCCTGGGCAACCCTAAAACGAAACCAGATCAATGTGACCAGAAGAACACACCGTGGCCCCACTGAAAAGCTTACATAGCATGCACTGTAACAACTAGATCTCATTTGGTGTTTGGAAATTTAAATATAGAGTTCAAAATTCCCAAGGCGCCATGCACGTTTTGCAACTGGCATGGGCCCAACTGTGACCACGTGGAGATCTCTGGATGCCAGGTTGACAACTGACATCTCCATCTGCCGGGCCCCTCCAGCTTTCTTAAGCAGGTTAGCAGAAGAGCTTGTTTCCTGCATTTATCGCTCACCTTTTCCTCCAAGGAGGTTCACCCCTCTCCCCTTTTTCAGCATTTTCCAGCATTTTCACATACCACACCCCCAATTAACTCCTACAATGACCCCGTGAGGTCAGTTAAGAGGCTGTGATTGGCCCAAGGTCACCCAATGAGCTTCATGACTGAGTGGGGATTTGAACCCTGATCTCCCAGGTCCTAGTCTGTCACTCTAACCACAACACCACAATGGCTTCCTAGATTACGTCTGCTATGGGGCAGCTATATAAATTAAGTAGGTAAATAAATAGGGGGGAAACAAAATGTCACTTAGAGGAGGATCTGAAACGTTTCCCTTGAAGCTTGATTTTGTTATATTCTGGATTGTTTTATTTGATGTATTAATGCATTATAAACTGCTCTGACATGTTTATTCTTTAAAATATAAAGCGGTATAGAAATGAATAAATCATAATCATAAATCATAATAGTAATCATAATCATAATAAACCTAAATAACAATAATCAATGGCACCTAGACATTCCATTGAGACGACCACAACCTAGGTTTAAGGTGCCATTTGACGATTAAGCATAGATATCTGAGTTTCTAACACTGTCACAGACACACACACACAGTGGAACATGCCTCTGGCAGACCAGATGAGATCTTGCACTCACTGCCTTGTCCATCTACGGCAAGGAACCTGCAGCCCTCCAGAGGCAGTCAAACTACACCTCCCATCATCCCCTGCCATTGGCCATGCTGGCTGGGGCTAAGGGGAGCTGGAGTCCAACAGCATCTGGAGGGGCACATGTCCTCCATCACTGCTCCACTGAGAAAGGGAAGGCCCCCTTAGTTTTGCTCTGCTTCTGGAAAAGATGCAGAGGGATTCTGCTATTCTCTGAATAGCAGGAATCCCTATTAAGGGGAAGGGGCTGTAGCTCGGTGGTAGAGCATCTTCTTTACCTGCAAGTCCAATCCCTGGCATATCCAGGTAGCTCTGGGAGAGACCCCGTTGATTGCTGAAGAGCTTCTGCCAGTCAGAGCAGGCAATGCTGAGCTAGATGGACCAATGGTCTGGTTTGGTACATAGCTGTCAACCGTCCCTTATTTGGCGGGAAAGTCCCTTATCCCAGGGCAGTGTCCTACTGCTGTCCCTTATTCAGGATGTCCCTTAAATTTCCCGGGTTTCAAAGGAAGCAGCTCCTCTCCCTCCCTCCCTGCCGGCCAGGGAGGAGGGAGGCTCCAACTGTGTTGCTTGGCTGCGTTGCTCACCCAATAAGGAGTCTAAGAACGACTTGGGGGGTGGAGCCTGCATGCCTTGTGCCGATCAAATCGGCCGTGTTGCCTGGGGACTCGCCTTTGCTCAGCGCTTCCCAGCAGAGAGGTGACGGTGGTTTCCCTTGCTGCATCCCCTTTACCGGGTTGCTGTGCTGTGGGAACCACCGCTTGAGGCTTCGTTTGGCTGCTGGCTGGGCTTTCTGCCTTTGGCTCAGAGGGGCTCAGAAGTTGAACATACCTGTGCTCTGAAAATCCCTTATTTTGGCTGCTGGTCCCTTATTTTCGAGGCTGCTGGCCCCTTATTTTCAAATCTGTAAGTTGACAGCTATGGTTTGGTACAAAAGCAGCTTCCCAAGATCCTTAATTCCCCCTACCATGAGTGTATTAGCACAGACGAGGCAGCAAGAGTCTGTAGGTGCGCAAAATAAGAACATAAAAAATGCAGGTTCAAAAAAGGGTTTTAAATGAGGTGAAAAGGGAGAGCTTCCCTTTTTCTCCATCAGCCACTCGGAGGGGGAATCCTCCAGAAACAGATTCTAGGAATTAGGACTCCTGGGGTTCCCTGTGCCCATGATAAGCTGTTTTGTACAAGTTCTCAGAGGCCTCAATTACGGGGAAATGCCTGGTTATCCATGCTCAACCACCTATTAAGGTCTGGCTAACACAGCTTAGGGAAAACACGGTGCGCACATTCAAGAGCACTACTGCATCTGACATCTAGCAAAGTCTGAGCACCAGGACTGCAAAGACTGCCAGCGCTGTTGAATCTCTGAATCTGGAGTGGGCCTTGCATTGGGGAGAGTACCGTAAACCTTCAGCGAGCTTGCTCGGAAATAAGTCAGCAGGCTCTGGGGTTAAACCCTGCCTCGCATCATCAAAGCTCAAGCCTCCTACTTGTTTCCCCCCCTCCCCGAGACCTTGGCAAGCCTCCAGCTGTTCTGTTTCCCTTTCTGTGTCACCCGATGAATGCAGCTGCGTTGCCAGAGCTGGGATTTGGCACAGACACGCTTGGATTAAAAATGCATTCTGCCCAGATGTGGTAATCTCTTGTGGCAGCCCTCTTTACTGCGCACACAACACCCAGAAGCAAATGCTGACAAGGTCAGCATCCGAGGTGTCTGTGGGCGGTACCAATTCACACTCTCGCCCTGCGTGTGAAGAGCAGAGCAAGGCAGGTATTGGGAACAAAAGCTTGCAACATCGATCTCAAGCATGCATTTAATTACAGTTGTTTGGAGCTCTGCATGCTTTCCTCACGTTCTTAAGAAAAGTGGGAGGAGGTTACAACTTTGGGTCTGTTTAGGTTAGGCAAAAGACAAGAGAGGGAAGGGCATAGTGGAGGTTTGGTGCATTTTATCCTCACAACAGCCCTGTGACATAGGTTAAGCCATTTGTTTTCAACCAGTGTGCCATGGCACCCTGGGGTGCCCTTGAATGATGGCCATTCCCTCCCTCCTCTGATGCCCTCTCACGTCTCTGCCTCCCAAAAGCTTGCATAGCTGTTTGTTGCAGCAGCCCTGGCTACAAGCTCCCCTGGTGAGTGGTGTCTTTGGAACGGGCCAATTGGTGCTTAACAGGCCCCTGTGGGGCAGTTGTGACGAAGCACCTCTCTTTGGGGCAGGGAAGGCAGCTCAGAGACCAGGGGCAGTGGCTGTGGCTGCCCAGAGGACTCCCAAGGACAGGGGAGAGGAGAAGAGGCTGAGGGAACACGCCACAAGGGAGGTGTTCGAAAAGGGGTGAGGGGCTGCTGGCTCTGCAGGCTAGGGGTGACGTAACTGGGCTCCTGAGCCCCAGAGGGATGCCACAGAAAGAATGTCGTTGGTCAAGGGAGCCATGGGCTCAAAAACGTTGAAAACTTCTGGGTTAGGCTAAGAGACTGTGACTGGGCCAAAGTCCCCTCGTCTCAAGCCTGAGGAGGAATTTGAACCTAGATCTCCCTAGTCGTGATCCCACCTCCTATCCACTACACCAGGCATGTCCAAAGTCTGTTTCGGGGGCCTAATCCAGACCGCTGGTGGGTTTAATCCGGCCCCTGCGGCCATTTATTTCCTGGGGTAAAATCCCCCCCCAAAAAAACACACACTTCAAAAAACCTCGACAACTTCAAATTTCAATCCTAAAAAATGGTCAACAACCTTGGTTGGCCCTTTGGGCAGCTCTCACAGCCCTTCATTTCATCAAATCTGGCCCTCTTCAAAAAAAGTTTGGAAACCACTGCCTACACCCTAGCTCTCAAAGCACTGGGGATTCTACCGGTGCAACCCATCTCAGTTCAGGATGTGTTCCACTTGGAGGCCCCAACACACCCTGGTAAACTGGACAGTCAACTTGTCTTGAGCTCACCTAACCGTTTCATTCTACAGAAATGGACCCTGAATCTCATGGAGTACAAAAGCAGCAAACCTGCCCCCCAAACCTTGCAGAAATTCCACACTGAATATGTGGCGTGAGGGAGGGGGAGAAACTCTTCCCCTTCAAGTGATCTGCAAGAGCAAAAACAACTAATACTGTCAAATGGAGGCTGGAAAAATCTCAAAACCACCACAGGCAGCCAAATGTACAGGGAAAAACCAACATCACTGTTTTTAATTTGCAGTGATTCCATCAGCAAGCTTGTTAAAATGGAGGGGGGGGGGGCTTAGGCTCAAAGGTGGCCAAGAAATCTCCTTCCCTCAAAGCTGTAATAAAACCACCACCACCACTTTCAAAATCCGTTGCTTTAATGGTCTCCTTCCCCATTGCAATCGTCCTTTACTTTTCTCTTTCCAAGAAATTTACTACAACTCTTATGAAGAATTGCAGGAGGTGAATTCTGCTCTTCTTGGCACATCAAGGGCTCTTCCATACATCCTTTTTTGTGTATTTATTACTCGTACTCTTGGGCCAGTCATATGCAATCTTGGTTTCCAGGCCAGGTGAGGCAATTGTCTCGGGCGGCAGGATCCACTGGGGCAGCAGATCCCGATCTTCCTTTGCCCTCATTCCCCCTGATGTAGCTCTTCCCACACTCCTTTTTCCTTGGGGTCCGGGCTCAAGTGCCAAAACACCTTGGGCCACCCCCTACTGCTCCCAATACTGTTTGTGCCATGCAGGCATTTTGGGAAGGTCACTCAGCTTCATTTCTGACCAATTCACATCCTTCCTGTAACTTTTCATACCACCAATATTCTGGGGTGGATGTTGTTTTCCCTTTCCCTCCCACTTCCTGAGAAATAATTTGGCAGAACTGGGAAATGGCGCAGGACAACTGAGAAAGCAGAATAAATCCACCACAAATGTAGAAGTTATGTTGTCAAAAACACACAATGGAACACCAGATTTGAAGGGTGGTGCACAGGACACCAAGCCGAGGGAGCACAAAATAGCAATAATCCTATATTTATATGGGTACCTACTCATTTTGAGGGACGCGGGTGGCACTGTGGGTTAAACCACAGAGCCTAGGACTTGCCCATCAGAAGGTCAGCGGTTCAAATCCCTGCGACGGGGTGAGCTCCCATTGCTTGGTCCCTGCTCCTGCCAACCTAGCAGTTTAAAAGCACGTCAAAGTGCAAGTAGATAAACAGGTACTGCTCCGGCAGGAAGGTAAACGGTGTTTCCGTGCGCTGCTCTGGTTCGCCAGAAGTGGCTTAGTCATGCTGGCCACATGACCCGGAAGCTGTACACCGGCTCCCTCAGCCAATAAAGCAAGATGAGCGCTGCAACCCCAGAGTCGGCCATGACTGGACCTAATAGTCAGGGGTCCCTTTACCTTACTCATTTTGAGGACACTAAATTTTGTCCTCACTCGGGGTGCAAAGCCTGCCCCTGTGGAGCGTACCCCAAGACAGGACCTGCTACCAGAGACAGACACCCCCAGCATGAGCACTAATGGATCCAAATATATACCTACTCTTGTATTAAAAGCAGCTTGCTCCTGACTGTCAACACACCTCTGTTCATGAGAACTTTGGGAATTACCCAGCAATGGTGACAGATCACACGGTTTTTAAGCACTAGCAGACACTATCGGTTGCCTCTCAATGCACTCCTCCTTCCTTCTGCTGTTGAGGCTTCCCAGCTCGTCTCAGTGGCTGAACACAAGAGAACTGGAGAACACGAGGCATCAAGGTGCTGCAAGCCTGCCAGACAAGAACTCTGAAAAACGCACTGGAGATGCACAGATAGCTTTCAGAGCAGTTAAAATTCTGCTCCACAGTCTTAAAAGCTTCCAGCCAGGTTGCTGTGAGCCTGTTGCGACAGCAGGACGAATGAAATCTCACAGCACAATTTCATATCCTCCAGGCTCCTCATTCCTGAAGCTGTTGGCTCAAATATCTTTCTCAGGAGAAACTTGCAACAGCGGCAGGACTGCCACTGAAAGTCGCCAGGGCTACAGCTCCCAGATGCCAACCCCAAATAGTTTTCAGCATCAGCCTTGGTGTCTGCATCAAGGTTAATACCTACCACAGCCAGTTTCCATTTGAAATTATTGAAATTTGTATTTGTAATGAGCATCAGGATCAGAATTGCTGATGGTTAAAATACCTTCATTGTTAATAATACTTGGCCAAATCTTTTTCTTGGCAGCGGGATGCCTATCATAAAACACTGCACTTGGGGCTCAAACTAAATTTCTTAAGGACTATTTACAGATCTGGGTGGGTCATGAGAGTCTTGAGCATGCTAAATTGAGGCTGTGCAAGAACAGGCAAGGGGTGTGTTTGGTTCTGCAACTAGATAGATATTTTTACTTGTCCTTAACAGTGTTTCTCCCCACCACCACAACCCAAAAAAACCCTCTAGCCCTATACGATTTTTACATTTAAAAAGTCTCTCTGATTTCAGTCTCTTCTCCAAGAGATAAAGGTCCTTTAACAGTTCTAGTTAAATAGAGGGGGGAGTTGTCTTCTATTGCAAATACAAGTTCATTCAGTGTGCTTCCGAACTGTTGCTATTTTGGGGGTGGGATGAGGGCCAGTGCTATCACTGGGACAACTAGGCTGCTGCTTGGGTGCAGTTCGTATCCTGGCCCAATTCAAGATGCTCATGAGAGCTTTAAAGCCCCAAACAGCTTGAGACCCAAATATCTGAGAGGCAGTGGAGATGTGGCCGAACATATCTGCTGCGCCAGCAAGTTCTACAGGCTTGGTGCAGCAATGGAGAAAAAGAAGAAGAAGAGGAGGAGTTTGGATTTGATATCCCGCCTTTCACTCCCCTTCAGGAGTCTCAAAGCGGCTAACATTCTCCTTTCCCTTCCTCCCCCACAATAAACACTCTGTGAGGTGAGTGGGGCTGAGAGACTTCAAAGAAGTGTGACTAGCCCAAGGTCACCCAGCAGCTGTATATGGAGGAGCGGAAACGCGAACCCGGTTCCCAGATTACGAGACTACCGCTCTTAAACACTACACCACACTGGCCCTGGGGCTGGTGCACCTCAAACAGTTGAAGGATGTGCTGAAGTCTCTCTTCCCCACCCAGTTCACCAGAGTCATGGTATGACCTCACAAAATACCACCAATGTTATAACAAGGGCAGCCGGGAAGGAGATGGACAAGACCTCCCAAAGAACACAAACTAGGAAGGCTTACTTGTATGTCCTACTGCTGACAAGTGGAAGCTCTTCAAACCAAAATTACTCTTCTCCAAGTTCAAGGCTTCAACAGCAATCATGCGATTTTAAAAACAACAACCCCAAACTCTTCTCTGCACTCCTAAATAATTATAAGAAAAAAACAAAAACTGTTGCGTTCAGTCCCTAGCTGATACCAGTTGCAAAAGCTGCCTCAACACTCTCTAAAAATAACTATGCTAATTGGCAACAGTAAACACACCAGTGGGTACATCAAGGTAAAGAGCAGACGATGAGCGCGCACCGTTGAGGGATACCTGCGCAAGCCATTAAACAAGCCCAATAATCCAATTGCAGGTGCCTAATTACATTAGCCGAGGACACAATGACAAACAGAACATGCAGCCAGCTTCTCCTGGCCGTTTCCAGACTTCCCATTTTGGGGAAGTCATAGATGCCATAAGCTCAGTAGCGGAGCTACACTTGCTTTGCACTCCATGCGCTGCCACATAGTGTTGGGAAGGGAGAATGTCTGAAAACTTGGAAAGCTGCCAGTCAGTGTAGAGTAGAGGTAGGGAGCCTTTTTCACACTCCATTCTGGGCAACCTCCTGTGGTCCACATTCCAATGTTGGGTGGCACCAGAGGCAAAAGTGGGAGGATCTCCACGTGGCCACAACTGGACCTACATCAGTCACAAAACTCGCCTGGCTAATTACAAATACTGCCTACCCAATGAGCCACTTCCAGTTGCCATTTGCTGGACCCATCCAGGCGGCATTCACATCACAGTTTATTCCATTTCCCTGTCAATTAAAACCCGCATTGCATTTTATCTGATGTAGAATCCACTTCTGGAAAACAGGTGGAATATGGTTCATGTCCATGTTACTTGATTCCAGGGGAAAAAAATGCTTGCAGCCCCCTTACAACCCAGAAAATTGCAGGGGTAAAGTGATGGAATTTGGGTGGAATTTCTTCCTGCAGTTTTCATGGGAGACAGAAACACACATGTGTAGAAATGGTGGGGGAGCAGAAACCTTGCCCAATGATGTTCACTGCTGTGTCACACCACAGCCACTGGTGTGAATGAAATATAGCGTGACATGCTGGCACATTAGACAAAAAGCCACAGTTCCACAATGTAACAGCTGCTGCAGAGTGAAAGGAACATTAGAAAACAGGACAGAAGAGCTAGCATTAAAATCAGGAAATGCTATTCCTAATGTCCAAGTGCACCCTGAATGTTTAAATCGTAACTGGGAAGAACTAACCACAAAAAACCAGTGGCCATGTGCTCTAATCAACACCACACACATGTGGCTGAACAGGAAGTCAGTTTCTGCTCACAACTAACCAATTTTTTTGCTCCGTAAAGAGGAGGGGGGCAATGCTCTCATTCTGTCACGTCTGTATGCATCGTGGCATGCTATTCACAGCTAGATAAAAGCAAACAGCAAATTAAAAATCCTTGCTCAAGGTTACGGCAGAAAGGCAGACAAGAGAATCAAAAGAGAAAAGTGTTAATTAACTTTCTGTTCTCCTTTTCTCAAGGCAGATGTGGGCAATTTGGACCGGAAAAAGCTACAGCTCAAGTTTTTGCTATCCCATTCACGTACATCTTGCCCCAACACTGCCCAAGGGAGTGGAAGGATGCTCTGCCACTAACCACAAAACAAAGGAGCACCACCCTGGCACCAACCATTAGCCAAAAAATGAGCAACAGAAGGATGGCCAAGTAGTTATTAAAACACCTTTCTACACTGACAGCTGGCATCCTGAGGGTTTCAAAAAGAATCAGAAACCATACTACTCCATTTGCAACTAGTTCTCTGCCACCACTGTGACTTGCATTAATAGGAAGTTTGCTTCTGTGAGGGGGGAGGGGGGCAGGTCCAAAGGCCTTTGGCAGTCTCCCCAAGCCACATACATCCAGCATCTCTGCTTTGCACCCCAAGTGTTTCCTCCTGGCTCAAATGGGTTCTTAAACTCTGAGAATGTCTCCTGCCTGCCCACACAAAGGACAGAGAAGGGAATGTTTGAGCATGTGTAGAAACTAGCCTACTATGCAAAATTCACATTCTATCCTCCACTCACTTTTGCCCCAGAAAGGCATCACCCTGCACTCGGTTTGATGAGAAGTCGTCACCACTGGAACTCTTGTGTTATCAGCTGACCATTTCCTCCCCCCCCCACCCCTGCTGCCTCCACAATTTTTATTAAGTGGATGTTGATACAAAGCAATTATTGGACTAACCTCCTTTTATTCCTCTTTGTTATTAGACACTGCACAAAGTAATTGGAAAGCTCAGGCAAAATCCTGAGCTCCTCTTTATACATTTGAACTTTCCCCCCCTTTGGGTCCCCCCTCCCTCTCTGCGCCATGATTTCCTTTTATGTCTCTTTCAATAATCATATAATTATACAATTCCTAAAGTACATGCTGGCAACACTTCAGGGGATTTTAATCATTACAGGTGACAAGGTTCTTCTCTTACATTACGTGCGAGAGGATTAACGTCCACTGCATTCCCTTAGACAAGATTCTCGGCCACCTCCAGGCAACCCCCCTGGAAGCTACAGATTTCCAAAGATTGAACTGAAAGACCCAACGGCTTTTAACAAATGTTCAAAACAGCCCCAGAATGAAATGCCGTGAACCTGAATCGGAATGGGAAGGTTAAAGGGGGGGGGAATTAAGTGGCCCATCATCTCCAAGACACAATGTCCCAACTATTTTTAATAGATTTCAACAGCCTTTATTTAATTTTACAAATCTGACAGAAAACGCCAGGAAACTCACAACGCTGCAATTATATTTCTTCCAATGGCTGTGAGTTATTAACAGGCTGTCAAAACACCATAATTATTTCATACCAAGTCTGACTGATTCCATAAGCCATCTCTTTGACTCTGTAGCATCTTTCAATCTTCCCCTTCAATTACCGTGGTGGTGGGCATGTGCTTTGGACAAGGCTGGGGAGGGGGTGGCTATTTAAAGGGCGTTTGCCTTCCCCTATTAGGCATTCAGACTAAAGCCACAGTCGATTCCCAAGTCAAAGACACCACATTAGCCAAGGCTTAGCTGTCTGCCTTCAAAGGCACCAACAGCTGAAGAAAGTAAAGGGCCTTATTTTAGCTCATCATTTTTATAAGAAGGGGGGGGGGCAAAGATAGAACTACTCAAGCTTTAACAAATAGCTGGGTGAGAATGGAACTTCTATGCCCTCTAACAAATCAGGAGAAGGGAGACCACCATGTCTCCATATCAGAAACGGCCCAGTAGAAGTGGCCATAACAATTCCATTTTCAGGAGCCAACACTGGATTATAGGCATAAGGATAGCACTGGGCTGTCTATATTTTTTTTTAAGTGAAGTAAAGCTCTTGAGACTTCCAGCTTTGGGACAAAACACTGGGCATGAGCCCAATGGGATCAATGTTCACAACTCAAATGTGCAGTTATTGTGCAAGCAGGGCTGCAATACTCTGTTCCCATGCATGCGTACATACATAGACACACACACAGTGCAAAGTGGGAATATTCCTGAAAAAATAGTCTCATCCTTTATATACCTAGCCAGTAACATGCAGGGGCCAACTTCCAATAAAGACCATTGTGCACAAAGTCAGAAGCAGACCGTTAGTGTGATGGTAGCTACCCTTTGGAACTCCCTACCATTACATGTAGGAATATAACAAGCTGACTTACGCATAGTCAGACCATTGGTCCATCTAGCTCATCTTGCCACAGCTCTCCAGGATTTCAGACAGGGAATCTCTCCTAGCTCCACCTTGGGATGCTGGAAATTGAACTGAGACATTCTGCATGTAAAGCAAATCCCTGAGCTTTACGGTAAATTCCTGTTTCGCAGCCAGCATCTCTGGAAATCATTGCGATCCCCACCATAACACATGGGTAGGCAAACTAAGGCCCGGGGGCCTGCTCCAGCCCAATCGCCTTCTAAATCTGGCCCATGGACAGTTGGGGAATCAGCGTGTTTTTACATGAGTAGAATGTGTGCTTTTATTTAAACTGCATTTCTGGGTTATTTGTGGGGCATAGGAATTCGTTCATATTTTTTTTCAAAATATAGTCCGGCCCCCCACAGGGTCTGAGGGACAGTGGACTGGCCCCCTGCTGAAAAAGTTTGCTGACCCCTGTTCTAAAGTTGCAACCTCACTAATGCAACTTTTACTCTAGCCAAGCCCGTTTCCATTTGATTGTCTCAAACCTAGTCCTGGTAAACCACACTGTTCAAAAAGCTCTGCTTAAGTGCACTGCAATTTGCATGTTTCCTTCCTCTCCTCAAAACACCTCCCGCACCCCAACAAAAGCAGTGATGCTGAGATTGTGTTTTGAAGCTTTAAAATGTAGTGTTGTGCCATTCCAATCATCCCTGCCCAGTGGACATGCTGGTTATAGTTGATAGGGACTGGAGTCCAACAAAATTGGCAAAGCCACAGATTTCTCATCCCTGCTATAAACAGAGACTGGTGAGCCAAAAACACACTTTGATTCACAGGTCATAGTTTGTCTGGACCAAGGCAAACCATGAGTCAGAGTCTGAAGCAATACAAGCCAAACCACAGTTTAGCCCTGGGCAGAGTGGCGGCAGCAGCAGGACAAGGGAACAAGTACAATGGCCATGAACTTCTCTCCAAACACTTGCTTGAGAAACCATGGCTTAGCATTACATGCAAGCTGGGTCACAGTTGCAAAAATAGCATCTAGGTCTTTTATAAACATCCAGGAGAGAAGTCTGATTTTAACAATAGCCTAGAATAACTTTGCCAGAGAGAGAGAGAGAGAAAATGAACTGTAAGTGTGGATTGCAAGTCTGCTCACTGAATATTTTTTTTGTTTGTGTTTAAGACAATGATCTGGTGTTCTCCCAAGAGATAGACTGTTCCCAGTCAACCAGTGTTCTGCCTCATTCTGTGCAAGGAGGCACTGCTAAAATGTTCTCATGTTCTGCTACTAAAAGAAAAATAAAAAGAAAGAAAACAGTTCCACTACAAGAATCATTTCACCTAGATAAAAAAAACCTCATTTATACATTAGACTATGATAAACTAGGAACATTAACATGCAATTACAAGGGGGAACAGGTGTTACTGACCACAGAACACTGAGGCATGGGCTGTGCCTATCGTGTTAAGGAATTTTCAAAATAAGACTTCATTGCTCACCAGCAATGTACAAACTTATACCAACACATTTATACAGCACAAGCAATGTAGCAAATCATGAACATGACCCTTTGGAAGATTAAACAGGGAAGCACGCTGCTTAAAGATCATGGTAAAGAATAATCGACAACTGAGAAACAGCAATGGGTTTGTTTTTTTGCCATTGGCATTCAAATGTAATTTATAGTGACTTAAGATTTGTGCCCAAGTCTGGCACTATTACAATTGGGGCACGGTACAAAGTGGAAACAGGGTGGACTGATAGCAGAAATTCAAGAGATGTATGCAATCATGCTTGCTTGCAAGTGAGGGCCAGTACTCAAAAGAGGTTCCCCCTTCAGGGAATGACAGAAGGGAAGGCTGCCTTGGACAGGTTTGTTAATGAAGGAACACAGGAGATTAGAGTGAATTGTTAGCAACTGATAGTAGTATAGGGGCATCACAAAAGTGGTCCAAAATCTTTTCCCAGCACCTGCTACTTTAGCCCTTAAAAAACCCAAAACCATACTGTCAGAGCTGCTTCCAGATCCTAGCTCACAGAGGATCACGCTAGCCAGCGGTCACTTTATAAAAGTCTTTATTGAGTTACAGTTTCCATTCTCAAGCTGCTGCGCGCAACTCTACGTCTTATGGGTTAGACCGGCGAAGCTCCGTCTGAGTCTCCGCCCCCTGTGCACCAGCTTACTAACCTAGCTTTACTCCACCTTTTCTGCCTGACCGTTCTTCTCTGGGTCCCTCTGCCCCCCGTGGTCTCTTCCTTCCGGGACTCTTCTGACGCGGACCCCCCGGACCCTCCTGTCTCCTTGCGCCGGGCTTTAGGACCTGGCTCCCTTTCCGGGCTGCTTACTGCGCCACCTTCCTGTGCATTTGAACTTGGCGCGCGCGCCCAACCTTCCACTTTCCGCCTGACCGTTTCTTCGCTCCCCGATGGAAGTGTGGCCACTCCTGACTCGTGCCCTCCCTCCTGTTGCGAGCTGCCAGCGCTCGATACCTGGCGCCCTTCTTCTCCCCTGCTCTCTGTTGGTGACGCTGGTCCCGATTTCCAACTGCTCCCCTCTGAGCCCCCTCTGGACCCTTCTCCCTGGGGTGTCCCCCTAGGCTCCCCCCTTGCTCTGGCCATTGGTGCTCCTTTCTGTGAATCTTCTGATTCACTGGAAAGACTCGGAGATCTCGGGTCGTCGTCATCACTCATCTTTTCTTCTGCCTCCTCCCCCTCGCTCTCTGTTTCCTCCCTTGCCCTCGCCTCTGCTCCTGAACCCCTGACACATACGATACTGTAACCAATGTACACTTACAGGCAATGTTAGAAACTCAGATATATAAGCTAGGTGCCAAATGGCTCCTTAAACCAGGGTTACAATCGCCAAAGCAGAATACCTGGTTGCCATTTGGGGACCAGACAGCTCTAAAGTCTTATTTTTCAATACGACTTTTTGGTTCCTGAAATTCATTTTGATTGTGCAGATAAAATATAACAGAAAGAATTCTACAGGACGTGTTAGTGTGTGAAAACGGTCAAGATCCTAGGATCCCTAAGCATGCACCTCCAGATGGTAGAGACGTCAGGCACCATCCTGGCACCTGGGCATCTTCACTTGGTTGCAATTGGCTGATACCCATGTGCAAAATGTGTCTGGCACCTGGTGAATTTTGAACGCCGCTTACAGGATGTTGTGACTTGTCACTTAAATGTAGTGCATAGGACTATACATAAAATGCATAAGATCTAAGAACATTAAGAGCAGCATGTTGGATCAGGCAAATGGCCTATGCAGTGCAGCGCCAGGCAACCAGATCCCTGCAGGAACCATTGGCTCACAGCCACAGACAGCATTCTCCTCCATGAAATGGTTTCATCCTCTTTTGGAGCCATCCAAGTTGGTGGCCACTGCTGCTTTCTGTGCAAGCAAGTTCCATAGTTTTAACTATGCACTGTGCAAAGAAGTCCTTTCTTTTATCTACCCCAAATCTTCCAACCTGCAGATTCATTGGATGTCTGCCAAGTTCTCATGTTGGGAGTGAGAAAAACTTCCATATACCTTTCTCCATGCCATGTATAATTTTAGAAACCTGTCTCACATCACCTCTTACTCTCCTTTTGCCTAAAGCAGAAAGTCCTGAACGCTGCATTTTTATCTCTTATAAAGTCATGAAGCAGTCCCAGACAGCCTAAACCAGTGTTCCCCAAACTTGGGTCTCCAGCTGCTTCTGGACTACAACTCCCCTAGCTAGCAGGACCAGTGGTCATGGATGGTGGGAATTGTAGTTCAAAAATAGCTGGAGAACCAAACACTGGCCTAAACACTGGTACATTCAAAAAAGAAGAGGAGAACAGGAGAACCACACTGCCAGTCAAGGTGGACAATACTGAGCTAGATAGACCAATGGCAGCTTGCTATGTTCCTATGCTATGTTCTCCACACTACTCCATGAATCTACATATTGGTGCAACCTCCAAAGAAGACTTGGCAAACCTCTCACCAGGAAGCAATTGTTACTTGCTTCCAGTCCAGTTGCCAACAGAATTGTCTCTCTCTCAAGTGTGCACACAACTGGGCAAGCACAGCCAAGAATACTAAGCGAAACTCAGAAGCAGATTCTTCACCATCCTAATTATGAATAGTTAAAGTGACTGAATTTAAAACTGAGCCAACTTTATCCTTTTTTTTTCGTAGGCTTCTCTGAACAAGCCACAATATACTGCAGTATTCAGCAGGGGCCATTATCGCAATTATATCTCTTTAGTAGTACACCAGGAAGACTCATCAAGTTTTCAGCAGCCAGTCAGTAGAACAAACAAGGAGGGCTTATAAAAATTAACTAGCAAAAATGCCCGTCATTTTGAAGAACAGGGTGCGCACATTTATGTAATCGTGCAGACAAAGCACACGGTTACCAAACTATGGAATCTGGAGCCACAATATGTGAGGGTCATCATCCTAGTTGTCCTTACAGAGGAGATTAGAGGAATTCATGGGGAATGACAAAGCTATCAGTCACTGCAGGTCATGACGACCGTACCCTACCTCCAGTATCAGAGACTTCTGAAAAGTAGTTGCTAGGGAACAACACAAGACTTATTGCTATTGTGCCCTGCCTACAGACTTCCAACAGGCATCTGATTGGCCACCATGGGAGACAGGATGCTTGACTGGAGAAGTCTTCCATCAGATCCACCAGGGCTCTTGCACCCTTTCATTGCACACATAGCACTTACAGATTACCTGTCAATAAGGACCAAGCCACTGAGTGTCACTGCTAAGATGGGGCAACGTTCACCTGTACTTTCAACAGTGCCCACAAGGCTACGTTCAAGTTCTTAATCTCCCACATCAAGGCATGAAGGGAAGAGGTGCACATGTAAACCTCACTAGGACTTCACGGCTCCCCATTTAAAAAGCCTTGTCCTTGTCACCTGCATAGCCCCAGCATGGACTCCATTCCTTGATCATGTTATGAGTGTAACAGGGTACTGGAAGCTGACTCTCTTTAGACGGAGACTTCAGTGTGGTATCTTCCAATAAGCCTCACTAAACCGACCTATCTTTCACACACAATTGCTTCGGGTGGTTACATTTTTAAAATCCTGAAGGCACTCAAAGATGGGAGAAAGCATCCTTTCTTGTGATGGGATAGGAAACATCAATCCCAGGGGCCAAATGTGTCCTTCTAGACCTTTTTAGCTCTGTGGACTCTTACTGGACTTTCTTTGCAACACCACCCACAACTGTTTTTGCATGACTGGAATGTGTCACTTGACTCCACAATGCTTCTTGCTTGCCACGATGGGAAGCTAGAAAGGAATGTGTGACAGCATCAGGAGTTTTCCAGGATGATGCACATGTTTCACGGAATAGAATAAAGGCAGCGCTCACATCACTGGGCAACCTCCCCTTCTAGCTATAGGGTAAGTAGCAATTAACATACATCTTGACAGTGCCCTGCAACTAGCACTATCTGTGTAACGCAGAGGCTCTTCGCTATGGAAGAGTTACACTTCATTACGACGTTAAAAAAAAGACTCCTGTTCAATGGCTCACTCTCATGTAACAATGTCCATTGATATTTGCTGTGTCCAGGCCATAAGAGGAGGTCTTGCTGATGAGATATAGATTCCCAATACGGGCAGCCGACCTTGATCCTTACTCATTACTAACTCCCTGCATAATCAGATTTGCACTAAGCCCATTTTCCACCACTGGGACTTATAGTGGTCCAGCAGCTAGTCCTGACATAGTCACCTCAGGAAGCTGTCTTCGACAAAGTCAGGGGGTCCACCTACCCTGACTGACAAGAGACTCTCTAGGGTTTCAGGCAATACAGTCTTTTCCCCAGCCCTAGCTGGAGAAGGCAAGTATTGAATCTTGCACCGTCAAGCATGTGAACCAGATGTTCTACCACTAAGTTGAAGCCTTGCATTAGCAAGGGGTCGCCCACCTTCAGTGACCCAAATGCCTCCTTAAACCAAGGTTAGTCACCAAAACAGAATATCTAGTTGCCATTTTGGGGCAAGACTGCTCTAAGGTCTGAGTTTTCAAATGACAGATTGGCTGTGATTGATTATCAGTTAAACATCTGGCTAGCTCAGATGACAACCTTGAGCTAGGTTAAGAGCTTTGAGAACTTAAAGTAGAAAAGCCACTTGATCCAGGGACTGTCCACATTTATATTGGCCTATTCCGACCTCTTTTTCTTAATGGTGACATGGACCGTCCATAATGCAAGAATATTCTTCACAACTGTGAACAGGGCAGTGAGGCAGGGTAAATGAAGGCAAGCTACAACAATTAACTATAAGGTTGTTCACTGCTCCTGCTGCACAGAAAAAGCATTTTGGTTCCTGACATTCATTCTGATTGTGCAGATAAAATACAACGGATAGAATTCTACAGGATGGGTTGTTCGTGTGCAAAAACAGTCCAGATCCAATAATTCCCAGGCATGCACCTCCAGATGGTAGAGATGTCAGGCACCTTCCTGGCACCCAGGCATCTTCACTTGGTCGCAAGTAGTGGATAGCCAGGTGCAAAATGTGATTGGCGCCTGGATAATTTAGAACACTGTGCCACCTTTAGAAGCTGCTTGCTGCAAAGGTCTGCGGTCAGGCTCTGCTCCAACTTCTTATGCCCACCGGGCCGGCTGACAGGAAACGGCAAACAGCAGCAGTCATGAGGGACAGAGTTAACTCAATGGCTGCAGCACTGGAGTGGTGAGCGTATTGTGGGTGGCAATACTAGATCAGCTGGCTTAGCAGATAGGAGCAGAGCCACAGAAGAATGCATGAAACGTGCACAGAAATATTTCCGTGAAAACTGAAACCCAGTGACACAAAGCTTCCCAGGTTGCCATGTTACCACTGGCCCCAAGGACTAGAACATGTGTTTTGCATGCAGAAGATACCAGGGGCAATTCCTGGCATCAGCAGAGAGTGCTGGGAAGGGCACAGATGGCAGGACTGGCCAACCAACTGCCCTCCAGATGATGCTGGATTACAGCAGCCACTGCCAGTCAAATTTAGTCAATACTGAGCTAAATGGACTTGGTATGAGGCAGCTTCAACAGATCACGGGTTCTGCAAACATTCCAAGAGAACAAAGAAAGCACATGCTGCTTTGGAGGTCACCTTGAGTGAAGGATACATGTTTTTAAAAACCTACAGGCAGTGGCGTAGCGTGGGTTGTCAGCACCCGGGGCAAGGCAAGTAATTTGTGCCCCCTAACCCGTGGATTTGCGCCCCTAACCCGTGGATTTGCGCCCCCTAACCCTAACCCCCAGATGTTGCGCCCGGTGCGGCCGGCCCCCCCTGCACCCCCCACGCTACGCCACTGCCTACAGGCCTATGCTGCCCTACCCAATGGGTTTGCCATTAAACCTGGGTGAAATTCTGCTCTTCAAGAGCAAGTTTCTATTATTTTTTCTCTTCCCAACAAGCTTCTCTTCTTTGGGAACTGAAGCACAAGATAATCAAACTCTAAGTTGAAGAAATAAACAAAACGGCCTTAGAACTGCATGTTTCCCTGTCCTGATCTTTCCCGGCTGCCATAAAGAAACAGGACAGGTTCTAGATTAAGTACAGTGATACCTCAGGTTACCTTCAGGATGAGAACAGAAATCGTGCTCCAGTGGTGCAGCGGCAGCGGGAGGCCCCATTAGCTAAAGTGGTCTTCAGGTTAAGAACAGTTTCAGGTTAAGAACGGACCTCTGGAATGAATTAAGTACTTAACCCGCGGTACCATTGCAGTGTGATACTTAGCACTAGCGCTGAATCACATCCCAAGCACCCTTAGGCCCCATCTGCACTCTGCATTCACAGCAATATTGTACCACTTTAAGCAAATGTGGCCTTCTCCACAAAATTATGGAAACTGTAGTTTGCTGAAGGAACTCAGAGCTGTCAGAAGACACCAGTTCCCTTCACAAACAGCTACGACTCCCAGATGTCCCTGGGCAGAGAGAGGGACTGTCTATCAAAGCACTCTGAATACTGTAGAACTCAGAAAGTTTTCTGGGAGGAATAGGGGTCTTCCAACAACTCTGAGCACCCTTAACAAACTACAGCTCCCATAAATCTCTGGGGGAAGCCACAATGCGGATAAAGCTGCTAGTCATAGCAACCAGGTTGTGTACCATGAGATGACTGCTAGCAGGCCACAAGCCATGAATAAATGCCATATTGAAACCAGCATCCCCATGCGGCGAGGAGGACACCCACTGCATCTCTGAGCGAGTTAATGTTCATTCCGTGCATCTTCCAGTCAGGGAGTAGGCCTACCCAGTGACTCACAGAGGTTAGGAAAATAAAATAGGCATTCCGTTTGTAATTTAGGCACTTTACTGAGGCTCAGCAAACACCTGTTTAGCCAGCAGCAGCATGTGCTACTGAAGGAGCAGCAAATTCACATTGAAAATGTTCATTATGATTGTAAGACTTCCCTCCAAATCGAATTCAGTAGCAGTGAACAGCATCAGAGCCGAGGTAGCTAATCTCTTCTGGACTGAGGGCTGCATTGACTCAAGTTCAACTCCTGGGGGTGACTGTTCAGTGTCACACACACACAAACACAAATATTAGGCTGTCTTGTGGCCCAAACTAAATTTCTTGCAAGGAGATATGGCTCATGGGTTAGCCAACCCTGGATTAAAGTGCTGAATGAGGACTGAAAAGCTTCATGATCATATAACCTTCATGATGCTTGCTCCTTCTCTCTGCTAAATTTTGCAGGTTTTTTGTGAGGATAAAACTGGGAATGGGGGGCACTGCTATTCTAGACCTTCCTTATCTCCAATGGGCAATGCTTCTTCCATGGTTATTCTTCTTTCCTATTCTATTTCCCAGGTCTGTATCTTGGAACCTTACCTACAAGCTAGGAGAGAAAAAAGTACATTATTTCTGATTCTTGGGGCTCTCTCCTCCACTCTGACACACAGCTTCCCCAAATCAGGGGCAGTGGGTCTCGTTTTGCCACCCGAGACTAAATGAGAAACGGCCGCCCTGCCCTGCTACCAAAGTCTTCCTTACCTGGGTTGCATGGTGATGCCTGCAACGCAGCGCTGGCAACATCTCCCAGGACTCTTGTGCTATCTCACTGGAAACCACTGCTGCTTGAGACAGATGGCCGCCCCTGCCTCAAATCATAGGCCACAGCATTGCAGGCACCCTGGTGACCTGTTCCATTTTTATTTTTAATTTATGTGGTGGTCATTTCTGCCAAACACCCTGGCTGTACGAAGACACCACTGCGCAGATCCCACAGACAACCCAATCACCCAAAGCAGAGGAGACGGGAAACACTCAGTCAGAAGGAGAAAGCTGTTTGCACAAGGGCTTGTGGTCAAATCACAAGGCGCACACACACGCACACCCTCTCCCCAACTTAATTGTAACAAAAACAATCCAGAGCTTTGTTAAAATGTGCTGAGTTGACTGCAAGAGTCCACCGCACAAAGCTATACCAGTTCCACAGCTCTCTTACTGCTTTCCCTTCCAACATCCAATTAATTATTCTGACAAGCTTCCTTTTTTTAGTGCTATTTTTACACTTTTGGAGGGGAGAGGCAGAACCATGATTGCACCTAGTCTAAGTTATGAGAATGGTTGTGAGGCCGGTTGCAATAATTCAGAAAGAGGTCTGTCTTGTTGGTGTGGCGGAAAACTTTGTATTCTTGCTAAGCGTAGGCCATGTAGCCTGATGGATTCTGCTGTAAAGCTAGATGAAGTCTTATCACCCAAAGCAGTACCAAAAATGTACTGCCTGAATAGTTTTTTTTAGCTCTTAAATTTTACATACCAACACGCACCTGGTAATCTCTGATACAGATGTTGAAGATGTTGCCCCCAAGGCAAACTGGCATACGATCTAGTTAAGGTGCACAGAACCCTACTGCTAGTCATTCAAATGCAGCAATCCAAAATGGCTACTTCAGTTTACACATAACCCAGGAGGCTACTTTTTCATTTAAAAGCAAGTCCCTGGAGCAAATCCTCAGTGTTCACTCCTCCCACTGCCGTTAACTGTTCTTTTCTGCAAGTTTCCCCTCTATAATTTAATTCCTTTCCCACAGACTCTGCAAGCAAGCTCTCTCTCTCTCAGTTTTTGACAAGTTTCTTAGTCCCAGTGCCTAGAATCTTCCCTGCAAAGTGGAAATCCCAGAGGATAGCTTTTTCCCAAGGCACCAAACACTATAAAACTGCATTTTGTCCAACCAGCTCTGACATGATCGCTGTTATTTGGGAGGATAATTACTTTCATGGTGTGAGGAACATATATTTAGAATGAACAAGTTCAGGTCTTGCCATTCCCATCTCTTATAAGAGATGATCACTGATGAATGTCAGGTAGGCACACACAGGTGTGCAGAAGCCAGTTAAAGTTAGCTGCGTGAAACTCCGTTCACTCAAAGCTCCTTCTTTGCAGGTATGTATATGATATGCATGGCCATGTCTCTAGAATGGCCCCCTCTCCCCAATTACTTGTATGCTGAGCAGTTGTCTAAGCACTCACACATGCACAGCCAAACTGCCAGGACCTTACACAAATTAAAGGTTTTGAGTGGGATGAACTGTGTCGCAATGTAGTGAACCAAAGACTTAAGATTGCACTTTGATTCTGGTTCCTAATTGTCCAGTCACCTCTGTTGGTTGAAAGCACCTGGAGGGAAGGATAAATACTGTAAACTCCCAAGGAAGCCTACACCCAAGGAAGCCTGAGAAAATTATAAGACTCTGGATTTCTCAAATCTGCTAGAGTGAATAGCTGTGTGAAAATGGAATGCACACAACACTGTACTTTCAAGAACATTAAAGGTTACTGTGGTAACTTTGCAGAGACAAGGGAAATTCCCAATACTGTACTGGAGATAAAATAGAACGTACCTTCCATCCTTACACCACCACAAATATCCATCTCAACATACGCATGCAGAGCAATTTAGAACTTACAGAGGGGAAACCCAAGCCTTACAGCTCCTCTGTTTTCCTAATCGCTGGTTCTTATAAGCAAACTTTTAAAAAGTGGTGCAGAGCAACAAGATTAGAAAGACTATCATGTGCACAGCCATTCAGGCTCAGCTGCCAAAAAAAATTATGACACGAACTCACGAACTTGGGGAAGACCCACTTAAAAAGGAGCGCTGGAGACTTCAGCTTCTCTGCTCTGTCTACAAGTATTCATTATCAAGAGTTTTGGAAGTTGCCTTATTATACCAAGGGAGGGTCTTTATCCACTTAGGCTAGTGTTGTCTACTCTGGCCAGCAGCAGCTCTCCATGGGTCCCAGGCAGGGAGTGAGAGGCCTTTTCAAATCACCAGCAGATTGGAGACACTTTAGCTGGAGATGCCAAGGACTGAAACGGGGACCTCCCCACACACAAACACATTGGTCCATTTCTCAGCTTTCTTTGGAGTCTAAACTTTTGTGTACGTACGTATTTGCTTTTGACCTGCACACCAAAATAAATCATGCATCCAATATAAAATGGGCTGGTGGCCCATAATGCGAATGCAATAAATTTGCTAGCCTCTAAGGTGGAACAAGGCTTGCTTATTGCTGCAACAGAGAAACATGGCTAACTTTTTTTTGCTAAGAGGGATAGCAGAAAAGCATCTTTACATTGTCAATATGAGCCCCACCAAGTCTCTCTTTTTTTAAGAAACAAAATTGTGGACTATGACGTAAATTGGGCATATGTTAGTTTAAGAGATTTTGGTCTTGGTAATCCCCTTTACTAATGTTAACATCAGAAGCCTGGCTGGCAATTCCCACACTCAGAAGCACCAATCGCTCCTTGGTAAGGAAAAACCCACTGGTGTGTCCCTGGTGATTTTTGCTTTGCTTTGTTACTGGAATTTAAAAAGAAGAAGAAAACCTACGCACATCTTACACTAACACAGATTGCCACTTTGGCTTCTGAAAGCACCTTGAGTACAGCAGACACTCTTCCCCCGCTCAACACATGAAAGGAAACAAGCGAATTCTGCTTATCCTATTTATTCTGATGAGCCAATTAAAAACCCAAGATGCTGCAAGTGAAGGTGCTCTCTTGAATGTTGATAGAGGTGAGCTGCAGGCACAGTGCTCACAAAGCCACTGTCGTGTGGATTAAGAGGGTCACTTCCTCACCAGGCTACTTGCCCACACATATTTCCCAGTTTCTGCACAACCCATGACCTACTCTGCCACGGTGCAGGGAAATGTGTCCATGCTTATCATACCTAGCAAACATTGCTTATTTATTATTATTAATGATATCCATCAGTCACGTTTTTGTATTCAAGCGTGCCTAAGACTACTTGCACAGTAAAAACGAAACCAAGGCATTAAAATCAGATTTTTTAAAAAGCAACAAACAAAAACTAAAAAACTAAAAGGGACAAGAGCCCATACAACCCAAAGGTTGAGCACAATTAAGGGCTGCCGACATATCAAGATACCCTCCCAATTAAAAACCAATGAGCCAGGGTAAATGGGAATGTTCCTGCCTGATCCCTAACCAGAGATGGAGATTGCAAATAGGGAGCCACCACTGAAGAAGCCCACTCTCGTGTTGTTAACAACAAAACAACAACAACAACAACAACAACAACAACAACAACAACAACAACAACAACAACAACTTTATTATTTGTATCCTGCCAACTGACTGGGTTGACACCCTCCATAGCTCCTTTTGGAGAGAATACACAAAGGAGGTGCCTGGGTTGGTTCATACATTGTGAGGCAGACTTTAAGGCAAAGAGGTTATACTGCTTGCATTTTTAGCCCACTGTACTGCCAAAGATGTCAGGGAACCACACAAGGCCATGCCCCATTTTATCTTCACAACCTTGCAAGGTAGGGTAGGCTGAGAAAAAGTGACTGGGTCCAAGGTGTAACCCTGTGGCTCCAGGGAACAGAATGAGGTCTAGGTCTGGGCTGTGCTGTGCTTGGAAGGACACCTATCTGGGAACACTGACATATATCAACTTGAATTCCATGGCAGGAAGTGAGTGAGTTAAATACATAAACAAATGGCCATGGGGAGATTGGAACCTACATCCACCCAGCCCCAGTTGGAACCCATAACCACACCAGAGGTATGTGTCTGCATGCAAGTGAAGCAGGCTAGGTGTGCTAGCACACAATAACATTAGCTGAATCACTAACACAACTTCGACCTTTGAACTCAGCGGGACATCTTTATGCAAACTGCTCTGTAAGAGTCAATGCTTTCATCTTTAAAATGGGAATAATAACCATCCTAATGTTGAAACACTAAACAGAAGCAGCATCTACATAGAGCAGGGGTAGGCAACCTAAGGCCAGATGCGGCCCAATCGCCTTCTCAATCTGGCCTGTGGACGGACCAGGAATCAGCGTGTTTTTACATGAGTAGAATGTGTCCTTTTATTTAAACCGCATCTCTGGGTTATTTGCTGGGCATAGGAATTCGTTCAGTCTTTCCCCAAACTACTGTAGTCCAGCCCACCACATGGTCGGAGGGACAGTGGACCGGCCCACAGCTGAAAAAGGTTGCTGACCCCTGACATAAGAGAAACTGCCACCAAGGGATTATGTCTTTGGGCAAAATGATTCTGTGTGGGTAGGAACTTTATTTTACTTGCCAATTGCAAGAGCATCACTCTTTAGTCAAAAGTCGCAGGATGAATAGTTAACGTACTTTGTGTGGCGCTACAGAACCTCCCCAAACATTACTTTTGGTCCCAGGGCAAGTCTGAAAGCATACATGCATTGTAACAGCCTTGCTTTAAACTGAACAGATCTGGTCCAGATGAAACACCAATTAGTAGCCCTCAATACAGTCCACCAGGGAAGGAATGTCTAAAATGAAATAAGACTTCAACGAAAATGAAGATGTTCACTCTTGCTCCAAGTTAAAGGAAGGCTGATGAAGGAGCAGAGAG
This sequence comes from Podarcis bocagei, assembly GCF_964188305.1. Classification (NCBI taxonomy): domain Eukaryota; kingdom Metazoa; phylum Chordata; class Lepidosauria; order Squamata; family Lacertidae; genus Podarcis; species Podarcis bocagei. Next base: position 11,100,310 of record NC_138142.1, on the reverse strand, counting down.
AACAGGGGTGGACTGAAAGGATTCAAGGATTAAACACCCAAGAGACAAGGTGGCTTGTGCAGACACCAAAATTTGTCCTCCCCAATCCAAAGCCCCTCCATCACACTAGCTAAAAAGGAATCTGTAGCTGCTTGTCTTTACAGTGGGGTGTTGAATCTAGGTCACTACCTTATGACAGTCTTGCTAGAAAGGCCTAAATGGTACTAGTTCATCTACACGCATTAGCCATTTTGAAAGAAAAAACAAACTCTCTCAGTTTTCAACCACCACCAGAGCTTCCATATCCAGTCACCTGGAAGAGCTACCTAGCATCTACAGATGACCATATGGCGAAGCAGTTTTGGAAGCCTGTTTTATGGCTTTTCTCCTTGTACTTCACAGAGAAACATTAGAGGGAATCTTTCCCCCTGTTTTGGGTCTCCCACCCCCACAAGCAAGGCCACCAGTATTCCAGCTATTCATGATTGACAGATGGGAACTATTTTCCATGGCTTCCTTCTGCATTTGTATGTTTCTCCTCTGGAGCAAGCAAAGGCATATTTACCATCACTGTAACATAGTTTTTTTTTAAAAAAAGGTTTTAATGAAGCAACCATCAAGACATACTTCATCCCCCGAAGAGGTAACATATTTGTCTATTCGTCAATGACAATTCTGAAGGCTCATTGGCTTTGAACTTCAGCGCCTGACAAGTTTCATGTCAATGCCCAGGAAAAAGTGAGAGACTTTAGCAGAAAACAGGTATAGCAAAAGGAAGCAAATGTGACAGAGGTAGGTATGAGGCCTGGGGCCACCACTAAGAAGGAAAGGCAACTGAATCGCTCTCCAAAAAAAGCATTGGCTCCAGGTCTTGACCACATGATGTACAATGAAACTTGCTTCTTCAAAGAATAATCTTTTGCCAGATAATCTCATGCATGAACTTCACAATACTGTATAGCCTTTTCCTGCATTCATTAAATCTCCAATAATTTCAGATTTCAAACAAACAAAAAAGCCAAGGATTTAAAAACAAAAAAATGAAACACTTAAATGAGTCTGAAGCCATAGGACATGCATTTTCTTTGAGACACCTCACAAGTAAGTAAAACTTGCTACAATAAATGAAACTTGTGTTCCAGAGAATGAGAGACAGTAGCCAGAAGACTCTGATGGAAGATGCAACCCATGGACTCCCACACATATTCACAGTGCATCGCTGAAAAAGTTTGGAGCCAACATGTTATATTCACTGATGAACAGTAAACCTGCCGACATCCAAACCAACTCTTCACTCCTGTGAATTAGTCAGGTACCCAACGTGAGTAAACATACCAGCCAACTTTTAATTTTTTAGAAAAGCATACTAAGAGTGGACAAAATGACTAACTTTAACAGGGTAACAACACACTTACCAGAAAGTCTCTTATCGCTTCAGACTTTCCCATCACATCAAGAGGACACACAAAAAACACCAAGAGACACCCAAAATCCCCTAGCTTGTCACAGTCTCGTTGAACATATTAAAATTTTCTCTGCTCTCTTTAACTTCACTCAGACAAAACAAGCAGTACTGGCACAGAAAACGTTTTTCACAATAAGTCAGACATGCAATTACTTTTTTTGCCAACTGATTAACACCAAGAAAATATAGTTCACCAGCGATTAGAAATCTATTTGATATCTGCAAGTCTTTAAAACATTTTTTTGAAATCAGAAACCAATTTATATTGTCTCGTAGAACATCTCCCCTTCCACCATTGTTCCCCATCCACACAAAATGAAAAACATTAACCATTTGGTTCTTACATTCTCCAGAGACACATCTGGGGGAAATGACAACAGCAAACCAAAAAGATGGGAGATTTCAATTTCCCAAAAAGAAAATTACTTGGGCAGCAGTGCACACACATTTAAAGCAATTCGAAACACGCCTGGTGACACCCTGCCTCCAACATGCAAAAGGGAGACCACCCAAACAAACCGAGAACTTTTTGTACTTCTCCCCACAGACTCGCCAGCCAATTAGAATTCCAAACAAACATTGAAAACCAGCGCTGAGCAAACTCAAGTTGGTTTATCAGCTCAAATGGAAAGTAAAGCACAAGACCACATGCCTTGGCCTACACATCAACTCAGGAGAAGCGGCCCCAGCAAGTACCCCCAGGATGCAGCCAGAGGCTCTGCACCTTAGGACCACATCTGCACACCCCAAACAAGGCACAGGCTTCCACACCCAACAACGCCTCTTGCCTTTTATTCCTCCAGGCTTGAATACTCATCGCTCATGTGCCAGAAGTTAATTGATATTGACAAGGAAGCAAAAAGGGGAGGGGGGGATGGCTGGATCCAGCCAAACCCAACAGATACACCCCAAGCTCTTCCCTCCCTCTCTCCCACCCCACCCCCAAATCCCTATAACATAAGCCCATGAAAAGAGAGCAACCCGTTCTGATCCTTACCTCCAAGGCTTCCATCGTGCTGAAGCTGGCGATCGCAAATCCATCAATTAAATCCTCTTCCTGAGAGCTGGATTCTCGCCTCCTCCGCCTCGGAGGTCTGGCGTTCCGGGCTGCAGAAGCCTGGCTCTTAGGATTTGGGCAATTTTGGCTGGTATTCTCCTTGCCCGGGCTGTGCTCTCTCTCGGATGCCGAGGAAGGGCTCTGATTCGGGCGGTCCCTGCCATTTGGATCCCTTCGCCTCACGCGGTCCCTTTGGGACCGAGATTTCCTGCTCTGTCTGATTTTCCCATCCATTTCAAAGAAGCAAAAACAAACACACAAAAAACCACCTCAAAAATGTATTTCAGATCGAAGTGTGGTGGGTCTTTTCTCTCTAAAATACCACCCTAATATAATCCAGCCTGTCTCTCTCTCTCTCTCTCTTTTCTCTTCTCTCCTTCAGGCTTATAAAATCCAAAGGAAGGGGGCGGGAGGTGGGGCGGGGGGGGATAGAAGAGAGAAATGTAATCCAGCAGACCTCTGTGGAAAGGAAAGGGTGATCCGATGGAGGGCAGAGGAGGAAGAAGGGGGTGGGTGGGGGGAATTAAAAGAGATCCAGAAGAAAAGAAAAATGTAAATCCAGACGAAGTGACCTTGACAAATCTTTTCCCCCTCCCTTGCAAAAATAAAATTAAAAATTAAAGAGAGGTAAGCCACGCAGCCAAACAGTGCAATTGATCTCCAGTTCGGATCTGGTGGGAGAGAGAAAGAGCCAAGCTTACCCCCACACTCACACACACCCCGTCCAAAAAAAAAAAAAAATTAAAAAAAATCACCCCCAAAAAAACTGAAACACAAGAGACAAATCCAGGAGGTCGAATCCAGGCTTGGGAAAAGGAAAATAATAAATCCAGGACACCAGCAGAGCCGATGTGAAGAAACAGAAGCAGCGGTGGTGGTGGTGGTGGTAGTGGCGGCGGCGGCGGCTGCTGCTCCTCCGCGACGAACCCTCCCCCCTTCTCCTCCCCCCTCTTTTTTTTTTAACTCCCTCCCGCCCCGGGGCAAGCAGCGCCCCGCCCCGGGTTCGAATCCTGCCGAGAGACGAAAATGGCAACAAGAGGGTTCCGGATCCCGCGCTCGCGCGCGCGCCGCAACTTTGTTGCGAGGAAGGCGAAGAGAAATTCCCTGGCGCAGCCTCCGCCTCCTCCTCCTCTTCGGCGGCTGCTGCTGCTGCTGATCCTCCTCCTGCCGCCGCCGCCCCCCTTCAGCTCGCCGCCCCCTCCTCCTACAGCCGGGCCCGGCTGCTCCCCTCCTTCCCCAACTTTCCCACCCGCGGCCGGCGAGCCTCTCCGCCCTGCCCGCCTCCCTAAGCCGGCCACCCTCCTCCTCCTCCTCCTCCCTCCGCCGCCGCCACCAGCAGCAGCAGCAGCAGCCGCCCTGCCCGCCTGCCTGCCTGCCTTGTCACCCGGAGAAGCTGCGCCTGCCTCTCCGCCTCCTCCTCCTTCCCTCGCGCGCCCGCTTCTCTTTCTCTCTCAGGCTGCTGCGCCGCGGCGCCGGCTGCTGCTGCTGCTGCTGCTCTCCCTCAAGCTTCTCCTGCTCGCATTCCGCCCCATTCTCATTCTCCCTCTCGCTCCTCTTTTTTTTTTTTTTTCCTCCTCTTCTTCTCCCCCCACCCACCCCACCCCACCTCCCGAGCAGGCTCAGGCTTTAAGCACCGCCCGGCCGGCCGCGCATGAGCAGGGCTGCCAGCTGCGCGTCATTCCCCGGCGCAGGCCCCGAGCCGGCGGCTTCTCTCTCCTCTCTCTCTGTGTCTCTCTCTCTCACGCGCGCGCTCGCTTCCCACTCGCCCGCATGCACTCCCCTCTCTCTCCAACCCGCCGCCGCCCCCCCCCAATCCAACTCCCCTCCAACAAACCTCCCGGGTTCTCGCTCTCTCGCTGACCTTACCAACTCCCCAAGGAGGGGAGGGGAGGAAAGGTTAAGAGGACCCGCGTCAAAAGGCGGGGGGGGGGAGGTAAAAGAGAGAAATGGTAATTGGTGTCCCCCCCCCCCAGGTTGGGGAAAGAGGGTGAAAAGAGGGGAGGGCAAGCACACGCACGCACAAACACACACACACACACAGCCCTCTTGCCTTTAGCATTTCTGCAGCCTCCCTGGTTGCAGTCGTTTCTGTATCCGAAAGATGAGGGGAAGCAAAATCGTGCGATTCCTGGAAATTGAACCCCCCCCCCCAAAAAAAAACACGTTAGGAAAGGGGAAAGAATTGAGGAAAGTGTCAAGCTACACACGCGCACACACTATGAACCCCCTTTGCAATCTCTGTAGCTTCCTCATGGCAATCATTTCCTTCATCTTGCAATTCTTGGAAGGATCCCAGGCTTCCGTCACTTAACCGGAGAGTCTTAATCCCACTGAACTCAGGACAGTTAAGTCATTTTAGACTTTTGCACTTGTGAGGGTCTTTACAGGGGAGGCGGACCCTGGACTTTTCACTGGCTTCAATAGGTGTGTGGCCGTTGAGAGGCCCTCCTACTTACTATCCTGGGAGGGGGGCTTGGATTTCTGCCCCACCATGTCTTGCCCTGAGGACACCACTGTCAGTGGAATCAGAATTGTAGAGCTGGAAGGGCTCCCAGCGGTCATCAAGTCCAACCCCCTGCAATGCAGGAATCTCAACTCGTTCCCCATCCAATTTGAAACCATACCCGACACTGCTTAGCTTTGCAAATGTGCTACCAGTTTTATTGCTGCAGGAGCCAAGTAGATCTTACAGAATTGCAGAATGAGAAGAAGCCTGCCTCTTTTATTTAGCTGCAATTTGAGAAAATACAAAAGGGAGCAGGGGAAGAAGAGAGTAAAAGCAAAACACCCCGCAGCCCACAATATTGGTGATAACTAGGTATTTAGAAGAATAAATTATTTGCAAAAAAATAAATAAATTCCTATGGAGGTGATGATACCCACATCAAGCTACCCATTGCAATTTTTGCTATAACAGAGGTGCCTGAGACTGGGAGAGAAATACTACCCTTTCCCTTTCCTTCCTCATGGGGAGTGTTGTCAAGATTACACTCACCCTCCTCAGCAATAAAGGAGACATTTAAAATGTTGGGGTGGGGGGAAGAGAAGTAACAACCTCCTCGCCTTGCCATCTGTATTGAGTGGCACATTTGTTTCAGAAGACGTCAAGCTAACCATTGCAGATACTGAAGCTAGCTAAATGGGGGAGTGGGGTGGGGAAAACAAACTACAATAAAAGCAAGCAAGCATTTGGGGAGGACAGATAATACTACACAAACCCTGACACACTGCAAATCTTTTTTATATGCCATTGACAGCCACCTCAACAAGGAAGGGGGCATAGGAGACTCTGCAATTTTTCTTGTAAGGGAGATGTCTCCAATCAGGTGAGGGGTAAAAAAAACACCAAAAAAAACCTATTGCTCAGCTGTAGTCATTAATAATACTCCATGGGGAAGAACAGGAGCATTTAAGGTCAGTATTCATATGGGGAGGTAACCACTACCTTGCAATTTGCTCATTCCTTCACTGAGTGGTAGTTTTGTTTATTTTGTTTACATAAAAGCTTCCGCCCCAGTCTAAAATAGAGCTGCCCTTACGGAATTCAGCACGGAGAATGGGGATACAACTAGTTGGCTCTGCCTGTCATTGGCTACACTTGTTGGGCTCCCACTCTACCAGTCCTAATGGGCACCAGGCACCGCTGAAGAGACTTGTCTTTGCGGTTTGAGTTAAGGGTCTGGGGGCCTTGTATGGTTGCTTCTATCCTTAGGACACCTTCACACTTTGGGGGACTTCATGTACTCAGACAGAACTTCTCCTTTGTAAGACCCTTCTGTGGAGTGGAGCCCTTGTCCCTTGGGTCCTGCAGCCCGTCTTCTAGTAAAGGTAAAGGGACCCCTGACCATTAGGTCCAGTCGTGGCCGACTCGGGTTGCGGCGCTCATCTCACTTTATTGGTCGAGGGAGCCAGCGTACAGCTTCTGGGGCATGTGGCCAACACAACTAAGCCGCTTCTGGCGAACCAGAGCAGCGCATGGAAACGCCGTTTACCTTCCCACCGGAGTGGTACCTATTTATCTACTTGCACTTTGACGTGCTTTCGAGCTGCTAGGTTGGCAGGAGCAGGGACAAAGCAATGGGAGCTTACCGCATCACGGGGATTCGAACCGCTGACCTTCTTATCGGCAAGTCCTAGGCTCTGTGGTTTAACCCACAGTGCCACCCACATCCCTTGTGAAGGAAAATAGGGGCCTCCTAAGAACTCTCAGCACTCTTAAACTACACTTTTTAGGATTCTTGGGGGAAGCCATGACTGCTTAAAAGTGGGCATCATAGTGCTTTAAATGTTTGGTGTGGATGGGAGTTATACACATTTCCTTGGACATAAACCCCGCTGAAACCCCAGGGACTTAAAAAAGTAAGCTTGGGGCTATTATGGAAGAGAAGCAGCTTTCTGCATAGCAGATAGCTCGCTTGCAAAAACGCTCCACCCCTAGATTGTGATCAACTTCAGAGTCCTATACAGCTGTAACGACTTACCAGTCCAAGGAAGGAATGTGGCTCTATTGTCTAGAAACTGCTTTCCATACAGTTGGTCTCGGGTTCAATCTGGGGAATCTCCTGCCAGGATTGGGAAAGAATCCACCTGCAATTCTGTGCCCTGCTGCTAGTATGTATAGAAAAGGCTCATTTAAATGGACCTCGCCATTCTGACTTGGTATAAGGTAGCATCCTATAGTAATCTTCCCCTTCCCAACCAGTTAGCAAGGAGCAAATCATTGGCTATGGATGTAAGCACTCTTCTTCCTTTATATAGCTTAAAGGGGGCTGGGGTAGCAGCCATAAGGAATGTTGGGTAAAAAGGGCTGGGCTTGAAGCATAAAGACAAGCTGCTCAACAGGTGTACCTATTTCTCCTTATAATTGGATTGAGTTGAGGTGTGTGGCTTCTGTTTATTTAGAGGTCAAAGTCTTGCTCATTGAGAACTTGATCAATGGTTGTGTTTGAACTAAAAATGGCTTTCCTTACTCAAGACACAAGGTTCGTAGGCTGGTTTTTGCTGCTGTTCTCAAGTCCTTGTTAGGCAAGTTGCTTGTAAACAGCATGCAAATAACAAAAGTACGGTAGCTAAAATAAAGGTGAATATCCCCCCCCCCATACCTGGTTGGTACATGTTTATTAGAATTAGAATTCTAATTTATGCAGGCAGTTGGATTTACACCCGGGGCTGTAATTATTTTGCATTAACTCATTTGGAGTGTAAGCATTTGGTACATCTTAACCCCAGGAAATGTTTGGAGAGCTCTGCCATCACCAGTATTTGTCATCCGGAGCAGTCACATAGCCCCTGTTTTGGTTTGAGACTTTCTATGTTGTAGTAGTAACTCCTATAATCTAGATAAGGTTGGTGAGGATGTCTAGAACCAGATCTATAGAAAAGAAATGGAACAGGGGAAGATGATATCTGGAAAAACATACCCAAGGGATAGCAGTCAATATCTCTTGTTGGTTCCCCTTTACCCTCTCCACTTGAATGCAAGGCTCTTAACTATTTTTATTCAAAAACACAAAAGAGCTCCTGTTTTGTTTTGTTTTGTTTTGTTTCAAAAACCCTTACAGATTTCACTTCTGCTAACGGTGCCTTAGGCAATTAGTAACACTCTTTGATTGATGGATGGATTGATTGATATTTAAAAATAGTAGCACTTAGCTTTGTGCAGCATGTCAGTGTGTTCAAAGTGTCTTGCGGTGTCTCAGAATCCAAACAGACTTGCAAGGTAGGACAGCGTGTCCCCCCCCCCCCGCAGTTGGTGTGCTATGGGTCAGTAGTTTGCTTTAAGGCACCCTCCCTACATTTGGTGAGACAAAAAAACCCCCCAAAACAGCAGAGGTACATTTCTGAAGTTGGGAGCAACTGACTCGCTGATTGGTCCTATAGTAATTATGCTACGCTGGCCAAATACACTTGGAATTACCAAAACTTGCAAGCTCAGAAGATTACTGCTGTTTTGCTTTCCAAGCCAGCGCCTGGGGGGAAATCTCACTTCTCTGTGCTGCTTCTGACCACATATGTGAGACTGCTGGGAAATAATTTTCCCCAGACTAAATTGTCCAGTTACAAGCAGAGCTAGTAGAGGATGTAGCCTGGGGAGCTAGTTTGGCGGGAGCCCCAGGGGCTACATAGAAAGGCTTGACAGGCTGTTTTGCCCCCTCCCTTCCCTTAAGGTTTCCTCACCCCTATGCTTCAAGATTTATTTATTTATTTATTTTTAAAGCTGGGAATTCTGAAGTGTTGAACGCTAGGCCCTTCTTAGAGAAACGTACCATCCTGGCTCGTTGTATTTGCCACTCAACAAGCTCGTGTCATTGAGTGTTTTAATTTGAAAGTGGAGGCAGAAGTTGTGCTCCTCAGTCTGTTAGGGGGCAAATCGGCATTTTGTGTGCAGCTTAGCCAAAAATCACACATGCCCTCCAATGTCATCTGTCCTGCAACAAATCCTATAATCATTTCGGGCCCAATTAAGCAAGAAAGACAACTGACTCTCTAACCACTTCCTTTGGTAATTGCAGGCTAGCAGGAACTGGCCATTTATCTGCTCATGGGCTTGGCTGGACTCTCAGATGAGATGGGATTTCCTCCTCCCCCTTCCCCCCTCAGTCACCATTTCTGCTTGTGTCTTTGAAGTGTTTTGGCTCAGAAGGCTTTTTTTTTTTTAAGGAAAAGTCTGTGAGGTTTGCAATGCTTGACCTGCAAAGGCTATGAAGGGTCATCAAAACGGTGAAGGAACTAGACCTTGAAGCCAAAGTGTAGGGAATCTTTACATGCACTTAAGACATAAAATAAGCTTCATTCATTATTGCCAGAGCATAACACAGTTTGTATAAGGATGCCCCCTGACTCAGTATTTTGCAGGAGAGCAACACAAGAACTTTAGGTTTCCATCTTCAAAGTGGATTAAGCTGCTCTGTTGTTCCGTCACAACAAATCCACTTTTGCTGTCGTTAAAAGAGGGATTTCTTCCAGATTCATTTTCTAATGTATTTCTCCAGCACTGTACAAAGTGTAGAATGAAGAAATGATTAACAGGAAGACATGTAAACAACCTGCAGGTAAGTCAGGACTGCAAACCAATCATAACAAACGTTCAGTGAAGACATATTCTAACCAGCATGTGAATTTTGTGTAAGCAAATTTTGTGTGAGCGTCTGGAGGCAGTTGGAAGATGGATGGTGGTTAATGGATTGAGATTACATCCTGACAAGACAGAAGTACTGTTTTGGGGGAGCAGGGGTGGGTGGTTGGGTGTGGGGGACTCTCTGGTCCCCAAAGGACCAGGTGTGTAGTCTAGGAGTCATTTGAGAAGCACAGGTCAATTATGTGTCCAGGACAGCTGTCTACCAGCTCCATCTGGTACGCCGGCTGAGACCCTACCTGCCTGCACACTGTCTCGCCAGAGTGGCATATGCTCTGGTTATCTCCCACTTGGACTATGGCAACATGCTCTACGTGGGGCTACCTTTGAAGGTGACTCAGAAACTACTGCAGAATGTGGCAGCTAGACTGGTGACTGGAAGTGGCCGCCGAGACCATATAACACCAGCCCTAAAGGATCTACGCTGGCTCCCAGTACTTTTCTGAGCACAAGTCAAAGTGTTGGTGCTGACCTTTAAAGCCCTAAACGGACTTGGCCCAGTACACCTGAAAGAGCGCCTCCACACCCATCATTCAGGCTGAACACCGAGGTCCAGCTCTGAGGACCTTCTGGCAGTTCCCTCACTGTAAGAAGTGAAGTTACAGGGAACAAGGCAGAGGACCTTTTCGGTAGTGACGCCCTCCCTGTGGAACGCCCTCCCACCAAATGTCAAGGAGGTAAAGAACTACTCAACTTTAGAAGACATCTGATGGCAGCCCTGCATTGTGAAGTTTTTAATGTTTGACGTTTTATTATGTGCTGGAAGTGTGTCTGGGGTAACCCGGTCAGATGGGCAGGGTATAAATAATAAAATTATTATCATTATTACTGGGGTGAGTGCTGAATAAACAGGTTGTCTGAATTTCAAAACATTGAGGAGGATGCAGTTTGGAACTGAGAAACGGGATTAAACCCTCACCTCCTGCTGCCACCTTTCCCCTCTGCAAATTACACCCTCCACCAGAGTGATTTCTACTAAGAAAGGCAGAGTTAAGTACTGTTTCTCCCTTGCATATAATGTCGAGGGACATCAGCAGTGACCAGGGTACAGTTGGCAGGGGAGAACCAATAGGGAAGGGTGAAGCATCTCTCCCCTGCCTGTTTCTCCTCACAAACTGTGCTCTGCTCTCCTGCTGCAGTAATTTTGGCAGTTCACCTTGGTTCCCACATTGCCAGCTGCTGTGCATTTTGTTTGACATCCAAAGACCTGAGGGTGTGAGAAATAATAAGAGCAAAGAGCCTGGGCACGCACTCCACCTCTCCTTTGCCAATGAGGATCATGTCACACATCCCATTTTTAGACACACACTTAAAATGTGTTGCATTTAATGTGTTAGCAGCGCAAGGCATATTTGCAAGCACAGGCCGCGGAGCAGGGAACTTGTGGCCCTCGGTTGCTGCTGGACTTCCAGCTCTCATCAGTCAGCAAATAAAACGGAAATGAGAGCGGAACGTGTGCCATATTCCACTTACGGTTCCAGAAGTGGCTTTTACTTTGCGTGAAAGCTCAAATGCAATGTGGAAATGAGTGACCAGCGTTGTGAAAATGGAACAAACTGCCAGGTGAATGCAGCCAATGTCTAGGACGGATTCCAGCCAGGCAAAGACATTGGAAGAGGCTGCAAAGCAGAGCTGGTGAGGGGTGTGGTTTAGGAGGGGTGTGGCCTGGGGGAGAGCTGCAAGGGCCAGATAGAGGGGACTGCATTTGGCCCCTGTTCCAGATCCTCCAGCATATCTAATGGCCTGGTTTTGCGTCCTTGTTCAGAAATTAAGCAGTGTCTCCATGGTAGCAGGGTACCAGCTGTTTAGACAATGGCATGCACACCCCACAATGTGCAGATCTTGAGGGGCAGCATTGCCATTCTCTGATTTGGTTTTTTTTTAATAATACTTATTAAAGTTTCACAAACAATAAAAAGTTTCAAAAATTAAACATGAAAAACTACAAAAATGGAAAAATACAAAGACAAAACACATAAAAAATACACAATAGAAAACAGCTAACAAAAGAAGAAAAGAAAAAAAGGAAAGAAAAGAAAAACCAAAAAGCAAAACAGAAAATAGGTTAGTATTTTCATATCTTATACTTCATTCACTAGTTTCTTGACCTCCTCACACCTCCCTTTTTGTATTCCAGTTCAAATATTTAATTCAGCAAGTCCTTACCCTATGGCATTTATCTTCACTCAAGATATTAACCTATTATAAGTATCAATTTTCCAATTGTCAATCCCTATTTACATTTTCTTAGAAATCTTTTTACCAATACCACTTATTTTCCATCAGACATCGTTTTAACCTTTAACATTCATCCCTTTAACATTCATTAATTTTACAGTATTTCTATAGATAGTCTTTAAATTTTTTCCAATCTTCTTCCACCGACTCCTCTCCCTGGTCACGAATTCTGCCAGTCATTTCTGCCAATTCCATGTAGTCCATCACTTTCATCTGCCATTCTTCCAGTGTGGGGAGATCCTGTGTCTTCCTGCCAAATCCTCTGATTTGAGGCGCTCCATCACAGTGAGATCAGAGTCTCTCCTGTTGTGTTGTAGTAGAATGCCATGCCCAAGAAATACAGGGAGATACATCACAGATTTACAGAGTTGTTTAATTTGTGTTGTAGCGGAAGGCTGATGGAGCAGTCTGGGGCCTTTTAATTATTATCACTATTATGAATTAAATCATTATTATGAATTAAATCTGTTAGCCGCTTTATCTTGCCAAAGGCAACCCATGGTGACAAAACAACACCCCCCCCCCGCACCCTGCGATACATTAAAACCAAGGGAAAAAATACATTAAAAACATTAGAATATATTAAAAACATCCCACCTGCTTCTAAAGGTCCACAGGCCTGGTTATAGAGGAAAGTTTTTGTCTGGTGCGTAAATATTTGTAGTGAAGGTGCCAGGTGAGTCTTCCTTGGGAGAGAATTCCACAAATGGAGATCCACTGCAGAAACGGCCCATTCTCGTGTTGCCACCCTCTGGGCCTCTCATGGAAGGGACACACGAAGAAGGGCCTCAGATGGTTATTACAGGGTCTTGGCATACAGAAGGTTCCAGATGTAAGCACCAGTTAAAATGGGTTGGAAACCTCAGGCCCAGGAATGTGGCTCTCCGGGTCTCTGGGAACGGTCATTTACCGTGCTATAATTCCCAGCACTCATAACAAACTACAGTTTCCTGGATTCTTTACGGGAAGTAGTGTGCTTTAAATGTAGGGTGAGCACGTAGCCCAAGTGAGACAAAATGCTTCAGAATACTGGCCCATCAAGTCCGGCAACCTTTTCTCAGCCAGGTCCGGATTTAGGTTTGATGAGGCCCTAAGCTACTGAAGGTAATGGGGCCCTTTATATATCCAGCTGTCCTTTGTCAACAACAAATTGTCACTGTTTTTTCTCTTGAACATATGCTATATGGTAATTTATGGACCTAATAGGTATCTAAAGCCGTTTGCGCATAACAAAGAAGTGAAATACAATTAAGAAGTAGTATATTAATAGTGAAATAATTATTAAGCTCAAACTTAAAATTATTTTTTCATAACAAACTTAATAATGCAAACACATTGGCATTTGGCAATAACAAAAAATAATTTTATTTGTTTTTCATCTTATATTTTGGAAATGTACATCCAGTTTTTTTTCCATTAATTTTTTTGGGGGGGCCCTCGAGAGAGTGGGGCCCTAAGCTATAGCTTGTTTAGCTTATATGTAAATCTGGCACTGCTCAAGAAGACTGCTGCCCCAATGGGAAGTCCATAAGCTGTCCCTGAGTGCAAGAGGGCACTCCCCACTTCTGAATCCCACAGTGGAGGGAGAACATAGTCATCAGGGTTAGTAGTCATTCACAGCCTTGTCCTCCATGAATTTGTCTAATCCTCTTTTAAAGCCATCCAAGTTGGTAGCGATCACTACCTCTTGTGGGAGCAAATTCCATAGTTAATCTATGCACTGCGTGAAGTCCTTTCTTTTGTCTGTGCATAATCTTCCATCATTCAGCTTCACTGGATGAACTCAAGTTTTGAATGGCTGAAGTCCCCCAGGGGTCAGTCTCTTCTCCTCCTCTGCCCCTGCCCTTCCATTCTGGGGGCACAGTTTAGCTGTTGACCCTAAATCAAGCTCCTCATTTAGGATAGGTGCCAAGGCCCACGGAAGCAGACGGCAAAAAGAATCAACCTGACCCAAATCCCACAGCTTCACACCCGTGCCTGGATATATTCCAGGCCATTTGCAGTGAGAAATCTGCACATTTTCTTTGGACGGAAAGTGAGATGTGCTAGAGAACTGACAGGAAAGACTGCAAATCTCCACGGCGCAAACAAGGCCTGGAGACTTTGACCCAGCCAAATTGCAGCTGCAATTATTATCTATCTTGCATCGCTGAACTCCTCATCTTTCAGCCTTTTTCAGTCTCAAAAAGAGAGACTTCCCATTCATTGTCACTGCTCAAGAAGACTGCTGCTAGGTTTTAAAAAGCTGTAGGCTGAAAAGCTTCCTTCAGATGTATATATTTATTTTTTTACCAAAATGTATGTAGCCATTATGAAACTGAATGACCAGCCTTTGCAGTAGCCAAGAGTGTCCAGGTTTGTGGTAGCAATTGTCTGTTTTAAACCCTTGTCCATTTCCACTCCCTCTGATCTATTTCCATTCACCTGGAATTACAATATGATGGATATCACTGTGTAAAACTCAATTTGATGGATGGACAAAGGCTTGGTGGAGAGAGAATCCTTGTCTTCTACCCAAAGAGTAAAAATTGATTGGATTGGAGGAGAACCTACTATTAATTAATTAATGGTGTGGGGTGTTATTGTTTTTGGTTAGTCCTTAATGCTTAATATTTAAACAACAGTAAAAAGGTAAAGGACCCCTGACAGTTAAGTCTGTTCGCAGACGACTCTGGGGTTGTGGTGCTCATCTCGCTTTACAGGCCGAGGGAGTTGGCGTTTGTCTGCATACAGTTTTTCTGGGTCATGTGGCCAGCATGACTAAGCCACTTCTGGTGCAACGGAAGACCGAAACCAGAGCAGCTGTTTACCTTCCCACTGGAGCGGTACCTATTTATCTACTTGCACTTTGACGTGCTTTCGAACTGCTAGGTTGGCAGGAGCTGGGACTGAACAATGGGATCTTACCCCGTCGCAGGGATTCGTACCGCCGACCTTCTTCTGATCAGCAAGCCCAAGAGGCTCAGTGGTTTAGACCACAGCACTACCCGCGTCCCACCTTAAACAACAGTAAAAAAGAACAATTCATTTGTTACTGTTACGTTATTGCCCAGGCTAATGTTTGCAAGGTATCCAACAAGCAGCTTAAGCGAAGTTTAATTCCCTGTCAAAGAACTTACCATCAAAGATAATGAGGAAAGCAAACTGGAGTAAGGAGGAAAAGGAAGCAAGCAAATTCAGAGCAGTCCTGCATAGCTGAACACCATTCAAGGGTATTAAGGATGATAAAGCACCTTTCAGTATACAGGAGATATTAAGGTGGGGGAGAGTACTCTTTATGGAGAGTAGGGGAGGTGGAGGGGTAGTACCTCTGGTGGAGGACATATTGTGCTCCTTCTGGGGTAGTTTGTCCACCTTTGATCCCCACTCTGCACTCAGCTCTCACCTGTGGCTCCTAGAAGCTGTCAGCATCCAACAACAGCCACCCCCTGGGAATGGCTTCAACTGGCCAGCTAAGCAAGGGGAGGGTAGCCAATAGGTCTCAAAGCCTTGGGGAGATAGGGACTTCCCCTGCATGCAAAGACAGGCTCTGGCAGATTGAACAGACAAGACCAGCAGTCAAAAAGGCAGTTTCTGCACATGCCATATGTCAGGTGTGCGTGCAGGAGCCAGGCCCTGTGACCAGTAGGACTTTGCAGGACTGGGGCCTTCCTAAGTTTGTTCTGAACAGGCAAGGCGCAGCCTAACAGGTGAGGCCGGGTGGTAACTGAAAGCACCTGGTGGCAAGAGCTGGGAAGGGATATAAGGTCAGCATTTCCCTTCGGCTCTTTGCCACAGCAACACGCTTCCAGCCTTTGGCTTCTTGCTTCCTGATCCTTGAACCTCGGCTTCTTGGCTCCCTGCTCCCTGCCCCTTGGACCCTTGGCTTCTTGACTCCTGGCTCTCTGACCCTCAGACTCTTGGCTTCCTGGCTTCTGGACCCTCGTTCCTGCTCCCACCCCACCATCTTGCCCCTGGTCCTGATGTCCCCTGCCGGGACTTCGATCGCCCATGAACCAGACCGTGACACCATAGAGAGAAGTGAGGAGTAGATGGGGCTCATCAACCTGGGAAGGTAGTTCATCCAGGAGAAGGAAAACTCTGTTCCTAAACCTCCGCTGCCTTGCAGGGTATCTTCAGGAGAAGAAACAGCTAAGGAGTAAACCCTGCACAAATCTAGAGGGAGTCCCTAAGGATGGCGCCTTTTATGCCTCCTTCCAGCAACTCCTGCAGCCAAGCTTGCTCCAAACATATTGCTCTGCTTCCCTTTGGACCACATCAGCAACCTCCTGCAATGGAGGAATTTGCAGCTGTCCCATACTGACCTATCCAGGCTTGATTGTGTACAGTATGTATTTATTCTATTTTATAACCCACACTCCTTACCAGGAGCTGAGGGTGGTGTGCATGCTTCTTCCTCCATTTTGTCCCCACATCAACCCTGCAAAGTAGGTAATGCTGAGAGAGAGAAACTGTTCCAAGGGTTATCCAGTGAGCTTCATGGCTGAATGGGGATTTGAACCCAATATTGCACGCAATCCATGTAAGCCCAAGCATAACTGTTGACATTACAGACATCTCTGAGGAAGAACAGCCTTACAACTATAAAGTTTTGATCTTCTGATTAATAATAATTGGGTTGTATCCAGCTGTGAATTTCTGCTTGCAAAACCCTTCACCCAGAGAAGGGTTCGGAGATATCATTAATGGCAACACTGCGTCACTTCAATGCACGAGAAAGTTAAAAAGAGCAAAGCCACTCAGCAGGCTTAAGAAAAGGGAGCAGGAGCTCACCTTAAGTGCTGAATGACCAACCATAATCTTTCCCAAAATTCTTGCTCCTATAAATAAGTACCTTCATATTCTTTCCTCCGCTAAACTTGGATGCTTGAAATAGTGTGTGTATGTAGTACTTGTGTGTTTAAAAAGAACCCAAGCCTCTAGAGACCTAGAAAGCATATACTGTAAAATGATGTATTTGCTGTACATTAACTTTTTCCACTCTATTAGTGGATGTTGCTTTAAAAGAGAAAAAGAGGAGAGCTAGTAAAAAAGAAAATTAATTTAGAGTAGGCAATTCTAGTAGCAGGCATTTTTCCCCCAGACAGATTTCCAGAGAACTTGACCATGGAGTGTGAAAATAATTTCATAAGTGGTCAAGCTTCTTATGATAAAAGGTGCTAAGGCATTTGTACTGTATTCACCACAATTTTTATTTCTTTGAACTGCTGTGGTTGCTAGATGTTCTCAATTACTGAATGAGGACCCCCCCTCCCCACTCTCTGGCAGCTGGCAGATGAAAAAAACAACCACCGCCATGTGTGAAACTGGACTTCATGAGCAACAATCTTAGCTTGCCACTGGTGGTCGGTGCTAGCATATAGAGCAGGCTTCCTCAAACTTGGCCATCCAGATGTTTTTGGCCTAAAACTCCCATGATCCCCAGCTAGCAGGACCAGTGGTCAGGGATGATGGGAATTGTAGTCTCAAAACATCTGAAGGGCCATGTTCGAGGAAGCCTGATACAGAGTCTATTTGCAGCAGTAGAGCACACCTTTAGTTGAAAGTTAATTAGACCGAGACTAGGTATAAGATAAGAAAGCGTATGCTTATTAAAGGAGGTATATTCTTGTTAGGAAAGAGTTCTATAGTCGTAGTTAACTATCTAATACTCTTTGGAGAAACAAAGATGACATGCTTGGCCATGAGGTCCAGAGAAAGACTCTTGACTGGAAGCAGGAAGTTGTCAAACTGGACGTAACCCAAGATTCATCAGTCTAAACATCCAAGAGATAGAGAGATGTCAGCATAGAGATGAAGTTACAGGAAGAGTTTGGGAATCTGCTGCTTCATCTCTCATGACCCGTGCAAACCCACTTTAGCAAGCTATGTTGCACCCAAACTTCCAACAGTTTCTAGACTGAAGGATTGCACTTGCAACTTGTAGTGCTAGTTTAGGGGACGCGGGTGGCGCTGTGGGTAAAACCTCAGTGCCTAGGACTTGCTGATCATAAGGTCGGTGGTTCGAATCCCCGCGGCGGGGTGAGCTCCCATCATTCGGTCCCAGCTCCTGCCAACCTAGCAGTTCGAAAGCACCCCTAAGTGCAAGTAGATAAATAGGTACCGCTTTATAGCGGGAAGGTAAACGCCGTTTCTGTGTGCGGCACTGGTGCTGGCTCACCAGTGCAGCTTCGTCACGCTGGCCACGTGACCCGGAAGTGTCTTCGGACGGCTCTGGCTCCCGGCCTCTTAATTGAGGTGAGCGCACAACCCTAGAGTCGGTCACAACTGGCCCATACGGGCAGGGGTACCTTTACCTTTACCTTTACCTTTAGTGCTAGTTTACTGTTCATAAAGCACTGCTCCCTCAGAGATGCTTCAAGGGGACAATTTGTTTCAGTTCACATTTAAAGGTGGACATACCCAGTTCACAATTCCTAAAAAAATGTGCAGCCAGAATTTGCAGTTTCCTGAATTTTGCAATGCAGTTCTCTGGCCAATTGATGTCTACAGAAATGCATATACTAGGGTAAGTGTGCATTAAAGTGTAAATAACATAAGTGCATTATATTGAGGGGAAATTGCTCTGCAAAACTCTGGGTATTAGGTAAAATTACATGCAAAAATGTGTGTATTTTGAGAAATTCATGCTAATAAGCTGATGAATTTTGATGAGGAACTGGTTCCCTGCATGCATATGTTGAATTCTACCCTATGACTGCCTTTTAGTGAGAGACTACCTAATTTGCACTTCTCAAAACCAATACATGAATCGAAACACAACTATCCTTTGAAGTTTGCATTCTTCCAAATTTTGTGGTGCGGTTCTCCAACCAATGTGAAGAAAATGTAAGCATCAGTAAAACATGTACATCAACATGTTTCCAGAGGAGGGCAACCAAAATGGTCAAAGGCCTGGAAACGACGCCTTATGAGGAACGGCTAAGGGAGCTGGGCATGTTTAGCCTGGAGAAGAGGAGGTTAAGGGGTGATATGATAGCCATGTTCAAATATATAAAAGGATGCCATATAGAGGAGGGAGAAAGGTTGTTTTCTGCTGCTCCAGAGAAGCAGACACGGAGCAATGGATCCAAATTACAAGAAAGAAGATTCCACCTAAACATTAGGAAGAACTTCCTGACAGTAAGAGCTGTTTGACAGTGGAATTTGCTGCCAAGGAGTGTGGTGGAGTCTCCTACTTTGGAGGTCTTTAAGCAGAGGCTTGACAACCATATGTCAGGAGTGCTCTGATGGCGTTTCCTGCTTGGCAGGGGGTGGGACTCGATAGCCCTTGTGGTCTATTCCAACTCTTATGATTCTATGATTCTAAAATACATATTAGTGAAAGCAACGTATGGAATGTACTACATTAGGGGAAATTACTTGGGGGAAAGGTGTCTGTTAGTCATTATAAACACCAGCAAATTTATTGTACTAGCCTTGACAACTTTCAAATACACTCCCCCCCAAAAATTCCAGATATATTGGCAGTAAAGTAGAAATGAACAATGAATAATGAATGCATGAAATAAAATGATTATGTAGAACCTTTGATGCAATATGGTAAAACTCAATTTAATCTGAAATTGAAATTAGCACACTCTTAAAACCCCTGAGATGTGTCCTGCCACTCTGTGCTAGTTCTATCTGTTCAGAGTTTCCTTGCAGCTAAAATTGCCAGACTCATCCAGCCCTACTCATAACTCAGTGGTAAAGCATGCAAAAGGCCACTACAGTGGTACCTCGGGTTAAGAACTTAATTCGTTCCAGAGGTCCGTTCTTAACCTGAAACTGTTCTTAACCTGAAGCACCACTTTAGCTAATGAGGCCTCCTGCTGCCGCCGCCCTGCCGCTGCACGATTTCTGTTCTTATCCTGAAGCAAAGTTCTTAACCCAAGGTAATATTTCTGGGTTAGCGTAGTCTGTAACCTGAAGTGTATGTAACCTGAAGTGTATGTAACCCGAGGTACCACTGTAGTTTACTGCTTGGCATCTCTGGGTAGGAACACCCCCTGCCTGAAGTCCTGCAGAACTGCTGCCAGTCAGTGCAGACAGTACTGAGTAGACAGAGGAATGGCCTGATTCAGTGCGGCAGCTTCCTCTTATGTCTTCCCACCAAGCCTGTTGAGTAGCAGAATTTGCCAGGTGGATTTAGATCTCTCTGCTTTTGTAGTTTGAAGCACTGGAGCCCTAACAACCAATCCATTTTTATTTTTTTTAAAAAGAGAAATGTGCTCTGTTATCGCATTTCTCACTACATTATGTACATGTTAATCAAGGTGAAATTGCACTTCATCATCTCTAAATGGAGCAAGAGTGTGCTTTGCGAATGCTCAAGCTGAGGTCAGCCGTGAACCAGTCCCCTGGCAATCGGTTCCAGAGAGTTTCCTGGCACTCGATTGGCTGTGGGCGAGAGCCTCCAGAAGATTCCTTGGCTGCCAGCAGGTTTGGCAGGAGTGCTTGCTTTGACACGTGGAAGGGATGAGAGATGGGAGGAAAAGGAAGCACAGTGCCTGGTCAAAGAAGGAGATTTTCTGCCACCTGTTCCCACACCTGCTGTCGCAAGGGAAAGGGGTGTCCTTTGTTGGGGTAGATGTGGGCGAACAGTGATCTTCTCTCCCATGTGCAAATCTTGGGGATGGAGCCTGTTCTGCAAAAGAGCAGGGCGAAGAGACCTGTTTATGGCAGCACCATGGCTGACTTCTATTTTTTTTGTAATATCCGTATCTAGTATAATTACAGTTGACTATATAATATTGCAAATGCTGCTCATAACAACAACTACAGTTATGATTATTACAATTGCAATCATTGATTGGCCATTAATACATTTACTAGTGCTAATTGTTTATCTGATTCATGAATTGCTTCCCTTCAAATATATCAGTATGACTTCATAGAAAAAGCACCAGCATCAAACACTATACAGTAAATAAAAACTATACAATAAAAATCTGTACATAAAATAAAAAACAATTGCACATATGAAAATGATGTAACCATATCCACACCTATATTTTACCATTACTAGTGCTATTACTGCTGTTTATTTGTAGATCACTTCCCACTGAATATCTTCAAGCAATTTTGCACCAACATTTAAACTTGGGCTGGGGTAAAAGCTTGGGACCAGGCATGACTTCTGGGCCAATCTAACCCACCACCCACAAAGTTGGAAACAATCCCTCTGTCATAGAAGTTGTGGTTGTTGCCATTGCTGCCATTGTTGTTGTCGTTTCCTGCCTTTTTCTCGGATGACTTACAACCAAAACAGAAACAGCTAAACACATATTAAAAAGCAACCATTAAAAACAATTAAACATGTACAGGATTGCACTGTAAAACATTGTTGCAGACATGAGAGGGAGAACTAAGTTTAAAAGAAGCACATAATGCAGGGGTCAGCAACCTTTTTCAGCCGTGGGCCGGTCCACCGTCCCTCAGACCATGTGGTGGGCTGGACTATATTTTTTGGGGGGAAATGAATGAATTCCTATGCCCCCCAAATAACCCAGAGATGCATTTTAAATAAAAGCACACATTCTACTCATGTAAAAACACGCTGATTCCAGGACCATCTGTGGGCTGGAATTAGGTCTTAGGTTGCCTACACCTGACATAATGCTTTCTTCTCTGGTGAAGATTTGGCCCCGATTTGTTCGTGTGACCACCTTAACATGGATTATACCCAATGCTTTTCAGTTCCCTCTTTTTGATTTTCTTGCATATTTGGTCCCTTTTAGCATCCACTAGTAACTGTATCTACAGTGAAGAAAGAAGACAGGAAAATACCCACGTTTCTAGGGAGGGAAGATTGCCTGGAGAGTAAGCAATGCCCAGGGAAGTCTCAGAAGGAGAATCTGCAGAGAGCTTTGTGCCTCCCCTGATGACAAGCTGCAGAATAATAAACGATGCAAAACAAATATATATTTACTTAATTTGCAAAACTGTGCAGGTCAGATAATTCAGGTTATCTTTGTGTCCTGAGTTCAGATTTTTAAGCCAAGGGTGCATACAGCCCCGGTTAATATTCTCCCACTGCACAGACAAGAAAGTAAGTCTGAGGCAACAAGTTCGATTCCCAGATGGAAAGACATAGCGCAGCAAGACACTTGCCTGTGTCTATTTATCCAGCCCATAAAACATACCTTTTCATCATCCAAAGCTTTCCAAGAAAAATAATGAAATCTAAGGAGCATACAGACTACTGTCACAAACACAGATACACACAAACACATGTGTAACAAGAAGAAACTCAGAAAGATTTGAGACAAAAAAGCAATATTGTTGTCAACAACATGACAACACCCCCCCCCCCGAGGACAGGATCACACTTCAAAACGACCTTGACAGATTAGAGAACTGGGCCAAAACAAACAAGATGAACTTTAACAGGGAGAAATGTAAAGTATTGCACTTGGGGGGGGGGGGGAAGAGTGAGGCACAAATACAAGATGGGTGGCACCTGGCTTGAGAGCAGTACATGTGAAAAGGATCTAGGAGTCTTGGTTGACCACAAACTTGACATGAGCCAACAGTGTGATGCGGCAGCTAAAAAAGCCAATGCAATTCTGGGCTGCATCAATAGGAGTATAGCATCTAGATCAAGGGAAGTAATAGTGCCACTGTATTCTGCTCTGGTCAGACCTCACCTGGAGTACTGTGTCCAGTTCTGGGCAACACAGTTCAAGAAGGACACTGACAAACTGGAACGTGTCCAGAGGAGGGCAACCAAAATGGTCAAAGGCCTGGAAACGATGCCTTATGAGGAACGGCTAAGGGAGCTGGGCATGTTTAGCCTGGAGAAGAGGAGGTTAAGGGGTGATATGATAGCCATGTTCAAATATATAAAAGGATGTCACATAGAGGAGGGAGAAAGGTTGTTTTCTGCTGCTCCAGAGAAGCGGACACGGAGCAATGGATCCAAACTACAAGAAAGAAGATTCCACCTAAACATTAGGAAGAACTTCCTGGCAATAAGAGCTGTTCGACAGTGGAATTTGCTGCCAAGGAGTGTGGTGGAGTCTCCTTCTTTGGAGGTCTTTAAGCTGAGGCTTGACAACCATATGTCAGGAGTGCTCTGATGGTGTTTCCTGCTTGGCAGGAGGTTGGACTCGATGGCCCTTGTGGTCTCTTCCAACTCTATGATTCTAGGCTGAGATATCACACTGGAAATCTTTCCTGGGCTTTGAATCGTAAATTGTTGCAATCTCTGTGTATTCTACTATTTCTATTGAGGTAAACGACAGAAAGGTTTGATACTAATTGCTGGATCATGTTTCACAACTTTCCAAAATTTAAGAGGTGCATGCTTACATATTCACTGTTTAACTTTAAAAATGGGGGGGGGGAGGTTTGACTTCCTATCCCCTTTTGTTAATACTTATTTTGAAGAGAAACTACCATATAAATTACAATACTATTTTGGAAAGCAACCACTACCCAGAAGCCTTTGTGACATGCAGGGTTTCGTCAGCAGACGCATCAACTTGGAAATGTATTCCTAGCCTCTGACAGATGTTAATTAACTCGGCATTACCAAGCTGATTGTTTTATCACCTATCATTGCTGTTGCAAAGGGTCACTGTGCTAATCTTGCATACAGTGTAGCTCTAATTGAATTGCTACTGCCTGTACCTTTTCGCATTCTGTATCCCTCTGATTACAGTCCCACCGCTGCCACCCCTCAGGTACACACCTGCAACTGAGGATAACATTTCATGCATCTCACGACACGAACTCTGGTCCGCAAATG
Organism: Podarcis bocagei; assembly: GCF_964188305.1. Classification (NCBI taxonomy): domain Eukaryota; kingdom Metazoa; phylum Chordata; class Lepidosauria; order Squamata; family Lacertidae; genus Podarcis; species Podarcis bocagei. Next base: position 11,076,702 of record NC_138142.1, on the reverse strand, counting down.
TTTATGGGCCTTGATAAATGTGTTGATCCTGGCGGTGCCCCATGGCTTCCTGATGCGATCAGCATGGAAAGGCAGAGCCACTTATTTTATTTGCAACACTTTGTACAAAACATAAGGAGCAGCGCTGGCTGTCGCTTTCCAATTGTTTGTGATTTGGTGTGTACTGGCTGGGGTTGGTTTTTTTTTTTTTTTTTTGCATTGCAATAAGACCGGCTGACTGATATAAAAATAGTACCGTTTTGTAAAATGAAAAAATAAAAAAAAATCACACAAGTAAGCAAATATAAGACATCATTGGTGGAAGAAATATGATTCTTTTAGCTTCTGAACAGAAAATAACGTTGCAATCCTTTCTGTGCAATTTTCTGGGTGCAGGGACATTTGTGGGGACTCCCGGGTCTTTTGTGATGAGCCTTAGGTCTCTTCTTCTTCTTTACTCTTCCTCTTTTCAAAATTATTAGGAGCACAGATTGTTTCCCTTAATAAGAAGGTACCTTGTCAGACCATTGGTCCACCTATCCTAGTACTGACTATACTGAGTGGCAGTGGCTCTCCAGAATTTCAGACAGGACCATCTCTCTGCTCTCCTTGGAGACAGAGGCATAGCAAGGTGTGGAAATTTTTTGGTCACTCCCCCTCACATTGCAATTTTTGAGAATGTTGCCCAAAGTTGTTGAGGTTTTTTTAGGGAAGGTTGCCCGGTTGCCCAGGGTTACTGAGCTTTTTTGCAGCCCCTGGCAGGTGGCGCTTGCCCGGTGGGTAGATTTTTGTGATTGCTGTGAAAATCCACCCGCTAATCGTGTCGTTGTGAAAAATCCGCCTGCTGATCGCACTGCCCATCAGGGGTGCCAGCGCTGCCCGACGATCGCAAAAATCTGACTGACGATTGCATAACACTGCCCACTGGGGATGTGAGCGCTGCCCGCTGGGGTGGGTGCCAGGCTGATCGCTGGGTGTATTTGCGCGATCAGCGGGCGGATTTTGACAACCACGATCGTGCCAATTGTGAAAATCCACCTGCCGGGGGGGCGAGTGCCACCATGCCGATCTGCCCAGGGGGATATTGTCACCCCCCTAGGCATGACAACTGGGGCGGACCACACCCTCTGCACCCCCCCCTTGCGACACCCCTGCTTGGAGATGCTAAAGATGGAACCTGGTACCTTCTGCATGAAAAGCAGGTGCTCTGTCACTGAGCTATTCACCTGACTTTGCTCTGTACTGGTAAGATCACAGCCACTCAGCATCTTACTTTGCCCTCTATACATATAAAATAGCATAGGAAAATACTATGCACATTTGGATCATGGGCCTGTTGCCGCCAAGCCCTCGCCACACCCATCCCTGGGAGTAAGCACCAGGCTTGCTTCTGAGTAAACGTGCATAGGATGCACAGTGAATACTGTACTTCAATTTGAATCAGCAAAACTTTGGTCAAGCACACAGATGCTTAGCATCTCACATGCCACTGAATGACAAAAATATCTAAATATTCAAACTGCAAAAATAGCAGTCCTTTCACCAAGAAATTCAGTAGCATAATGTAGACAGGGGGAAATCTGTTCATTCGGTTTCTTTCAATTCCTCATTTTTTCAGTCTTAAATTCAGGGCTTGGCGTAGTCAGGGATGTGCTCCAAAACCTCCCTTTCACCCCCCCCCCCAGCACTTTTGCAGATCTCGTGCAGCAGTAAAAAAATAAAATTGCAGGGCACTTGGCAGGTATGCTGGAGTTGGCCTGGGGGAGCCCGGCATACTGAAGGCAGTGGGGGTAGAAAAAGGAGGCTGCAGAGGAGCTTTGGTGGGCGGCAAGTGCAGGAGACAATGGGCAGTGTGCTCCTGGGCCTCTTGAATCTGCTGCCCCTCCCAGTTTGCTACCTGAGGTGACTGCTTCACTTAGCCTCATGGGTCCATGGTCCATGGTCCAGCCCAGGTCTATGCCTAATAGCGTCCTCCTGTATCTCTGTTGAAGGTGATATAATACTGACTGAGTCCAAAGAGACGAGGAAACTAATGGGGATGGGTAAGAAAGGTGGGCCCTCCCCACTGAGAGTACATTTCCCAAGAGTTCCCCAACCCCCAACCCCGAATTGGCACTAGGAGTTACCAAAATGCTGAGCATTTGGGATTCAAATCCCCTGGTTTAACGAGCTGGAAATGTTCAGACAGGACTGAGACAGGAACATCATTTCCACAAAACCAGGTTTGAAGAGCTTTCCTCGGATTAAAACATTGAATATCTGCAAATACTAAAGTTTAATGGGCTGGAGAAGATCATTTTCTACACGCTGAACCATCTCCTCAAGTCATAACGAAGCTGATTGGATGCAGGCTCGGTTTGTGCAAGCAAGAGATTGTGTTGTGGAATGTGCTTTAGAAAACAAATAAGCATACATCTTTTCTCCTCCTCCTCCTCTTCTTCTTCTTTGGCACCAAGATTTTTTTTAGGGCTTCTTATATGCTGGAAAGATTATAAACCGTGCAGCCTAGTGAATCAATGCAACGCCATCCCGTTTGCTTCATAATCACAGCCCGACGAAATACCCTGAACATGAAAACCAAGGAATCAATTTTCTTTAGGCAGAAAAAGAAATTGTGAAATAAAGACCATTAAATGATCATTTGACTAGATAACTGCAGCTTACTCTGTGGCATAACTGTCAACTTGCTGGGACATAACAGGATTAATAGACAGGGGAATCGTGGTTAAGGACTGCTTAGGCTGTATGAGACTATGGCTCTGCTTAGTTCAGTGGTGGCCAGCAGATACCCCTGCAAAGTCATCTGGTATCACAAAAGGTTGTAAAGGTAAAGGTACCCCTGACAGCTAAGTCCAGTCGTGAACGACTTTGGGGTTGCAGCGCTCATCTCGCTTTACAGGCCGAGGGAGTCGCCGTTTGTCCGCTTCCACAGACAGTTTTTCCGGGTCATGTGGCCAGCATGACTAAGCCGCTTCTGGCAAAACCCGAGCAGTGCATGGAAACATCGTTTACCTTCCTGCTGGAGCAGTACCTATTTATCTACAGTGGTACCTCAGGTTAAGAACTTAATTCATTCTGGAGGTCCATTCTTAACCTGAAACTGTTCTTAACCTGAAGCACCACTTTAGCTAATGGGGCCTCCTGCTGCTGCCACGCCGCCGGAGCACGATTTCTGTTCTCATCCTGAAGCAAAGTTCTTAATCCGAGGTATTATTTCTGGGTTAGTGGAGTCTGTAACCTGAAGCGTCTGTAACTCGAGGTACCACTGTACTTGCACTGCATGCTTTTGAACTGCTAGGTTGGCAGGAGCTGGGACCGAGCAACAGGAGCTCACCCCGTCACAGGGCCTTGAACCGCCGACCTTCCAGTCGGCAAGTCCAAGCGGCGCAGTGGTTTAAACCACAGCGCCACCTACATAGGGTGACTCAAATGCCATCTAGTCTAACGCCTTGCCAATGCAGGAAATCCACTGGTACATCACCTCTGGTAGGTGCCCACCCAGCCTCTACTTAAAATTTTCTACTGTAGGTGTTATAGATTTAGGGGGAGGCACCCCCCCCCACAGCCCTAGCAATGAATAAAGACTAGGATTTTGATTAATTGGGATATGGATTAAAGTACAAGTTGCAGAGCTGTTCCAGACAGGGAATCCCTGGGCTGGTTTATGCAAACCAGACTGACTGGCCTAGCGAAGAGCATATCTCTTAATGTGACAAATTGGGTTGATGGGCCATCCAAGAAAAGTTGGGGAGTGAGATGTTACCAAGGAGATGGAGTATGTGTTTGAGGGGACAGGGAAGGGGAGTTTTTCAGTAAGGGTTGCTGGGAAGGAGAAGCAGGAAGAAGAGCTGAGATCCATCTTGGGCAGGCTGGCTGCAGGCAGCCTGCGCTTGCTGCCTCTTGAAACGCAGTAAGATTTGAACTCCCTCCATGCAGACGGAAGGTGTAGGTCAATAAACCGTATTTCTTAAAAGCCACAACAGTCTCTGCCGTGCCTTCCATTCTCCAAAGAGACACAGACCCTGTGTGGGTGCCCGGGCTCTTGCCACCACTCGGCAGAGAGAGGGGAAGGCACCCAACTTTTGTAACATAGTGAAGGAGAGCCACTTTTGTGGTTTGCTCTGGAATTTATGTGGCTTGCTTTTTCAGAGAGATCAACAGGGGAGGGGGCATAGCTGTTAACATTTCCCTTTTTTAAAGGAGGAAATTCCCTTATTTCGAATAGGATTCCTTGCAAGAAAAGGGAAAAGTTGACAGCTATGGGAGGGGATCCTACTGCAAAGAGCTCCAATGCATTAATTTCTTTTTAGTTAGGCTGCAGTCCTAATCACACTTACCTAAGAGTAAGCTCCAAATGAATTCAGTAGGACATTCTTCTGAGTAGACATAGTTCAGACCATGTTGTTAAGCGATTTTTTTTTTATTGTAAAAAGGTCTCTCCATTGAATAAATAAGCTATTGAGGAATACTTGAAAGAGAATCAACTGTAGTTAGCATTGATTTTTAGCTGCTGAACATAGCAGTCCTCCCCCTCCTCATTCCACTTTTCCCTGGGCAATTTAACAAACCTGTTTTTTCCTTCCTTCCCTCCCTCTCTCTGCTCCCCAGCTAGCCAGAGTTCAGAATGATAGTGTGATGTCATCCTCCACAGCTGCCAGTCAAAACAAGACCGCTGTACTGTATAGAGACCAGTACAGCTTTTGCCGCAAGGCACTGCTTTTTGTAGTTCACAAATCTGGGATAAAATCCAAGGCAGCTCTAAAACCATTGTGGATAAAGTTAAAACGCCGTAGGATCCCGAGGCTTAAACACTGAGCATACCTCCATGGTGTGTGAATGTGTTGTCCAGGGATGGTGGGCTTCTCTAGGTGGCCCGTTTATTGAGCATTCATCCCAATTTGTTTGCAGGGTGCTTATTCACCTTCCTGTTATTCATTCATTCACCCCATTTTTTCAAGTTGTCTCCAGACTGTCGCTGTTTTGTTGGAGGGAATCAAGTGGGTACAATAAATAGAAGGTTGCACTATAATTATTAAAAAGATAATATTAAAGCACCCTTTCATCAAATCAAATCAAATTTTATTAAACGGTCACAGACCAGATTAACTCGTACAGCTAGTCAAAGAAGCATAACACCGGAAAAAACAAAGAACAATTTCAATACAAATTAGGCCATAACAGCAATTTAAAATTAGACAACATACATAAAATTAAGTATTTGCCTTCGCCTGCATATTGACATTGGAAAGCTCTTGTTTCCTGCGCCTAATAGCGGCTACACAAAATTTGGCCACATTGGTCGTAATTTCAGGAACCTTTCATCTGATCACAGAGATTTCAGTAGAAAAACACAAAAATATACTGAATTGCAACTTATTACCAAACTTAAAACCATGGAGAGACCTGGTCTGAATAGAGACATTGGATTCTTATCTCATTATACACGATAAAGCTATTTTTAGCTATCTCACCCCTTGCTTTTTCCTGTAAGACCAATTGCAGTCGTTAACAGCCATCTACAGGTTTACCACACCTATCAGCCAATCACCCATTCCCACCACCCTTCTGAGTAATACCCCTCCCCATCCTCTCACTGTATATAAGGTTCTAGTGACTTCTGTTTCAGTGTATCTGAAGAAGTGTGCATGCACACAAAAGCTCATACCAATAACAAACTTAGTTGGTCTCTAAGGTGCTACTGGAAGGAATTTTTTAATTTTGTTTCGACTATGGCAGACCAACACGGCTACCTACCTGTAACAAAAATACACAACATAGTAACAAACAAAAACAACACCCCCCAGTTTTAAAAGGCCACAAATTGCTTCATTAGCGGAAAGCCTGGGAGACGATAATTTTTTTGCCTGGCACCTAAAGATATGTAACGAAGGTGTCAGGAGAGCCTCCCTGTGGAGAGAATTCCATAAACGGGGCCACCACAGAAAAGGCTAGTTCTCACCTTGCTACCTTCTGGATTGGTGTTATATGCTCAAAGCTGATAAAAGGCACTCTGCACCACTGAAGCCACCTGCGGCTCAAGTGACCCCAAGCTGTGTATCCACTTCTTCAGAAGGAGTGTTCTTCTTCTTTGGTGATCACTCGTAGCTGAGTAAGATTGTCTTCCATAAACACGGTTTTAACAATGAGTCCGTAAGTGACTGTGGAGGCCAATTCTGGATCCACACGTCCTTCCACAGTGGGGACATTGGTTTCCGGGCTGGGGTTGATCACGGTGAGGGTTTGCCAAGCGTGCCTTCCTCTTAGCACATTTCTCCCTTGCGTCCTGAGTTCGAGTGTCTTCAAAGCCCATGACACCTTTGGTAAAGGCTGTTCTCCAACTGGAGCGCTCACAGGCCAGTGTCTGCGTTCAGGACATTCACTGTCTGTGTTATCTGACGAAGTCTGTACATTCCATGTTCCAAAGTTCAATTGTCTTTTACGACCGCTAGGTGGTGACCCCACTGGGCGTGGTAATCCAGTCAGGGGAAAAGGGAGGCAGACTATGGTTAGGGCACCTTTTCTAGCCTCTCCCCCTTTTTGAGGTGAGCAGAGTGGATCCTAAAAGGGGCTGCTCAACTGCCTCATTCCTTGAGTCAGAATGACTGAATCTGTATCCACCACCCATGTGCCGGTTCATGACTAGGGGCTTCCAGATTTCATGATCCTGCCCCCATTACCATTTGCCGATCATCGTGGGACTTTTGGGGTTTGGGTTGGGTTTTTGAAAGACGCCTGTGCATGAATTTGTTTTATGTGCGTAGATCAGTGCATGCTGACCAACACACAGTCTTTGCAGTAGGGCTCTGTTCCAATGGCATGAAGTAGTCACAACAAACTAGTAGATTCCTATCTGCTGCAGCCTTCATCCACCTTCACGGCCGTTGTAACATACCGCTTGTTATCATCCGCCTGTTCTGCTGTTGAGGACTTCTTGGATCATTCTTTGTCTAGCTCCTTCCCTTTGACCTGTCTAGGGTGACACCAAGAGCAGGCAACCTCCCATCTATCCGGTCTAGGGAGCCTCCCACTAACAGTGCACAGTCTTATCTGGATTGCGCTTCAGTGTGTTGGCTCTCATCCAGCCCACTACAGAGACAAGAAAAACAGACGTAGAACTGTAGATGTTAAACAGCAAAGGGGGTAAAACTGAACCCTGAGGAACCCCACATTGAAGGCTCTACAGGGCTGAAGAGCCCCCGTTTATTGGCTCTCACCCAGTCCATTACTGAGGCAAGACGATGGTCCAGCACACCTGCAGATGCAAAGAAGTGGAGCAGTGTGTCATCAGCAGATTGCTGACAACAACGTACTCAAATTTAAACTGGATTGAAGTGCTCTGTTGCCCTAGTGCAACAAATCTGCTTAAGATAATAACAATAATAAATCGACTCTATTTTTCCAGGTCAGAAAAGTGATGGGGAAATGCATTCCAAAATGTAATGTGACTGAAAGTGTATCAAGAAGATGTATAAAACACCCCACAAGAGAATGAATTCAGGGCGAACGATTTCCACTTGCAAGGATTCCCATGGGCTTCTGATTGGCTGCTGTGGAAAGAGAGTGTTGGACTCGATGGGACTTTGGAAGGTCCAAAGCAGAGGTACTGTAGGGTGAGGCCTCTGGGAAAAGATCTGGTCCAGGAAGGGTCCCCAGGGCCAGGCACACAGGCATGGAGGGCCACATCCCTTCACTAGTTACTAAAGTGTGTGATCTGTTATACGTGGTCTAAATCTCTCTTCTGTGCTGGCTGCACAGGTCTAATTCCGTTTCCCTCTCCCTCTCCCACTCTCTGTTGCACTTAAACTGAAAATGATGTCTTTTGTCAGTTACAAGGTGTCTGGCATTACAGGGAAAGTGTGCTTTGTGTTAATGGTGGTAACTGTCAGATTGCTTCACACAGACAGACAACTCGGTTTCGCGAGGATATAATTGATGTTATCCCTCTGACCCGCAGAAGGCGTTGACGGTTTCCTCTGAAACTGAAAGAGCTGGGATGAAGTGTGCTGCACGTGATCCTCATGAAGTGTTAAAATCCCAGCAGAACCTGGGAGCCTATTCCGGGCAGCCAAAGTCATTTTACTACCTGAGGCAAAGGGCAAGATGGTGCCACTCCTTGCATCCCACATAGAGAAGAGGACCGGACAGGCAACGGATGTCGAATTTAACACTTCTAAGGATGTACAAATCCGTCTGCATCAGTGCTCCTTGGTTTGTCATTTCCCCAATCTTAAATTCATAGAATCATAGAGTTGGAAGGAACCCTGAGGATTATCTAATCCACCCCCCTGCAAGGCAGGAATATGGCCAACATAGTTTGTTACATAACCAAAGGAATGTGGTGCCTGCCACATGCTGTTGGACTACAACTCCCATCCATCCCTGTCTGCTGGTTGTGCTGTCTAGGGTTGGGGGGATTTGTAGTCTGACACCATCTGACAGGCACCACATTACTTTGGTTAAGCAACAAACTATGTTGGCCAACATGGTGAAACCATCTCTGTAGCATTTTGAGCCCCACCTCCCCGCTCATTCTGCTGAATGGGACCCTGCCCCAATAGTGCCCAGGAAGAAGTCGCACCTTACCCAGTTTTCTCTCCTGAAACGCAGTTGTGCAGAGGCACCCAATGTCCAACAGGAAGGAGGACCCAACATCTCTGTTCAAGATCAGTGTTTGATCCATTTTGCCATAAGAGCTGAATAAAGCAATTGGGGGGGGGGCTCTCACCTATGGGCTGAATTAGTCTCAGCTCCTGGTCACTCCTAACGGCCCACGCAGCTGTTTCTCACAATCCATGCCTGCCTGTCAACAATTTGTGCTGATGTAAGTGATGCCAGTGACTTGTGGTTTGCCACAGCTTGCTGCCAGACTTCTGGGTTAATTATCTGTTGCTTCAGTTGCAGCATGACAGTGGAATTTGCTGGCAAGGAGTGTGGTGGAGTCTCCTTCTTTGGAGGTCTTTAAGCAGAGGCTTGACAACCATATGTCAGGAGTGCTCTGATGGTGTTTCCTGCTTGGCAGGGGGTTGGACTTGATGGCCCTTGTGGTCTCTTCCAACTCTATGATTCTATGATTCTATTCTATGACAACACGACTTTTCTAGAGGCTTCAGCCTAAAGTTGGGCATTTAGTGTCACTGGCTCCCCCATGCTGTGGAATATCCATCTACCAGCAGAGATTCAGCAGGCATCCTTTGCTACTTAAATTTACTTGATTAGTTAGTCATTCTGATGATAAAATAATTGTAGACTTGTAGAGTTGAAAGGGATCCCAAGTCCAACCCCCACTGCAATGCAGGCACTGCAGTTAACAACCCCTGACAGATGGGCACCCACCCTCCTCCAGTGAAGGAGAGTCTACCACTTTCTGAGGAAATCTACTCCACTGTCAAACAGCTCTTGCTGTTTGGATAGCTCTGTTGGTTACAGCATGGTGCTGATGATGCCAAGGTTACAGGTGTGATGGCCTGGGACTTGGGCTCGGACTCGCAACCAGAGGAAACTCAGTCTGCACTGGATCCTTTGCCTCAGGCATCATCTGAACCAAGTCTGGGGCCTGATCCTGAAGAGTCCCAGGGGGATGGTCAGGGGATGCTGAGGCGGCCCCTGGGTCTAGTAACCCACAGATGTCTCCCGAGCTGCAGAGACTAAGGTCTGAGAGAAGGAGAGACCTGAGTACTTCCAGGAGGAGTGCTCGCCTTCGGGCAAAACAGGGAGGTGAGTCGCTGATAACAGGCTGTCGGACCCCCCCCCCCCAGGTTGTGGGAGTAACATTGCTGTATGTTAGATCCTGCCTGAGATCCTGTACCTGTCCTTGCCTTGCCTGGTTGCCTGTTTCGTGTCCTGCCTTGGCCCTGTTGGACTGACTCCCAGTGGAACCTTTGGATTCTGGACTGGTCCTGGACCACGTTTCATGGGTTATCCCTGGGCCCAGCATAATAGGTTTGATTCCTGTAAGGGACAACTGCATATTTCAGCGTTGCAGGGGCTTGGACTAGATGATCCTTCCATTCTGTGTTCTATGTTCTTACCAATGTTTAGCTGGAATCTCATTTCTTGTCGTCTGAAGCCATTGGATTGGGCCCTACCCTCTGGAGCAGCAGAAAAGAAGCTTGCTCCATCTTCCATGTGACAGCCCTTTGAAGACAGCTATCAGATCACCTCTCAGTGGTCTCTTTCCAGGTTGAACATACCCAGCCCCATCAACTGTTCCTCATAAGGCTTGGTTCCCAGACCCTTGGTCATCTCTGTCGCCCTCATTTGCACACATTCCAGCCAGTCAATGTTCCTCTCAAACGGTGGAGCCCAGAACTGGACACAATATTCCAGGTAGGGCACTGAGCTAGCGCTATAAGGTTGCCATATTTCAAGAAGTAAAAATCCAGACACAAAAGTTGTTGAGTTTTTTTGGGGGGAAATCGCCGCCAAATTCTGATTTTTCGAAATTCCCCCAGACACTAATTTTGCCATTAAATTCCCAGGCATGTCTGGGAAATTCTGGATGTAGGGCAACTCATATATATATGGCAGTAAATTAAATAAATGAAGAGATGTGTCCCTGCCCTCTTGCCCTGTGGTTTCTGTGTTGACCAAACAGTAGCATCAAGGAATTTCCTAGCTAGAGCCAAGCAAAGTGATGCATGTTTCTTTGTAATGAAGATTTATTTAGCCTAGGGTCAAAAGTTCAGTACAAAGGGCTCAGGGCAAGGCTTCTCGCTGCAGCGGGGAGCTATATAGCCTTTGAGTGTTTTAAAATAAGCACACAAGTGTTTGTGGGGGCGATACTTCTGTTGGCCTGTTGGGAATGCCATGCTGTCCCAGAATCCCTTGGTGCAGAGGCAGCGACTGTCAGCATAAAACATATAGCAGTGTGTTAGCAATGTGCTCTGCAGAGAAAACAGCTTAATTTCAATGGCTATCAGTTTGTCCTTTACCAACAAAGGTCTGTAAAGTTAAAGCCATGGTTTTCCCAGCAGTGATGTATGGAAGTGAGAGCTGGACCATAAAGAAGGCTGATCGCCGAAGAATTGATGCTTTTGAATTATGGTGCTGGAGGAGACTCTTGAGAGTCCCATGGACTGCAAGAAGAACAAACCTATCCATTCTGAAGGAAATCAGCCCTGAGTGCTCACTGGAAGGACAGATCCTGAAGCTGAGGCTCCAATACTTTGGCCACCTCATGAGAGAAGACTCCCTGGAAAAGACCCTGATGTTGGGAAAGATGGAGGGCACAAGGAGAAGGGGACCGCAGAGGACGAGATGGTTGGACAGTGTTCTCGAAGCCACAAACATGAGTCTGACCAAACTGTGGGAGGCAGTGGAAGACAGGAGTGCCTGGCATGCTCTGGTCCATGGGGTCACAAAGAGTCGGACACGACTAAACGACTAAACAACAACAACAATCAGTTTGTCTTGCTTTTACATTGGTCACCTGAGCAGGATTATTGGCTCTTGAGAGAACTGGGAGCAGCTTTTCAAGTGGAGAGGTGCTAGGTAAAATCTTTTTGCAAGAGCTGAGCAGCTGTGCACAAAGAAATGAACAGTTTTTGAAGTTCTCCAAGAGTGCAAGCAGGAGACCATCCCAGCACAGGGAGAAGGGAGGGGGTTATAAATAAAGCCTCTAGAATCTGGTAGGCTCCTCACTGGACTCTCTGTCCCGTCTATGAATGCAAGGGACTCTTCTTTGCAAAGGCATCTCTTTACAGGGCCAGACTTACCATGGGGCAGAGTGAGATCGATGGGGGCGGCTAGAGAGGTAGGGGGGAGGTTTTGGGGGGACAGGACAGAGCTTTGGGTGCCAGACATTGCTGTCTTCTCCATGCAATTCACTAGCTCTCCCAGATTTGAACAGCAGACCCACTTTTTTTGTTGAAATGACCAAAAACAACAGCATCATTCAAAAATATGGGTTGTATCCAGTGTGGCACTGAGTTAAAGTCACTTTGCAGTGTGTGTGTGAATAATATAGCTGTATACTAGGCTTGCCATATTTCAAAAAGTAAAATTCCTGACACCTGCAAAGTTTTTAGGAAGACCCCAAAATTGTTGAGCTTCGTTTTAGGAAGCCTCCCCCCAAAATAGTGTTTTTAAGCTTTTGTAGCTATTTCTGCTGCTTTTCCCATCACGTTGCCATACATTCAGGTTTTCCCTTAATTTTGCTAATTCAACAAAATTCCCTCCTAATGCCATTTTTACAGCTGAAAACTAGGACATGTTGGGAATTTTCCCGATGTATAGCAAGCCTATGGTATACTCATTCCACTAGCGAAATGTTTTGAGCCAGGGGGACATTGTTGCACAAGAGTCTAAGGCCTGGGGGCTCATTTCCTGAGGAAGGAACATAGGTAGCCCTTTTTATACTAAATCAGGTCTTGGTCCATCTTACTGGGGACTGTCTACACCAGGAGTAAGTAACCTAAGGCCCAGGGGCCAGATGCGGCCCAATCACCTTCTCAATCCGGCCTGCAGATGGCCCGGGAATCAGCGTGTTTTTACATGAGTAGAATGTGTGCTTTTATTTAAAATGCATCTCTGGGTTATTTGTAGGGCATAGGAATTTGTTCATTTCCCCCCCCAAAAAAATATAGTCCGGCCCACCACATAGTCTGAGGGACGGTGGACCGGCCCACGGCTGAAAAAGGTTGCTGACCCCTGCACAAGAGAATGCACAAGTAGGTTGTTCATAACTTTGTGGTGTGATGAGCTTTCCCCTAGTGCAACTGTTGCATTGAATTCCACTGTTGCCCAACATTAAAACCCACCCGTCGCCTCATGCAAGATCCCTTGTGTTAGTGAATAGAGAATACAGTGCTGTGTTTCTTGCGTGGCATTCTTCTTCTTTTTTGGCAATCACCTATAGCTGAGTAATATTGTCTTCCAAGAACATGGTCTTAACAGTGAGTCCGTAAGTGACTGTGGAGGCCAATTCTGGATCAACACGTTCTTCCACAGTAGGGACATAGGTTTCCGGGCAGGAGTTGATCATGGTGACGATTTGCCAAGCATGCCTTCCTCTTAGGTCGTTTCTCCCTTTCCTCTTGAGTTTGAACGTCTTCAAAGTCCATGACACCATTGGTAAAGGCTATTCTCCAATTGATGCACTTGCAGGCCAGTGTTTCCCAGTTATCAGTGCTTATACTACATTTAAAAAATATTTGCCTTGAGAGCATGGAAATGCAAATGCGAAAACCTCCTGAGGATATGTAGCAGAGGTTTCTGCACTTCTGTGGAACCTGGGCATTCTCTTTTACCTTTTTGCAAGGAAGGAAAAAAATAAAGAATGCTGTACCCAGGTTCTTGTGCTTTGTCTGCCTCTCTCTCTCTCTCTCTCTCTCTCTCTCTCTCTCTCTTCATTATCTCCCAGGAAAGCTTAGCTAGTGATGTCTTCCTTTCTCTGCTTCAGATGGCAACTGGCGAGCCTTGATTGTTTCCCCTTAATTATAGCATCTCAGTCGAAAACTTCAAAAGCTCTCTCAAATACTATTGTGCATTACGATAATGGCTCCCTCTCCTCTCCTTGATTGCTACATTGGGCTTGAAACTGAGCTCTCTGGATCCTCTGAGGAGGAGGCAAAGAGGCTCCATAATTCTCCCGTCCCAGCGTATATGGCGTTCTTGCTTTTAGCATTCATTCTTTGGGGAGATTGGTTACTCTTCCCTCCCTCCCTCCTTCCCCCCAGCCTTCTCTCATTTCATTCCAGCATGCAGACTACTTAAAGTGACTGCAGCATCACTTGCAAGGAAGGATGAACTGTGCTTGAAGATTTCTGTGGAGCCTGGAAGCTTGATGCTGGGGCCGGCCCAATACATTTTGCTGCCCGAGGCGGGCCAGGAAAAAAAAATGCATCCCCTGGGAATTGTGCTTTGTTAAGGGTGCTGGGTTAGAGCACAGATAGAGAAGAGCACAATTGCTCAGTCCCTGCTCTCACCAACCTAGCAGCTCGAAAGCACGTCAAAGTGCAAGTAGATAAATAGGTACCGCTCTGGCGGGAAGGTAAACGGCATTTCCGTGCGCTGCTCTGGTTCGCCAGAGCACCAAATGCAGCTCTCCGGGTCCCTCTGTTGGGACTCAGGCCACCCTCCTCTCTTTGCACCCTTTGAGGTTTTTTTAACTGATTGAAATGTATCTTTGGATGGAGAGAAGGTGCTGTGGTGGTGGCAGCAGAGTGCTCATCTTGCCCTCTCTTCCTCTCTTTCCATTCTGCCAGCTGATCGCTCTGTTGCCTTTACACCACGGCTTACTGCCTGGAGACTCACATTGCTCTCGTGCAAAGATGGGAGCCTGCCTGTCTCAAGGCAGCTGTACATGCGACATGGTATCATAAAAAGGTAAAGGGACCCCGACCATTAGGTTCAGTCATGACCGACTCTGGGGTTGCAGCACTCATCTTGCTTTATTGGCCGAGGGAGCCGGCGTACATGTGGCCAGCACGACAAAGCCGCTTCTGGCGAACCAGAGCAGCGCACGGAAATGCTGTTTACCTTCCTGCCAGAGCGGTACCTATTTATCTACTTGCACTTTGACGTGCTTTCGAGCTGCTAGGTTGGTGAGAGCAGGGACTGAGCAACAGGAGCTCACCCCGTTGCGGGGATTCAAACCACCGACCTTCTGATCAGCAAGTCCTAGGAAGGGGGTGACCTGAGGGTCATCTAGTCCAACTTCCCACAATGCAGAAACCTCAACTAAAGCATCCATGACAGATGGCGATTGAACCTCTGCTTCCTCCAAGGAAGGAGAGTCTACAACTTCCTGAGGGAGACTGTTTCGCTGTTGAACAGCTCTCATGGCCAGAAAGTTATTCTTGGTGTTTCGCCAGAATCTCCTTCTCCCTGATGTACTTGAGTGCGACTCTGTGGCTTAGTGGTTCGACAGAGGTGCAGAAATGAAGAAACGGGGAAGCTGTGACCGATTGAGCTAACTTCTATAGAAGAAGAAGAAGAGGAGGAGGAGGAGGAGGAGGAGGAGGAGGAGTTTGGATTTGATATTGGATTTATTACTACCCTAAGGAGTCTCAAAGCGGCTAACATTCTCCTTTCCCTTCCTCCCCCACAACAAACACTCTGTGAGGTGAGTGGGGCTGAGAGACTTCAAAGAAGTGTGACTAGCCCAAGGTCACCCAGCAGCTGCATGTGGAGGAGCGGGGACATGAACCCAGTTCACCAGATTACGAGTCTATCGCTCTTAACCACTACACCTGTTATGTACTGAGTTGAATAGGATCCAAACTGCAGCAGTCTGATTGGTCCTAGAACAATGCAGCAGTATGATTGGTCGGCAGGAGCCACCCAATCCAGCTCCAGATAGAAGTGAATCCACAACCTGATTTGCCTACAGGAGAATTCCGGAATTAGCCAATCACGTGCAGCCCATTGTGTAAATAATGTATATAAAGCAGATACTTTGAGGGGACTTCCATTCCCTCCTCACCACTATGAGCTGAATAAAGAGCATGAAATCCACTCTCGACTCTGAGTATATTTCAACACCAGACTGGCTCCACAATAAGCTGTGTCCAGAGCATCATACAGAAACATCCAAAACACATAAATACTGTACAAATATGCAAGTTGCAGAGCATGCCAGTAATTTCCAAAATGACAAAAACCAACAATTTAACAAACACAGTATAAATCTGATATTACAAAAAAGGGAAGAAAATCTAGATTTAAGTACAACAAGAGTTAACTGACAATAAAGTTTCCAATATAGGTCTTCCTGTACTCCAAGGAGCCTGGCTTAAATACAGTTCAGAGAGAAGGAGTCCTCTTGCCAGGCTAGATGACATGCAGCTGGCTCCCATATTCTTGCTCCACAGGAGGCTGGCAGCAGCAGAAGGCAAATGTTGGGGAGGGAAATGGTGGTCAGTCTTTTCCCCAGCCTCCTGCAAATAGCAGCCGCTGGTGCAGGTCTGACTGCACTTATTCACTGCGGTGAAGCAAGGGGTGGGGGCAAAACAGAGAAGGAAAACGGGGGAAAGGGATATTTCCTCTTGACCAGGTTTTCCATCTTGGTTTCTTTGATGCCAACTCAGCATTTAAAGAAGCACCGTATTTTTCACTCTGTAAGACGCACTTCCCCCTCCTAAAAAGAAAGGGGAAATGTGTGTGCGACTTATGGAGCGAATGCAGGCTTTGCGCGGCTAAGCCAGAAGCTAGAACAGCAAGAGGAAGCACTGCGCAGCGATCCCTCTCGTTGTTCTAGCTTCTGGCTTAGCCGCGCGAAGCCTCCGCAGGGCAGCGGGGAGCATTGATCCCGCTGTCCTGCAGAGGCTTCGCTCAGCTATCCCTGGCTTTTGCGGGAGGTGGGGGAAGGCACGTGGCTCTGTCCCTTCCCCCACCTCCCAGAAAAGCCCCCAAGAGCCCTGCTCCCTTTAAAGAGCACGTGGCTCTTGCGGGAGGTCGGGGGAAAGCCAGGAGCTTTGCTCTCCTGGCTTCAGGGATAGCCCCGCAAAGCCTCCTGAGGGAAGAAGGAGGAGCACTCCCTCTTCGCTCAGGAGGCTTCTTATTTCTTGTTTTCCTCCCCTAAAAACTAGGTGCATCTTATGGTCGGGTGCATCTTATAGAGTGAAAAATATGGTAGGTTGTCGCCCACAATCGCTCACCCCACTTTGTAATAAACAGCTTATTAAAGGTTCACCACAGGGTGCCGCGAAACACATTTCCCTTTAGCCTAGGAGACCAACATGGTCTTCCTGTTATTTCTTATAAATAAATGAATTAAATACCGCAAAGACTCCTGCTGCACAATTATCTACTGGGGCTGCGATATGAGGGGACCGGATACGATATGTACCGGATGGGTTTTTACATTTCTAACAAGGCGTCCAAAAGTCTCATTAGCAGTTCTGAATGGTGCATCATCCTGTCAAATAAAAAGTGCAGGTTTCCCCCCACAGAATTATAAATTATACAGCTTCCAGCCCCCTAGTTTTTGCCATAAGTGACATTTAAACAACCACCTGGGTCAAACTCTCAATGGGGACACTGACAAACATTACCAATTTGAAAGGTCAGATCGCCTGTTTGCAAAGTGGATGGATGATACTGACCTTAAGATTTTTTTTGATTTTTTTATTTTAAAAAGAAACAGCTTCCATCATCCTTAGTCCTTTTCCTCCAGCAGCCCAAGGTGACATCGCTAGCTGTGTAAGTGTGCCAGCTTGACAAGAAATGCAGAAGGTTAGGTGCGACTACGCAATTGCGACTACGGCGAGATTTCTGGGCATCTGGTTGGCGCCTGACATCTCTGTCGGGTCAGCTGACTCGTGCACAGCAAAAAGACATGTGTCTTGTGCTGCTGCGCGAATCATGGACCCCTTGCTGGGCAACTTAGTCCTCCATCATCACATCAAGGAAAGTAAGTGCAGGGCTGATGACAGAGATATTTGACTGTGCTGCAGCCAATCCATAGGCCACCCAAATGGAACTCACAGACCACAGATTAAAAGCCTCTGCCTTCCTCCATAGTTAATACCATTTCCATTTCCACTGTGTGTGCTTCTCCTCCTTGCATACTGGAACGAGTGAATTGCTGTAAGAGCAAGCTGTGATCAAGCCATGTAGCTGAGATCATAGGATCATAGAATTGTCGCATGGGAAGTGCCCCCTGGTGACATCTATTCCAGCCCCCTGGTGACATTCCGTTTAGATTTAAGGTGCCATTTGGCACCTAGCTGATATACCTAAGTTTCTAACACTGGCACTGCCCCACCAATTTGGGTCTGCTGTCACCTTATTTACAAGCTTTCCAAGGAGTGACGCCACCTTCCCGGTTTCAGCATGGCGCTTGTAGAAGTCAACAGGAAAGGAGGATCGGGATAAAACTAGAATGAGTTAGCTCTGCCTGTCATTGGCTCGGGCTTCACCTACTGGTGAGCTCCTTGCCTTCCACCCCACTGATCCCAAAGGTCACCAGCCTCCATTGTCCCTCCCCATGTGGTAGAAGCTGCCTGGTCCTCCTGACCTGGGTGTTGTCACCGCCTCTGCCACTGGATCTGAAAAGTGTACCTGGAGAGAATAAAACAGTGAGACTCACCACTGACATTGGCAAGGGAAGAGGCAGCGCTCCACCAGGCCCCCACCTAAGAGGATGCTGCTTTCAAGGCTCAGACTGTGCAGTAGGAACTGCCCTGCCTTCCTAGCCCTGGACACTATTGTCTCCTGTGCTCAGGGTTCTGATCTGGGGTGGGACAGACAGGCTGCTTTGGGGGGGGGGCACTGCTCTTCATTAATGATGATACCCAGCTTTACCTCTCTTTCAAATCAGAACCAGTGAAGGCAGTGAAGGTCCTGTGTGAGTGCCTGGAGGCGGTTGGAGGTTGGATGGCGGCTAACAGATTGAGGTTGAATCCTGACAAGACAGAAGTACTGTTTTTGGGGGACAGAAAGCGGGCAGGTGTGGAGGATTCCCTGGTCCTGAATGGGGTAACTGTGCCCCTGAAGGACCAGGTGCGCAGCCTGGGAGTCATTTTGGACTCACAGCTGTCCATGGAGGCACAGGTCAAATCTGTATCCAGGGCAGCTGTTTACCAGCTCCATCTGGTACGCAGGCTACCTGCGGACTGCCTCGCCAGAGTGGTGCATGCTCTGGTTATCTCCCGCTTGGATTACTGCAATGCACTCCATGTGGGGCTACCTTTGAAGGTGACCCGGAAACTACAACTAATCCAGAACGCGGCAGCTAGACTGGTGACTGGGAGCGGCCGCAGAGACCACATAACACCGGTCTTGAAAGACCTACATTGGCTCCCAGTACGTTTCCGAGCACAATTCAAAGTGTTGGTGCTGACCTTTAAAGCCCTAAATGGCCTTGGTCCCGTATATCTGAAGGAGCATCTCCACCCCCATCGTTCTACCCGGACACTGAGGTCCAGCAGTGAGGGCCTTCTGGCAGTTCCCTCACTGCGAGAAGCCAAGTTACAGGGAACCAGGCAGAGGGCCTTCTCGGTCGTGGCGCCTTCCCTGTGGAACACCCTCCCACCAGATGTCAAAGAGAACAACAACTACCAGGCTTTTAGAAGACATCTGAAGGCAGCCCTGTTTCGGGAAGCTTTTAATGTTTGATGTATTATAGTATTTTAATATTCTTTTGGAAGCCGCCCAGAGTGGCTGGGGAAGCCCAGCCAGATGGGCGGGGTATAAATAATAAATTATTATTATAATATTATTATTATTAAGAGGAAATCATCAGAACTGCCACTGACACCAGCAAGAAGCTTCTACTCTTACCTACGCTATGAAAACTATACCTTAAGAACTTGAGCTCACTTCGTCCCTCTTCCCTCCTATTCCTTTTTCCTTGCCTGCCATGTCTTTTAAAAACACAAGCCTGAAGGGTTTAATACTGGCTTGTTTGTTTGTTTTTGTTTGTTTGTTTGTTTTGCAAGCTGCTCTAACAGCCTTTTTTTGGCTCAAGACTGGGGTATAAATGCTGTAAATAAATAACAGAAAGTAATGTTGAAGATTCAGCTGCCAATCTGGTTGGCTTCTGTATATGGACGGGGCATGTGTTTGTGTCCCTCTCCTTTACCCTGGTGTGCGGAGTATCTTAGGCCAGCCTGGGTCAGCTGACACACTAAAATATGGGGAAGAAGTGCTGCAATTAGACCGCAGCAAATGAATGGATTTTAAGTCTTGAGGCAGCAAAGATGGTTCAGAGCTTTCGATTCTTTTATCTTTTAAAAATCTACACTGCCCTCCCAGCGATTAAAAGACTCCTCTGTGGCTATTTATATCCCCATTGATGCTCCTCCCCACCCCCGTTTCACCCCCCCCCCCCAGTTTTCCTCTCCAGAAAATGCCACACTGTCTTTGTAGATCTGAAAAAGGCCAGGGCTTGCTACTGTGAATCTTAACGTTGAACCCTCATCAGTATTTCAAAACATTATAGAAACATCCGTCTGTGGCAAATGTTTTCTTGGTAGCAGGGAAATTATTGCAGACGGGGTGGCCGGGATATTTACAGGCAGCACGATAAGAAGACTCGCTGGAAGGCGGAATGAGAAACTAATCTGGACTGAGGGTGCCACAGGGGCTGATCAGGACGAAAAGCCACCCAGAAAGAAATAGAACCTTTCCCCAGAGTAGTCATAAATAGATTTGGGGCTCGCATAGATGGTGAGCACGTGAATCATTGATAGAGTTACTTTTCATTTACACAGATTATTTCTCTCTCTCGAGCACATATTTCAAATATTGAACACAAGTCTTGGCAAAGCCATCTCCTCTTGTGAACAAATGAAAGTCTTGCATCCTTGTATCTAGTGGCATGCGCAGGAACAGATGTATCTAAGTGGAATGAGTTTAGGGTTAGTGCCACAGAGCTGGGTGGTTCTCCAGCAGTGGTGGAAAATAAAAATGTAGCTTTCCGGGTCTGGGTCTTCTCTCCAAGATTGCACCACTCATGGTCAGCCACACCCTGCTCTGCCACCTTCATAGTCAGGGTGGGTATCGAACAGGTCAGCAATTCCCAACAAGGCATCAGTGAAGTTAACTCTTTATTCAAAGAAGCAAAGCAGCTCAGGCCTAGTGAGCACCGCAACTCTTCTCAGTAGTTCTTGTCCCAATGATGCAGTTGCGAGGACTGGAGGTGCCCTCCTTCCCACAGCCCTCTAAGTCTCCTCCTCCCCTTCTGAGGAGCCAGTGTGGTGTAGTGGTTAAGAGCGGAGGACTCGTCCAGAAGCATTTCTTCTGGGAATGGTCGGTGAGGAGATTAGAAAAGAAGATCAAACCATGTTCCAGTATGCAACGACAGCAGCAAGACTGCTGTTGGCACAGAACTGGAAATCATCTAAAATCCCAACTATTAGTGAATGGCAAAACAAGCTATTTGAGTACTCTGAGCTAGCAAAAATGACACAGAAGATCAGGCATCAGAGTAATAAAATCTTTATTAATGATTGGAATAAATTTATATCATACATGGAGAAAAACTTAGGTGATATTAAAATAACAGTAGGTGAATTATAGAATCTGCGAAGTAAAGATAAAGGTAGAAAGAAGGAACTGCAAGAAGGGTATCAATGGGATATAGCTTAAATCGTGGTGGAGGGAAGTCAGAATGATGTTTTGATAATTAATACTTTTGGAGAAATGTATTTACGTCTTGATATTTTATTGTCTACATCTGTTTATTTTGTGATGTCTTTTTTTTTTCTTTCCTATTGTGATTTTAAAAGAGTGAATATTGGAAATAAAAGTTATTTAAAAAAAAAAAAAAAGAGCGGAGGACTCGTAATCTGGGGAACCGGGTTCGTGTCTCCGCTCTTCCACATGCAGCTGCTGGGTGACCTTGGGCTAGTCACACTTCTCTGAAGTCTCTTAGCCTCGCTCATCTCACAGAGTGTTTGTTGTGGGGGAGGAAGGGAAAGGAGATTGTTAGCCGCTTTGAGACTCCTTCGGGTAGTGATAAAGCGGGATATCAAATCCAAACTCCTCCTCCTCCTCCTTCTTCCATCCCAAGCAATCTGAGGCTCCTTCATCTTGTCTGTCTTTGCCCTACCCTCTTCATACCTCTTCTCGTTCTGGGAGACCAACAGGGAGGAAAGCTGGTCACAGCAGGAGGGGGAGAAACCTGTGCTTCTTCACCAGCTGTGCTTCTCACTGCCTCTTAGTTTACACCCTCTCCAGCTTCAGCTTCTGCTTCTGCTTCTGGACTTCTCTCTGCCACAGACTCTCCCTGCTCACTAAGCCCTGTTACTTCTTCAGCTTCTGACACCTCCTCCTCCCAGTCTGCTCCTTCTTCTCCTTCTGACCACTCATCATTGTCCCACCACCAATGCCCTGGGTCTCAGACTTCTTCCTTTGGGGTTCCCCCAGCTGGTGAAACTATCCTACTGTATGGAAGGTAAAATTTACATGATAATGGAAAGCGTAAATACAATGCACGTATTACTAGGGATAATATTTAAACATGCATTTGGTGATAAGAAATTGCTTGCAAAAATGCGCATATTAGGCAAAACTGCATACAGAAATGCATTTATTATGAGAAACATGTCCTATGATGCTGATGAGTTTTCATGTGTGTTTTTTTTCTAATTGGAAAAAATCCACACAAACTGGTACAGAAATGTGGAAAAGCAAAATAAAGTCAGGGGAAAAGGAGAAACAGAGTGAAGCTGAAATTGACCGAGTCGTCCCTCCCAAGGCCTCTCAGTCCCACTGCCTCTCAGCCTAACCCCCCAGCGAGGGTTGCTTTGACAATAAAAAGGTGGGTGGTCAGAGAGTCTCTATTTACACAGCTCTGAGCTCCTTGGAGTGAGGACAGGAGAAAAATATAATTCATACTCCTGTGGGAATGGAAACCGAGCTTCCTTTCCTGAGCTTTCCCATTTTCTTCGCTTGGCTTCTGATTAAACATCAGGTTTAAGTGTCGTCAAAAGTGTGAAACGCTGAAGAATACACAAGAAGGCACTTGAGGTTACAAAAGCTTGTTTTTGAAAGTGATTTCAAGCTCCCCCTCCCGCACTCTCAAGAACAAAAAACAAAACAGGCAATGGGTTTTCTGCTTGAAATAAATTGTCCAAGGATTATTCAAAGGCCCTGGGTTTTGCCGCAGACCCTGGCAGCTGGGGGATGCATTTTGTCAAAAGCAAGTTCTCCTCTTAATTCTTTTGTTGGTGGCCATTTTATGGAAGTTCACAATGTGCATGCAGACGTTTTTAGGTTAAATTCTTCATATCATGAGGCATTGGGGAGAGACCCCTGTCTGAAATCCTAGGGGGCTAGTGCTAGTCTTCAAATGACTGAAGATTTTGACAGATTTTTTTTCTGAGCACTTGGGGCAAAGGGAAAGTAATTTAAAACTACTGTTGTTGAGACATTTCATTCATACACACACACACACACACACACACACACACACACACACACACACACACACACATTGAGACGCATTGGCAATGCAAGAGAACTGCCCTCTGCCCTTGTCCTGTGAACAGTGACTGGGGGTTTGAAAGGTTGCCAGGGAAGGAAAGTTTTTAGCAGGGTGTTCTGGGAAGAAGAAGGAGGAAGGTTGGGCAGGTTGGCTGGTTGGGCAGGTTGGCTGAAGGCTGGCTGGGAGAGATGTCTTCGTCTCCATGGCTGCACTGCTGTGGGGGACAAGCTCCTCTTGACACTGCTGTAAGATCTGAAGCCCCCTCCACACAGACTGAAGGTGCAAATAGATGAATAAATTGTATTTCTTAAAGCTGCAGCAGTCTCCGCTATGTGTCTCAATTCTCCAAAGGAACACAGACCCTGTGTGAGTGCCTGGAATCCCCTGGGATCTTGCAGAGAGTGGGGGGCTGCACCCAACTTTTGTAACAATACTCTCTCTGACTGTGGAGGTAGATCTTAGCCATCAGGGTTAGCAGCCATTGACAGTCCTCTCCTCCACAAATTTGTCAAATCCTCTTTGAAAGCCACCCAGGTTGGCAGCCATCACCGCCTCTTGTGGAAGTGAGTTCCATAGTTAAACAGTGCACTGCATGCAGAAGTACGTTCTTTTGCCTGTCCTGAATTTTCACTGGGTGTCCCTGAGTTTTAGCATCATGAGAGCGGGAGCAACGTTTTTCTCTAGCCACTTTCTCTATGCCGTGAATCGTTTTAGAGACTTCAACCATGCCACCTCCTACCTGCTTCCCCTCTAAACTGAAAGGCTCCAAAAGCTGCAACCATTCTTCATAGGGAAGTTGCTCCACCCTCTGACAGGTAAGGCAAGGCTGGTTGGCTGGAACTCTGAACAACAACTCAACATTGCGAAATTCTTTTGCAGTTCCCACTTGCACTTTCACGAATTTATGCGTCTGCCTAACCCTCTCCGAAGAAGTTTGTTAGATACCCTCACAGCCAACCATTTCCTTTGTGCTTTGGCAGTGTTACGCAGTAGGCCTCAGAACAGTTTGCCATGGACAGGAAAAGCATGTGGGCTGTTCAGTCATGTGCTCCCCCTCCTCTGTTCATGCTGGTTCCAGGGCAGGGGCGAGCCATGCCTTTCAATGTGAGAGCCTGTGCGTAGGAGAATGTTCCGTCTATTTCCTGCAGAGGGAGGTGGAAACACTTGGCAGCCTATAACGGTTCTCGGTGGGTACAGTCAGGGAATGGCAAATCTGTCCGTTTCAGTTTCTCGTTTTTCCACCCTAAAGTTCTATAGATGCCTCATTCCTGCATCGCTTTGCAAACGCTTTTCTTTTAAAAAGTCTGAATGCAAACGCGTGTGCCTTTTCGGCAGGGGGTATGTTTCTCCTGCTGTATGCATTTTTGGTGCGCAATCTTGCCACATGTACATGTTTTGTTTTGTGGTTTTTTTTGCAAGCAATTTACCTTAATGTGGTTTTTGTTAACAAGATACGCATTTTGCGTGTGTACGCTTTCTGGTTGGAAAACTGTATCACAAAATTCAAGGCGTGAGTTTCGTTGGTTCAGGGAATGTGACTTAGGTAGGTTCACATTAAAATGTGAGCTGAGCACATTTCTTTCCCATCCCCAGGTACTGTGTGGTACCAATACAAATACAGTGGAACCTCGGGTTAAGTACTTAATTTGTTCCGGAGGTCTGTTCTTAACCTGAAACTGTTCTTAACCTGAAGCACCACTTTAGCTAATGGGGCCTCCGGCTGCTGCCGCGCCGCTGGAGCACGATTTCTGTTCTCACTCTGAAGCAAAGTTCTTAACCTGAATCACTATTTCTGGCTTAGTGGAGTGTGTAACCTGAAGCGTATGTAACCCGAGGTACCACTGTAGTGAGGATGGTATCAACAACCTCACACTTCTTCCTTGCACTACTCCAAGGCTGACTCAAATGGGGA
The DNA here is from genome assembly GCF_964188305.1 of Podarcis bocagei. Lineage (NCBI taxonomy): Eukaryota > Metazoa > Chordata > Lepidosauria > Squamata > Lacertidae > Podarcis > Podarcis bocagei. The sequence continues at coordinate 11,051,938 of NC_138142.1, read as the reverse complement.
ACAAGTCAGTGGTAGAGCATTTGCTTTGCATGCAGAAGGTGCCATATTGGAACCCTAGCCTGAAATCCTGGAGAAGCTGCCAGCCAGTGTAGACAACGCTGATGGACCAAAGTCCTGACTCTTAGCTTTCTGTGTCCCTCTTAAATCAGGGAAGAGCTTTAGCTCAGAGGTAGTACATTTGCTTTGCATGTAGAAGGTTCAGCCCTGGACATCTCCAGAAACCCTGTCTGAAACCCTGGCGAGCTGCTGCCAGTCAGTGTAGGCAATACTGAGCTAGATGACTCAGTATGAAGCAGCTTCCAATGGGTGTCCTTGTAGGCTTGCATTACGTAAGTGGATTCCCATGCATGCCAGCCACAGGGAGGAGTCGGGGTGCCCTTTCCTGCTTACCTGTCCTCTTCCATCCTGTGGCCCAATCCAGCCAGCCAGCTTCAGTAAAGGACCATTGCACTTGGATGCCATTGTTGGGCAGAGTGGCTGAGCAGCATTTTCCGCAGGAGTGGACGGAGCCCTGACCTGCCTGACACCAGATCCCCCTTGCAGAATTCCCTGCTAATCTGTTGCCATCAACAGCTCTTCAGCTAGGCCAGCGGGACATGGGAAAGGAAACTGAAGCATGCAGGAGTGGCATGCTTCACTGGAAAGAGATGCTGTTGAAAGGTGAGCATGGCGAGAGCGGAGAAGGAACTCAAGGACTCTTGCCTTCCTCAAGGACTGTCCTCTCCTTAAGAGTCTCTCAAGAGGGCAGATTGCTATCACGTTGCAGCCTGAACAGCAGTTGTCATCTAGAGGCCCAACTAGATACGATGCTGTTGGCTAGGTTTTCCCTACCCGTCCAGGTCATATATTAAGCAGTGTGTGTGTGGGGTCTTTAACTATAAAGGGAGAGGGGTGCTGGACCCCCCCCACTTTACTAACCCATACCATTTGGTCAGGAAAAGTCAGGGAAAAGTCTGTTCTTGGGGGTAGAGCGTTGCATTCGGAGCATTTTAAAAAATGTGAGCAAGTGGCTAGTCCTCAAAGTTACAGAGGTGAGCTGCTGCTCAATGCAGACTCTAATGGGCTGGGTTTGGGGTGTGTGTTGGGGAACCTGAGGCCTCTGAGCCTCTCCATTCAGGCCTTGACACTCTCCTCAGGCCCCACCCCTCACATGCCTGGCTTCACACCTTCACTGAGTATTCCCCCCCCCCCATCCTCTGCAGGTTGGAACGAATTATTGGACTCTGGTAAGGCCTTTTGCTAGCTGGCATGAAGGCTGGAGAAGGGTGTGTGAGCTATATGGAAACTAGCACAGTGCACAAAGGTAAAGCAAAGGACAATCAAATAAGCATTTAAACATTTCAGTGTAGTATAGTATAGTATCAAATTTTTATTATTATTATTTGCAGAATTTGGATAGTTTTTCAAAATGAGAGCATGAGCATCAAGGGATACTGCAAGCTCTCACCTATCACTGAGTTTGTATATATACATAAGGTACATATGAAAGAGGCTCATTGATCATTACATTTTGGGAATGATTTATGTTCTTACGCAGCTGCATTGGCTTATACAGTACTTTCAGGATGTCCCATGATCATATTATAAAGTAGTAGTCTTCTATGTTATAAATCAAGCACTGCTGGGAGTTGTTTCTTTTTGTTTCCTCTTATTTTTCCTATCTATACATTTTTTGGGTGAGTGCAAGCAAATTTTTGTTCTGAAAGTGTGGCCAAGAGGAAAGTAATTTGAGAACCACCGGGCTAGATGGATGTCCAGTTTGACCACCTGTGAGGCAGCTTCCAATTCTGCAAGGAGGCAGAGGAACACAGACCACTTTCTTGTACCCAGTCAGACTATTTGTCTATTGCAGGGGTCAGCAAACTTTTTCACTGTCCCTCAGACCTTGTGGGGGGCCTGATTATATTTTGAAAAAATAATAATGAATGAATTTCTATGCCCCACAAATAACCCAGAGATGCATTTTAAATAAAAGCACACATTCTACTCATGTAAAAACACCAGACAGTCCCCACAAATAACCCAGAGATGCATTTTAAATAAAAAAACACATTCGCTGTGGGTTAAACCACAGAGCCTAGGACTTGCCGATCAGAAGGTCGGTGGTTCGAATCCCCGCGACGGGGTGAGCTCCCATTGTTTGGTCCCAGCTCCTGCCAACCTAGCAGTTCGAAAGCACGTCAAAGTGCAAGTAGATAAATAGGTACCACTCCAGCGGGAAGGTAAATGGCGTTTCCGTGCGCTGCTCTGGTTCACCAGAAGCGGCTTAGTCATGCTGGCCACATGGCCCGGAAGCTGTATGCTGGCTCCCTCGGCCAATAAAGCGAGATGAGCGCCGCAACCCCAGAGTCGGCCACGACTGGACTTAACGGTCAGGATTCCCTTTCCTTTTTTTACTCATGTAAAACATGCTGATTCCCAGATCGTCCGCGGACCGGATTTAGAAGGCGATTGGGCCAGATACGGCCCCCCCAGGCCTTGGTTTGCCTACCCATGGTCTATTGAGTCCTGCAGCATTCACTCTCCCAGCACAGGTCTTCTGGTGTACCTCTTACCTATGTGCCTCCCTTTTTGCCTGGAGATGCCAGGAATTAAGCCCGAGCCCACACAATGTGTGGTTGCTCCCTGCTGCCCCCGAGGGCCTGTTGTGAAGGCCAGAGCCCAGAGGAGGCTCCAAAGCAATGCCATCCCATCCCTCATGTGCCCGGCTACAGCAGGGGTGCAGAACCTCAGACCTGGGAGCCAAATGTGGCCCTCTACCTGGCCCTCGAGACTTTCCCCAAGCCACACCCTTCCCCAGCCCTGCTTTATACTCTTAGGTGTTTTTGCCCGGCTGGAATGTGTGCTTGAGCTGGACAATGCCTTGTGCTTGTCTGGGTGGAGGAGGGGCTGTGTGTGTGTTTGAATGTGTGTGAAAATTGGCCTACTGTGGAAAACTGAGATGTATTGCTCTGCCCAACGCCAGCTTCTGGCACCCAGCAGGTTGCCTTGAAGAGACTGCAGGCAGCCTGCAAGCACAAGATTTGCATTGCTGGAGTGCTGCCCTTCGCTGCCTCTGCCTGGCTAGACCTGCACCAACAGTTGGTCTGCGGGGCCTCAGTGCATGGCCCCCTGTTGGTACATGGACCCCGGCAGATGCTCAGCCATGCTGGCTGCTGATGACACAGGATCTAAGTGAGCTAGGAAAGAAGAGCAGGGGAAAGGGTGTCAGCACCCTGCCCCACTCTTTGCCCCTCTTCTTGACTTGGAGAATTGCCATTCATTATGCAGAATAAGCGAATGTATTCTAATGCGCTTAAATTGTATAATTATTCTTGCAGCTATATAATTACTGAGATCATGTATGCAATAGATGCTGAACATTCTCAAGCACTATGAATGATATTTCTCCTGGTTTCTCATGGTTCCCTACTCTTTTATTGGGAAAAGATGGAATGATAATAATAAAAATGCCTCACTGGTGTTTAACGTAATAATACGTGCACATTGTATAAGAGAATATGGATGTACATTGCCGTAAGAAGTTTTTATCCCTCTCTCTGGTGGCGCTGTGGGTTAAACCACAGAGCCAAGGATTTGCCGATCAGAAGGTCGGCGGTTCGAATCCCCACGACAGGGTGAGCTCCTGTTGTTCGGTCCCTGCTCCTGCCAACCTAGCAGTTCAAAAGCACGTCAAAGTGCAAGTAGATAAATAGGTTACACTCCGGTGGGACGGTAAATGGCGTTTCCGTGCACTGCTCTGGTTTGCCAGAAGTGGCTTAGTCATGCTGGCCACATGACCCGGAAGCTGTACGCCGGCTCCCTCAGCCAATAAAGCGAGATGAGTGCCGCAACGCCAGAGTCGGCCACGACTGGACCTAACGGTCAGGGGTCCCTTTACCTTTACCTGGAACACACAGACATCGTGTGAAGCTACATTTTGGACGGATTCGGGACAGACAAAAGGAAGGGTTCCTTCACACAGCACATAGTTAAACTATGGAACTCATTTCCACTTGAGGGAGTGGTGGCTACCAACATGGATGGCTTCAAAAGAGGATTAGGCAAATTCATGGAGCAGAATAAAGCTATCAAGTGGCTCTTGCCACAATCTCTATGTTCTCCCTCGGAGGCAGTATGAATATCAGTTGCTGACTATCACCACCATAGTGGTCCTGCTTGTGAACTTCCTATAGGCATCTTGTTGGCCACTGTGAGAACAGGATGCTGGACTAAATGGGCCTTTGACCTGACCTAGCAGGGCCTATTTTACCATTTGCTTTATGAACAAATTCTCAGCCTCAAAAAATCTCCCTCGTAACATCCCCCTCCCTCGGCCGCCTGCCCCCCCCCCCGTTCCTCTCCAGAGGTTTGGAAATCTACTGACCATAGTGGGTAGTTATTTACAAGGCTGCAATGGGGGCGGGGAAATGGAAAATAATAATAATTGCAGTAATAATAAAAATAATAAAATATATTATGCAGGTTTAAGTATTCAGCTTTTTTGCCTGCAGGGGTTATGCAGCCTGGTTTATTCAACTATGTTTATTTTATTTTAGTTATCCATACGATTGAGTGCACACAGTAATACCAGTTAGGTCTACATTCATAAAGTGTTCATTCTTCAGAGGATAGCATTAGGAATACATAAACAAGGTAGCTGTGTAATCTACAGAAAAATAATGCAGTTGGAAAACATTTCCCCTGGTGCTTGGACAGCGTCTGTCATGACTCTTAATAATAATAAAAAAGAGGGTGGAGGGGGGGATAGAGAGTAGCATTTCATTATTGGAGGATATATATTTCATAATGGATTGCAATTTACCAAAATACACAGAGGAACCTTGGTTTGTCAGCATGCGTTTTCTCAGTGAGAGATGCATCTTCCTGAAAAGCCAGATGTCAGAATTAACAATAACTCTGGCCGTGTGTTTCTGAGCAGGGAGAGGTCCAGAGGAACGTATCCTATGTATTCATTTAGAGTGCAATCTGAAGCACAGACTGCTCAGTACATAGCACCATGAAATTCAATGGGGCTTGCTCCCAGGTAAGCTTATATAGGACTGCAGTCTTATTAGCTCAGGGTGGCAACTGCAGAACCCCTTTATCTTAATCCTCACAACAATCCCATGGGGTAGGTTACGCCAGGCATAGGCAAACTCGGCCCTCCAGATGTTTTGGGACTACAACTCCCACCATCCCTAGCTAACAGGACCAGTGGTCAGGGGTGATGGGAATTGTAGTCTCAAAATATCAGGAGGGCCGAGTTTGCCTATGCCTGGGTTATACCATGCTTACTACAAGAGTGAGGCCTTTCCACTTTAACCATATTAACAACATTAGGTGGTGGGTGTCATGGACTGGCTGGGTGCTGAGGAGTGGTGGGAGGCACCAGCTGGGGAACCCCCCAAGGGAACCCCTTGGGATGCAGGCTCAGAGCCTGGGGATTGGTGGTGGGACAACAAGGAGTGGTCAGAGGGAGAAGAGGGATCAGACTGGGAGGAGGAGGTGTCAGAAGCAGAAGAGGCCACAGGGTTTAGTGAGCAGGGAGAGGCTGTGGCAGAGAGCAGTCCAGACTCAGAGGGGCTGCTGAAGAAGCCAGGGAATCTCCCCCTCCTGCTATGAGCCACTCCCTTCCTCCCTGGTCTCCCAGAAGAGAGAAGAATGAATTGGTCCTTCTTGCTCAATACTGCCTACTGACCAGCTCTCTGGGATTTTAGAGTGGGGGTTGTCTCTGTTATATATTCAGTGATCCGTGTTTGCCTGAGCTTGAGTCTAGACTAAGGATTCTGAGCCCCTGTGTTCTGATTCGATACATGATATCCAATAGCAGAACATTTCAGAGTTTGGGCCTCTGCCATTGGCCCTTAAACTCTGAGTTATGATTCGCAGCTTGGAAGTTTAGACAGCAAATCACGTTGGGAGTGGCAGTGGCTCAGGCCTTCAGAAATGTATATAAGCAGTTGCCTTGCCCCTGTTGTCCTCTTGGCGTGGGGGAAGAAGTCTACTAAAAAATGATCTGAGATGTCTGAAGTCTGCCCGCCCATGATACAGATGATCACCAAAATCTTTCCAAAGCCATGTGAGAATGGAGCAGGTGATTCATGCACCGACCAAATCTCTTACAAAGGGCCAATTTGTAGAGCCTCTGATCACTAATACTGAGGCTTTTTATTATATTATCCTTCAATTATTTGCTCCAACAGCTCTCCTTGTATTTGCTTAATAAGCCAGTTTTGCAGAGTCTAGCTATAAGATTGATTGCTGACTTTGGCCTGGTCACACGGGAATGATTGCCATTGCCATGGATGGAAATCTGTGGCTTTTATGGGGCTGCCTTGTAGGATTCTCTAAAGCCTGGGTTGGCAACCTGAAGCTTTCAAACCTGAAAGGAGAGAAGATAGGGGTGGGGTGGGGGACGGATGGGGTGGGGAAGCTGCAATGGACTTGACAATGGAAGGAGGAGGAGGATAGGGGGTGGATCCTCTGCAATCATTTAGTTCAGACCTCAGACAAGAGCAATTTGTCCCTCCTCCATCAGCCCACTGGGAAAAGGGATGCGGGTGGCATTGTGGGTTAAACCACAGAGCCTAGGACTTAGAATCATAGAATCATAGAATCATAGAATCATAGAATCATAGAGTTGGAAGAGACCACAAGGGCCATCGAGTCCAACCCCCTGCCAAGCAGGAAACACCATCAGAGCACTCCTGACATATGGTTGTCAAGCCTCTGCTTAAAGACCTCCAAAAAAGGAGACTCCACCACACTCCTTGGCAGCAAATTCCACTGTCGAACAGCTCTTACTGTCAGGAAGTTCTTCCTAATGGTTAGGTGGAATCTTCTTTCTTGTAGTTTGGATCCATTGCTCCGTGTCCGCTTCTCTGGAGCAGCAGAAAACAACCTTTCTCCCTCCTCTATATGACATCCTTTTATATATTTGAACATGGCTATCATATCACCCCTTAACCTCCTCTTCTCCAGGCTAAACATGCCCAGCTCCCTTAGCCGTTCCTCATAAGGCATCGTTTCCAGGCCTTTGACCATTTTGGTTGCCCTCCTCTGGACACGTTCCAGTTTGTCAGTGTCCTTCTTGAACTGTGGTGCCCAGAACTGGACACAGTACTCCAGGTGAGGTCTGACCAGAGCAGAATACAGTGGCACTATTACTTCCCTTGATCTAGATGCTGTACTCCTATTGATGCAGCCCAGAATTGCATTGGCTTTTTTAGCTGCCGCGTCACACTGTTGGCTCATGTCAAGTTTGTGGTCAACCAAGACTCCTAGATCCTTTTCACATGTACTGCTCTCAAGCCAGGTGTCCCCCATCTTGTATTTGTGCCTCTCATTTTTTTTGCCCAAGTGCAATACTTTACATTTCTCCCTGTTAAAATTCATCTTGTTTGTTTTTGCCCAGAAGGTGATCAGAAGGTCGGCGGTTTGAATCCCCGCGATGGGTGAGCTCCTGTTGCTCAGTCCCTGCTCCTGCCAACCTAGCAGTTCGAAAGCACGTCAAAGTGCAAGTTTACCTCCAGCGGGAAGGTAAACGGCGTTTCTGTGCGCTGCTCTGGTTCACCAGAAGCGGATTAGTCATGCTTACCACATGACCCGGAAATTGTACGCCGGCTCCCTCTTCCAATAAAGCGAGATGAGTGCCGCAACCCCAGAGTCGGTCACGACTGGACCTAATGGTCAGGGGTCCCTTTACCTTTTACCAAGAGCCCACTGGAAGGAACGGGAGAGATAGCATTTCCAAAAGGAACTTATGTGTGTGTGTGAGAGAGGGGGGGGTAGCAGAGAGGGAAAAGGGGAGGCCCTGCCTATCGTTGCCTTCAGCCCATTGCACTTATGCCTTCTGGCAGATTACCCCAGAGGGAATGCAGCCCTTGACTGTAAAAAAGAGGTTTTCCCACCCACAAACAAATTAGCGGTTTATGTATTTATTCCCCCTATACCTCACCTTTCTTCTGCAGAGCTTAAGTAGGTATACATGGGATTCCTAGGCAAATCCCTGCATCCAGGTAGTGATTAAAACCCAGACGCACTTGAACTTCAGCAATGCGCCTACAGACTATCACTGGGGATTTGTGTGTGTGTGTGTGTGAGAGAGAGAGAGAGAGAGAGAGTAATACAGAGGTGCAAACAGGAGCGAGAGGTGCTCTATGTTCTAACTAGGCCGACTGATATTGGTGCTTGGTGGTTGGCAAGGTGATTTGTGTCCCCTAAGGTGAGGATGTTACTAGGCAGCAGGTTGTATAAATGTTCCAGATCCCTTGGGAGACCCCTGAGTCTCCTGTGGCTTTCCTGTAGGATCTCTTCATAGCACAACAAGTGCATGTTGCTCATTTCTCCCCTCGAGGAAGCAGTCTTGGCTTGGCGTCGTTGATGCAGCACAAGCTGGCGAGAGGCTCTGTGGAACCTCCATGTGCCGGGCGAATATATCACTAAATACCAGCCGCTGGCAGGGCCGGCTCACTCATGAGTTGGGGTGAAGCTTCCGCCTCAGGTGTCAGAAGCTCCCAGGGCAGTGGTTGTGGGGGGTTAACAATGGGGGAAGGGCCACAGCCTGGAGTAAAGCACCCACACTGCATGCAGAAGGTCGCAAGCCCAGTCCCTGGCATCTCCAGGCAGAGACCTCACCTGAATCACTGGACAGCTGCTGCTATGTCAGTGTAGACCAGGAGTCACCAATCTTTTTCAACCGTCCCTCAGACCATGTGGTGGGCCGGACTATACTTTGAAAAACGAAGAAGAATGAATTCCTGTGCCCCACAAATAACCCAGAGATGCATTTTAAATAAAAGCACACATTCTACTCATATGAAAACACCAGGCAAGCCCCACAAATAACCCAGAGATGCATTTTAAATAAAAGGACACATTCTACTCATATGAAAACACCAGGCAGACCCCACAAATAACCCAGAGATGCATTTGAAATAAAAGGACACATTCTACTCATGTAAAAACACGCTGATTCCCGGACCATCTCTGGGCCAGATTGAGAAGGCGACTGGGCCGCATCCGGCCCCCGGGCCTTAGGTTGCCTACCTCTGGTGTAGACAGTCCTCAGTAAGCTGGACCAAGACCTGACTCAGTATAAAAAGGGCTACCTATGTTCCTTCCTCAGTGAATGAGCACATGATTCTCATGCAGGAGGTGCCAGGTTCAACCCCCAACATCTCTAAATAGGTCTGGAAAAGGCTCCATGTCTGAAACCCTGGAGAGATGCTGCCAGCTGAGCTAGATGGACCTGCAGTCTGACTTGGTTGTGCCCTTTCTATGTTCCCGTGAGGACTATTGCCCTCATACCCTGCTTATGGGCATCTCTGGGGGAATCCAAGGGGCCACCGGAGGGCAATAGGATGCTTGAATATGATCCCATATGGCTCTTCTCGTGCACTTAAATTCTATTTGCATTATGATTTGCAGCGCTGTCAGGAATGTGGCCGGGCAAGTGTCCGAGTGCCAGCTGGAGAGCAACAAGCCAGCTCCACCAGCTGACTGTGGAAGAAAATAGCACAGGTCCAAAACTGCTCTTCTGGCAAGTCAAAGAACACAATCCTGCATCGCACAGGTGCCCTGCAAAACCCCGTCTTCCAAATCTGTCACACCTCCTGCCTTAGAATGGATTTTATAGACTCTGAGAGGTCAAATCTAGTCAAATTATCTGCATTGTCCCAAGTCTGGCAGGGACTTTTAAAAAAATGACAGTTCCTAAGATTCTTTGAGGGTAGTGTTGACTGTTAAAGTGATATGAGTGCCTTAAATGTATAGTGAAAATCTTTCTCTTTCTCTTTCTGTGATACAGAAGTCAGGTGGAATGCCTTTGGTTCGAGGCTTTTCACTCACATTTCAGAGGAAGCAAGAAAATCTAATGTTGCAATCCTTATTTTTTCACATACTTTTTACAGAAGTTTTAAAATTAGAAGAAAGTGATTTTTTTCTTTACAGAAGGCAAACAAGAAAGAGAGGAGAGGGAGACTACCAGAAGGGAAGCAACAGAGACATGGAACGTGATTGCAGGAGAATATTGCTGAGGTTTAACAAATACGTCTACATAATTGGAAGAGACAATTCCACAGTAATTACCAATATGATGTGTGTGTGTGGTGGATCAAACAAAAATATTAATCTTAATGCCGTTGCCTTTAAATAATGCTGCAATCCTATGCCCACCTGGGACTAGGCTCACTAGGGCTTACAAAAATCCCCATAAGCATTGGAGCGTGTTTCAAAACCAGCTTAATTTGCACTAATCGAAACAGGCTGTGGA